>NC_092175.1:17249708-18449708 GCF_045791955.1 Oncorhynchus clarkii lewisi | reverse complement strand
GAGCACCTGGAGATGGATGCTATGCACCCCATCGTCTTGGTTCCGCATCATCCACTGACCAAGCTACTAATTTAAGATTTTGATGAGACTCTTCTCCATCCCAGCCCAGAGAGTGTTCTGGAAGAACTGTGCTGTAGATACTGGATTCTGCTAGTTAGTCTGATCTAGCTAGCTACTTGCATTTTTGTTTCAGTCATTGGATTATTATAACAGATGAGAGCTGTATGGCTTGTTTTGTTGTTGCTAAATGAATGTGCCTTAACTTAGTATTGATGCCATTGTATTCATGTGTATTATTATTTCCAGACCACATCTTGTGTGGATAAATTAACAGGTAATTGAATAATCACAGGTGATTGACATGGCACAGCATTGCAAACATTGTTAATCTCCAATCAACATTAAAGAACCCTAAACGGAGGAACTGTTTCTCTCACGTCTCTCTAATAAGAGTACAATCTCCATAACTTCACTTACTCAAACAGTGTAGAAATTCCAGAGGCATCAACCTTAAATTCAGTAACTAGTCCATCCAGTATGCATAATAATACAGTCCACAACCAAAGGCAATTACTCAAATTAGTATAATTTTGGAGTATAGGCCAGCGCAATTATGTATCAGACATCTTAAATCAGTTTTGTTTTATGTTTTTCTGCCAATGTGTAATATGCGGTAGGATATGTATTTTGTAAGGGCACAATCATAATTTTATTTATGTTTTGGGCTCGGGCTCATTCGCATATGCACACATGCATAAGCTCTAATATGCATATGGTTGTTTAGAATTAAACATCACCTTAGAAAGCGCTGTCCATGTCATTGTGTTAGGTTTGGGAACAACATCCACAACAACCAAGTTTTACACTGTTTCAACCTACTGTTGAACTTCTTTCTTCAAATTGATCACCACAGTAAGGCGAGTTTTAAAAGTATGATAGGCCTACTCTTTTGATGATAAGTGTTTGATGTGATTTTCGATTTCATTTGCATTGATGTCAGAGAGGTTAGAGGGACAATAGATTCCTCAGTACAAGGCAATTAGGACCTGATAGTTGTTAGTAAGTTGGGTACCACCAAAACATGTCCAGAGTGAACAAGAGGAGATTACTGTGGAATTTTACTGCAGTCATGACTCATGATTTCCGGTGTGGCGGTAATATGTCACTGCAACAACCCTTTTCCCATTTTGCCTTTAGTTCTACCTCTCGCAGTTGCACGTCTATGTGGTGTACTCTTTGTGGGACCAAGGACAGTGAGGGACAGGCAGTGGTTGAAGAAGACCAGCCGGAGCTTGGAGAAGGTCAATCCCGCAGTCATAGGGTCGGTGCGGCGGAAGCTCAGTGGCCCGGGCCTTTCTGAAAACCTCCCAGAGAGTCATGGTACTCCGCGGGGATGGCGGAGAGGTCCGGGGCAACTTTCTAGCCACCAGGAATATGTTCCCGGCAGGTTGCACTGACTTCATGCAATGGGCGTGGCAGAACTGACTCCAGCCCATGATGGCACCCGTAGACCAGTTGATGAGGTGATTGTGTCGCTGAAGCCAGGAGAATCCCAAACCACAGGAATCTGAGGAGTCTTGACGAGCAGAAATTGAATTGTCTCGCTGTGATTCCCTGACACCCGTAGGGTGATGGGAGTGGTATAATGAGTGACCCGGCCTATAGAGCACCCATCTAGCACTCTAACATCCATGGGAATGGAGAGGGGCTAAGTGGGGATGTTCAGCTCGGAAGCCATGGTAGCCCCAGAGTCAATGAGGACCCGGAGAGATTTAGACTGGTTTCCCCAAAGCAGAATGGCATGAAAAGGGGTACGAGCAAGGGAAGCAGAAAAGTTCTCCATGTGGCTCACCAGAGTACTCGCTCCTACCGGTGAGCCTGGTCTTTTAAAGGACAAGAGGACACAAATTGACCAATAATTCCGCAATACAGACAACTCTTCGTGTTGATCCTGTATTGCCATTCCGCTGGCGACAGCCCAGCTCTGCCTAGTTGCATAGGCTCAGGAAGCGGTGACTCAGCCATCTTCGGCGACTCTCGGGGGAGGTCAGGAAGCCTCGGGTTCTCTCGGCAACGGGATCATCGGGAACTTCCTGGGTGACTCGGAGGCAAGGTGGAATCCCTGGACGTGCGAGCGAAATCAAATCGTTCCCGTAATCGCCCATCGATACGGATGGTCAACGTGATGAGCTGCAAGCTCATCCTTGACCTCCTCCAAGACGCCGTGCAGGAATATATCGAACAGCTCTTCCTGGTTCCAAGCACTCTCCGCTGCCAACATTCAGAAATCCACCGCATAGTCTGCCACACTGCGTGAGTCCTGCCGGAGTTGGATTCTGGGCAGCTTCTCTCCTGGAGAACGGGGCATCAAAAACCTTCTTCACCTCTCTCATGAACCCCTCCAGACTAACGCATATGACCGGCTGCTGTTCCCATACAGCAGTAGCCCAGGTGAGAGCCCTCCCGGACATCAGCGTGATGAGGTAGGCTATCTTGGAGCAATCCTCGGTGAAGGAGGAGGGCTGAAGCTCGAAGATGAGGGCACACTGAGCTATATATTCCAGGCAGGTGCTCGGCTCTCCATTGAAGCGTTCCGGGGGAGGTAAGCGGGGCTCTCTAGAAGGTAGAGTGACCGATGAGATGGCGTGCTAACAGCTGAGTTACTGAGGGGCTGTGGGGTTACCACCATGTTAGGCTGCCTCCCAGACATCCCGTGGAATTGCTCCTGCAAAATGTCCAACGCCCGGTCATGGCGTTCAGCCAACGTTTTGACCCCTCCATAAGGCCACAAGCAATTCCCCGTGTCCACCAATGGTGGCTCCTTGGGAGGAGGTGGCGTTGTGCAGCTGGCCCGGGTCTGCTGGGTCAGTCATGTCCAGTTCGTACTAACACGTTTCCGGTAACACCCAGATGCAGACAACGTTGAAGTAACAACAGTTTATTAATCCAACGGGGGCAGGCAAAATACAGGTCTAGGGCAGGCAGGGGTCAGTAATCCAGATAGGTGGGGCAAAGGTACAGGATGGCAGGCAGAAAAAGGTTAACACCTGGAAAACTAGAAAACAGGAACAATCGAGAGGCAGGAACAGAGGGAAAAAGCGCTGGTTGGCTTGACTAAACAAACTGGCAACAGACAAACAGAACAAAGGTATAAATACACAGGGGATAATGGGGAAGATGGGTGACACCTGGAGGGGGGTGGAGACAATCACAAAGACAGGTGAAACAGGTCAGAACGTGACAGTAACAGTCATGGAAAGAGTTCCCAATGTTTTGTACACTCGGTGTGTACGAGGCTGGTACCCCATCATTATCCTCACAGTTTATGACGAAACCATCCATCCAAATGTATGTCATGGGGCTTGCTGGGTAAAATGATATCTTCTAAAAGGTGTTGATTAATTCTTGGACCATCTCATTCTTTCTGAACCCAGTATAGGCCCGCGTTGCAGAGTGGCAGTGCCTGTTATTGAGTGGCTTTTCCCTGGTCCTGCCTAGAAATGTGCTGACCTCTGAGGGCTAGATTGCCCTGCCTCCTGAGAATAGTGCCACTGCCTGCAGGTCAATGCAGGTCGAATTGCATTTTGACAAGTAATACATTACTGTAAATGTGTTTGCTTTGCAGTGATTCTGCAACCGTCAACTCCATTGTTCCATAGATTAAGCCAGGTCTATTGATATTATATATATTGGACCTGACCTCATTCAACTGACACTCTCACTCAAGGATATCAGAAATAGTGCCTGATGGGATATGGATCTGGTGCAGATGTGACCAAAAATATGATTTCCCAGATTAGTATGACATTAAACGAAAACATTATGGTACACTATAACTCTGTAAACCCCCTATTTCCCTTGTCCTGAAGTGGCTCCTCTGCTTCTCTATGTCATTAGTTAGATGTGTCAGACACACAGACATGCATCCTGGGATAGCTCTACTCTACAGAGCTCTCAGTCACAGACCAAGGCATCTGAAGTCTGCTGGCTTTGAAGGATTGAGTGAATCATTGCTCATGTAATACCTCAACATATATTTCTCCTCTCCTTATGGCTCCATCCTCCTCGCTGAGGCAATTTAACCCTGGCCTCTTTCCATGCTCCAATTACTGTCCCCATCTCCAGACTAGTTTTATATTACATCACATTAAAGAGCTGAGAGTGATGGCTGGGAAGGCTTGTCCCTAGATGGGGTAGGCGGGGAACTGTACGAGTGAGAGAGCAGGTGGTTAGATGAGTTATTGAACTTTCAGATGAGTGAGTCTGTGAATTGTTAGTCTTTAGATAGGTGATTGCGAGTTACCAAGAAAGGTTATTATAGTAAAATAAAACTGAAACTAAAACAAATCATAAAAAACTATTTAGTAAACTGAAATAAAATAATTTACAGACCTTTTGAAAAACTAAAACTAAACTGAAACTATTATATTTTACTCCAAAACAAACTGAAATAAACAAAAAAATTAAGCTTTGAGGCGTTTTCAAGCTACTGAATCTGGCGGGTAAATGCTGACAGGAAATGGCAATGCCTACTTTGTGCATCACTATTAGTCTCTCTAGTCTAGACAGATGGGTTGCTTGCCTAGCTCACGATGCTCCAAGGTCTGGGATATCCATGACTACATCACTGTCACTAACTATCACTAGCTATCAGGGAATGAATCAGCTAGCTAGTTAACATGATGTCCTACTGAGGTGAAATAGCATTGGATTGGTTACTTTATAATTTAAAGGGCCAATCAGCAATTGAAACAATAACAAAGATTTTCCCCACCACAGTTTGGTTAAAAATAAAAGCTGAGCGATGTGGCTGGAGAAATGTAACCACTAAAATTAATTAACATAGCTATTGGTTCAAATAACTGACGATACATGATATACAAATTCAAGTTTGAGCCATGTTTTGAGGCTTTACATTGTTTGTTTACATTTACTTTGTTTACAAACATTGGAGAAAAACAAGCTTATATTTTTGGTTCTGATGGGGATTGATAGTTAATAATCTCATGAGGCATTTATAAGTTATATTCTTCAAGAATCAATGGATAAAAATAATTAATTTATAAGTCCAAAAATGGATGTAGCAACTGCTGATTGCCCCTAACCTAACCTAACCTAACCTAACCTAACCTAACCTATGACCTCGTCCATCACCTTATGTATTACTGTCCCCCAGTAAGAAGTGACATCCTAGAAAAGACACAAAAAAATCTATACAAAACAAATGCCTCCTAACATGGCCAACACATGCTTCCTGTCCCTAACACTGAAACTAAAATTGAAGCTAAGTAATATAAAAACAAAATGGAAATACTGCATTTTTATACAACTGAAACTAAATAAAAACTAGCAAATCAGGTTTGAAAACTAACTGAAACTAAACTAAATTCCAAATAAAAATTGAAAAACATAGAAACCAAAACTATAATAACCTTGTTATTGAACGAGGGTATAGGCAAGTGACTGACAAAAGATTTCAATGACCAACGATCTGATCTAAATGTGTATTATGTTCATATATATGGCCAACTTAGGTGCACTGCAGCATCGAGCTACTGAGTGATAGTGAACCTCTCCTCTCTTCCCTCCTTCCACTCATTGCAGAGAGGAAAGGAGGGGAGAGACTGCGCAGCACTGCAGAAACTGGGCGTTGGCTCCACATTAGGGGAGATGAAAAATAGAAAGGAGGAGGAGAGGGAGAATGAAACACATCCAAGAGGTGCAGGAACATAAAATATGTTATTTTGAGAAAGGCTTAGAGGACAGACAGAAGATAGGGAGTATCTGTCTGGTAGAAAGTGAAAAAGTGGATAGAAGGAACATGAAACTAAATAGGATGTAACTTTTTGGTTAGCAAAATATATTGCTGATTTTCAGTTCTAAGTCAATGGTGACAGGTTAATGAGTAAGCTCCATTGCATTAAGAAAATGTAGGTGCTTATGTGTGTGTGTGTGTGTGTGTGTGTGTGTGTGTGTGTGTGTGTGTGTGTGTGTGTGTGTGTGTGTGTGTGTGTGTGTGTGTGTGTGTGTGTGTGTGTGTGTGTGTGTGTGTGTGTGTGTGTGTGTGTGTGTGTGTGTGTGTTTGTGTGTGTGTGTGGCCCACTGAGTGGCAGTTTGTGTTTCACACTTGGCCAAGCTCAGGTAAAGTCCTGCTTCATTCTCTATCAAGGCTAAGGAGGACGGCTAGTTAGCACACCTGCTCTCCCAACTCTCTCCCCTCTCATTTCCTTATACATGACTCTAGCTTCACTATGCAGCTGTACCAGCTTTGTGTCTGCATCGTTGAAGAGCTGCTCAGCACATTTTAACAAGGGTCTATTAACTGAGCTATAGCACACTGTACACTCCGAATATTATATTGATATTTATAAATTACATTTTTACCTGGTTTGCTTGTTAATCATATGGCTATGTGTATGACATGCACTTGTTGGGCTTCCAGGGAAACCATTAATTACTTAGACAGAATAGGCATAGCAGCAGAGGGATGGAGGGAGGGAGGAAAGGAGGGAGGGAGTGAGGGAGGTGTACCGCCCAGATAGAGATGACTCACCACTTTTGGAAAGGCTCAGAGACAGCACCCTGGTGCCAGAGTCATACCTCCCACCCCTACCCCTAACCTGGTCTCCAACCCATCTATCCCCCCACTGCTGTCCCAACCCACTGGTAAAAATGTCTGGTTTATTCAACCTGTACATCTCCAATATACCAATATGAAATAAAGACACACTCATCCCTTACTGATTCACAATTATTCAGGTACACCATATATCACACACAGAATCTAATCAAACTTTTACATTGCTCCACTCTGGGAGAATGGATTGCAGCTGTCATGAAATTCATACCAGGCAGGCATTTTCATATTAGTTCAGAAATACCATACGGTACAGTGACCAACCATACTGTAGCTTTTGAAATATTCATAACAGGGAAGAAGGGTATTTTATTTTTGTTTTCGGACATTGTCGGTAGACAGGAACTCTACTATAGTTCAGTCAGTCAGTGGCCTGAATATCAGGGCCGCGTCAGTGTTAGTTGGTCAGAAAACAGGATATCATGCAGATGTAAGTGACTGATGACTGTGCTTAACGTCGTACATATTTCATGAGACAGAAACTGCAGAGGCTGGCTAAATGGCTGCTAGCAGTCTGTGTGAGGTCTTTAAATCTTTAGGAGAGCCCGGCTCATAAAAGCTAACTGGAACATAGCCTTTGTGAAATAACAGGGAGACCAAGACACATAGATAGATTCTAGTAACCACTGCGCATTGTTTCTGGTAGTATGTGGACACCACTTCAGATTAGTGGATTTGGCTATTTCAGCCACACCGTTGCTGACAGGTGTATAAAATCGAGCACACAGCTAGTTAGTCAAATTTTGGCATTGCTAGAGCTGCCAACTGTGGGTGCTGTTATTGTGAATTGGAAACGTCTAGGAGCAACAACAGCTCAGCCGCGACGTGGTAGGCCACACAAGCTCACAGAACGAGACCACCGAGTGCTGAAGCGCGTAGTGTATGCAAATCGGTGGTCCACTCACTTCTGAGTTCCAAACTGCCTCTGGAAGCAACGTCAGCACAAGAACTGTTCATCTGGAGATTCATGAAATGGGTTTCCATGGCCGAGCAGCCGCACACAAGCCTAAGATCACCATGCGTAATTCCAAGCGTCCGCTGGAGTGGTGTAAAGCTTGCCACCACTGGACTCTGGAGCAATGGAAACACATTCTCTGGAGTGATGAATCCCGCTTCACTATCTGGCAGTCCGACAGACAAATCTGGGTTTGGCGGATGCCAGGAGAACGCTACCTGCCTGAATACATAGTGTAATGTTT
This sequence comes from Oncorhynchus clarkii lewisi, assembly GCF_045791955.1. Lineage (NCBI taxonomy): Eukaryota > Metazoa > Chordata > Actinopteri > Salmoniformes > Salmonidae > Oncorhynchus > Oncorhynchus clarkii. The sequence continues at coordinate 18,441,872 of NC_092175.1, read as the reverse complement.
GGTGGAGGTGGAATAATGGTCTGGGGCTTTTTGTCATGGTTCGGGCTAGGCCTCTTCCAGTGAAGGGAAATATTCACACTACAGCATACAATGACATTGTAGATAATTCTGTGCTTCGAACTTTGTGGCAACAGTTTGGGGAAGGCCCTTTCCTGTTTCAGAATGACAATGCCCCCGTGCACAAAGCGAGGTCGATATAGAAATAGTTTGTTGACATCGGTGTGGAAGAACTTGACTGGCCTACACAGAGCCCTGACCTCAACCACAATGAACACCTTTGGAATGGATTGGAACGGCGGCTGCAAGTCAGGCCTAATCACCCAAAATCAGTGCCAACCTCACGAATGCTCCTATGGCTGAATGGTAGCAAGTCCCCACAGCAATGTTCCAACATCTAGTGGAAAGCCTTCCCAGAAGAGTGTAGGTTGTTATACCAACAAAGGGGGGACCAACTCCATATTAATGCCAATGATTTTGCAATGAGATGTTCGACGAGCAGGTGTCCGCATACTTTTGGTTATGTAGTGTAGGTGAATAAAAGCATAAAGCTGTCAAGTAGCAAAAGATGAAACAGCAACTGTTTCTCCCTCGGGTTGCCATATTTACTTTGATGCCCAAAACCAAACCGCATTGCAATGCACCATTCTCAATACCAGGGAATAGTCTAGACTTTATCAGCATATTTTCGTCCTTTTGTCAGAAGGGAGAGGGAAAGTATAATTTTGCAATGTGAGTACGTGCCAAACGTTCCCCTGAGAATAAAGTGAAAAACTAGCCTTTTCGTCAAAGGATTCAAATTAGAAATACAACGGTCTTTGTTCTTGTTACCCAAGTTTTGGCTTAGTTTTTTTTGTTCCACCGACACGTCTACAGAATCTTACCTTTTGACTCTTGTATTAGTTCATCCTCTTTGGTTTCATTATCACACCTAGAATACCAGAATGCCGCTCTGATGCCCCTGCTTTAAATGACAAAAAATGCAAACAAAAAATGTGCACTCCAACATTGAGGTCAGAAAAGAATCATGGTTGACTCTTTCCTTACCTTGTGACAACTGACCCCGTAAATGTGCTTGTGCATTTAATGAGTTAGAATTTTCTATTACATAATTTCAAGCAAGTGCCAGAGAAAGATGTTCTCATCAATATGTCAGTCACATAGTCAGTGGTGGATCAGTGTTGTTGTAATCTCATAGGGAGGAAACCACATTATACAGCACGGGAGGTTGGTGGTACCTTAATTAGGGAGGATGGGCTCCTGGTAATGGCTGGAGCGGAGTAGGTGGAATGGTATCAAATAGATCAAACACATGGTTTCTATGTGTTTGATGCCGTTTCATTTGCTCCGTTCCAGCTATTATTATGAGCCGTCCTCCCCTTATCAGCCTCTACTGTTATACAGTATGCTTCAGTGCTGTTCACTGAGAGACAGTCTAGTACCTAGCTACTATCATTTCTAGCTATGTCTCATAAGACCCAACAGACAAACAGTTTTTTCTGTGATAGCGATATGCAGGAAACAAGGTGGACGACACATACACATTCTAAAACAATAACACTGAATACATACTTTAAGGTTAATGCACAGGATTCAGCCTTCACAAGTCTTTAACAAACTTTACCAATGAGTTATACATTCCACTAGATTTAGCTATTAACTCTGTATTTCCAGAAGAACTTCCTCTACTACTATATGTTATATGCTACACTAGAGCAGAGAAAGCTGCAGTGAGTGGGTGCACATCCAGCAGAGGGCAGTGTGACTGTCATCTACAACCTACCAAGCTGAACCTGGACACACACACACACACACACACACACACACACACACACACACACACATACTTAAAGCGAAGGTAGCTCACCACCATAGCAAAAGAAGTTGCACCATTATATACTACCCCTGTCTCCTGCACCAAACATCAGCCAGCCTCCCTGCATACGCAGCACATTTCCCTTGCCCTAACAAAGAGAGAGAGAGAGCCAGCAGCAAAGGGTTTACAGTATTAAACAGCCTGTTTAATGTATCTACTAAGTCACTGGTGATACATGGACACGGAGGAGTATAGAAATAACAGGATACACTAAATAGCTCCTTTATAGAACCACATTGAGCAGGGGTTTCCAGCCCTGTTCCTGGAGAGCTAGCGTAAGTTTTCCTGCAGGACCGTAGCTCTCCGGGAACAGGGTTGGAGAGCCCTGACATAGAGGCAGGCGAATCCAAATTCTCTGGCCACACTTGTCATGTGGGATGAGGGGTTGGTTTCAGTATCTGGAACCTGTGCCTGGGACATTGTTACAGCAGGCGTGTCCTTGTCTGCACCCTCTCACAGCTGTGACAGGGAGACAGAGCAGCAGTCACAATGACTTGAGGGATTTTGCCCTCTCTCTTGCGAAATATAAAGAGACACTACGATTGGCTTAACCAGATCGATCCTGTGTTTTTGTGGATAACTCGCCCCTCTATTTTCCTCCAGCCTCACCCTCAGCCTGTGCCCCTCCCTCCCTGATTCCTGGTTGGCAGCTTTACATGAGTAGCCCTATATAATAAAGCTCAAATGTTGTGAGATCAGCCTTGTTCAGGCAGCCCAATTCTAATATTTTTTTCACTAACTGGTCTTCTGACCATTCAGATCAGCTCATAAAAATGATGACTGACTTACAATGCCTAGTATAAATAAAACAAAATATTAGTTTCACTTTAAGTCAAAAGGTTTGCCAGCAATGCCATATACCATTCAAGTCAGTTAGGAACAGGTTTTTGATGTCCCACCTTGGTGTCGGGTCTATGAACTGACCTATAAAACAACAATTGACACATCAATCCGTTTGTTTCAATTTAAGCTATTATTTAAATAAAATACTTGCTACGAAAATAATGCTCAATATATTGGGCATTGAACAGTCAGCCTTGTGCAGATTCTGAATCAAGAGAGAATCAAGAGAGGATATTTTCTGGTACGCCCATTGGTGGCTCGTTTTTGGAGCAAGGTTTCTGTCACGTTTCTTCAAGATCGAACCCAGAAGCAGACCAGGACAAGTAGAGTAGGAAGAAGGTGAGTATTTATTTACAAGTGAACGTGAATGGGTAGATAAAGTATATCCAGGTGGCGTAGCGGGTAGCGGTGGTGAGTTGATGGGAGTAAATAGGTGGATCCAATGGGGAAGCGGAATCCTCCGACGACCAGGTGGGAATGGGGTAAATGATCCGGGTGAGTAACTGAAGACAGAACAAACGGAGGTCAGTTCAAGGCAAGCAATACGTAACAAACAACAAAACAAATTCTACACAACTTAAGGCTGATACTCTGGCACAACATACTGTTCATGGCTAACGATCCGGCAGGGAATGGATGTCAGGTCCGGGCTTATGAAGAGGAGAGATGATGATCAGGACCAGGTGTGCAGATAGCTGATGGGATACAGGTGCGGGTAATCAGAAACCCCAACTGGCTACATTGCCCGGCAACCAGACAGGGTGCATTCCAGGACGCCGGAAAAAACTCTCCAGGACAGAACATAGGCAAAAAACAGACTCAGGAAACGGGATTCGTGACAGTTTCAGAATGGTTGTTATGTCCAAAAAATCTTTTTAGGGCAATATCGGTAGAAATGTTACAAATAGGGAGGTTCAGGACCCTCCCCGTAAAATGAAGGGATGTATTGTAAAAGGAAATAGCAAAATTATACAGGGAAAGATGAGTTCATCTGTGGAAATCAGAGAGTTGGAGTTAAGATCAAATCAAATCAAATTGTATTGGCCACATAGACATGGTTAGCAGATGTTATTGCGAGAGTAGCGAAATGCTTGTGCTTGTAGTTCCGACAGTGCAGCAATACCTAACAAGTAATATCTAACAATTCCACAACAAATACCTAATACACACACATCTAAGTAAAGTAATGGAATAAGAATATATAAATATATGGATGAGCAATGTCAAAGCGACATAGGCTAATATGCAATAGATAGTATAAAATACAGTATATACATATGAGATGAGAAAAGCAAGATATGTAAACATTATTAAAGTGACTAGTGTTCCATTTATTAAAGTGGCCAATGATTCCAAGTCTGTATGGAGGAAGCAGCCTGTCTGTGCTAGTGATGGCTGTTTAACAGTCTAATGGCCTTGAGATAGAAGCTGTTTTTCAGTCTCTCGGTCCCAGCACCTGTACTGTACTGTACTGATCAGAATTAATGGTGTATTGGCCGCTTTGGGTGAAGACCCAGCACTTGCAGAAAGAGGAAATTAGGAATATATGTATAATTATTCAACTACACGTACATGTACCAGACATGTGAGCGAAAATAGCTGTAAATAGCAGTAGAAGTATTGTTGTCCATTAGTTTACTCCAATCAGGCGAGGGATGGTAGGGTTGGGAGAAAAATCTATAAAAATAAATAAGGGAGATTAGAAATGATGCAAACAATTAAATTGATTTGACCCATAATCTGTAATATTAAAGATGCTTATTTTTTAAAATAATAATCTGATCAGCTCTGGATCTGATGTAAAAAGATCTGATGTGATTGGTTAAAAGACCAATTAGTGGAAACAATACCAATATTGGTCTGCCTGTGTAAACACAGCCTTATTACACACACACAAATTGTATTGGTCACATGCACATGGTTAGCAGATGTTATTGCGAGAGTAGCGAAATGCTTGTCAATCACACACACACACTCCATGTTCTTCACTCTCATTAGTTAGACACCATTAGATCAGTCCCACTGATTGAGTTCAAGAGGTAGATAAGTCAGAAATGAATCAAACACCAGCCAGAGGCTGCCTGCCATCAGAGTGTGGCAAGTTGTATATTTCACACTGCAGGATCCGACTGTTACGTAACCTCTTTTGACTAGATATTTATTGTCTTTGCCTCCCAGGGTGAACTGGAACCTACGGCGCCTCCTTCTATTGTATCATCCCCCTTGTTTATCTTCCTCCCTCATCAGTTACTAATCATCTCAATGCACCACTCACACGCCCTCTACCCTCCCCTCCCTTCAAGAGAGTCTGCAGTGTGCTCCCTCTCCCTTTCTTAAATCTCCTTCCTTCTCTCTCATCTCTCTTTAACAAGTATCCTCCAGAGTGAGACTTTATGGCTTAAAGGAAGACTCCACCCAAAACCTATGAGTCAATTGTTGATATAGTCCCAAAATCTTTCAAAATAAAGAAAAACAGCCTTGTAGCAGTCTACCACAGTGTCCCAGTGTTGACACTGAGGCTGGCGCACGCACGCACGCGCACACACACACACACACGCACACACACACACACACACACACACGGGGGCTAATTACATCTGGAAGAGATCATTATGCCTGCAAAACAAATCTGCCAATTACACAGCACATCACACAGCTTTACCAGAAGAGAAACAAAAATTCACAAGTCACAGTGAGATTGTCTTCAACACACAAACCGTTAAAACGCAGACAAAGACAAACTCACATAGACATAGGCAGATACACAGAATAGTCACATACATATATACAGATACACACATACAGACAGTGCCTTACTATATAATCCCTCATGAAAAAGTACTAATTACTGTACAAAACCTGTTCGTGCAGTAGTGACTATGCAGAGACTGTGGAGTGAATGCGTAGGTTACGCACTAGTCAAGATACACAAGTAGAGTTTTGTAGTGTTCAGTAGGAAAACAGTAGGGTTTCCAGTAGTAGTCAGGTAGATTGATGTTGATGTTGGTGGTCGTAAATAAGTAGTCAAAACACTATATAACTTTACTTAACAGGCTTTTCATTAGTAATCAGGTATAGTTTTTACTACTTGATGTTGGTAGTAATCAAATCAAATCAAATGTATTTATATAGCCCTACATCAGCTGATATCTCAAAGTGCTGTACAGAAACCCAGCCTAAAACCCCAAACAGCAAGCAATGCAGGTGTAGAAGCACAGTGGCTAGGAAAACCTCCCTAGAAAGGCCAAAACCTAGGAAGAAACCTAGAGAGGAACCAGGCTATGTGGGGTGGCCAGTCCTCTTCTGCCTATGCCAGAAGTAAATAAGTATCACAACACTACAGCCAGACTACACCGGCTTTTCGCGACTGCAGAAGAAGACAAAACAGGAAGTAGTTGGTTGTTAGCTAGCTACTGTTTTTGACAATCCCGAATGTAATCATCTTCCATCCATTGTCATCCTGTCTTTCATAGCCTTTATGCTGGAACCATCTGTAAAATGTAACTTTCCTTTATGTTTTATGAATACTTTCATGTCGTTGTCTAGCCAAAACAGTCTTAGCCGTTAGCCTTGCCATAGAGTTGTATTGAGTTTAGCCTAGCTGTTTGCTATCTCCCTTGAAATGTAGCTATCTAGCCTTTGTTTTCGCCATGCTGTGTTTGTATGCAAATGTACAGTGTGTTCATATTGGTGTACTTACCAATTCTTCTTACCTCTTTTGACCAGCTGCCAAGGAGGCCCTCGACATAAGAAGACTGGAGGCTATTGTTGGTAAGATTAATATTGTTTATCAAATGTCTGTGTTGTTTTATGTGACCTCTGTTAGCAGATGATTGATAATGGCTTATAATTGGTTGTCTCTTCTGCTTGTCTTTATTTTCTAAACAGTTACTGCACGTGGTGGAGAAATGTGGCTGCAACAACAAAAAAGAGGATCTGAAGAAGCTTAAATCAAAGCTGAATGAAGACAAAGCCTCAAAGGGATAAATAAAAGTGTAAATACATAATTCAATAAATAAAATATTGCATTGAAGTTTGTATAAGCATATTGTTCAATTTTGGATGTTATAACTGCAGTTAGAAACTTGATGTCACGACTTCCGCCGAAGTCGGTTCCTCTCCTTGTTCGGGTGGCGTTCGGCGGTCGACGTCACCGCTCTTCTAGCCATTTTCCATTTGTTTTGTCTTGTTTTCCCGCACACCTGGTTTACATTCCCTCATTACCTGATGTGCATATAACACTCTGTCCCCCCCCCCCCATGTCTGTGTGTGGAATTGTTTGTTGTAAAGTGTTTGTGCACTTCAGACTGGTTTGCGACGGGTTATTTCAACCCGTATTTTGTTGTTCTGGGTGCAGTTTGTTTTGCATCATTAAACATTAAACCCAGTTCTGCTCTCCTGCGCCTGACTTCCCTGCAGCCAGTTACACACCTCTTACACTTGAGGAAATAACATGTGCACTAGTCTAGCAGTGACACAGTAGTGAATCAAGATGATGTCAGTAGTGATGTTGAAGAGGCAAACAGCAGTAAATGTTTTCAATGGTAATTCAAAAGGGTTTATGTTGGAAATAAATAAGGATCAGGAGTAATTCAGTAGTGATCCGTAGTGACACAACACTACACACACAGATGGCATTCACAGTAATGTGTAGGCATTGTGTGGTAATTGTGAACATAAGAAGAGGAATTGTGTAGGTATGTTTAGGTTTTAAGTAGTGGATACCCTAAAGCTCAGTAGTTACGCAGTAGTCATTAAGGAAGAATAATGTAGTGATTTGAGAAGGAAATAGTGAAACTTCCCAAGTTATCACTCATTACTACTTAAATTTCTACATAAATCACTACTAGTTTAGTACACAACTCAATAGCAAACAAGTAGTGAAAACAGTAGGTTTTGTGTAAATATTGTGTAGTAGGGATGAGTAGTAATTCAGTGGTACTTTTTCATGAGGGATGGACTCCAAGTGGTGTATCTTTCATGGCGCTACTATTGACTCATTCAGAGTCTGGTTTAGCTGAGCCAGCACAACCAGAGATAATATGGACAGACAGGGCATATGGTTAACCCATGTTATTATTGACCGCAGACAAAACGGGGGTTTATGACAAAGTCAGTTGAGGTCACTGTATTGCAATGTCATTTGTGCAGCTTCTCTCTGACAGTGGACATTTTGACCACCAAAGGCATCTTACTCAGAATCTACAGAACCTATAGGCAAGAGAGAAACAGTGTGAGAAACAAGAGAAGAAGTGCAGGGATGGAAGGGGAGGGGGAATGCAGAGGACAAGGAGTGTGATGGGTGACTGCAGAAAAAAACAGTGTGTCAGTTCACTGATCTCCAGTGAATTGCCAAAAATAATAGAGCAATATAAGTAGAGGGAAGAGAGACATAAAGGAGAGGAGAAGGGGGAGATGAGAAGTGGGAGATGGATAGAGAGGTAGGGATAGAGAGGAGGAGATATGCCAAAATAGAGTATGGGTGAGGGAGACAGAGCGCGGGTAAGATTAGATGGAGGAAAGAGACGATGTAAATGCATTAGAGACATATTCTATTCCAGTCACATACACTGTTATAGGGTTAATCTATTCACTCTGCTGGTGGTTGGGCATCCATTCACGTCCTTCCCTGATGAAAAATAGCTGACTTTAGCACACATCGCTTTTAACCTCAGCATGAGGGCAAAACCTTGTCAGTACAAAAGAGTGTGTGCTTTTGTGTGTTAAAGCAATATGCTGCTCTGTGTCCTCAGTAACTCTGACTTTCAGGTTCATACAGACTCCTTGCAGCGTAGACAGACCAGCTAAGAGGAGATCCCCTAAAGCCCATTTGGGCACTTCACATGGTGGGCTCAGACTGCAAACAAGGGGTCTCAGAGCCAGGGTGCTGTTGATGACTAAGGCGTTACTGCAGGGCCTCATTACATTTGAGTCATGTTGGATCAATAGTCTGTAGAATACCTGGGTTGGGTGAGGGAGTGTCATTAACGTTTCCTTGTCGATGTTGGAGACTGCCCTCTCTGTTCCCAGGATAAAGAACCCACAGCTCCTTCAAAGAGGGTCAATGAGGTGGCTCCAATATGGCTTCCATGCTCAGTTTGTCATAAATAAATGATTTAGGGTCATAATATTATCTGTGGTTACATTTTGGTTACATTTTGTTACGTAACAGCCTTATTCTAAAATGTATCAAATTCTTTTTTTTACTCATCAATCTACACACAATACCCCATAATGACGAAGCAAAAACAGGTTTTTGGAATTTTTTGCAAATATATTAAAAAAATAAAAAATAAAAAACGAATTTACATAAGTATTCAGAACCTTTACTCAGTACTTTGTTGAAGCACCTTTGGAAGTGATTACAGCATCAAGTCTTCATGGGTATCAAATCAAACTTTATTTGTCACATGCGCCGAGTACAACAAGTGTAGACCTTTCCGTGAAATGCTTACTTACAAGCCCGTAACCAACAGTGCAGTTGGTTACACAGAAAATATGATGCTACAAGCTTGGCACTCCTGTATTGAGGGAGTTTCTCCCATCTTCTCTGCAGATCCTCTCAAGCTCTGTCAGGTTGGATGGGGAGCGTTGCTGCACAGCTATATTCAGATCTCCCCAGAGATGTTAGATCGGGTTAAAGTCCAGGCTCTGGCTGGGCCACTCAAGGACATTCAGAGACTTGCCCCGATGCCACTACTGCATTGTCTTGGCTGTCTGCTTAGGGTCGTTGTCCTGTTGGAAGTTGAACCTTCGACCTAGTCTGAGGTCCTGAAAGCTCTGGAGGTTTTGATCAGGGATTTCTCTGTACTTTACTCCGTTCATCTTTGCCACAATCATGACCAGTCTTCCAGTCCCTGCCGCTGAAAACATCCCCACAGCATGATGCTGCCACCACCATGCTTCACCGTAGGATGGTGCCTGGTTTCCTCCAGATGTGGCGCTTGGCTTTCAGGGCAAATAATTCAATCTTGGTTTCATCAGACCAGAGACAGAGTCTTTAGATGCCTTTTGGCAAATTCCAAGCGGGCTTTCATGTGCATTTTTGCTTCCGTCTGGCTACTCTACCATAAAGGCCTGATTGTTAGAGTTATGCAGAGATGGTTGTTCTTCTGGAAGTTTCTCCCATCTCCACAGAGGAACTCTAGAGCTCTGTCAGAGTGACCATAGGGTTCTTGGTCACCTCCCTGACCAAGGCCCTTCTCCCCCGATTTCTCAGTTTGGCTGGGCAGCCAGGTCTAGAAAGAGTCTTGGTGGTTCCAAACTTCTTCCGTTTAAGAATGATGGAGGCCTTCTTGGGGACCTTCAATTCTGAAGATATTTTTTTGGTACCCTTCCCCAGATCTGTGCCTGGACACAATCCTGTCTTGGAGCTCTACGGATAATTCCTTCAACTTCATGGCTTGGTTTTTGCTCTGACATGCACTGTCAACTGTGGGACCTTATATAGACAGGTGTGTGCCTTTCCAAATCATGTCCAATCAATTGAATTTACCACAGGTGGACTCCATGTCACATTCTGATCTGTTTCACCTGCCTTTGTGCTTGTCTCCACCCCCCACCATGTGTCTCCCATCTCCCCTGAGTATTTATACCAGTGCTCTCTGTTTGTCAGTTAGTTCTGTTTGTCAAGCCTACTAGCGGTTTTCCCCTTGCGCCTTTCTTTTCTAAAGTTCCTGTTTTCTAGTTTTCCCAGTTTTGACCATTCTACCTGCCCTGAGCCTTTCTGCTGTCCTGAACCTCGTCCCACCACACTGGATTATTGACCTCTGCCTACCCTGAGACTGCCTGCAGTTCTGTACCTTTGGACACATGAAATGTGTTACTTCGACACTGTCTGCATCTGGGTCTTCCCTAAAACATGACAGTATGAACTGGCCACAACCGACCCAGCAGACTCAGACCAGCTCCACAATGCCGGCTCCCTGCAAGGAGCCACCATTGGATGACACAAGGAGTTACTGCAATGTCTTATGGAGGGACGCCATACACTGGGAGAATACCATGACCAGGCGTTCAAGACTTTGCTGGAGCGATTCCGCGGATTCCACACTGGGCAGCAGGTCACACCCGTAATCTCCCAGCCTACCCCAGTGTCCCGAGAACCCTGCTTACCTCCTACAGAGTGCTATGCTGGAGATTCCGGGACCTGCCAGGCTTTTCTCTCCCAGTGCTCCCTCATTTTTGAGCTGCAGCCTTCTTCGATCACCTCGGACCGCTCGAGGATAGAGTACATCATAACGCTGATGTCCGAGAGGACACTCGCCTGCGTTACGGCGGTGTGGGAGCAACAGTCCGCCGTATGCCTCAGTCTAGAGGAGTTTGTGGCGGAAGTTCAGAAGGTGTTTGATTCTCCGTTGTCCGAGAGAGAGGCTGCTCCAGCTACGTCAAGACTCTCATTGTGTGACAGACTACGCAGTGAATTTTCGCATGTTGGCGGATGAGAGTGCCTGGAACCCGGAAGCATTGTTCGACATGTTCCTTCACAGATTATCAGAGGTGGTCAAAGATGAGTTTTCAGCCTGGGAGCTGCCCCATGGACCTTGACTCCCTCATAGGCTTGACCATCCAGATCGATGTATGGCTTCGAGAACGTAGAAAGGAGAGAGAATCTGTGCCCTGTCACCCTCGTTCGCCCTCGATTCCCACCTGGTCTCCGAAGAATCCCGGAGACCCCCGAATTCTACATATCCGAGTGAACCCGACGTCACCCGAGTTCTCTTGGGAATCACAGAGGGCTGCCGGCTCGCCTCCTTTGGAGTCCGGGCACCTGGACAGGGCTAGATTGACTCAGGCTGAGTGCTTACGCCGACTCCTCACCAGAGCTGTCTATAATGTGGAGCTACAGGACATTTCGTAGACACCTGCTCATTAAAAAACCAGGCTAATCAAGAAGGGTCGAGTACTCTGGTGGGCCTTATGGAGAACTTTTCCTCTCACTTTACTCGCATCCCTTTCCATGCCATTCTGCTGTGGGGGATTCAGTCGAAATCTCTCTGGGTACTCATCGACTCTGGGGCCAATGAGAGATTTTTGGACTCTACCCTGGCATCCGAGTTTGGCATCCCCACTCAGCCCCTCTCCATTCCTATAGACGTTAGAGCACTGGACGGGATGGTCTATAGGCCGGGTCACTCACAATACCACTCCCATCAACCTACGAGTATCTGGTCATGCCACTTGGCCTTACCAATGCCCTAGCTGTGTTCCAGGCTCTGGTTAATGATGTCCTCCGCGACTAGTTGATCCGGTTCGTCTTCATCTACCTTGACAACTTCCTCCACTCAAGAACACGTGCCCCACATCCGACAGGTTTTCCAACGCCTCCTGGAAAACCAGCTTTTTGTGAAAGCGGAGAAGTGCGAATTCCATCGCTCCACTATCCCCTTCCTGGGTTACATCATCGCTGCAGGGAGAGTGGTGGTGGATTGGCCCCAGCCTACGTCCAGAGTGCAGCTGCAACATTTACTGAGATTCGTCAAATGTCATCGCCACTTTATCCAGGGTTACAGCACCCTGGCTTCCCCCTTGTCTGCACATGCCTCTCCCAAGGTTTCGTTCACGTGGTCCCCAGCTGCTGACCGGGCATTAAGGGATCTCAAACACCGTTTCCCCACAGCTTTCATCTTGATTCATCCTGACCCGTCCCGCCAGTTCATGGTGGAGGCCGATGCATCGGCTGTCAGAGTGGGGGCTGTCCTGTCCCAGCGTTCTGCCCTGGACCTCAAGTTACATCCCTGCGCCTTTTACCATCGCCTCAATGCCATGGAGAGGAACTACGATGTGGAGAATCGTGAGTTTCTCACAGTGAAGATGGCATTGTGGAGGAGATAGAGGAGTGGAGGCACTGGCTGGAGTGGGCGGATAATCCATTCATTGTGTGGACCGACCACAAGAACCTAGAATATCTCGGCACCGCCAAGCATCTCAATTCCAGGCAAGCTAGGTCGGCCCTGCTCTTCACCCGGTTCAACTTCTCCCTCTCCTACCGACCAGGATCCAAGAACATCAAGCCGGATTTGCTGTCACGCCACTATAGGACCCAGATAACCGGATATTTGTGCCTGACGCTGTCCACTACTGGGTCCTGGAGTGGGCCCAATCCTTCAGGCTTGCCTGCCACCCAGGCTTGCGTTGGACACTGGCATTTGTCCGACAATGCTTTTGGTGGCATACCATGGTCCCTGACTTCTCCACGTTCATCGCCGCCTGCACGGTCTGTGCGCAGAACAAGATTCCTCGGCAAGCTCTGGCTGGTCTTCTTCAACCTCTGCCTGTCCCTCAACGTCCCTGGTCTCACATATTCCTGGACTTCATCATGGGTCTTCCCCCGTCTGATGGTAACACCACCATCCTGACAGTAGTGGACCGGTTTTCCAAGCCTTCATTCCTCTACTCAAGGTACCCTCTGCCAAAGAGATGGCCCAGCTCATGGGGCAGCACGTCTTCCGGATCCATAGACTCCCGGTGAAAGTAACAAAATGTGGAAAAGGTGAAGTGGTCTGAATACTTTCCGAATGCACTGTATGCGTGGTTGGTTGAAGGGCTCTATCTCTATCACAGGGCAGGGAGAAAGATGTTATTGGGATGGAAACGTTCACAATGGCACAAGGTTGTAGTCAATGGATGGATGTACATTTTACATTTCAGCAGAGCGACTTAATTAGTTACCCACTGTCCCTATAAGTGGCAATTACTGTAGCCACATTTAAAATGCAGTCTAAACCCAACACACTATTTTAAGGCTAAAACAGTTTTGAAAATCTCTCCCCTGGGAGGGGAAATAGGGAATGGCTCAATTTGTGTGGCTACATGGAAGTCATTAAAGGACCATCTAGAGTAGAACATGCTGCATCTGCCTTATGCTACTCACAAATTCAGAGTGAGGGAGAGAGAGGGAGAGAGAGAGAAACAGGGAGAGAGAGCTGCTGCTGATGCATTGCAGATAAACTGCAGATCCTGGATAACCCCTCCCATCTCATTTTCCATGCACCCTTCCGCCCCAAATGCTCGATATGACATCACTGCCTCCCCACCCTCACCCCATGCAGCTCGGCTCCCCAGAGCCTCTGACTCGTCAACCCCCCTCCCTCCTCCTCCTTCCTTCCCGGCACACACACCCCATCCCAGTACAGTTAGGTGCTGCTTCACTCACGCCATATCCCAGGTTACGTCCCTCTCCCCACACTAGCAAGCACTATCCAGCCACGCCCATCTATGCTATTCACTATGACATTCAGCTCACAGCTCTGCTTATAGATTTGATCGAAATACTACATATTTATATTGATCTACGAGGCTGACACACTGACTAATAAAACAAAATACTCTACCTCACTATGATGCCAATATCGGCATCAGCACACTGTAGTCATAAAACTGGTTGATTGGGATATTAGAATTGGGATGATATTTGAGGTTTATTTCAGAACATGACCTTCCAGTCCTGAAGTGCAACAGGACATACCAACTACTGGGGTAATATTGAGGGAGTTTATGTAGCAAATCCAATAAAGGACACCTCTGTGGCAACAAAACTGCTTACTAAGGGTAAATATGGCCAGGCAAACAGGTGTCTGAGTATACAGACAAACAACTACTGTATGTTATCATTGTGAACAACAGAGGACAAAAGATGGCGACTGAAAGTGGCAAGCATGACATGGATAGAAGGAGATAAAGATGGGTCGGGGGAGAAGGAGATTAGGAGATAAATTGGAGAGAGAGAGAAAGGGCAAAGGGGGCGACGCTCCAGCTGGTATTTCTGAACAACCTGTTATTTATGGCTGGTGGCGGCTGTGACTGTCTGGCCACGTATCAGACCATGTCTGTCCTCTAACTCAGCCCACTCATGCAGCGCACACAGACACACACACATATATACACCACAGGAGGTCGGTGGCACCTTAATTGGGGAGGACAGGCGCATGGTAATGGCTGGAACCGAACTAGTGGAATGGCATCAAATACATAGAGCCCATGGGTTCCATGTGTTTGATGCCATTCCATTAGTTCCTTTCCAGACACACACACACACACACACATACACACACACACACGCACACACACACACACATCCTCAATATCGTTTCCAATTACACATAGTCTCACTTCACTATTCACCCATAAACATTCCTTACACCATGCCAACACACAAACATTAAATTATCACTAAATCCCTATCCATAAAACACCTGTCTCTATATGGAGGCACTATAAAAAATAAGCATTTTTTTCTCTTTACGATAATGCTTTGTTTAATTTATCAAATTGACAAGCTTTTAGAAAAATAAAAAGTCTGAAATGGATACTCCTATACAGTAGCATAGGCTAACCTTTTCACTTTTAACCCCATCGATTGTGTGTGCATTCCATGTAGGACTGGAGATGGGTGTGATTAAACTTGTACAGACTCAGTGAGCATAGCCTTGCTATTGAGAAAGGCTGCTGAAGGCAGACCCTGTACACATAGAAATCAAAGATTTCCTTAATTTTGGGTCAGTCACAGTGGTCAGGTGTTCTGCCACTGTGTACTCCCTGTTTAGGGCCAAATGGCATCTAGTTTGCTCTGTTAATTTGTAAATATTTTCCAATGTGTCAAGTAATTCGATATTTGTTTTCTCAGGATTTGGTTGGGTCTAATTGTGTTTCTGTACTGGGGCTCTGTGGGGTCTGTTTGTGTTTGTGAACAGAGCCCCAGGACCCAGCTTGCTTAGGGGGCTCTTCTCCAGGTTAATTTCTCTGTAAGTGATGGCTTTGTTGTGGAAGGTTTGTGAATCGCTTCCTTTTAGGTGGTTATTGAATTGAATGGCTCTTTTCTGCAAGCATTCGGCTATTTGGTGTTTTACGTTGTACACAGGGGATATTTTTGCAGAATTCTGCATGCGGAGTCTCAATTTGTTTGTCCCATTTTGTGAATTCTTGGTTGGAGAGCGGACCTAATTCAAGTATTTTTAGCCAGATCCTAATTGGTATGTCGAATTTTATGTTCGTTTGATGGCATAGAAGGCTCTTCTTGCCTTGTCTCTCAGGTCGTTCACAGCTTTGTGGAAGTTACCTGTGGTGCTGATGTTTAGGCCAAGGTATATATAGCTTTTTGTGTGCTCTAGGGCAACAGTGTCTAGATGGAATTTGTATTTGTGGTCCTGGCAACTGGACCTTTTTTGGAATACCATTGTTTTTTTCTTACTGAGATTTACTGTCAGGTCCCAGGTCTGACAGAATCTGTGCAGAAGATCTACGTGCTGCTGTAGGCCCTCCTTGGTTGGAGACAGAAGAACCAGATCATCAGCAAACAGTCGACATTAGACTTCAGATTCTAGTAGGGTGAGGCCGGGTGCTGCAGACTGTTCATGTGCACTCACCAATTTGTTGATATATATATATATATATATGTTGAAGAGGGTGGGGCTTAAGCTGAATCCCTGTCTCACCCCACAGCCCTGTGGAAAGATGTGTGTTTTTTGCCCATTTTAACCGCACACTTGTTGTTTGTGTACATGGATTTTATAATGTCGTATGTTTTACCCCCAACACCACTTTCCATCAATTTGTATACCAGACCCTCATTCCATTCCAGATTTTTTGAAATCATCAAAGCATGAGAAGACTTTGCCTTTGTTTTGGTTTGTTTGTTTTTTAATTAGGGTGTGCAGGGTGAATATGTGGTCTGTCGTACAGTAATTTGCTAAAAATAAAATTTGACATTTGCTCAGTACATTGTTTTCGCTGAGGAAATGTACGAATCTGATGTTAATGATAATGTAGATGTTTTTCCAAAGGATGCTGTTGACGCATATCCCGGTAGTTATTGGGGTCAAATTTGTCTCCACTTTGTGGATTGGGGTGATCCGTCTTCGGTTAAAGAGTTTATGTATAGCCAATTGGAATTTGTGGTGGGTATATTTTATCATTTAATTTAGGATAACATCAATCCGACCGGCATTTTGGGGTTGGAGGGTTTGTAGTTTTGTCCTGTAATTCATTCAATGTAATTGGAGAATCCAGTGGGTTCTGGTAGTCTTTAATAGTTGATGCTAAGATTTGTATTTGACCACGTATATGTTTTCTGTTTGTTACAATGACCTGAGTTCCTTCTTTTTCCATAGTGTATTTCTGTATTGTTTTAGTGATTCACCATAGTGAAGGCATAGGCTCAGGTTTTCTTGGTATTTATGTTTTTGGTTGGAAAGGTTTCTCAATTTCTTTCTTAGGTTTTTCCATTCTTCATCAAACCATTTGTCATTGTTGTTCATTTTCTTAGGTTGTCTGCTTGACATTTTTAGATTTGATAGGGATGCTGAGAGGTCAAATATGTTTAGATTTTCTACTGCCAAGTTTACACCTTCACTATTACAGTGAAACCTTTTTCCAGGAAATTGTCTAGAAGGACTTGAATTTGTTGTTGCCTAATAGTTTTTTGGTAGATTACCAAACTATTTTCCTTCCATCTATAGCATTTCTTAATATTCTTCAGTTCCTTTGGCTTTGATGCCTCATGATTGAGCATAGCTCTGTTGAGTGTGATTTTGCTGTGATCTGATAGGGGTATCTGTCACGCCCTGACCTTAGAGAGCCTTTTTATGTCTCTATTTGGTTTGGTCAGGGTGTGATTTGGGTGGGCATTCTATGTTTTGTATTTCTTTGCGTTTGGCCGAGTGTGGTTCCCAATCAGAGGCAGCTGTCTATCGTTGTCTTTGATTGGGAATCATACTTAGGTAGCCTGTTTTCCTACCTATGTTGTGGGATCTTGTTTTTTGTTAGTTCTGTGAAGTCGGCAGAACGTGACTTTCGTTATTCCTTTTGTTGTTTTTGTTTGGTGTTCTGAGTATTAAAGATCATGAACACTTACCACGCTGCACCTTGGTCCACTTCTTCAGACGAGCGTTACAGAAGGTCCCACCACAAAAAGACCAAGCATCGTTTTCTGGAGGAGTGGACATGGGAGGAGATACTGGAAGGCAAGGGACCCTGGGCGCAGGCTGGATAATATCGCCGTCCTAAGGAGGAAATGGAAGCAGCAAAGGCGGAATGGCGAAGATACAAAGACTTGGCACGACGAAGCAGGCAGGAGAGGTAGCCCCCCCAAAAAAATTGGGGTGCACACGGGGAGATTGGCAGAGTCAGGTTATAGACCTGAGCCAACTCCCCATGCTTACCGTGGGGAGAGTGTGACTAGTCAGGCACCATCTTATGCGGCTCTCTGCAGTGTGTCTCAGCCAGGTGTGCTCTGTGCCAGCTCCTCACATTAGTCGAGCTAGAGTGGGCATTCAGCCAGGAAGGATTGTGCCGGCTCAGCACTCCTGGCCTCCGGTGCATCTCTTCGGTCCAGGATATCCTGTGCCGGCTCTGCGCACTGTGTCTCCGGTGCGTCTCCACAGCCCAGTACGTCCTGTGCCTACGCCCCGCAGTTTCCGTGCTAGGGTGAGCATCCAGCCAGGAAGGGTGGTGCCAGCTCTGCGCTCCAGACCTCCAGTGCGTCTCCACGGTCCAGTATATCCTGTGCCAGTTCCACGAACGAAGCCTCCAGTGAGGATCCATGGCACGAAGCCTCCAGTGATGATCCATGGCACGAAGCCTCCAGTGATCATCCATGGCATGAAGCCTCCAGTGATGATTCATGGCACGGAGCCTCCAGTGATGATCCATGGCACGGAGCCTCCAGTGATGATCCATGGCCCGGAGCCTGCAGTGAGGATCCATGGCATGAAGCCTCCAGTGTTGGTCCCCAGTCCGGAGCCTCCAGCGACGGTCTCCAGTCCGGGGCCTGAAGCGAGGGCCCCCAGTCCGGGGCCTGCAGTGAGGGTCCCCAGCCCGGGGCCTACAACGAGGGTCCCCAGTCCAGGGCCTGCAGAGAGGGTCGCCAGTCCGGGGTCGGCGAAGAGGGTCCCCGCACCAGAGGCGCCACCAAAGTGGGGGGAGCCAGAGGTGGAATGGGGTCTGCGTCCCGCAACGGAGCCGCCACCGAGGATAGATACCTACCCGGACCCTCCCCTATAGGTTCAGGTTTTGTGGCCGGAGGCCGCACCTTTGGGGGGGGTACTGTCACGCCCTGACCTTAGAGAGCCTTTTTATGTCTGGGCATTCTATGTTTTGTATTACTTTGCGTTTGGCCGAGTGTGGTTCCCAATCAGAGGCAGCTGTCTATCGTTGTCTTTGATTGGGAATCATACTTAGGTAGCCTGTTGTCCTATCTATGTTGTGGGATCTTGTTTATGGTTAGCTTTGTGAAACCGGCAGAATGTGACATTCGTTATTCCTTTTGTTGTTTTTGTTTGGTGTTCTGAGTATTAAAGATCATGAACACTTACCACGCTGCACCTTGGTCCACTTCTTCAGGTGAGCGTTACAGTATCAGTGGACTGACTGTGAACACTCTAAGAGACTCTGGGCTGAGGTCAGTAATACAGTCACCTACAGCACTACTGCAAGAGATGAGCTATAATTGTACCTACCATAGGAGTCCCCTCGAAGCCTACCATTGACTATGTACATACACAGCATGGCACCGACAGATATGGTAGATTTGTGTGTAGTAGGTAGTTGTTGGGGAATTGTTAGATTACTTGTTAGATATTACTGGACTGTCAGAACTAGAAGTAGAAGCATTTCGTTACACTCACATTAACATCTGCTAACCATGTGTATGCGACTAATAAAATGTGATTTGATTAGATTTACTCTGCGTCTGATAGAGCTGCAGGAGTTGTGACCCGTTTTTGTTGGTTATGTTGTCATAGTTGTGTCTAGGGAGGCATATGGGGGAGGGAATGTTGTCACCGCCAGGTGTTTGTCCCCCTGTGTGCTGAGGGTGTTGGTTTCTTGTCCATTTCTGGCATTTAGGGCGCCACAGACTAGTATATGTCACTGAGCATGGAATTTGTTGACTGTCATCGTTAAAGTATGGGGATTCTATTTGGGGGGATATAGGTAGCACACATGAGGATTTTTTTATCTGTTGAGCAGCAACATTATGTACAAAATGAGTTACAAACAATGCGAAAAAAGAAATAAAATAGCACGGTTGGTTAAGAGCCAATAAAACGGCAGCCATCCTCTCCGGCAGCTCTGTTTTTTTTTTTTTTCAGTAACAATTAATTTGCTCTCGCTTTTAAGGGACCCCTCCAATGGAAGTTAACATCACTATTTCAACTTAATTCCTGTCCTAGTGTGGAAATGCTGGTTTCGTTCCACCCTCTGAACACTGGCGCATGGCTCCTTATCAGTGGAGGCTGCTGAGAGGAGGACGGCTCATAATAATGGACGGAATGGAGCAAATGGAATGGCATTGATGTATTTGATACCATTCCACTATTCCGCTCCAGCCATTACCAGGAGCTCGTTATCTCCAATTAAGGTGACACCAACCTCCTGTGCTCCTTGTAAATATTGATTAATCGGGCGTGCACATCTCCACCATAGAGAATAATAGAGGCCTCTAGTGGCCGAACGGCCGTATTAGCATGGGCAACGCCATTGAGGCCTTCCACCATTTTAATGTAGTCAACTGGGTGGGACTTCGAAGTTCATTGGCTGATCCCTCCTTGTGATCCTGTTGAAGTCATGTCCAACCGGGTCATCAGGAGGGATCAGCCAATTGACAGGAAGAAAAATGACATCTTCAAAATGCCCATGCTGTCACAGATGCTATAATTGCACAGATACAAAGATGAGTCCTCTATCTATCTCTATGAGCTCCACCTTTGTCCGTGTGCACAGCCCATATACGGTCTCTGGCACAGCCCACGCTCTGCGAATAGCGAAGTTGAATAAAGATGGTGGCCTCCATGCACTTATCACAAATGCCTTGTTTACCAAGTTCGCTGTATTGTACATTGCTCACTCTTACCCTTTTCTTGTATTGTCGTTAATAGCACAGTATACATGATCCCAATTTAAGCTCCAAGACGCATGCAATTTGAAAAAAACAATTTATTGGCAAATTTGAAATATGTTGCGCCGTCGACAAAAACACCATGGATAGTGGTAAAACCATGACATCAGATCTGAATTCCGACATATTTTTGTACCTTCGTCATTGTAAACACACCAAATATGACCATTCTCCTAGCAGCAGGACATTATGCAGGCAGCACGATCACAGATTCCCTTTGTTTGTTTTTTATAAGATTCCCCTTGCAAAGAAATGCTAAACATTGGGAGAATCCATTTTTTTTTTGCACTCCAGTGCCAAACAACTGTTTTCACAACCTTTGAAAAAATAAATGGATAATTTGATAGATCTTTTTTATATTGTATTATTTATACCAGCATTTCCTTAGAAAGTTTACACACATACTGGTATGTTGAAAACTATTATGTAGGCTATAGTTAAATAAATAAAATATAGCTCCATTCACAGAATGCAATACAGTGAGTGTATCTGAATTACACATTGGTTTATAGAGAAATTATATTCCATGTGCCGATGTAAAACTGGGTTTAGGATTACTCAGTAGAGTCTGTAGAATCTATATATGGTGTTATTTTTTGGTGGACTGAGGTCTAAATACCCAGCAGCACTCAACCCATTCCATTGCTCCCAATGCAATACACGGAAGGTCTATAAACTACATAGTGGCTTATAAAGAAAATACTGTTCTATGTGCCGAGGTAAAAGTAGGTTGGGAATACTCAGTGGGGTCTGTAGAATATATATATGGTGTTATTTCTTGGGGGACTGAGGTCTAAATACCCAGCAGCACTTTTTACTCCACCCTCTCCATTGGTCCCAATGCAACACACTGTAGGCCTATATATTACATATTGGCTTAGATAGAAAACACTACTCTATGTGCCTGAGGTAAAAGTGGTGTTGGGTGTGGTCTAAATACCCAGCAGCACTTTCTACTCCATCCATGCCATTGGTCACACTCCCATGTTGGATTTCCCTGTTCAAGCCCAAATTTATCATACTTTGACTAAAACGATGACTTAAATCGTTGTACAACATCAAAAGTAAGTACAACATCAAATGGCATTGTCTTTCAGCTGAAAAAGGAGATTCTCGCTGTTGTGGACACGCAATATTTTATTTTACTATCAATACTTTTTAGTTTATGTTTGGATTTCAATATCATTATTTTTGTTTGTTATACAAATCAAATTTCTAATTAAATGTATTTATATAGCCCTTCGTACATCAGCTGATATCTCAAAGTGCTGTACAGAAACCCAGCCTAAAACCCCAAACAGCAAGCAATGCAGGTGTAGAAGCACGGTGGCTAGGAAAAACTCCCTAGAAAGGCCAAAACCTAGGAAGAAACCTAGAGAGGAACCAGGCTATGTGGGGTGGCCAGTCCTCTTCTGGCTGTGCTGGGTGGAGATTATAACAGAACATGGCCAAGATGTTCAAATGTTCATAAATGACCAGCATGGTCGAATAATAATAAGGCAGAACAGTTGAAACTGGAGCAGCAGCACGGTCAGGTGGACTGGGGACAGCAAGGAGTCATCATGTCTGGTAGTTCTGGGGCATGGTCCTAGGGCTCAGGTCAGTTGAAACTGGAGCAGCAGCATGGCCAGGTGGACTGGGGACAGCAAGGAGTCATCATGTCAGGTAGTCCTGGGGCATGGTCCTAGGGCTCAGGTCCTCCGAGAGAGAGAAAGAAAGAGAGAAGGAGAGAATTAGAGAACGCACACTTAGATTCACACAGGACACCGAATAGGACAGGAGAAGTACTCCAGATATAACAAACTGACCCTAGCCCCCCCCCCGACACATAAACTACTGCAGCATAAATACCGGAGGCTGAGACAGGAGGGGTCAGGACACACTGTGGCCCCATCCAAGGACACCACCGGACAGGGCCAAACAGGAAGGATACCAACAACTTTGTTCTCAACTTATTGATATTAAACCCCCTGAGGTCGATGTTCGCGCCCCCAAGGAAATCGAATTAACATAATACAATAATCCCCATAATAATCAGTCAATTTAAGATAGAGATACTGTATTTGTTTTTTAGCATTGGATGGGTCTCAATCCACCGCATCCACCTATGTAACGCTTACGCTTTTGAGGTGAAAGGTGACAGAGTTAGAGAGGTGTTTGTCAGATCATGAGACATCCCGAAAATCAGTCTTCTCACAAAATTGTCTGAACGGTTTGGCCTACGACCCCCACAAGCGTCTTAGCGTCCGAATAGCGTCTGAACAATTTGGGCTGCACACTGTGTAAAGGTGAGACTCTCACAAACACATACGGTGCATTCAAAAAGTATTCAGACCCCTTGATTTTTTACACATTTTGTTCCATTACAGCCTTATTCTAAAATGTATAAAATAGTTTTTTCCCCTCATCAGTCTACACACAATACCCCATAATGACAAAGCAAAAACAGGTTTTTAGAAATTGTTGAGGTCCTGTGCGCTCTGGAGCAGGTTTTCATCATGGATCTCTCTGTACTTTGCTCTGTCCATCATTCCCTCGATCCCTACTAGTCTCGTAGTCCCTGTCGCTGAAAAACTTCCCCACGGCATGATGCTGCTACCACCATGCTTCACCGTAGGGTTTCCTCCAGGTGTGACGCTTGGCATTCAGGCCAAAGAGTTCAATCTTGTTTTCATCAGACCAGAGTGTCTTGTTTCTCATGGTCTGAGAGTCCTTTCAGTGCCATTTGGCAAACTCCAAGTGGTTTGTCATGTGCCTTTTACTCAGGGGTGGCTTCCGTCTGGCCACTCTACCATAAAGACCTGATTGGTGGA
Organism: Oncorhynchus clarkii lewisi; assembly: GCF_045791955.1. Taxonomy (NCBI): domain Eukaryota; kingdom Metazoa; phylum Chordata; class Actinopteri; order Salmoniformes; family Salmonidae; genus Oncorhynchus; species Oncorhynchus clarkii. The sequence continues at coordinate 18,418,450 of NC_092175.1, read as the reverse complement.
TGCTGCAGAGATGGTTGTCCTTCTGGAAGGTTCTCCCATCTCCACAGAGGAACTGGATATCTGTCAGAGTGACCATCGGGTTCACCTCTCTGACCATGTCCGTTCTTCCATGATTGCTCAGAAGATTGTCTTGGTGGTTCCAAACGTCTTCCATTTAGGAAGAAGCCACTGTGTTCTTTGGGATCTTCAATGCTGAATACATTTTTTGGTACCCTTCCCCAGATCTGTGTCTCAACACAATCCTGTCTTGGAGCTCAACGGACAATCTCCTCGACCTCATGGCTTGAATTTTTGTCTCTGACATGCACTGTCAACTGTGGGACCTAATATAGACAGGTGTGTGCCTTTGCAAATCATGTCCATACAATTGAATTTACCACAGGTGGACTCCAATCAAGTTATATAAACATCTGAAGGATGATTCATGGAAACAGTGTCATGCCCTGACCTTGGAGATCCTTTTTATGTCTCTATTTTGGTTTGGTCAGGGCGTGAGTTGGGGTGGGCATTTCTATGTTTTGTGTTTCTATGATTTTCTATCTCTATGTTTTGGCCAGGTATGGTTCTCAATCAGGGACAGCTGTCTATCGTTGTCTCTGATTGGGAACCACACTTTTTCCCACCTGTGTTTGTGGGAAGTTGACTTTCTTTATGGCACTTAGCCTTAAGCTTCACGGTTTTGTTTTGTAGTGTGTATTGTTTTGTCCGGTGTCTTTTTCTTCATTAAAGATAATGTACGCTCACCACGATGCACCTTGGTCCGCTCCTTTCATCAGTCGTGACAAACAGGATGCACCTGAGCTCAATTTCGAGTCTCATAGCAAAGGGTCTTAATACTTATATAAATGTGATAATTAATTTGTTTATGTTTAATACATTTGAAAAAAATTCTATAAACCTGTTTTTGCTTCGTCATTATGGGCTATTTAGAATAATGCTGTAATGTAACAAAATGTGGAAAAAGTCAAAGGTTCTGAATACTTTGCAAATGCACTGTATATGTCGATTGTTTAGCTCTTAAAATTCCAAATCAAAAAGCAAAATGATTCTTGTTATGACCCTCTTAATTAAAAAATTCAATATAGCTTACAGGAGCAATTAGGGTTAAATGCCTTACTCAAGAGCACATCGACAGGTTTTTCACCAAGTCGGCTCAGGGATTCAAACCAGCAACCTTTCTGTTACAGTCTCAACATTCTTAACCGCTAGGCTACCTGCTGCCCATGAACTGTTGCTTGCTGTAGTGGTTGCCCTCAACAAATCAGGAAACCTGGGCACCTGGAACAGGCTAATACTAACGTCAACTCTTGCTACGGTGATCCCTAAAAGTAAGCCAGGCTTGGAGTGCCACCCCAGTATCCGTGCCCCCCCCCCCCCCTCTCAGCAGGCAGGTGGGTCTGCCTTGGGGTTTGAAGCCATAGTGAGGAGGACGTGGAGGGCCATTATATCCTTTACCGCCGACAAGACAGGTTAATGGTACAAAAGTAATTCACTCACTAGAGGATTGTACCATATAATAACACTTTTACCCTATTATTAAAGGTGTTTAAAGCGGCAATTATTAATTTAAACATTAACAAGGTGTTCTTTCTGCCACAGTTTTAGTAAAAAAGATGAGGGATGGGGCTGGAGAAATGCAACCACTCTCAATGACCATCCATGATATAAAAATTATAGTTTTAACCATGTTTTGTTGGCTATACAGTGTTTGTGTTAATTGAATGAGTTTTCTTACATTAACATGTGAAACTGCAAATTAGATTTTCACTTTCACATGTGGAATTGCAAGTTCACATGTGAAGAACAATCAGATGTGAAAGTTTTTCAAATATGAAACTGCAAATTAGATTTTTACATTTGATTGTTTTTCACATGTGAAAATGCAATTCCATATGTGAAAGTTACATTTTTACATGTGGACTCTTCTTACATGTGAACCTGCTAATTTGATTTTTCACATGAGAACATTTTGAGACTTGAGATTTTCACGTGGAGTTGATTTTAACATGTGAATTCTAAATGTAATACATGTGAAAATATGGCTTCAAATCAGAAATTGTAGCTCAACATGTGAATCGATATAACATGTGAAAATGCAAATTTGATGTGCTTTTTTTGTAAGGAGTAACTTCCATCCCAAGCATGAGCAGCAGTCTGGCAGTGGTGGAAATATAACCCAATTGTCATACTTCAGGAAAAGTAAAGATACCTTAAAAGAAAATGTAAAACTGAGTCACCCAGTAAAATAATACTTGATTAAAAGTATTTTGTTTTAAACATACTTAAGTATCAAAAGTAAAAGTACAAGTGTAAATCATTTCAAATTCCTTATATTAAGCAAACCAGACGGCACCATCTTCTTGTTTTTTTTTAATTTACGGTCAGCCAGAGGCACACTTCAACACTCAGACATAATTTACAATCAAAGCATTTGTGTTTAGTGAGTCCGCCAGATCAGATGCAGTAGGGATGACCAGGGATTTTCTATTGATAAGTGAGTCGAATTGGGCTGTTTTCCTCTCCTGCTAAGCATTCAAAATGTAATGAGTACTTTTGGGTGTCAGGGAAAATACGGAGTAGAAAGAACATTATTTTCTTGACAAATGTAGTGGAGTAAAAGTAGAAGTTGTCAAAAATATAAATAGTAAAGTACAGATACTCCAAAACACGACTTAAGTAGTACTTTAAAGTATTTTTACTTAAGTACATTACACCACTACAGTCTGGCATGGGCCAGGTTCATGAGTCCTCACATGAACTCGAAGGGAAGTTCAAATCAAATCAAGCTTTATTTGTCACATGTGCCGAATACAACATGTGTAGACCTTACCGTGAAATGATTTCTTACAAGCCCTTAAGCAACAGTGCAGTTCAAGAAAGAGTTAAGAAAATATTTACCAAATAAACTAAAGTAAAAAATTATATAAAGTAACACAATAAATTAACACAATAAAATAACTTGTATGTTATGGTAGGACACAGGGCGGCAGGTAGCCTAGTGGTTAGAGTGTTGGGCCAGTAACCAAAAGTTGCTAGGTCAAATCCCTGAGCTGACAAAGTAAAAATCTTTCATTCTGCCCCTGAACAAGGCAGTTATCCCACTGTTCCTATGCTGTCATTGAAAATAAAAATGTGTTCTTAACTGACTTGCCTAGTTAAATAAAGGTAAAACATAACAGTCTATAGATCATACAGTCTATAGTTCATTTGCATCTAGCTGATGATGCAGTGTGCTAGCCAGAGACTTGTATTTCCTTGCATGGTGGTGTGATTTGCCAAACTGTGTTTTCTGGATCTACTTATTTACATCTCTGTTCCTCTGCCACGCCCTATTAGCTCCAATAAGTATCAGATTAATCACCCCAGTACTTGTATTGATTACCTCTATATCCAATGACCTCTCTTCTGCCTACCTTTCCCATCTTTGGCCAGAGGGATCTCTTGTGGCGCTCTCTACTGTCTTTGAATTAATGTAGTCGCTCATGCATTAAATAATGTGTAGAGACATACATAATAGAACAAGAGAGGGGAACTGAGTTTGTAATATCCTGTTGGGTGTCAAGAAGATGCTCCTGAACATAACTTTATTGATACACTTATCTTCTTTAATAAGATCTAATTCGATAAGTTAAAAGAACAGATAAGACTTTAATCTGAGTGAACCTATATCAGGTCTGGGTCGGGTCTCATTCCTGTTTGAAGCTGAGTCTGCGGTGATGGTGGCCAGGGTGTTGCAGGGGGATGCAGGATGTTATTGGGAGCTAGCAGGGAGAGCCCAGCTCTGTAGCCTGGACTGGGCTTGGCTGCTTGCTCTCTGTTCACAGCCTGCTTCTGCTGCAGTGCCACTTGAAAACACTCCAAGCCTTCTGCAGTGCGTTGGAGCCGAGCCCCAGACTGAATATAAACAACACCCCTTTTCTCTACCCCCTCCATGCATCACACCACCCCTAGCTGTGCCAGCCAAAAGCACCTTGAAGGCTGAGTGGCTGGCCTATTGTACTTGTGTGGTGATTTACATGTTTAAAAGGCTGAGGCCAGCAGGAAAGCAGAGAGAGAGAGAGGGGCAATGAGCAGAGGCCAGTGGTCTAGGACACTGAAGGATCAGCACGGAGAAAGTGAGTTAGTGCTTTATACAAGTATAATCACCCAAGTAACCTCTAGTACACACATTCTGCTCGGAGATTCACAGTAACTACCTGTTTTTTCTCTCCTTGTCCCTCTCTCTCACTCTCCCTCATTCCCTCTCTCTCTCTCTCTCTCTCTCTCTCTCTGTCCCCTTCTCTCTCTCTCTCTCTCTGGTACAAACACAATCTAAAACTGTCTGAGCTCTCAAACGCATTAGGGTTCGCTCTGCAGAGCTAGCTGTTGCGATGGAAAAACAATGAGTGAGATAACAGAATACAGATGGGTGATTAATGGGAAGAGTCTAATTCTATCTCAGAAATGGGAATAACTTATTCTCCCCTCTTATGCTTGATATAAAACAAATAATGTTAAAGGTGAAAAATACAATTCAAATCTCATTGATTTTCATTTTGTGGGTAATAATGTCCTGGGGGGCAAAAATAGCCTTGTCATTTGTCAAAAATAGCCTCGCCAGTTTTCATTCGATGAAATATGGCCATCTAAGGCAACCTATTGGCCAAAACCTGAGACAGCCATTTTGTTGCATTAGCTGCAGCAGTTGCAGATACAGGGTTTGCAGTGACCTCTGTTACCTCTGAAAGGATTAGAGCAGGATTGATGGGGGATCAATAAGAATGACAGCAGACTGCAGGCAATCAGATCTGGCAAACAACACTGCGGCTTCACTCCTTAGAGAAAACATCTCAATGCAGGGAGGAGATAGCAGCCTCTCCGTCCCATGGGATCTCAGCCACAACCCAAAGACTAACGTATGCATTATATTCTGTATCTCTTAGCGAAAGCATATTAATCAAAGTGAAATATTGTCCTGAAGAGAAACTGCTAGATGATATGGTATACTGATTGTATTAAGGTTAGAGGTTCAGGACTCTAAGTGCAGTCCAATTGCTTCTCATTATGCTCAGATTCAATGTCAAATCCAATGGGGGGAGGGTCTAACGTTAACATGCTGAAAATTCAAACATGTAATGACTCTATTCACAAAAGTACTTTTCTTCCAATTCGTTAAGCTCTCAGAGAAGAAGAAAAAATGATGCTAGGAAGAGATTAGCCCTCTTTAAATTGTGAGTACAGAGCAGTTGGTGTTTCCCATCATTGTTAGAGTTAGACAGATAGAGTTACAGTCCTTCTGAGGCTGCAGAAGTGATAAATTACCACAGCTCATGGGTGGGCTAAAAATAATTACAGAACTTTGGTGGGTTAACAAAATGAGTGAGTTAAAGTATGCCAGCTACCTTGCATGACTAGTCAAAGATCGGAAAGAATCGTTTCTGGGTTGTATTATGCATCTGTGGCAGTCTGCTCCAGAATCCACCAGACATCTTATCTCCCAAAGGAAACTAGCTCTGTCTGAAACCTTGCAGATGATTGAAAATCATCTCAAGGACCACGGGGGAGACATTATATTATGGAAACAATGTTACACCGTTTAAAATGAGGTGCTTTGTAACAACACTCAAACTAGTGGCATATGAGCTGCCAACAACTTGAAGGAGACGAAACCTTAACCTTTGCTGGAGTAGTGAAACACATCATCCTGAAATGTTTTGAAACATTACATGGTGTGTTGTAACACCACTTTATCAAGTGTTGTGTAACACCTTGCCAGGGATTGGGAGCACTAACAGAAAAGGTTTGGTATTTGGTGTTTTATTAGGATCCCCATTAGCTGTTGTAAAAGCAGCAGCTACTCTTCCTGGGGTCCACACAAAATATGAAACCTAATACAGAATGACATAATGCAGAACACCAATAGACAAAAACAGCTCAAGGACATACATTTTTTTTAAAGGCACACGTAGCCTACATGTCATGCATACGCACATACACTCTCTAGGTCAAATAGGGGAGAGGTGTTGCTTTATCTTTTTTTTTAAAAACCAGGTTTGCTGTTTATTTGAGCAATATGAAATGGAATTTCCGTGGAATAAGGGCTCTATATAATACAGTATGCTTTCTTGAATTTGTTCTGGATTTTGGGACTGCGAAAAGTCCCCACTATTTTGGTGTTTCGAGTCCTGTTTAGTCTAGTTAAATAAAGGTTAAATAAATAAATTGTGCAGAATGAGATCCCTTCTCTTTTGGTGCTGTTTCATCTCTCTAAAGCTTCTAAACACCATTATGAGGCTTTGATTTACTGTCTAGCGCAGAATAAGATCCGTTTTTCTGGTGTCTTAATGTTTAACCTTGTGTCATGTATTTGGTCATTTGGTCATCGTTTCGGCAGGCATTTTCAAGCAGTGTTCAAACCACCATCAGTAACTTGAGGTTTAACTGCAAGTATTGAGGATTCTGCATTTGACTCTTCCATTGACAATCATGAATGTGGGAATGGGTGCTGTCCTCATTGAACTTAACTTTGCCTGACAGTTTTGATATCCATTCATCATGATCCATTGCACCTCATGGCTCAACAAGCTTAATACTAATATAGAAATATCATTTTCTTTCTTTTGCATACAACATTTTTTGAATGATCCACAATCCTCTAAAAACAGAGTCGTTGTGTCAAGATGATTAAACAAAAGACTTCCAGTGAGTTCAATCACTAAATGTTCTTTCTCTTTGGTTATCTTCATGAAATATATTTACATTTGAATCAACATATTAGGTTGGATTTTTTCGAAAGTTATTTACGTAAAACGAAATGAACAAATCAATGAAAGAAAGGACTTGCGTACATTTAAAATATATATATTTTGGGTTTATTTTGACACTTTATTGAGACAGTTCTGAAAAGACAGCGGGGATACAGATAGGTGGGAGAAACAGATGGAAGGGTTGGAGCAGGGAATTTAACCCTGGTCTTCGGTGGGGAGAGGGGTGACATGTCTAAGCCGAATGTGTTACCACTAGCCAAGGGCACTGCAAGACTTGAATTCCTTTTTATTAAGTGTATGTTGTTTTTTTGTTTTTTTGTCAATTTACATTCACCCCAGAATCATTTCTTACAGCGTGGCTACCTGGTTGAGCTGGTAAAATGCCATTGAAATGCACCATTTTACCCCGTTTCTAATCTGTCTAAATAAAGCATTGAACAAATAAAAATGGAATTCCACAAAAAAATATTATCTATAGGCCCTTACCATCAATCAAGTATTTAGGCTATAAACCATTTGCATTTCTAAACCATTGATTGTATGATAAACAGTTTTTGTGTTTTGACACACTGAAACGCCAAAAAGTGTTTTCACAACACTCTCTTCAAAACACCAATATTCAGGTTGAAGAACCACTGTGAGTGTTTCAGAGGACTTGATTTCTGTTTTAAAACACATGCTGTCTATTAAAACACTTACATTGCGTTTACAGTCAAACACCCTCCAAACACCAGATCTCAGTTTAGGCACACTACTTTTCATGGTTTCATTACACAATCATGGTGTTTTGAGACTTTCGATTTTTACAGTGTACAGTCTGGATGCATTTTCATCACTACAGAAATGATTTGATTAGAAATGTCTCAAAAAGAGCACAAGAGAGCAAATGTGTCCAAGGTGAACTTCATGCTTCATAATTTCCTGAAACTAGCAAGTGCTCACAGATGATTCATGCATGATGTAGCCTTGTTGATTGAACCCTTATGCCCTTATGGTGGTCTCCGTTTATACGTCATCGGTATGTCACTGATGGTAATCCCTCTGTCATCGGGAGATGTGATGTCAAGAAGTAATCGATCACCTATATTGAAGATTTAGCACAAACACATAACATCAATACTAACAAATTAGGGTCGGCTTTATACATGTTCGTTGGCAAAGATGAAATACTCATTCAATTAATTTAATGATCGACCATTCTACAATACTTTCGAGTTGAAAGAAAATGTATGAACACTTTTTCCCGTCTTATAAATACGGGAATTGTGTTTTGCTGCTTTAAGTCGCTGCCCATGGTGCTGCAAGCGCTAAACTAGTGACTAGCGTCTGGCGGACTGTCTCTTTCCAAGGTGCTGATATTGGTCTCGTTCTGAATTACATTGGTAAATTGATCATTTCTGGTGTAACCTTTTTTGCTGACTAACAATAGGGAACATAAGAATTAACATGGGAAATTGAACTCCTCCATAAGTCACATCTCCATGCATAGAAATGCTGCACATTGGTTGTTCGAATGAGCAAATGCAGAGATGTATGTATAATTTCCTTTCTCACACCAATGTTCAATATTGTGAGAAAGTTATATATTCACTCGGTGACAAGCGACAACTGATAAATACCTGAACGCATAGGCTATCCTAATGAATGACTCAGCATCTGCATGGTTTCGAATGAATGATTCCAGTTCTGGAATCATCCTAATGATAATCCCCCCCCTGTGTGATTATTCCTCTGCCTTTCAAACCGCCACCCACGAACCCTCACACTTCCACGTGGTGTTTCTTGAAAGGTCTGAGGGGTTGGTTGAGACATGGCCCTCCCCTTAGATCAACGAGCCAGTAAAAACAGCTCCTACTTGCCTTTTTAGAGATTGCGCGGTATATAAAGGACAGCCGGTGAGGCTAAGAATGCTGTGAGCGCCATCCACCCCGCACCTGCACACACACACACACGCACCCACCCCACTACTCCACCTCGCACACCTTCCCTTCCATTTGCACACGCACCCCCTTGTCTGGCCGGATGAGTTACCACCCGGTGGACACCGTAGGGAGTCCATTCAGGAGAAGCATGGATAGTAGGACAAGCTACGGCCGCTCCTCCGGCACCCCCTCCAGCGGGTTCCGCTCTCAGTCCTGGTCCCGGTCAAGCCCTAACAAGCCCTACAAGAGGAGCGTCAATATGCCTGTAGCCAGAGCGTACAGCTCCACACTCCTCAGCTCCGCCGACAGCGTTGATTTCAGTCAAACTAACGGAGACTACAAGCGTTCCAATGAGAAAGAGCAGCTCCAGGGGTTAAACGACCGCTTTGCCGGTTACATCGATAAGGTGCACTATCTGGAGCAGCAGAACAGCCAGATTGAGGAGGAGATCCAGGCGCTGCGGCAGAAGCAGGTGTCGCAGTCCCAGCTAGGCGATTTATACGACCAGGAGCTCCAGGAGCTGCGCTCCATGCTGGAGCAGATCCACCACGATAAGGCGCAGATCCAGCTCGACACAGACCACATCGAGGAGGACATCCAGAGAATTAGGGACCGCTTCGATGAGGAAGCTCGCATCAGGGATGAGACGGAAGGCATCATCCGGGCGCTCAAAAAAGATATGAACGACTCTGAGTTAGTGAAGTCGGAGTTGGAGAAGAAAGTCCAGTCACTGCAGGATGAGATTGCCTTTATCCGTAACAACCACGAGGAAGAGGTGAGCGAGCTGTTTGCCCAGGTGCAGGCGTCGCAGGTGACCATGGAGAGGAAAGACTTCCAGAAGACGGACATCACCGAGGCGCTCCGGGAGATCCGCACCCAGCTCGAGGGCCACTCCAACCAGAACCTGCAGCAGGTAGAGGACTGGTTCATGTGCCGCTATTCCAAGCTCACTGATGCTGCGGAACAAAACAAAGACGCAATAAAGTCCGCCCGTGATGAGATTGCAGACTACCGCCGCCAGCTCCAGTCCAAGACCGTGGAATTAGAATCGGTCCGGGGAACCAGGGAGTCACTGGAAAGGCAGCTGAATGACATCGAGGACCGACACAACAACGACCTGTCCAGCCTGCAGGTATGATGAGACCCGCTGTTGGCATTGTTTTCATACAGAAACCTACATCCACAGGCTTAATGGTGAAGTGTTCTATAAAGTTGTATTATCTGTGTAAGTAGAGAAGCAATGTAGTGGAGAGAGTTGGCTAAATAATATTATCAGATGTGTTTCGTTTATGATATAGGCTATCAAATTGTGCCAGAGTCGTGTGAGGATATTATCACGATTCCTTTGAGGTTTTTATTCTTATTTTTAATATTGGTCTACCTATAAGGAGAGTTCCCTACTTTGAGAATGAAACGTATACATATTATAATATATATTGTGTTAATATAGATAGATGTGTTTTATCTAGGCATATAAGCTCTGCGCAATGGTGGTGTCTGCGCATTTGCTTTAAGATAAATGGCACAATGCTGACATCTTATGGGCACAGCTTTTACATCGCCCATCCTTGTTGAAGCATTAGGCTACTTATACGCTGCGACAATTGGTGAAAGTCAGGACATTATATGGTTCTTAATTAAGGGGAGACATAATGCAGCAAACGTTTTTTTTTTTTTGCTGAGTCAGAGACGCGGGTCGATGCGTTCATTGGCTGTGTCCTTGCCTCACCCCACACAGATTTTCGACTGTTGAACAAGTGTGAAGAGGCTGCCCTTGAAACAGTGTACACTGCGTCAGAATAAATTATTTCACAGAACAATAATAGCCTAACCTTTTGCGCAGAACGGTCTCCAACATATCAATTGATTTGCCCTTTTACAAGGAGACAGGGAGACTTCACACTTTCAATTGTTATTGCAACGACAGTGTAATGAAATCTCAAAGTGCTTTAATGTGTTGTAAATTTACACACGTTTAAATGTGCTGGTGATAAAGCTTAATTACTAGGAACAAAATACGAAATTGTATATATGTATATTTTCAGTTTTCATGTTACTTACAGAGGGTTCTGTCCTTTTGGAGACATATCCTCCCTGCACCAAAAAATAGATAACCAAGTATTTTTTCAGAGTTCCACATAGGCCTAGGTAATAACAGCTCCTAACCAGCTGATGTCTCTTGGTCTTGTTTTCTGCAGGAGACCATCCACCAGCTGGATAATGAGCTCAAGGGCACGAAGTGGGAGATGGCGCGTCATCTGCGCGAGTACCAGGACCTGCTCAATGTCAAGATGGCTCTTGACATCGAGATTGCTGCATACAGGTACAGTGCGACGGTAGTGTGCTAATTAGGCCTATCATTGGTCAAAACACATATTTAAAAAGAAAACAGGAGGAAACAAAAATTGTACACATTAAGGAACAAAAAGATTGGATTTCATCAAGTGTAAAAAAAAATGTGTAAAAAAAAAGTATATATATATATATATATATATATATAAAAAAAAATATATATATATATATATATATATATATATATATATATATATATATATATATATATATATATACATATATTTTATATATATATAAAGGCAACATTTAAAGTGTGGGTCCCATGTTTCATGAGCTGAAACAATAAATCCCAGAAATGTTCCACATGAACAAAAAGCTTATTTCTCAAAAATGTTGTAGATACATTTGTTTACATTTGTTAGTGAGCATTTCTCCTTTGCCAACATATTCCATCCACCTGACAGGTGTGGCATATCAAGAAGCTGAATAAACAGCGTGATCATTAAATAGGTGCACCTTGTGCTGGTGACAATAAAAGGCCACTTGAAAAGGTGCAGTTTTATCACAAAACACAATGCCACAGATGTCTCAAGGTTTGAGGGAGCATGCAAATGTTATGATGACTGCAGGAATGTCCACCAGAGCTGATGCCAGATATGTTCATTTCTCTATCATGAGCTGCCTCCAAAGTCGCTTTAGAGAATTTGGCAGTACGTCGAAACGGCCTTACAACCGCAGACCACGTGTAACCACGCCAGCCCAGGACCTCCACATCCAATTTCTTCATCTGCGTGATCGTCTGAGGGGTGGTTTGGTGGTGCTGAAGAGTATTTCTGTCTGTAATAAAGCCCTTTTGTGGGTGGTCCCAGCTGCCAAGCGGGTGGGCCTTTGCCCTCTCAGACCCACCGATGGCTGCACCCCTGCCCAGTCAAGTGAAATCCATAGATTAGGGCACAATTCATTTATTTAAATTGACTGATTTCCTTATATGAACTGTAAAATCTTTGAAATTGTTGCATGATGCATTTATATATTTATTCAGTATATATCAACCCTAACTTTTATATTAAACCTACACTATACTATATCTAATTTTCTATTGTTTTTGCAGGAAACTCCTAGAAGGTGAGGAGACCCACTTTAGCACTTTCCCTTACCGCCAAGCTGTCACCTCCTCTAAGAAGTCCAAGTCTGGGCCTCCCAAACTGAAGGTCCAGCACAAGTTTGTAGAGGAGATCATTGAGGAGACCAGGGTGGAGGATGAGAAGTCTGAAATGGACGAGGCCCTGGAAGAGATTGCCCAGGAGCTGTCTGCCGCACTGGAGGCAGAGGCAACAGATGACAGAGAAGAGGAAGGAGAGGATAAGGGAGAAGAGGAAGGAGAAGAAGCAGTGGGACATGGAGAAGAGGGAGAGGGAGAGGGTGACTCAGAAGAGGTTGTAGCCTCCACTGAATCCCAAATGAGCTCCAGCGCCCCTGCTGAGGAGGAAGAGGAGGACAAAAACCGTGGCGATGAAGAAGAAGATGGAGGAGAGGGTGCTGAGGAGGGACAAAAAGAAGAAGAGGGTGAGAAAGAAGGTGAGGGTGAGAAGGGAGATGATGCAGAAGGTGGTGATGAGGGAGAAGGAAGGGAAGAGGGAGAGGAGACAGCCCCAGAATCAAAGGTCTCTCCTGACAAAGAGAAGGCTGGAGAGAAGGAAGGAAGTGGAGGAGAAGAAGAGACAGCAGAGGGAGAGGGAGAAGAGGAGGGTGGTGATAAAGAGGAAGTTGCAAGTAGTGACAAAGGATCCAAAGATGGAGATGATACGGATGAGAAAGATAAGAAAGGAAAGGATGAGAAAGATGACAAAACAGATGAGGCAGATGTAGCCAAGACAGAGTCTCCCAAAACAGATGCCCCCAAGAGTGAGGTCCCAAAAGCTGAGGTCCAGAAATCTGAGGCCCCAAAGGTCTCCAAGCCAGACTCCCTGAAAGCTGAATCCCCTAAGGCTGGGTCCCCCAAGTCTGAGTCACCAAAAGCTGGATCCCCCAAACATGAATCCCCCAAAGCTGGTTCCCCTAAATCTGAATCCCCAAAACCTGGCTCCCCCAAATCTGAAACCCCCAAACCTGCAGGATCCCCCAAATCTGAATCCCCCAAACCTGCTGGTTCCCCCAAATCTGAATCCCCCAAACCTGCAGGGTCCCCCAAATCTGAATCCCCCAAATTAGGATCCCCTAAAGCAGAGTCCCCTAAGGATGAGGCTCCCAAACCAGAAGCTCCCAAGTCAGAGGCCCCCAAGGCTGCAGAAGAGAAAGTAGACAAAAAGGGTGATTCAGAGGAAGAGAAGGTAGAAAAGAAAGATGCAGCTTTGAGCGGAGAAGTGGAGAAGGGTGCCCCAGAGGACAAAAAGGACGATGGGAAGAAAGAGGAGACGGATGTGATCTCAAATGGTGTGGACGAGAGCCCCACCAAAGATGACCCCAACCAGAAAGATGACCTCAGCCAGAAAGATGACCCCAGCCAGAAGGTGGTCATCACCAAAACGGTGGAGACCATCACCACTGGAGAGGATGGAGCCAAGCATGTCATTAAATCAGTCACTGTCACCGAGACTGTGAAGGAGACTGAGGATATGATTCAGGAGAAGATGGTGTCCAGCAAGACGATGGAGAAACACTCTTCCAAGTCCGTCAAGGTGGTGACCGAAACCGAGTGACTGCGCTCCAACCAATCCACCCAGGAGGGTCAGGGAGGAGGACACGACGACAAGCAATCATACAGCTAGAGCGATGTAATAAAGATAACCACTCTCAAACATACAGAAAAGCAAAGAGAGAAGCCATATGATGTGACTAAGCTAAAATTTCTAAAATGCATGTTGAGTGAAGCTATAAATGAGCTTTTCTGCAGATGTGGTCAGGAAAATTTGGGAATGGGACAGATGATTAATTCTCTTTCTTTCTATCTGCAGTTCACAGGAGGGCTCACGGGTGGGGGCGTCTGCATGCTAGCTCAGGGAGGGAGTCCCCTCTCTAACATGTATGTATGTATGGATGGATGGGAGAGTGATAGAAATGTATCTTCATTCAAATGACGTTTTTTGGGGGGCCCAGGTGGGAGGGTCCACTTCAGAAGTAAGCTTACTTATTATGTGACGATACCAATTGAGCCAAAAAAAATACAATCGACTACAATACAATACAGTGAAGAAAGAGAATGACGATGGTGCAATGAACTCATGATCATGAACATACAGAACCCAAAGCAATTAACGCATAAATAACCTTGAAGAAACTCCTAGCCTTAAACATGCTTTGTATCCGTGTCTATTATGTTTACGAGGGCAATTGAAAATAAATCTGTAAATGCGCACACATACATTATTGTATGCATAGGATGGACTTGAATTTAAATACCGAACATACATGAGGTGCTACAGTTTGCAATCCCATGTCTTTACTCATCATGAATGATTTCCCAGCAGCATTTGCTCAATAAATGTCGTACTGAAATACAAAATATGGTCTCTTGTTCCTTTATGACACGTCAAACTCGTTCCACGGACGGCTGAGTGTCTGCGGGTTTTCGCTCCACCCTTGTACTTGATTAATGAATTAAGGTCACTAAGGAACTCCCCTCACCTGCTTGTCTACGTCTTGATTTAAAGGAAAAAACAAAAACCTGCAGACACTCGGCCCTCAGTGGAATGAGTTTGACACCCCTGCTTTGTGCAATTTTTCTGTCCTGTACGTTCACTTTTGTATATACAGTAGGTTTCTCACCACAATATGCACACAATATTCAACTTCCTCATCTGCTTTCATGGGGATGAGATTGCATCCTTCATTATCTTTTGCAGCCTAGAATATATACAAAGCCACATAAACATCCACAGGCTGTCCTCTACAGATATTTAAAGTCACAATCGGTAGGTAATACGTGCATGCCATCTAAGAATAGGCCACCAACAATAATATGAACAATGCAATCCTATGCCATCACATGCAAATAGCACTTGATTAGAGTTGATTTATCAAATCAAACTTTATTTGCAAAGCACATTTCTGAAACAAAGAAAATTGCACTGCTGGATGTCCTTTGCGTGGTGGACCATTTGTGATACACACAGTAAACTGTTGAGCGTGAAAAACCCAGCAACATTTCAGTTTTTGATACAAACTGGTGTGCCTGGCACCTACTACCATACCCTGTTCAATGGCACTTAAAGTGGAACTGACAGTGTTTTAGTAACATGACATCGTATTAAAATTGGTTCATATACACCTCCAGTAAGAATATGACACCTTGTTTTTATTTTCTGACAAGCGAGCACTTAGATATGGTCATTTTCAAATTTTCATACATTTGTAGAATGTTTGGGAATGACGTTTAGTAAGGCATTTGTGAAAATTCTGTTTGGACAATTAATAGACACTGCAGCAAATAAAACCTAATAAAAACATGTGTCTTGTCCAGGACTGGTGTCTATGCAGAATGGTATGCCATAGCCAATCAGAGCTAATAGCCAATCAAATAAGCCATTTGCCACACAGGCCTGCTGTCATTCACTTTGGAATGGACTGTGTGTTTACAGGCAGAAGCAACAGTGCCGACTTTAGAGCATTACAAGGCATTGGCCAAAAGCCACAAAATACACCTGAATGGATTTCTGCAAATATGTACATACCACAGGAGTCCTCTTACATTTGGGAACTTCACAGTCCTATTGATCAAACAACCATAAAAAGGTATCTCTCCCTCAGTTGCCTTTGCACATCTACAACAACAAGATCAACAACTAATGCTAGCCAGAGCAAGATAAGCTCAAATCTAACAAGGGAACATTGGATAAACCCTCTCAAGCTTTTGAAGCTAGTTGCTCATCAGCATTGCAGTGAAACAATGGGGAATAGTAGCTTGCTTGTCCTTCTGCATCTTGCCTGCCAATGCATGCTTGTCCCAACCCACGTTTAGACAACTGAATGGGAACTTGTCTGCCTGCCCACCCATTTCATCAATGCCAAATACATTTGACTGACAACTAAGAGATATGCTAAATGTGGATGACAATCGTTCAAATTCAGCATAGATAGCTAGCTAGCTAAGCGAATCACATTTCTTGCCAGCTAACCAAATGACAACTGCATCTCTAGCTGTAGACACTGAGAAACGATATGGGGGGGTTGTTGGTCACTCACCCACTCCTCCAATGACATGACATCCTCCCAGCAGCTAGCTATCTAACGTTAGGCACTGTGTTTTTAGCTTGCTATGTAGATCAGCTAGCCCAGGGGTGTCAAACTCAATCAGTGCAGGGGACCTATATAAAAAACACAACGAATTTGCAGGCCAGACATAACCTATTTGTTTTCCCAAAAAAACGTGCAACTGCAACCCAAACTGGCCATTGTTTTATTATAAAAAAATATGGCTCTTTACAATGTCCACTTATATACAGAGAATGCTGTATATAGCATTCTAACATATTAAAACATGCTATTTTGCATGCTATTTTATCTCTTATAAATAAT
The DNA here is from genome assembly GCF_045791955.1 of Oncorhynchus clarkii lewisi. NCBI lineage: Eukaryota > Metazoa > Chordata > Actinopteri > Salmoniformes > Salmonidae > Oncorhynchus > Oncorhynchus clarkii. The sequence goes on along the minus strand of NC_092175.1, from coordinate 18,401,973 downwards.
ATTTGTCCAGCCTTGGCTGCTATGCTTGCAGATGTGCATAATATGCTGCGACCCTAATCAGAAAGTATTTAACAACAAATAACAAAAACATAGCTATAGGTTTATTTTAACATTTAAACTTAAAACATGTTTTACATTTTTTTGCACTGCATGGATCACAGGTGCGGTAGAATGCAACATTATATTGTAGTTGAGTAGCCAGCCTGGGTTACTGCTCAATATGTTGCTAAAATATGCCTCCGTGTTTCTCTTTTGCATGGTGTTTTCTTGCAGGTTTTGTTTTTTGGTTATTCATTGTCAAGCTTTAAAAACCCAAACCAGACTGCAACATTTTAGTAGCCTAGCTAGGACTGTGGCATGTGTCTGCACACTTTCCCTTTGCTGCGTGCTGTAAAAGGGACACACGAAAGCAGCTCAATTTAAGTTAAATTGTCCGATGTGAGCACATCCAGCTGTAATCTCATGAAGTAAAATAAACAAATAAGATTACAACATATATCAAAAGAAGAATAACCTTAGAGAGGTCTGCCTGTCAGCTACGACTGTAAATTGACTATATGAGCTGTTTCTCCGTTGTTTGTCCTCACGTTGCTTGTCCTCATCTGATCTGGGCTGAACCTTACTGCCCCTGCCGACACTGCTGGTCGGGGACGACACTGCGGGGACGACGCTCTATGCTCACTCAGTGCGATTTCAACCCTTTTCATCAGTGGACTTTGCCAAATTGCATGAATAAAAACAAACCAAAGCAGGCAAAAAAGCAGTGGGCTATAAAACTTGTCACGTTTTAATTCCAGTACATGTAAAGCCTCTGCCCTAGTACGTCAAACTGGACCCTGGGGCAGACATAGTAAATAGCAGTAACATAGCAGTAACATAGTAAAAGTACATCTGTTTCCCTCATTTTATATGCCCACCCACCAAGCGGTTGCTAGACAATCATGTTATATGAGCACCCACCCCGACCAACCAGTGACTGGTTGTATTGATACACCATCCAAAGTGTAATTGATTACTTTGCCATGCTAAAAGGGATATTCAATGTCTGCGTTTTTTATTTTTACCCATCTACCAATCTACCTGTGTTTGAAATTCACTGCTCAACTGAGGAACCTTACAGATAATTGTCTGTGTCGGGTACAGAGATGAGGTTGTCATTCAAAAATCACATTAAACATTGTTATGCACACATCCAACTTATTATGGGACTTGATTAGCTTTTAGTTTTATACCTACACTTATTTAGGCTTGCCATAACAAAGGGAATGTATACATACTGACTCAAGTCATTTCAGCTTTTCACTTTTAATAAATGTGTAAGAATGTCAAAAAACATAATTCCATGTTGACATTATGGGGTATTGTGTGTAGGCCAGTGGCACCCAATCTGAATTTAATTCATTTTAATTTCAGGTAGTAACAAAACAAAATGTGGAAAAAGTCAAGATGTGTGAATATTTTCTGAAGGTGCTGTATCCAGTCCTCTGCAATGCAGTTTTGCTTGGTGCATCATTACGCGCAAGTTAATTGTTTTAAGCGATTTAGGTTGTTTGGAATTTAGTATGTGACTATTATATTAAATTGAAGACATGTTGGGTGCTGTCCATGGGTGACTCTGCTGATTGCAGACCCATGTTGGGTGCTGTCCATGGGTGACTCTGCTGATCGCAGACCCATGTTGGGTGCTGTCCATGGGTGACTCTGCTGATCGCAGACCCATGTTCGGTGCTGTCCATGGGGGACTCTGCTGATCGCAGACCCATGTTGGGTGCTGTCCATGGGTGACCCTGCTGATCGCAGACCCATGTTGGGTGCTGTCCATGGGTGACTCTGCTGATTGCAGACCCATGTTGGGTGCTGTCCATGGGTGACTCTGCTGATTGCAGACCCATGTTGGGTGCTGTCCATGGGTGACTCTGCTGATTGCAGACCCATGTTGGGTGCTGTCCATGGGTGACTCTGCTGATTGCTAACATTCTTCCTCTCAGGATTTTAGCTCAGCACTCACGTAGAGTGCCGAAGGAAGCAACTAAATTGTGAAGAGTCATAAAATCAGCTCCACAGTATTTCAATGTCTTAAAAGCAATAAAAACACACGACTGATCCCAGATTTGATCGTTCTCAGCCCTGAAATTAGGTAATAAAAATGCCATCCCTCTCTGAAGTTCCTCCCGTTCCTCAGCATCTGTTCTCAGACACATTGGACCTGAGCTGCATAGCTGATGGAGCCTCTGATGTGGACCTTGCCAGGTTAGTGCTCCCTCAAGATGGAATAAAGTACAAAAAAAGATCAGATCCCTGCCAGTGCGTCGTGATTGTGCCTGCGTGCCCCGAATGTCGATGTAGGCAACTCCAAACCCAGAGAACTGTGTTCGGCATTCATGATCGGCATTATAGACAGGTTACCTGAAGTGCAACTCACAGAGATATCTAATTCTGTGCAACACACCAGTGTGTGTGTGTGTGTGTGTGTGTGTGTGTGTGTGTGTGTGTGTGTGTGTGTGTGTGTGTGTGTGTGTGTGTGTGTGTGTGTGTGTGTGTGTCTGATAGGCTAATAAGCATCGTTAAACAGTACTCTGTCTTGTTACAAGCAGCTTATAAACCATTCAATAGATCGTTTTTTTCAACATTTACAAAATGTTTATAAATCATGACACATATCCTGTTAAATGTTTGAATGAATTCATTGAGAAAGGACCTGCTGTCATGTATGATGAACAACCGGCCTTATATGTTTTCACATTGTGGTTAACTATGTGGTCATGTTTTTAAGCACCTTTCAAGATGTATCAATGATATGTTCAACATTTCATCCTGATAAAACCCAAACTATGATAAATACTGTTTACTGAGTTATTATTCAGCATGATTCAGTATAAGGACAAAAACAATCAATTACACACTCTGCATGGCTTTCAAAAGTATTTATTCAACCACACTCTCACAGACTTGCACAGGCATAGCACACACACTCTTACACACACACTAGAGGAATTGTGTGACCTTTATTGATTTTATTGACTTATAACTGCTAGCAGATAACCTTGATTTTGATGCATTAGTGCACTAAAAGACATTGTATTGAGCACCTTGTTAACAAGCATACTGGAGTCGATAATGTTGGGTATTTCTGCTGTTTGCCGAGCTGAGGTTTTATTAGACTGTCTTTTGGCTTGTGTGGTCTTGGGCCACAAACTTACTTTTTAGCCTTTGGTATTTCAGATTAGTCTTTCTCTTCGGCAGATTTTTCTCTCTTCTCCTCACTCTTGGATATCTCTGGTTCGCCCTTCCCTTCTTTGGTTTCTGAGTCGTCATCTTTTTTCTCCTCACTTTTACCTTCATCTTTCACCTGTTCATCTTTATCTCCCCCTTCTTTATCATCTCCTCCCTCTTTCTCTACCCGCTCCTCTTCCACACCTTCCTTTCCATCCTGCTCCCCACCTTCGTCCTTATCTTTCTCTCTATCCTCTTCTGCATTCTCATCTCCACCTATATCAAAAAAGGAAATAATTGAGAATAGAGGAATAATTTAGTTAGTATACAGGTTTGTAAAAATGTCAGCATGTAAGCCATACACAACAACAATAGAGAATGCTCTTTGAGGGGAAATATCCCAACGCTAACCTTGATCTCCATCCTTAGCATCCTCTCCATCTTCCTTCTCCTCCTCGCCTCCCTCATCCCCATCTTCCTCTTTCTCTTCTCCCTTTTCCTCCTTCTCCTCTCCACCCTCTTCTTCCTCCTCCTGTCCCTCCTCTTTCTTCTCTTCTGCTTCTTCCTCCGCCATCGCCTCCTCTTCCTCCTTCTCCCCCTCTTCCTCCTCCTGTGGTGGGCTGGCAGAGTCCCGCTGGGCCAGGCTGGTAGAGATGATGTCTTCTCCAGAGACGAATGAGGAGCCAAGGAAGCGTGAGGTCATCAGGTAGGGGGCGCCAGAGCTCAGGCTAGACTGCATTGAGAACATGGAGCGGCTGAAGGAGGGCATGACTGACAAGCTGTGGCCATAGACATTGGACATACCCCCTGATCCGCCCACACTGAAGTGAGACTCCTCCCCCTCCAGCAGCTTCCTGGAAAAGTAAAGGATCATGGGAAAGATAAAACTTTAGAATAAAAGAGCAAAAGACTTTCCTTGACCTGGACTGGCATTAGTATTATCACATTATATTTGTTTAAGTTGAAGCTCTGGCCAATGCTCCTCATAGCATCCTACCTGTAGGCAGCGATCTCAATGTCCAAGGCCATCTTAACATTCAGCAGGTCCTGGTAGTCCTTCAGGTAGCGAGCCATCTCCTGCTTGGTGGCTCTCAGATCATTCTCCAGCTGGCCAATAGTGTCCTATGGGAGACGTTTAAAGGTTATGCCTAAAATGTCTGAATGGATGACATTTTAAATGTATTCAAAATAATCTTATTTGTTCCTATTCTGTATTACTAAATCAGTTACACTTGGCACAAAATATAAAACATTATTGGTGTCTTGTATTCTGATATAGTCATTTACCTATTAGTAAGCAGTTTCTAAACATAAATAAATTCACATTAAGATTGCATTTATTCTGAGGTATTTGCATCAATCCAGATATGCTGTTTAATTCGTCCTGCAGTACCACCACTGACCTGCATGTTGCTTATCTCAGCGCTCTGCTTGTCCTCCATGATGTGTAGCTGGTTTTCCAGAGACTTGTTGAGACCCCGGCAGGTATCGATCTCCAGCAGGTGGGCCTTGAGCTGCCGGCGGTACTCCCCTGCCTCATCCCTGGAGCTCCTCACCGCATTGCTGTGCTGGGCAACACTCTCCGTCAGGGAGCCCACCTTCCCATGGAACCACTCCTCAGCAGACTGCATGTTCTTGGCCGCCAGCCTCTCGTACTGGGCCCGGATGTCCCTCAGAGCACCGGACAGGTCTGGTGTGGCTGCCTCCATCTCCACAGCCACCTGGGCCCCCAGCTGGGCCTGGGCCTGGAGCTCCACCACCTCCCTCTCGTGGAGCTTCTTGAGGAAGGCCACCTCGTCCAGCAGGGTCTCCACCCTCTTCTCCAGCTCAGCCCTGGCCAGGGCAGTCTGGTCGGCCCCACACCGTGCATCCAGCAGCCTGCCCTCCGTGTCCTCGCGGGCCACCACCTCCTCCTCGTAGCGGGCCTGCAGGGCGCTCAGGGCCTGCTCTAGACGCTCCCTCTGGCCCAAGGCTGCCTGCTGCTCCCCACGCGCCTCATCCACGGCGGCCCTCAGGGCCCGCGCCTCCTGCTCATACAGGGCCGCCAGGCGGGAGGGTTCACCGTGCCTTTGCCTCAGCATCACCAGCTCAGCCTCCAGTGCACGGTTCTGCTGCTCCAGCTCCCGCACACGCTCGATGAAGCCAGCGAAGCGGTCATTGAGGTCCTGCAGCTGGGCCCTCTCCTGGGTCCTCACTGTGCGGAATTCAGAGCTCACCTGGGTCGCCTGGCTCAGCTCCAGTTCCACAGAGGAGGAAGAGGCCATGGATGAATGCAGAGCCCGGCCAGGAGAGGAGTACTGCAGACGGGAGCTCACGGAGGAGGAGAGGGGGGAGGCGTGGGAGGAGAAGGCCGATCGTGACCTCCCCTTGGTCACCACTCCGCGGGGGGCTCCCTCCACGTGCCAGCGGCGATAGGAGGAGGATGAGTAGTAAGGGTCAAAGCCGAGGGTACTCATGGCTGGGCTGGGAGGGCAGGCAGCTCTGTCTGGCTCTGTGTCAATGTGTCTGTAGGGCTCAGGTGAAGAACCCAGACTGATGCTGCTGCAGTGGCTCCAGCTTTTATAGCAGGAGGAAGAACTCTGACGCAGGCGCATTCCCAAACTCTGACTATGCGGGATCGATAGGCTTACACTGCAACGGACAGAGAGGGAGAAAGGAAAGGAAAGAAGGAAAGAGAGGGGGAGGGAGAGGTTGCAGATGGAGAGATATTTGTGTTTTTGAGGGTACAAAGGAGGTTAACATGTTTCTAGTTTCTCTACACTGTTTCTGTCATACACAGTAACCTTGACTACTAATGTTCACAAGTTAATGTTCAGGAAAGTAGAGTTAGATAGCTAAAGCCTCTGGATAATGAAATATAAATCTGCACTGTACCTGCACCGATAGTAAAAATGAATAGTCGCATGAAATTACTTGAGTCATTCATTTGAATGTAGGTCTCGCAGTCCTCCCTGTAGGGGAAGAAAATGAATGGGCTGTCCTCATTCTACAGCAGCCTATGCATTGATATTATACACAGCTTCTCCTCATACAGTGACACAGCACCTGCCCTGCTGGCCAATTAGAGAGCGACACCCATGACCACAGAAAACCCACATTGATAAACACCGAACACACGGCTGGATGGTATGTGTTTATTTATTTATACATTATGGCTGGGAAGCTACTGTTTGGTGCCTGTAGATACTTGTAAGGTTCTGAATCAGATGCTGTAATGATAATGTGTATAAATATGATGATGTCTGTGAAGATGTGTTTGTGTTTTTGGGATGGTAATGCATTGATAATCATAATAATAGATCGTCATAATAATAATGATAGATAATGCATCTATTATACAAAATAGGTCAAATGAATTCAAATACATTTTCACGATTGCCTTAGTTGGAAGGGACACTGAGGAATTTGAAGAGAAGTTGAATGGTCTTTTTATATTGTCATGTTTATTCCCTAACAAGAGAAACAGGCTTCTTATCTTTTTCAGCTCCAGAGTGAAGAGGGAACCATAGCTGGTCAATAACACTCTGCTTCCTCCTTGCTGACACCCACTTCCTCCTTTTCCTCCTCCACTTCCTCCTGAGAGGGGTGGGGGAGATACACATTTTATACTGTCCCAGACTGTTGATTGAGAGAATGGATAGCAAAGTGACTTGCCATACATTTAAGCATAGTATGAGGATCTTGTGAGAGAACAGGCTGGTATGAGTCCATGTTTAGGTGGAGTATATTATGCATTTCGCCTGTACACATTTGAGGAGAGTGTATGAATTTACGTGTGTTTGTGTGTCTCTTTTGTACGTGTGTATTTTGCTGACAGTTCTCAAAGCAGAAGCCTTGAAGGTGAGATGGATGTGGGTTGCTAGGCTACAGTAGGTGCGGGGTGCTGCCGCAAGCTGAGTCATAAGTAAAGTCGGGGCCGGTTCCAGGCGTTATCAACTGTATTCAGGGCTGGCTTTCACTTTTTGGGGCTCTAAGCTAATTTATTTTTACAACATGGGCTGTAAAGAAAATGTTGCAGTTTCAAAGCAAGTTTGCTGCAATTTTACACATTTGCCATGTCAATATGACTTCTGAGTGAGAGTGACTAACAAAATCAATGGGGGCCCCATGGAGGTCAGGGTAATTTGACCATGATAACTACAAGTATAGATACCTGGCTAGACTCATTTACCAATCTAAAACATTTTAGCTGACATGGGCTAGTTGAGGGACTGTCAGTGACTGACATGGGCTAATTGAGTGACTGTCAAAATGCCGATGCACAACAATCTAAATTGCACCTTGTATACTCTACTATTCTAACTCTCAACAGTAAGTTGAGCCCCCGACTGATTTCTTAAAATGCCTGGGGCTTATGTAGTGTTTTCACCCATCCCCTCCACACCCAGCCCCTCCACACCCAGCCCCTCCACACCCAGCCCCTCCACACCCAGCCACTCCACACCCAGCCCCGCAGTATCCTCTCCACTTCTCTCTCATACACCCTTCTCTTTCAGCTTTACCTGCTTTCTCTCTACCTCTCGCTTTTCTCTCTATTTCTCGCTCTCTCTCACGGCAGCATCCTCAGTCTTTCTCTCTCTTTGTGATTCCTCTATCTCTCTGTCCTTTTTTGTGATATAAGATATGCAGATTGGCTACATGCCCAGAGTTCCATTACTATTGTCTTTGCTGATATTGTATTTCTCTCTTTCCTCAACGTGGCTCATACTTTGATTGGTAAAAGGGGGCATTGATTGACTTGGCCCTGTAGTTTGGGCTCCGCCCTGACTCTCGGTCAGTTTAATGCAGAATCAGTATTTTCACCTGTAATGGCCCCAGAGTTTAAGTGGGTGGTTTGAAACCTTGGTGCATTTCTACATAGAATTTCAAACATCCCAAATAAATATTTGCTGACTGTATTTATTTGCTGACTGTCCTGTGGAGACCCAATAGTGGTTGTACTGGGAATAAGTACAGTTTCTAATGTGTGTTCTTTGGAGTATGTGTGATATTATACAGTAGCACTACTATAGTATGTGTGATATTATACAGTAGCACTACTAGAATATGTGTGTTATTATACTGTAGGACTACTAGAGTATGTGTGATATTATACAGTAGGGCTACTAGAGTATGTGTGATATTATTCAGTAGACCTACTGGAGTATGTGTGTTATTATACAGTAGGACAACTGGAGTATGTGTGATATTATACAGTAGACCTACTGAAGTATGTGTGATATTATACAGTAGCACTACTAGAGTATGTGTGTTATTATACAGTAGGACTATTAGAGTATGTGTGATATTATACAGTAGACCTACTGGAGTATGTGTGTTATTATACAGTAGGACTACTAGAGTATGTGTGTTATTATACAGTAGGACAACTGGAGTATGTGTGATATTATACAGTAGACCTACTGGAGTATGTGTGATATTATACAGTAGTACTACTAGAGTTTGTGTGTTATTATACAGTAGGACTACTAGAGTTTGTGTGTTATTATACAGTAGGACTACTGGAGTATGTGTGATATTATACAGTAGGACTACTGGAGTATGTGTGATATTATACAGTAGGACTACTGGAGTATGTGTGATATTATACAGTAGGACTACTGGAGTATGTGTGATATTATACAGTAGGACTACTAGAATATGTGTGTTATTATACAGTAGGACTACTGGAGTATGTGTGATATTATACACTAGGACTACTGGAGTATGTGTGATATTATACAGTAGACCTACTGGAGTATGTGTGATATTATACAGTAGACCTACTGGAGTATGTGTGATATTATACAGTAGCACTACTAGAATATGCGTGTTATTATACAGTAGGACTACTAGAGTATGTGTGCTAGTATACAGTAGACCTACTGGAGTATGTGTGTTATTATACAGTAGACCTACTGGAGTATGTGTGATATTATACAGTAGGACTATTAGAGTATGTGTGTCATTATACAGTAGACCTACTGGAGTATGTGTGATATTATACAGTAGGACTACTAGAGTTTGTGTGTTATTATACAGTAGGACTACTGGAGTATGTGTGATATTATACAGTAGGACTACTGGAGTATGTGTGTTATTATACAGTAGACCTACTAGAGTATGTGTGATATTATACAGTAGGACTACTAGAGTTTGTGTGTTATTATACAGTAGGACTACTGGAGTATGTGTGATATTATACAGTAGGACTACTGGAGTATGTGTGTTATTATACAGTAGACCTACTAGAGTATGTGTGATATTATACAGTAGGACTACTAGAGTTTGTGTGTTATTATACAGTAGGACTACTAGAGTTTGTGTGTTATTATACAGTAGGACTACTGGAGTATGTGTGATATTATACACTAGGACTACTGGAGTATGTGTGATATTATACAGTAGGACTACTGGAGTATGTGTGATATTATACAGTAGACCTACTGGAGTATGCGTGATATTATACAGTAGGACTACTAGAGTATGTGTGTTATTATACAGTAGGACTACTGGAGTATGTGTGATATTATACAGTAGGACTACTGGAGTATGTGTGATATTATACAGTAGGACTACTGGAGTATGTGTGATATTATACAGTAGACCTACTGGAGTATGTGTGATATTATACAGTAGGACTACTAGAGTATGTGTGTTATTATACAGTAGGACTACTGGAGTATGTGTGATATTATACAGTAGGACTACTGGAGTATGTGTGATATTATTCAACTTCCCCTAACGTAACCCAATGTTGAGACAGAATGTTTTAGTCTGTTTTACCCTAGTCACTACTACCTCATTGCATAGTATAGTTGCCTGTATCAGTTCTAGTTTTGGAGTTGGATTACTAATTCCATTGCCTTTTATTGATGTCAGAAACTCTACCACAGTAGGTTGTTGGCACCCTAATTGGGGAGGACGGGCTCGTGGTAATGGCTGGAATAGGTGGAATAGGTCAAATATATAAAACACATGGTTTTCATGTGTGTGATGCCATTCCATTTGCTCCGTTTCGGCCATTATTATGAGCCATCCTCCCCTCAGCAGCCTCCTGTGCACTCTACAGCACCTCAGCAGCAGAAGCTTACTCTGATCTTTACACTTTTATTTCACAGCTCTCGGTTTAAAAGTCATGTTGCTATTTTAGCTCAATCCCTGACCTCTGGCCTTCCCAGCTGGGACATGTCCCTCCAGTCCATGGGAGGCACTGCCCTATTGGCTGAGCCTAGCTGTCCATCAGGGGGTGAAGTGCCCTCATTGGTGGAGAGCAGTTTACGCCCGGCTGCTATGCAGGGCCTCATTCCAGAATGCTATAAAAAGAGTGTGTGAGGAGTCGCTCTGGGCTGTTGGTCTCAGAGTGTGTGTGTACCATAAGGTAGGGCCGTGTCTTGTGTGTTTGGTAAAGGAATTTAAAGCAACACTGCAAGCATGACTACTGCCCATAAGTTGGTGATCGTCCGTCATGGCGAGAGTGAGTGGAACCAGTACAACAAATTTTGCGGCTGGTTTGATGCCGACCTCAGCGAGAAGGGCCTGGAAGAGGCCAAACGTGGTGCCAAGGCCATCAAGGACGCCGGAATGAAGTTTGACATCTGTCACACCTCCGTGCTGAAGCGAGCAGTCAAGACCCTGTGGACCATCCTGGAGGGCACAGACCAGATGTGGCTTCCCGTGTACCGCACATGGCGTCTGAACGAGCGCCACTACGGCGGCCTGACAGGTCTCAACAAGGCAGAGACAGCCGAGAAGCACGGAGAGGAGCAGGTCAAGATCTGGCGTCGTTCCTTCGACATCCCCCCTCCCCCCATGGAACACGACCACGCCTTCCACAAGATCATCAGTGAAGTAAGAGGCCGGTGTTGCTGGTGGTGAATAGTAGTACATCACAAAACAGACTTGTGAACCACATTTTAGGTCTGTGACTGCTAACATAATAATAATAATAACACCTGACACATTATTTTAAAGCGTTGCGTGCAACTACCCCTGGAATATGTTCCCATTGTACAAGGAAACCAGTCAATTTCAGGAGATTTATGACTTGCTTAGGAGATCCTGCAAGACTTGCAGGTTTCAGTCGAAGTAAAACAGCATTCATTGGATGGATGGAACAGTGTTGGATGAAATTCTAGAACTTCTCATGTAAGACTTGTTACTTGTATGAGCCAAAACATGTACTGTACGAATCAAATTAAATCAAATGTTATTTGTCACATGCGCCCCGAATAGAACAGGTGTAGACCTTACCGTAAAATGCTTAATTACAAGCCCTTAACCAACGATGAAGTTTTAAGTTAAGTTACGAAGATATTTACTAAATAAACTAAAGTAAAAATGTTTTTTAAAAGTAACACAATTAAATAACAATAACAAGGCTATATACAGGGGGTACTGGTACCGAGTCAATGTGCGGGGGTACAGGTTAGTCGAAGTAATTTGTACATGTAGGTAGGGGTAAAGTGACTATGCATAGATAAAAAACAGCGAGTAGCAGCAGTGTAAAACAAAGGGGAGGGGGCAGTCTCATTGTTCACCAGTCTTATTGCTTGGGGGTAGAAGCTAAGGAGCATTTTGGACCTAGACTTGGCGCTCCGGTACCGCTTGCCGTGAGGTAGCAGAGACAACAGTCTATGACTTGGGTGATTTCCTCTAACATGTACTGCTTGAGGTACTACGTAGGCTTTGCCAGGTTTCATTTGCAGCCCTCTAGGATGTTACATCATACATGCTTTTGTACATTTGAGCAGTGTAACCCAACATGCTGTTCTGTCCTCCCACCAGTCAAGGCGCTACAAGGGCCTGAAGCCCGGTGAGCTGCCCACATGCGAGTCCCTGAAAGACACTATTGCCCGTGCCCTGCCCTACTGGAACGATGTCATCGTACCTGAGATCAAGGCTGGCAAGAACGTCATCATCGCTGCCCACGGCAACAGCCTCCGCGGAATTGTCAAGCACTTAGAGGGTTGGTATTATGGGCTGCTGCAGTGGCTGGACACAGGGGGGTCAGGAAGTGGGAGAGGAGGTACAGGGAAAAAGGTTAGAGTTAATGTTTCACAAGGAATGTTGGCATGTTGTCAAACATCACATGACTCACAGATCTAACAGATGCATAGCCCCTGCACAAACTGAAAGGTCTGCAGCCTGCAACAAGTAAGGATGATGCACAGTAGTAATGATGATACACAGTAGTAATGACGGTACACAGTAGTAATGATGGTACACAGTAGTAATGATGGTACACAGTAGTAATGATGGTACACAGTAGTAATGATGATACACAGTAGTAATGACGGTACACAGTAGTAATGATGGTACACAGTAGTAATGATGGTACACAGAAGTAATGATGGTACACAGTAGTAATGACGGTACACAGTAGTAATGACGGTACACAGTAGTAATGATGGTACACAGTAGTAATGATGGTACACAATAGTAATGATGATACACAGTAGTAATGACGGTACACAGTAGTAATGATGGTACACAGTAGTAATGATGGTACACAGTAGTAATGATGGTACACAGTAGTAATGATGATACACAGTAGTAATGATGGAACACAGTAGTAATGATGGTACACAGTAGTAATGATGGTACACAGTAGTAATGATGGTACACAGTAGTAATGATGATACACAGTAGTAATGATGGAACACAGTAGTAATGATGGTACACAGTAGTAATGATGGAACACAGTAGTAATGATGGTACACAGTAGTAATGATGGAACACAGTAGTAATGATGGCACACAGTAGTAATGATGGAACACAGTAGTAATGATGGTACACAGTAGTAATGATGGTACACAGTAGTAATGATGGAACACAGTAGTAATGATGATACGCAGTAGTAATGATGGTACACAGTAGTAATGACGGTACACAGTAGTAATGACGGTACACAGTAGTAATGATGGAACACAGTAGTAATGATGGTACACAGTAGTAATGATGATAAACAGTAGTAATGATGATACACAGTAGTAATGATGGAACACAGTAGTAATGATGGTACACAGTAGTAATGATGGTACACAGTAGTAATGATGATACACAGTAGTAATGATGATACGCAGTAGTAATGATGGTACACAGTAGTAATGACGGTACACAGTAGTAATGACGGTACACAGTAGTAATGACGGTACACAGTAGTAATGATGGTACACAGTAGTAATGACGGTACACAGTAGTAATGATGGTACACAGTAGTAATGATGGAACACAGTAGTAATGATGGTACACAGTAGTAATGATGATACACAGTAGTAATGATGATACACAGTAGTAATGATGGAACACAGTAGTAATGATGGTACACAGTAGTAATGATGATACACAGTAGTAATGATGGTACACAGTAGTAATGATGGTACACAGTAGTAATGATGATACACAGTAGTAATGATGATACGCAATAGTAATGATGGTACACAGTAGTAATGACGGTACACAGTAGTAATGATGGTACACAGTAGTAATGATGGAACACAGTAGTAATGATGGTACACAGTAGTAATGCTGATACACAGTAGTAATGATGATACACAGTAGTAATGATGGAACACAGTAGTAATGATGGTACACAGTAGTAATGACGGTACACAGTAGTAATGATGGTACACAGTAGTAATGATGGTACACAGTAGTAATGATGGTACACAGTAGTAATGATGGTACACAATAGTAATGATGGAACACAGTAGTAATGATGGTACACAGTAGTAATGATGGTACACAGTAGTAATGATGGTACACAGTAGTAATGATGATACACAGTAGTAATGATGGAACACAGTAGTAATGATGGTACACAGTAGTAATGATGGTACACAGTAGTAATGATGGTACACAATAGTAATGATGGTACACAGTAGTAATGATGGTACACAGTAGTAATGATGATACGCAGTAGTAATGATGGTACACAGTAGTAATGACGGTACACAGTAGTAATGATGGTACACAGTAGTAATGATGGTACACAGTAGTAATGATGGTACACAGTAGTAATGATGGTACACAGTAGTAATGATGGTACACAGTAGTAATGATGGTACACAGTAGTAATGATGATACGCAGTAGTAATGATGGTACACAGTAGTAATGATGGTATAAAATGGTAATGACAATACAATGATAATACTAACGTAATGATACACTCATGACATTACAGTTAATCACCTAACTGTTTGTTTACTGTGGTTCAGTGAGAATACAGCTGCTGGGCCTGTAGGCATAGTATGGTACACCACAGGCACCCAGTCACATAAATATATATATACACTACCGTTCAAAAGTTTGGGGTCGCTTAGAATGTCCTTGTTTTTTAAAGAAAAGCAATTTTTTTTGTCCATTAAAATAACACCAAATTGATCAGAAATACAGTGTAGACATTGTTATTGTTGTAAATGACTATTGTAGCTGGAAACAGCAGATTTTTTATGGAATATCTGCATAGGTGTACAGAGGCCCATTATCAGCAACCATCACTCCTGTGTTCCAATGGCATGTTGTGTTAGCTAATCCAAGTTTATCATTTTAAATGAATATTAGAAAACCCTTTTACAATTATGTTAGCACAGCTGAAAACGGTTGCGCTGATTAAAGAAGCAATAGACTAGTTGAGTATCTAGAGCATCAGCATTTGTGTGTTAGATTACAGACTCAAAATGGCTAGAAACAAATAACTTTCATCTGAAACTTGTCAGTCTATTCTTGTTCTGAGAAATTAAGGCTATTCCATGTGCGAAATTGCCAAAGTAACTGAAGATCTCGTACAACGCTGTGTACTACTCCCTTCACAGAACAGAGCAAACTGGCTCTAACCAGAATATAAAGAGGAGTGAGAGGCTCCGATGCACAACTGAGAGAGAGGACAAGTACATTAGAGTGTTTGGTTTGAGAAACAGATGCCTCACAAGTCCTCAATTGGCAGCTTCATTAAATAGTACCCGCAAAACACCAGTCTCAACGTCAACATTGAAGAGGCGACTCCGGGATGCTGGCCTTCTAGGCAGAGTTCCTTTGTCCAGTGTCTGGGTTCTTTTGCCCATCTTAATATTTTATGTTTATTGGCCAGTTTGAGATATGGCTTTTTCTTTGCAACTCTGCCTAGAAGGCTAGCATCCCGGAGTCGCCTTTTAAAATGATAAACTTGGATTAGCTAACACAACGTGCCATTGGATCACAGGAGTGATGGTTGCTGATAATGGGCCTCTGTACGCCTGTGTAGATTTCCACGAAAAATCTGTCCTTTCCAGCTACAATAGTCATTTACAACATTAACAATGTCTACACTTTATTTCTGATCAATTAGATGTTATTTTAATGGACAAAAAATGTGTTTGTCTTTCAAAAACGAGAACATTTCTAAGTGACCCCAAACTTTTGAACTGTAGTGTATATACATTATATATATATATAAATATATACACAGTACCAGTCAAAAGATTGGACACACCTAGTCATTGAAGGGTTTTTCTTTTTTTTACTATTTTATACATTGTAGAATAATAGTGAAGACATGAAACTATGAAATAATACATGTGGAATCATGTAGTAGTCAAATTGATTTTTCTAACATGGATTAAAGAAAACATTTGCTCAGCAATCTACACACAATACCCCATAATGACAAAGCAAAAGCAGGTTATTTGAATTTGTTTCAAATTTAT
This sequence comes from Oncorhynchus clarkii lewisi, assembly GCF_045791955.1. Classification (NCBI taxonomy): domain Eukaryota; kingdom Metazoa; phylum Chordata; class Actinopteri; order Salmoniformes; family Salmonidae; genus Oncorhynchus; species Oncorhynchus clarkii. The sequence goes on along the minus strand of NC_092175.1, from coordinate 18,386,094 downwards.
ACTTTTTTAAAACCGAAATACCTTATTTACGTAAGTATTCAGTCCCTTTGCTATGAGACTCGAAATTGAGTTCAGGTGCATCCCGTACCCATTGATCATCTTGACATGTTTCTACAACTTGATTGGAGTCCACCTGTGGTAAATTCAATTGACTGGATATGATTTGGAAAGGCAAACACCTGTCTATATAAGGTCACACAGTTGGCAGTGCATGTCAGAGCACAGAGCAAAAACCAAGCCATGAGGTCAAAGGAATTGTCCGTAGAGCTCCGAGACAGGATTATGTTGAGGCACAGACCTGGGGAAGTGTACCAAAAAATGTCTGCAGCATTGAAGGTCCCCAAGACCACAGTGGCCTCCATCATTCTTAAATGGAATAAGTTTGGAACCGCCAAGACTCCTCCTAGAGCTAAACACCAGCCAAACTGAGCAATCGGGGAAGAAGGGCCTTGGTCAGGGAGATGATCACTCTGACATAGCTTTAGAGTTCCTCTGTGGAGATGGGAGAACCTTCCATCTCTGCAGCACTCCACCAATCATATGGTAGAGTGGCCAGACGGAAGACACTCCTCAGTAAAAGACACATGACAGCCCGCATGGAGTTTGCCAAAAGGCACCTAAAGGACTCTCATACCATGATAAATAAGATTATCTGGTTTGATTGAACTCTTTGGTCTGAATGCCAAGCGTCACGTCTGGAGGAAACCTGGCACCATCCCTACAGTGAAGCATGGTGGTGGCAGCATCATGCTGTGGGAATGTTTTTCTGCGGCAGGGACTGGGAGACTAGTCAGGTTTGAGGCAAAGATGAACGGAACATAGTACAGAGAGATCCTTTATGAAAACCTGCTCCAGAGCTCTCAGGACCTCAGACTGGGGCAAAGGTTCACCTTCCAACAGGACAACGACCCTAAGCACACTGCCAAGACAATGCAGGAGTGGCTTCAGGACAAGTCTATGAATGTGCGAGGCATTGGAAAACCTCCCTGGTCTTTGTGGTTGAATATGTGTTTGAAATTCACTGCCTGACTGAGGGACAATGTGTGGGGTACAGAGATGAGGTTGTCATCCAAAAATCATGTTAAAATCTATTATTGCACATAAAGTCCATGCAACTTATTATGTGACTTGTTAAACACATTTTTACTCCTGAACTTACTTAGGCTTGCCATAACAAAGGGGTTGAGTGCTTATTGACTCAAGACATTTCAGCTTTTTAAATTATTTTTTATGAATATATACAGTGCCTTGCGAAAGTATTCGGCCCCCTTGAACTTTGCGACCTTTTGCCACATTTCAGGCTTCAAACATAAAGATATAAAACTGTATTTTTTTGTGAAGAATCAACAACAAGTGGGACACAATCATGAAGTGGAACAACATTTATTGGATATTTCAAACTTTTTGAACAAATCAAAAACTGAAAAATTGGGCGTGCAAAATTATTCAGCCCCTTTACTTTCAGTGCAGCAAACACTCTCCAGAAGTTCAGTGAGGATCTCTGAATGATCCAATGTTGACCTAAATGACTAATGATGATAAATACAATCCACCTGTGTGTAATCAAGTCTCCGTATAAATGCACCTGCACTTTGATAGTCTCAGAAGTCCGTTAAAAGCGCAGAGAGCATCATGAAGAACAAGGAACACACCAGGCAGGTCCGAGATACTGTTGTGAAGAAGTTTAAAGCCGAATTTGGATACAAAAATATTTCCCAAGCTTTAAACATCCCAAGGAGCACTGTGCAAGCGATAATATTGAAATGGAAGGAGTATCAGACCACTGCAAATCTACCAAGACCTGGCCGTCCCTCTAAACTTTCAGCTCATACAAGGAGAAGACTGATCAGAGATACAGCCAAGAGGCCCATGATCACTCTGGATGAACTGCAGAGATCTACAGCTGAGGTGGGAGACTCTGTCCATAGGACAACAATCAGTCCTATATTGCACAAATCTGGCCTTTATGGAAGAGTGGCAAGAAGAAAGCCATTTCTTAAAGATATCCATAAAAAGTGTTGTTTAAAGTTTGCCACAAGCCACCTGGGAGACACTCCAAACATGTGGAAGAAGGTGCTCTGGTCAGATGAAACCAAAATTGAACTTTTTGGCAACAATGCAAAACGTTATGTTTGGCGTAAAAGCAACACAGCTGAACACACCATCCCCACTGTCAAACATGGTGGTGGCAGCATCATGGTTTGGGCCTGCTTTTCTTCAGCAGGGACAGGGAAGATGGTTAAAATTGATGGGAAGATGGATGGAGCCAAATACAGGACCATTCTGGAAGAACACCTGATGGAGTCTGTAAAAGACCTGAGACTGGGATGGAGATTTGTCTTCCAACAAGACAATGATGCAAAACATAAAGCAAAATCTACAATGGAATGGTTCAAAAATAAACATATCCAGGTGTTAGAATGGCCAAGTCAAAGTCCAGACCTGAATCCAATCGAGAATCTGTGGAAAGAAATGAAAACTGCTGTTCACAAATGCTCTCCATCCAACCTCACTGAGCTCGAGCTGTTTTGTAAGGAGGAATGGGAAAAAATTTCAGTCTCTCGATGTGCAAAACTGATAGAGACATACCCCAAGCGACTTACAGCTGTAATCGCAGCAAAAGGTGGCGCTACAAAGTATTAACTTAAGGGGGCTGAATAATTTTGCACGCCCAATTTTTCAGTTTTTGATTTGTTAAAAAAGATTGAAATATCCAATAAATGTCGTTCCACTTCATGATTGTGTCCCACTTGTTGTTGATTCTTCACAAAAAAATACAGTTTTATATCTTTATGTTTGAAGCCTGAAATGTGGCAAAAGGTCGCAAAGTTCAAGGGGGCCGAATACTTTCGCAAGGCACTGTATATTTTTCTCAAAACATAATTCCACTTTGACATTATGGGGTACTGTGTAAACAAAATCAGGCTGTAACACAACCAAATGTGGAAAAACTTAAGGTGTGTGAATATTTTCTGAAGGCACATTTCCAGATAACCAGGAGTCTATAAATAGCTTGTTGCTCTCTCCCTGGAGCTCAGACAGACACAGTGGAAAAGGCCATGGGCTCGGTTCCCGTTACTGACACGACCTTTCTGCAGAAAGGTTCTGCATTCTCCAGGAGTGGTGGGACCGGGGTGATGCCGACAGGGTTGCTGGGTTGTAGGGTTGCAGAGGGAGAGGGGGTGACAAAAGGGCAGAGGGAAAGGGCAGAGAAAGGTAAAGTCTGCTGAAACAAGCTACTTAGTGGCCCCCCTAGCGCTCCCCTGAAAGAGGAGTATGGACGACCTCCCCTGTCAAAGGTGGTACTAGCTAAGAAATATACCAGCCTTTGAGGATCTGTACTTACCCTCCACTGGGAATACACACGTCAAATACATTGCCTTATGTGAATTTCCTCTATGTGGATGATCAGTCTTGATTTCACACACTAACCTCTGCTCACTCCTAACACGTCTTTCTGTCTGTCTCGTCAGGCATGTCAGACGCTGCCATCATGGAGTTGAACCTGCCAACAGGTATCCCCATTGTGTACGAGCTGGATGCAAACCTGAAGCCCGTCAAGCCCATGGCTTTCCTGGGAGACGCTGAGACTGTGAAGAAGGCCATGGAGGCTGTAGCTGCCCAGGGCAAAGCTAAGAAGTAAGCCAGCCTGGAGACATCAAGAGGAGAAAGAGAAAAAGTGACTGTCCCTCCCCCCGCTCAAGCCTTGTCCACTCAACCAAACACACACGCACACACACTATTGTGGAGTGTCACAGTCCCACTGTAGGTGTTGGTGAAGCCCTGTGTTAAGGGCACAACAGTCTGACACAACAAATAAAGAAAACACATTTTTGTGTCTTTGCCTGTTTCTGCTTTTATCTCTTTCCTCTTCCTCCATCTGTTTTGACATTTTTCCTCCTTTATAATCTTTTTCATCCTTTCCTCTCTTGCTCCACCTTTTCTCTTCTTCCATTTATCCTCCATGACCTGATCTTCCTTCTCTCCCTGATGGGTAATTCACTGGTATCAGCATGGCGATGGTGGTGCTGTGTAATCTTATCCAGATAGCAGAGCAGAGCGGGGAGGAGAGAGAAGAGGAAGGTCACTGAGTTCCTTTTGGCAGCGTTCCTGTGGTGCAGCAGCACCTTGTCTGACTCCGTCCCTCCCCATCCCTCTCATCTCCTCAGTACAGACACAGTACACTGGCTGGGGCTGGCTCAGGGCCAGGGACACGTTTAACACTGGACTAGTCGCTCTCTCCGGAGACAAAAGGACAGGTGCAGGGGATAGTGTGTGTGTGTGTGTGTGTGTGTGTGTGTGTGTGTGTGTGTGTGTGTGTGTGTGTGTGTGTGTGTGTGTGTGTGTGTGTGTGTGTGTGTGTGTGTGTGTGTGTGTGTGTGTGTGTGTGTGCGTGTGTGCGTGCGTGCGTGCGTGTGTGCGTGTGTGTGTGTGTGTGTGTGTTTAGGGGGTGAGGTACCAGGGCAAAGTCAGTGTGTGTGGCAATATAGCTCAGTATTTGTATGATTTATTTTAGTGTTTTATTTTGCTCAACTTAATCAAGGGTGCCAATAATTTCGATCATGGCTGTATGTCAGATGACTGGGTCACAGAAGGGGGCACTAAAAGGAATTGCCTTCACATTAGATTGAACGCAAATGACATCAAACCTAGAGCTGGGACAGCAGTAAAATAACATTTTACACTAACTAGTCTGGATCCTAAGTGGATAAATAAAATCATACTTCCGTCAATTAAGTTAGAAAATCTTTAATTAAATTCTCAACTACAACCAACCTTATAAAGCAGTGTGTTGTAAGGCATTCAGATGTTCTTATTCAGGTTCTATTCTGTAAGGTATCCATGTCTTCGCTGACACAAACAACTTAGCTTTTCCAATCAATCTTGCTTCAAAAATAGTTTTTTCTCTCTTCTTGCATTGACTAAAATCCTTCATTTAAAGTGAAAAGTATTCATCCACATAATAAATGATCAAGCTCCAGAACTGACTTCTCTCCATTTTTCAAATATAAAACACAATTATAATGTTGAATGTGCTATTGAGCAGGCAAAGGCTAAATGCTACCTACTAACAGTGGTGTTGATATGGAAGTAAATACCAGAGTTGTTCAATGTATAATCTATAGGAGAAATTAGAGTATCAATGTATAATCTATAGGAGAAATTAGAGTATCAATGTATAATCTATAGGAGAAATTAGAGTATCAATGTATAATCTATAGGAGAAATTAGAGTATCAATGTATAATCTATAGGAGAAATTAGAGTACCCTCTAGTGGTTCAACGTGTTCTTATCTGTTGAGTGACTCAGATTATTTTCCACATTATTAGAATAGCATGTGTGGGGAGACAGAAGCAGCTGAGCCCAATAGGTTGCCATGCAACCAGAATCCACCAGGGTGAGCTCGTCCCACAGAGATGCTCACTGCAGCAGAGAAACTTCATCTGAAGAGACCAGAGAATGCCAGAGAAGCCGGTGTTTGAAGGATGTATTGGCACAGGTGTTGTTAGGCCTGAGATGAAGTCGAGCGTTGCGTCATGCCTAACAACAGCCCTTAGCCGTGGTATATTGGCCTGTCGCTTTATTAAGCCAATGTCTAACTTTTTTGACATTAAACGGTCCCAACGCAAAAGATATGTAAGTGTAACCATTTTTGCCATGCATACTGTATCAGAGTTGCAAAGGTCATCTGGAAAACCTACACTTCAGGCACATAGGCCTACAGAATTCCACCTTCCAGGCTGAGATTGATCTAGGCGGTAGGGACGTGTCTCTGCATGTCAGTCTGGAAAGTAGATGGGCCTAATTGAACACTCCGATGTGCTTCAACTTCTCCGAGGTTACTGTACAACGCACACAAACACACCTTGATTTTACCTGAGTATTTAGACCTGCCTGAGTCATCCTGGTTTTCCCATCTGGAACATTCTTAAAGCTGAAGGTGCAAAGTCGAACAGAGATACTAAGCCTTCTGCAACAATGAGTTTCACACTGACATACAAAGTTTGTGTCATGCATTTGTTATACGTCCTCTGTTGTATCCCTATGAGATATTCCATTTAGCACTGTGTGAATTGAATTATATCCCTATACTAACTCTTGAGACAATAGCCACTAAAGCTACCACACACAAAGGCCTCACCCTCTACCCTTGTGCTATGAAAAGTGTTGCATACAATGTCCACACACAGACACAGTAACCTATTCAGAATCTAAACAATGTTTATTCAAAGCACTTCTTCACCAATCTGGGCCATGTCATGTGCTCAAAAACAGTGCAGTAATAGTTTATCACAGAGTAATTAACACAAATACAGTATGCACAACACAGACTCAAACCCAACTTCTGGAGTCCTCTCAAACCTCAATGATGATTGCGTCTGAAATTCAGATAGGATGTGCCTGGGCTGTGTGACCGTCACTCCTTCACTGCTCTCTGGGTGTGTTTAGCATGTGTGTGGATCTCAGCCGGGGATCAGGAGGGTGCTCCAGACCCAGACAGGGGCCGCACGGGATCAGAGATCCCAGCCAGAATGGAGGGCCCTGCGGTGGGGTTATCACACATCAGAAACACTGGAGCCTCCATCCATCCCCCCATCCCCTCCCTCTGTCCTTTCAGGCTAACAGGCCACTTGTGCCAGCCCCATTAGGCCCCATACGGCACCTCTCCAGGCCTGGGGGGCCATCGGCCACGATTAGCCAGAACTGCCTCCCATTGTCAAGGACGGAGATAACTCAATCCCCCCGCTCCCCCATTTAAAACCCTTAATCAACAGGGCAGTTCAAGAAAGAGTTAAGTAAAATATTTACCAAATAAACTAAGTAAAAAATTATAATAAAAAGTAACACAATGAAATAACAATAACTTGGCTATATACAGTGGGTACCGAGTCAATGTGCGTGCGGGGGTACAGGTTAGTCGAGGTAATTTGTACATGTACGTAGGGGTAAAGTGACTATGCATAGATAATAAACAGCGAGTAGCAGCAGTGTAAAAACAAAACAAATGGGGGGGTCAATGTAAATGAGGCTCCTGGATGGCGCAGCGGTCTAAGGCACCACATCTCAGTGCTCGAGGCGTCACTACAGACACCCTGGTTTGATTCCAGGCTGTATCACAAATAAATCAAATCAAATGTATTTGTCACATACACATGGTTAGCAGGTGTTAATGCAAGTGTAGCGAAATGCTTGTGCTTCTAGTTCCAACCATGCAGTAATATCTAACAAGTAATCTAACAATTTCAACAAGTTCACAACAACTACCTTATACACACAAGTGTAAAGGAATTAATATGAATATGTACATAAAAATATATAAATGAGTGATGGCCGAACGGCATAGGCAAGATGCAGTAGATGGTATAGAGTACAGTATATACATATGAGATGAGTAATGTAGGGTATGTAAACATATAAAGAGGCATTGTTTAAAGTGGCTAGTGATACATTACATCAAGATGGCAAGATGTAGTAGATGGCATAGCGTACAGTATATGCATATGAGATGAGTAAAGTAGGGTATGAGAACATTATATAAAGTGGCTTTGTTTAAAGTAGTTAGTGATACATTTAATTACATCAAGATGGCAAGATGCATTAGATGGTATAGTGTACAGTATATACATATGAGATGAGTAATGTAGGTTAAGTAAACATTATATAATATAAAGTGGCTAGTGATAAATTGATTACATCAATTTTTCCATTATTAAAGTGGCTGAAGTTGAGTTAGTATGTTGGCAGCAGCCACTCAATGTTAGTGGTGATTGGGAGTCCCATAGGGCGGCTCACAATTGGCCCAGCGTCGTTCGGGTTTGTCCGGTGTAGGCCATCATTGTAAATAATTGACTTGCCTAGTTAAATAAAGGTACATTAGTTTATTTGGAAAATATACATTTTTTTTAAAACAGTGATTTCTAGAAACAAAAGGTCACGTTCAGGCAGCTATTTCTTCACAGCAACACAGTATGCCCACCCCCTCCATTTCCCACCCTCTTGTCTGACACTTCAAAGGTTGGAAACCAGGCACACCACTCTGTTGTAACCACACCCACTTTGCCCTCACGGGCCATTCCCCTTCTGGGCTGACCAATGAACTCCAGAGGTCAGCCCCTCTGACTCCACAAGTTAAGGATATGGAAAGGAAAGTCTTGGTATTGATAGGAAACCTTTCATGATCCAAGGACCACCACTAAGTCTACAGCTCCTCTCACCGTATTCTCAAAGTGATGTGGGTCTGACAGCAGCGATATCAGCACACACATTTGGATAAGGAATTCTCTTCTCTTTGACCATTGTGGTGAACCGTGCAGGCAATGCAGCATATCTCTGGTAAGCATCACTTTTTCAACCTTTGCTACGCCAGTCAGTGGTCTAGCAAGAGAGTAACAGCAAGTCTATTGCATAGTTGAAATGTTGCATTGTCTGTGGAAATCCCTGTGTACAACGGGTTTCTCCAGCACTGGTCCACTCTGTAAGGCTCCATGTCCCCCTCTCTCTCTCCAGAGCCGAGGCCCAACATGATGATCCCGTCCCCCCCTACAGCTGAACCCTACCACCAAGGCAACGTCAGGATGACCCTGGAAAAGGCTGACCTCTGGAAGTCCTTCCACAACCTGGGGACTGAGATGATAATCACCAAACATGGCCGGTACAATTGTTGTTATATCCTTCATCATCATTTTTGATCTGCGTAAATCTCCTAAACACATTCTATGCTATGGTGTGTTCACTGCAAAGTACAATTCACCCGTAATTTCATGCCATATCGTAGCTTTACCAATATTGTAGCTTTACCATCGTTGTGAAACTGTATCTGCTGCTAGTATGCTTTGTCTAGAGTTGTGATCAGGAATTGAGAGGATAATACAATTAGTGTGGATTTGTATGTATCAGGAGGATGTTTCCCCATTGCAACGTCAGTCTATCTGGACTCCAACCCTATACCAACTATGTCCTCATGGTGGAAATGGTTCCGGTGGACAACTCCAGATACAGGGTAAAAACAACATGTCCACCATCCTTATATAATGCCTCAGTTGCAAGGAGTTTTTCCTAGCCACCGTGCTTCTGCATCTGCATTGCTTGCTGTTTGGGGTTTTAGACTGGGTCTCTGCGTAAACACTTTGTGACATATGCAGATGTAAAAAGGGCTTTCTAAATACATTTGATTGATAATGCATTTAATTGATAATACATTTGATTGATAATGCATTTAATTGATAATACATTTGATTGATATATCACGTCTTACACACACACTACAATACATTTCTATTGGGAAAGTTCCAATTGGATAAGCTAAATGTGTCACAGTTTGGAATATAGCCAGGCATTGTTTTAAAAGGAAACATAAGGAGATGAAGTAGAAGACAAGCTTGCAGTCAGTCTGCATCCAGCATACAGTCCAGACGGTGCCCCGCCCACACCCAGCCAATCACCACACACACTGCATATCAAAGACCATTACTACATCCTGTTTTTCTACCCCCGGCTGGAGGTTCAGCCACGGCCATTTAACAACCCCCCCCGCTCCAATCAAAGTGAATGGGGAGCAATACCCCCTCCATGCATCCACTGGCCCTCCCCTCAGTACACATTGCTTTTGACCATATGCTCCAGAGAGAGAGAGAGGAGTGTTTTTCCTTTGCTATAGCAGTTCATGTATATATGTTGGTAGATTATACGCAATTATATACATACCTATAGGATACTGTTCAAGCTTGCAATAATATGCACCACAGATTCCTTATATATATCAGTGTAAAGACTGGGGGTATGTGAGTTTTTGTGGAGCGTCTACGTGTCGAGGCTTGTCTTGTGGTTCGTTTCACACCTGAGTAACGCCCGTCCCCTCCCCCCTTCTTTCTCTCTTTGTAGTGGAATAAAGGCCAGTGGGACATGGCTGGGAAAGCCGAGCCCCAGCTCCCCTGTCGGACGTACGTGCATCCAGACTCCCCCACCCCGGGCTCCTACTGGATGAAACAATCAGTGTCCTTTCTCAAGCTCAAACTCACCAACCACACACTGGACCAGCACGGCCATGTAAGAACACGTATCTCCTTCTCTACTGGATCCCAAGCCCGCAACCTCTCACAGTCTGAGAGTAGACAGCTGTCACTTCTGTAAACAACGTTATTAGTTGACTCATTAGTGGTGTCTGTTCTCTCCTCAGATCATCCTGCACTCTATGCATCGCTACATCCCACGCTTCTCTGTGGTCCAGGCTGACAGTCTGCACAGTGTGCGCTGGGGACACTTCCATTACTTCTCCTTCCCTGAGACCTCCTTCACTGCAGTCACGGCCTACCAGAACACTAAGGTCCGTCTATCAACTCACGTATTAAACACATACAAACGGCGTAGCCTCGTAATTAACTTGCTCTTTGGGAATTTGTGTAACCCAATCTGATGTCTTCATCTCCACTCCTGCTTTCAGATCGCTAAACTGAAGATTGACCACAACCCCTTTGCTAAAGGATTCAAAGGGGAGAACACCCGTACTCATAGCAAGAGGTAGGGATCAATAGAACTATAACACTACGCGCGTGTGAGTTGGGGAGATGTGCTTTACAAGTTTTTATTGTCTTTTTTTTTTTTATATAGGTGTCGATCCAACAAGAGTTCTGGAAATGCTTCAAAGAAAGCCAAACAAGACAGAGAAACAGAATTCAAAAGTCATTCAGGTGTGGATCTTAACTCTATACAGTAAGATTAGACTGATCAGATCTGTATAATGTCCAAGGTTGTCCAGTCCGTAGGCCTACAGGCAGTCTCATTGATCCACAATCGTTTCCCATTTAGACCTCCAAAGGGCAACATTAGACTGTGAGCCAGCAGAACGGGGGATAACCTCGGGAACAACGGAGAACATGGTGTCGGCTAAGGAGGATCTCTTCTCCCCCTGGGCCATAGAACAGGACCCGTCCCAGAGCCACAGCCTGCACACTGAACTACTGGAGCTCCACGACCACAGACAGGACTACAGCACCGAGGAGCAGATGGTGCCTGGCCCTGCATCTATGTCCTCCCAACCATGCAGGTACTGTACAACCACCAGGCACACATGCATGCATGTATAAGCGCAACATTGTAGCATCATAAACTAGATTGTAAAGCATACTTTGACTTCCATTTTATGGAGGCGAAACCCAACATACAGGCGAATCCCCACTCTAACAGCCTGCACACCCACACAGGTTCATATGCAGAATCCTGACCCATTATGCCAATAGAAAACTCAGTGACTCAGCGCTATACTTAACAGGCACTCTATGGTGCAGACTACACCTCCATACTGTGCAATTAAAAGTGACACTTTGAGTCAGCGAGTGTTTGAGTTCACATACTGTATGTGGGTTGATGACATATTAGTAACCCGCTACATATTTTTATTTTCTCCAGATCTGTTGAGCATGGCAGACTTCCATCTCCATCTTCTGTAGTGGAGGATTGCAAAGGCAGGCGCAGCTATGAGTCTCACCTCCATGATGTAGCCACTGTCCCTGGGCACAAGACTAACAGTCCTGGCCCTGTCAGGGACATGGGACACACCCCCTTGGCTCAAGCTATGCCCCAGGACTATAGAATGTCCCCTGTCCATCTGCCCACGTCCTCCAAAACCTACCCTGGGTACCTGGGTTACAGTTACCCCCTCTATGGCCACTACACTACTAACCAGGGCATGGGTCAGTGGAGTGAGGGTGGTACAGGACAGTACCCTGGACAGTCCTTGACTCACCACCTGCCATTCTTCACCAGTCAAACACTGACTGCAGACCACGGCACCCACCAACGCAGCGTCCATCACCATGGCAACACAGAGGCAGAGTGGAGCTGGAGCCAGTACTTGAGTTTGGATAATGATCAGAATAGCTGACTCTGACTCACAAAGTGAAGGAGCTGAGATTCATTCTGTGAACAAAGCTACTTGTGACATTTCAGAAAAGTGAGAGCCTATGATCTTTGTGCACGAGGTCCAAACCAAAATATCGTCAAGTGTGTTTAAAAAAAAACTTGCTCTCTGCTATGGACATGTGTGTCAAGAGAAGTGTGTGCAATTTTCTGTTCCAAGTCTATGCAGAGCTGCAGTCCTATTTAGCGGAAATAGCAGAAGGCTATTTGAGCTATATACTGGACTTTATGGACTGAGCCTCCTCATACTGTGCCTGGTGCTCCATATGAACTGCATTCAAATGTTTGTGGGCATTCATGCTTGTATTACGCATGTGATGTGCGTATGCTTGTTTGTTTACTTATCAAAGTGATGATAATTGAGATCAGATTATGACTAAAAGGATATCATGATATCCAAAAATAAATAATAATAAGATTCCCATATCGGTATAGTTCTCTACATCATAACTGTTGTAAATATGACAACTCTTAAGAGGTTTCTCACAAACCACAAGTGGTTCCAACATGAAGGGTCATCAATGTTACCCAGCAGAAACTGCATGACAGAGAGATACAAAGGGACACAGAGGTGAGTCCTTCACTCCCACAGGAGGATAGGCCAGGAACACATGTAAATAAGTCAATCAATCAAATGTATTTATAAAGCCCTTTTTACATCAGCCGATGTCACAAAGTGCTGTACAGAAACCCAGCCTAAAACCCCAAACAGCAAGCAATGCAGGTGTAGAAGCACGGTGGCTAGGAAAAACTCCCTAGAAAGACAGGAACCTAAGAATAAACCTAGAGAGGAACACGGCTCTGAAGGGTGGCCAGTCCTCTTCTGGCTGTGCCGGGTGGAGATTATAACAGTACATGGTCAAGATGTTCAAACGTTCATAGATGACCAGCAGGGTCAAATAATAATAATCACAATGGTTGTAGAGGGTGCAACAGGTCAGCACTTCAGGAGTAAATGTCAGGTGGCTTTTCATAGCCGATCATTCAGAGTTAGAGACAGAAGGTGCGATAGAGAGAGAGAGTTGAAAACAGCAGGTCCGGGACAAGGTAGCACGTCCGGTGAACAGGTCAGGGTTCCAAAGCCGCAGGCAGATCACTTGAAACTGGAACAGCAGTACGACCAGGTGGACTGGGGACAGCAAGGACTCTTCAGGCCAGATAGTCCTGAGGCATGGTCCAAGGGCTCAGGTCCTCTGAGAGAAGAGAGAAAGAGAGAGAGAACTGGAGGGAGCATAGTTAAATTCACACAGGACACCGGATAAGACAGGAGAAATACTCCAGATATAACAGACTGACCCTAGCCCCCTGACATATAAACAATTGCAGCATAAATATTGGAGGCTGAGACAGGAGGGGTCGGGAGACACTGGCCCCATCCGACGATACCCTCGGACAGGGCCAACCAGGCAGGATATAACCACACCCACTTTGCCAAAGCACAGCCCCCACACCACTAGAGGGATATCTTCAACCACCAACTTACTACACTGAGACAAGGCCCTGTATAGCCCACAAAGATCTCCATACGGGACGAATGAGGGAGGGCGCCAACCCGGAAAGGAAGATCACGTCAGTGACTCAACCCACTCAAGTGACGCATCCCTCTTAGGGACGGCATGGAAGAGCACCAGTAAGCCAGTGACTCAGGCCCTGTAATAGGGTTACAGCAGAGAATCTCAGTGGAGAGAGGGGAACCGTGGAGAGAGGGGAACCGTGGAGAGAGGGGAACAGTGGAGAGAGGGGAACCGTGGAGAGAGGGGAACCGGCCAGGCAGAGACAGCAAGGGCAGTTTGTCGCTCCAGAGCCTTTCCGTTCACCTTCACACTCAAATCAAATGTATTTATATAGCCCTTCGTACATCAGCTGATATCTCAAAGCGCTGTATAGAAACCCAGCCTAAAACCCCAAACAGCAAGCAATGCAGGTGTAGAAGCACGGTGGCTGGGAAAAACTCCCTAGAAAGGCCAAAACCTAGGAAGAAACCTAGAGAGGAACCAGTCTATGTGGGGTGGCCAGTCCTCTTCTGGCTGTGCCGGGTGGAGATTATAACAGAACATGGCCAAGATGTTCAAATGTTCATAAATGACCAGCCTGGTCAAATAATAGTACTCCTGGGCAAAAGACTACACTCAATCATATGACCTACCGAAGAGATCAAATCAAATTTTATTTGTCATATACACATGGTTAGCAGATGTTAATGCGAGTGAAGGGAAATGCTTGAGTCTTCAATAAAGACTTAAAGGTTGAGACCGAGTCTGCGTCTCTCACATGGATAGGCAGACCATTCCATAAAAGTGGAGCTCTATAGAAGAAAGCCCTGCCTCCAGCTGTTTGCTTAGAAATTCTAGGGACAATAAGGAGGCCTGTGTCTTGTGACCATAGCGTACGTGTTGGTATGTACGGCAAGACCAAATTGGAAAGACAGGTAGGCGCAAGCTCATGTAATGCTTTGTAGGTTAGCAGTAAAACCTGGAAATCAGCCCTGCAGGAAGCAAGTGTAGAGAGGCTGGCACTGAAGTAATATTATCAAATTTTTTGGTTCTAGTCAAGATTCTAGCAGCTGTGTTTAGCACTAACTGAAGTATATTTAGTGCTTTATCCGGGTAGCCGGAAAGTAACCTAGAAGTGACAAAAGCATGGATACATTTTTCTGCATAATTTTTTTACAGAAAGTTTCTGATTTTTGCAATGTTTTCGTAGATGGAACAACGCTGTCCTTGAAACCGTCTTGATATGTTCGTCAAAAGAGAGATCAGAGTCCAGAGTAACGCAGAGATCCTTCACAGTTTTATTTGAGACGACTGTACAACCATCAAGATTAATTGTCAGATTCAACAGAAGATCTCTTTGTATCTTGGGACCTAGAACAAGCTGTTTTGTCCGAGTTTAAAAGTAGAAAGTTGCAGCCATCCACTTCCGTATGTCTGAAACACAGGCTTCCAGGGAGGGTAATTTTGTGGCTTCACCATGTTTCATCGAAATGTACAGCTGTGTATCGTCCACATAGGAGTGAAAGCTAACATTATGTTTCCGGGTGGCATCACCAAGAGGTAAAATATATAGTGAAAACAATACTGGTCCTAAAACGGAATCTTGAGGAACACCGAAATTTACAGTTGATTTGTCAGAGGACAAATGTCAAAATGTGATCCATGATATCAAAAGCAGCACTAAGGTCTAGGAGCACGAGGACAGATGCAGAGCCTTGGTCTGACTCCATTAAAATGTAATTTACCACCTTCACGAGTGCAGTCTCAGTGCTATGATGGGGTCTAAAATTAGACAAAGGCATTTGGTATACATTGTCTGTCTTCAGGAAGGCAGTGAGATGCTGCTCAACAGATTTTTCTACAATTTTTGAGAAGAATGTTAGATTCGATATAGGCTGATAGTTTTTTATATTTTCTGGGTCAAGGTTTGGCTTTTTCAAGAGAGGCTTTATTACTGCCACCTTTAGTGAGTTTGGTACACATCCGGTGGATAGGGAGCCAATTATTATGTTCAACATAGGAGGGCCAAGCACAGGAAGCAGCTCTTTCAGTAGTTTAGCTGGAATAGGGCATGCAGCTTGCAGCTTGAAGGTTTAGAGTTCATGACTATTTTCATCAATGTGTCAAGAGATATAGTATTAAAAAACTTGAGTGTCTCCCCTGATCCTAGGTCCTGGCAGTGTTGTGCAGACTCAGAACAACTGAGCTTTAGAGAAATACGCAGATTTATAGAGGAGTCTGTAATTTGCTATTTGCTATATTTTCATCAAAAAAGGTCATGAATTTATCACTGCTGAAGTTAAAGCCATCCTTGCTTGGGGAATGCTGTTGTTTAGTTAATTTTGCGATAGTATCAAAAACACATTTTGGATTGTTCTTATTCTCCTCAATTAAGTTGGAAACATAGGATGATCGAGCAGCAGTGAGGGCTCTTCAATACTGCACAGTACTGTCTTTCCAAGCTAGTCGGATGACTTCCAGATTGGTGTAGCGACATTTCCGTTCCAATTTTCTGGAAGCTTGCTTCAGGGCTCTGTATTTTCTGTTTACCAGGGAGCTAGTTTCTTATGAGAAATGTTTTTTGTTTTTAGGGGTGCGACTGCATCTAGGATGGGGTCCGTTACTCCTCAGCAGGCCAGGCTTGTTCCTGTTTGTGGGTGAGTCCCAGAAAGAAGGGCAATTATCTACAATTTCTACCTTTTGGGAGGGCAGAAAACAGTTTCCAACCAGCGATTGAGTTGTGAGACTCTGCTGTAGAGCTTATCACTCCCCCTAACTGGGACGAGACAGATACAATTACTCGATGCCAACATCTTTCTAGCTGATTTACACGCTGAAGCTATGTTGCGCTTGGTGACCTCTGACTGTTTCATCCTTACATCGCTGGTGCCTTCGTGAATAACAATATCCCTATACTCTACACTCGCCAGTTTTAGCCTTAGCCAGCACCATCTTCAGATTAGCCTTAACGTTGGTAGCCCTGCCCCCTGGTAAACAGTGAATGATCGCTGGATGAGTCTAATACTGCGGGTAATGGAGTTTCCAATGACTAGGGATTTCAATTTGTCAGAACTAATGGTGGGAGGCTTCGGCGTCTCAGACCCCATAATGGGAGGAGGAGAGACCAGAGAAGGCTTGGCCTCTGACTCCGACTCGTTGCTTAATAGGGAGAACCGGTTGAAAGTTTCTGTCTGCTGAATTAGCGACATCGGTTGAGCATTCCTACAGCATTTCCTTCCAGAAGCCATGAGAAAATTGTCCGTCTGCGGGGATTTTGCGAGGGAATTTATACTACTATCTGTACTTATTGGTGGCACAGATGCTGTTTCATCCTTTCCTACACTTAAATTACCCTTGCCTAACAATTGCGTCTGAAGCTGGGCTTGCAGAAGGGTCCTCACCATAATACCCTGACTACACAGCTCGTGTCGCGTGCGCAAGCGTTGCAAAATACATTTTGAAATCTATGTTATTCAATTATTGCACCCACACTGCTCGCGCGCGTCAGCGAGTGTCTGCGTTGCCAAGGGCTAAAATAGAAGTCATTTCTATTTCTGACGCAGATCGCGCTGCAAGTCCTGCCTCTCCCATCTCCTCATTGGTTTATAGAAGCAGGTAATGCATTCCTATTCAGTCATTTAAATTCAATATTCATGAACCATTTAGACATTCATCTTTTATATTATCGTAATCTAAATCGCACAAAAGTGCCGAAAACATATTCACAGATATTAAACTAGGTAGAAAATTATTATTGGACTGATGCCCATGCAAACACCGTGAGTGACAGCTGCTCAGTGGTGAAAAAAGTTACCTGGTAAAATGTTACTTTAGGAAAAGTCTACATGTATTTGGTTTTAAATATAGTTAAGTATCAAAAATAAATGTAATTGCAAAAATATACTTAGTATAAATAATTTCAAATTGCTTATATTAAGTAAACTGAACAGCACAATTTCCTTTTATATTTTTTACAGATAGCCAAGGGCACACTCCAACACTCAGACATAATTTACAAACATTTGTGTTTAGTGAGTCTGCCAGATCAGAGGCAGTAGGGATGACCCGGGATGTTCTCTTGATAACTCTTGATAACTGCAAGAATTAGACCATTTTCCTGTCCTGCTAAGCATTCAAAATGTAACAAATACTTTTGGGTGTCAGGGAAAATGTATGGAGTAAAAAGTACATTAGTTTCTTTAGGAATGTAGTGAAGTCAAAGTAAAAGTTGTCAAACATATAAATAGTAAAGTACAGATACTACTTAAGTACACCACCACCACTTAAGTTACACCACTGCAGCTGCTTGAGTACAGACAGTGGTTGTGATACTCCAGGACCAGTGTACCAATTAAACATCTGTTTTAGCTGTTCCTAGCATGACAAGAGCCTGAGCTGGCCATAAGTTCAGCTGACCGTGACTAATGAAAACTGGCTAAAAATAGGCTCATCATTCATTCTGTGCTTTCTGCTTCATTTGAGCAAGTCAACCAAGGAGAAAATCGGATTCCTTTCCCCGGACAGGACAAATGGATGGACCAGAGGGGAGATGAGGCGTCAGAGAGGAAGATGTGACTGACCAAGCAGAGATGAGGAACGGCCATCACAGGGAGAGAACATAACATAGGAGAGGCATGCCACAAAGACTTCCTTTTCTCTGTTTGAGGTTGAAGAAAGTCAGGGAGCATCTCCTCTCTCTCACACACACTAACACCCACAGAAACAAATGCGCACACACATACATGCACACATACACACACACACACACACACACTGAAAATAGCCAAAAGAATATATGGATTGGGTAAACACTAGCATTTACAAAGCCAATCAATGCTGACTCATTAACCTATCTAGACTGCCACAGAATTTCATCCTGCTCCACTACTTAGCATATAGACATTGTAGAGAAGATAGAGCCTGACTTCTCTTTCACACGTCCCAGGGTAACACATCACTATGGGTTCAACACTCCAACATGGCAGCCACCAACAGATAGCTTGGGGGCGAGCTGCTAATGGAATGGAGAGAGGCCTGTATCGACCTTGTGCTACACAGCCTGATTCATTTCAGGAAGTACCATTGAAGCCTTAACAGTCTAAATGAATACATCAAGTTAGCCTTTAATGACTAATTTAACCTAACATTTTGTGTTGGAAGCTAAATAGGACAGAACATGATGCAGGTTGGTCTGATTTCGAGTCTTTGTGGCAAGGGCGAGAAGGTAGAGAAGTCTACTTGGCTGGAGTGGAGCAGCGGGTAGAAGTCCATTCGATCAAATGGGGGCCCATACCTGTAAAAGGAAGGATCAACAGGGGAGGCTGGGAGAAAGAGGAACACAACCGTTTCAAATTTGGGGTAAAACAATGCCCTCTTGTGTATGCAGTTACATCTAGGCTACTGTATCATTTATTTCAGAAGCATACGTGCCTAGAAACAGTTACGTAATGGCCTTATTTATATCGCCGCCAGTGTAGTGCCACTTTGTCTGCGAGACACCCGTTGGCGTTGGTAACCCCAGAGTTGGCCGTAGTTGAGCACTCTGCTCGTATGCACCTGTTCTTGCGTATCACTGCAAGCATCTGTGGCCTTCCAGTCAGCCTGGGCTGCAGTGGCTGGAGATGACAAACGTTGAGCTCAAAGAGTAGAATATACCACGTAGACTGCTAGAAGCAGGAGTCAGCCATTCAATCAAGTGTGAGACATACTGGAAGATGAGTGGATATAGACGCAGATGTGCAATGCACCTCTGTTGTGTAATGCAATCTCCAAAGGCCAGATAAGTCAAGCTCTCCCCTCCTTCAACACAGACCACAATCTTATTTCTCACCATGAAGACCTTACAAAAAGATGTACTGAACAAAACTATAAACGCTACATGTAAAGTGTTGGTCACATGTTTCATGAGCTGAAATAAAAGATGACAGAAATGTTCCATACGAACAAAAAGTTTATTCCTCTCAAATTTTGTGCACAAATTTGTTTACATTCTTGTTAGTGGGCATTTCTCCTTTGCCAAGACAATCCATCCACGTGACAGGTGTGGCATATCAAGAAGCTGATTAAACAGCATGATCATTACACAGGTGCACCTTGTGCTGTGGATAATAAAAGGCCACTCTAAAATGTGCAGTTCTGTCACACAACACAATGCCACAGATGTCTCAAGTTTTGAGGGAGCGTGCAATTGGCATGATGACTGCAGGAATGTCCACCAGAGCTGTTGCCAGAGAATTTAATGTTAATTTCTCTACCATAAGGTAGAGAATTTGTCAGTACATCCAACCGGCCTCACAACCACAGACCGGGTGTAACCATGTGGGATCGTCTGAGACCAGCCACCTGGACAGCTGATGAAACGGTATTATTTCTGTACAAACTGTCAGAAACCGTCTCAGAGATGCTCATCTGCATACCCCACCCCAATGCCATATTACAACTCTGTGATAATTGCGTTGTTTGCTGTTAATTCATATGTCTTGTGTCTGTGATATATAGGTCTAAAGGCCGAGACAATGAGAAGACGGAGACAGAATAAATTCAACCACACTGTTGTTTTATCACAAAACGGGATAGCAACCTCTGTCCGGTGAAGTCCATGACGCAAATCGCATGGAACAGACAGTTACATGACCTACAGCATGGCCAAGTTAATGTTTCAGACATTTTCGGACCACTGAACAACTATTGATTTAGAACCACAGAGTTAAGAAAACAGGAATTGCCTCCACTATTCCAGCACCATTTACACTTCAACATCATCAAATCACCTCTGCTTAGTCTAATACAGTGACAATTAAAAGATACCAAAAACAATTTAGTCCAATCAGCATGAGCTAAATATGATGTGGCTGTCCATGGTTCTGATTTCTGTTTGTGTGTGTGTGTGCTTGCGCATGCATTCACGCAAGTAGAAAAACATGTTGACTCAACCTACTTGTAGAGAAACGCCAATGCCATCCTCCTCTCTTTCATGTTGACGAAGCGGTCTATGACAGTACACACTTGTATTTTTTGCTGTCCTAGGCTACCTGGCTAAAATGCTTGCTCACTAGCCTAACTTCCATTCATGAGCAATGTTAGTTAACCTTCTATATCTAGCTACATATTGAACATCCATCCTCTCAGGCCAAGGGCACAACAATGTATGAATTTATGGTTGGATTAGAATCGCCGTTATAATCATTGGCCAGTATGGAGAATTAAGTAAAACTACAAGTCCAAATTCCTATATCCATCCATGGCTAATTTAGGAAAGGGACAATTTTAGCTAGCTAGCCATCTGAGAACAAGACAACGAGATGCAACAACATAAGTTGTTTCTGTTAATGACGTATGCTCTCAAAGCGATTTGATATACGAGACGCCACATCCAAGCTGGCTTCCCCAGACACTTTTTTTCTTTCTTTCGCCAGGACCATTCACAGTTGAGCTCGCTCAGTCTAGCTCAACAATGATTGGCTATTTTTGCATACCTTTTTTGTCAAGGGAGGCCGAATGCTCACGGGCTTCCCTTGCATTCAATGCTATGGGTGACAACAATGTCATACTCGTTTGGACCAGACAGTATCAGATAGATGGCCTACACATAGAGAGACAGAGGGGCGCTGTTTCGCTCGCTCAGATGCTTTCTCTTGTGAGATACATTCAGCCTCTTGCGAAATAAAGGAAAATTCTGAAACACAGAGACAAAAGATCAATTATTTGACATAATTTGTATTTTTCTGGGGGGGGGGGCAGTAGCCTGGCATCCCTTTGCGTCCATGAATACAGGTCATGTGAAATCCATAGAGTAGGACATAATTCATTTCAATTGACTGATTTTCTTCTATGAACTAACTTGAAATTGTTGCATTTATATTTTTGTTCAGTATAATTTTACAATGCCCAAACTAAGATGATATTGAATGAATTGAGTATGTTTCCAAAAGTATACCCTATTAACATGAAACATGCATGTAGTAGACCTAAATGTACATATTTGGATACCGGTCATGTAAGGAGAAAAGAGACTAAACCTTGCCCTTTAAAAGTGTCTCTCTCTAGGTCAGCGCTGTGTGTGCAAGTTCTTTTATTAGCACTTCATTAACATTAATTAATTGCTTCCTTTCTCCTGGGCACAGCCACAATCAAAACTGGAACTAATAGAAATGAAGCAGAGAGCAAAAACATCCCACCCACCTACTCCTCTCCTGTTCCACTTTAACGTACACCCCATCTATGCTGAGCAGGAGACTTATTTGGGGCATTCGTATTCCCATCTCATAAGAAAGACGTCAGAGCAACTTAAAAGAAGTAGATGTACATTTTATTGACTTGTTCTGTACATAAAAGGGTCATACCAGCACGGGTGTTAACCATGGGAAATATTAACACATGTAAATGGTATAAGAAAATAAAAAGGCACAATTTTTCATTTTGAATTAAGAATACAACATGGAGGCTCTCTTAAACACGAGGGGAAAAGCACAGTAATACTTTTAATGCCTTGAGAGAAAACAAATCTGGAGCAGGTTGAAAACATCTTCACCTAACAAAAACAAGAATTAGGATTGGTGTATTGCTTAATCAAATGGGTTAATATGAGAGGTTGGACAAGGAAAACCAAACTATATTTGAAAGAATTTATTCCACAAATAATGTTAAAAAAATATATATTAAAAAAGAAAAGTCAAATTCATACTTGGGAGGAAATTAGAACTGACAAAGCAGCATTTGACCAGGAAGAAAAACCTCAAGGCCAAGAAGTCATGCAGAGGCCACCAACAGGTATTTTTGTCTCCCTTTTTAGAAAGCGACCTTCGGTCTAATTTTCAGTCTAACAGCTGGCTAACATAATAAACAAAAACAGTACAGTTGGGACACGATTGATAGCTGTACAATGGTATTACTCTACCCAATGAAAAAGCTCAGGGGGATTGAGGGAAAGCACTCAGGGAGAGTAAGTCTGTTTTCTTCTTTACAGCAGAGATCTAGTAGAGCACTTTATCAGCGCGTGCACACACACATACACACACCTGAGAGCAGGACAGCTCTGGCATCACAACATCAGACATACCAAAGACAACCATGTTGTCTGCCCAGAACCTGTGCTCGACAGTCAACACCATCTACCAACAAGACAGAAGTGTAACCAATTCACCACCATAGGGAACCTGGAGAGAGAGAAGAGGAAAGGATTGCTTGTGCGAAATTTGCATTTTCAGTGAAAGGTATTGATGGGATGTCATTGGCTGGATGAAACCTTTGCCCGCCTCCCATGACCCATAACATTGGATGCAGGAGGCATCTGTCTCATAGAAAAGCCCTTACCCCGCAAAAGTATTTATAAGCCCTCTTATAACATTGGCTATAGCCTGGTCACAGCCATGCACTTACACTGTGACAAACACCTTGCAGAACTCCTGACTTTATGGCACAAATAAAACAAAAAGATATCATCACACATGGCCATTTCACATGTTGTCTTGAGAAAACATAAATAAGGGAACTCTGTCGACTAGGTTCATGTCACTGAGGCTGTGGGCTATTCCACAAGGCAGGATCCATGTGGGCTTGTCCTCCTGTCCCTGTCTTGACACAGGCTGAGCTGAAAAGAGACTGATCCTCACACACACAGCAGTTGCCCTAAACAAGTAATGGTCTACCGGTGTGTATGTGTGGCTGTGGTTAAGGTACAACAGTGAATGATTGTTTGGTGAGAGACAGTTACCTGGCTGGTTCTAACCTCAGGCCCCACCTGAAGCCCTCTATGCCTTTGCTCTCCTGACCTCAGTCAGTTCATGTGATGTTCAGTCACCTTTCACCCCCCCCCCCCCTCTTTTTTGTTTTGTTTTACATTAGCCTCCTCCAATCCACAAGATGAAACACACAAGCAAGCTCTCAACAAATTCCTAAGTCTTCAAATGTAACAAAATATACACAACAAAAAAAATGACCAGGTAAGACATGGCGTCGTGGGAGCCATGGCAACACACATTAAAGGACATAAAGGCAAAAACCACAGACCAAACTGTAACCAAGTTGGCGATGTAGGAGTTTAGTTAAGTCTGTAGCTGTAAACAGTCAGAAAGCTGCACGATGGTTGGCGTGACAATAACAGGGAGCGCTGCGGTATAGCTTCAAGCAGGCAAGCGCGTAACCGTGGTGACACTGGCAGACGGGGTGGAGACAGCCAGCATTTTGGGTGTCACTGTGGAAGGGTTGGTTGGTTGGGGTCCAGGTCATTCACACTCATCTGGATTCAGGGGGTCTATTATTTTGACGTGGGTGAAGGGGAAGAGACCTCTCCGGCCGTTTACCTCTCCCTCCCACTGACCGCTGATGTTCATCCTCGTCACTTTGACTATATCACCCACCTGAGGAGAAATGGAGCATGGCGTTAGAAGAGTTTTCCTTAATAGCACAGAAAAATGGGGTGGAAAATGTAAGATAAGTGCCAACCGCAACTATCACATGATTTGGCCAACCCTTCATGTATTTGACACTGTACTATGGTTATGACAGGCTGAGCAGAAAGCCATAAATCGGATGCTTTGTGACACTGCGTGACCCCAAACTTCAGACCACATGCTATTTACTCAGGAGTAAATGTGGAAAGTTGGCATTGTTAAGAGGAAGATTAAAACCTGAAAGTGGAGGGAAGGCTTTAGATGTTGTTGTAGAAAAATTGGATCAGATGAGGCTTCATGGACATTGAAGTCATCCAGACCTATCTGCAATCGATAATCATAATCCTTCAGACAAATTCCTCAGCTTTAATACTGTCTTTTGCAATCAACGCATGCTCTTCTTGCATAGTGAAAGAACATGTTAATGTAGTCAACATTTAAAAAGGTGCAATATGCACCAAATCGCTCCATCATTTCCTGGTTGCTAAAATTCTAATAGTAAGCTTAATTTCAGTTTATGTGACAAAACAAGCAATGTATAGTGTAGAGAATCATTGTACCATCTAAACCACTGAAATATATTGTCTACAAAAACCGAAAGTAAAAGTAGTAAACACTAAATTTAAAAACAGGAAGCATAGAAATGAGTACATAGAACAGATCTCCTGCTTAAGACTTGCTTTCAATGAAGAATGACAGATCTATAAATCACATTTATGTGAATTGGGTCAGGTCGACCAAAAAGCTTTAGTAGAACTAATCTGACTACAAAGATTACAAAGTAATGGGTGAATGGGGTTCTGCTTAACCCCTGTGTAAAAATCCCAATGTATAGGCTACTAGCACTTTCTTCATATCAGAAATGATTCTGTTGTGTGGTGATACAATTTTCCTAAACTGATTTTGCAAATGGTCCTTATCATTACAAATGTAAATTATGTTAAGAATAACTTTAATATATTTTCAATAATAAAACCTTAGTAATAACCAGATTTCAGTAAGCCTCTCTGTAATAAGAGTGGGTGGGTGGTAGATCACAGGGTATATTCCTCCCTTCAGATGGAGTCAGAATAATGACTTTGTTTCCGGAAGCAGATAGGCCCCAAAATAGACTGCTGCTAAATTGTAGGTTTCTGCAGTAAGAAATGACCTACTCTAAGTAATTCAGAGAGTGAAAGAGATCACATTAGTGAGTGTGTGAGAGGAAGCGAGAGTGAGCGAGCGATGAGAAGACTAGAAAAAAAGAGACAGAGAGAGATGAAGTGTAAAAGACTAATAACAAAACACTTTACACATATGGACCAGTGGAGGCTCCTCAGAGGAGGACTAGGGTTGACCCAATTTAGTCGACTGGTCGATTGTTTGGTCGAGCGAGAATTTGTGTGTCTTGATTGACACCTATCTCAGTGGACCAATCCATTGTGGAGGCCTCGGCGATGCCACACCAGTATCACCAGCAGTACATTTACCGTTAATTCCCATAATTTCTCATTTACAATGTTTGGTAACCGTAATTTGTTATTGCATTCAATATATTATTAGGCTTTTAGCGTTCTCATTTTTGGAATTGACACGTTTACAGAGCGCGCAACCTAGGCTACACTTGTGAGAAACAAATTTTGGTTAATTTCATTCCATTTACGTGTTGGCAATTTATTAATTGTGTTTTTTCCGGAGCGCTCCTGTCAATGTTGAGTAAGGTGCACCTGACTACTCATAGAAGTAGGCCTAGGCTACCAGGCCTGCGTGCAAACGTAGGCTTATAAAATGTGCCCATTTGGGAATCTAATAGTATTTCTGACTGTCTTAACTCAGCACTACTGAGCTGTGGAGCCTCTCAAAGCCATATTTAGCTTCAGCTCAAACAACAAGTAAACAAAGTCTGTGTATACATCCAATGACAATGCTTCCTTAATATAGAATATGAAAAAACATTCCAGCTCTCTCCCTTTCAATAACCACTGTGTGAAAGAGAAAACAAATGTAATGCTCTGATTCAGTGGGTGGAAAAGTCAGAAAATATCTGATTACTTCTTATCCTACACGCAAATAGCCTACAGCTGTGCCTATCCAGAGCTCACCAGCATGGTTAACTGAGGGTCCAGAATATTTTATACAATGTTACAAGTTTGTTAGCACAAGCTTAAGGCTTGACCAAATTGATACAATGTTTCAAATTCCTTGTAGACAAGCCAGGAGTAGCCAAAGTTATTTATTTTTCAAAATCAGGATATTTTCTACCTTCAGGCTGCAATGTTTTTGTTAGCTTTATCTAGGATATTTTTACAAAGTTGGCAATGGAAGTTACTTTTAGACTTGCATAATTTTCATAGAATTTCATTATTAAATCACATGACAATGACTGAGATACGAAGACTATCATAAAATAAACTGTTCCACAAAAATGTGCATATGAAAATCATAACTGGCACGCAGATCGATAGAACTGACAAGATAAATTGGCACTCCAAGTGGAAAAGGTTGCCAACCCCTGGTGTAGCCTATTACCGGCAACTTGGGGAGCGTAGTGGTAGAATTTGTGAAAGCCAGCAGAAGGTGGTTCGGGAACAGGTTATTTAAAAAAATTCTGGTTAGGCTCTTGATTTCTGGCTCCCTCGAATGAATTGTGCGTCTTAATTATTTAATCAGTGTGCTTAATGCATCAGACAAGTGCAGTAGCCTGCATATAGTTGATGTTATTAAAACACATAGGGGTGTGTCTTTATATGGAAAAATACACTTTGGCTAAAACGATTGGTTGAAAGAAGTTGGCAGGTTTTTTGGGGGGTCAGGGACAGCCCTAGGGAGGACTATACTCCTAAGTGAATATTAGAAAAATGGTGAAATATGTTTTAAAGTTAACCTTTTTAGATAGAACTAGAACTATAAATATATTCACGTCACCAAATAATTGATTAAAACACACTGTTCTGCAATGAAGGTCTACAGTAGCCTCAACAACACTGTAGGGTAGCACCATGGCGTGGCCAAAGGACAGCTAGCTTCTGTCCTCCTCTGGGTACATAGACTTCAATATAAAACTTAGGAGGCTCATGGCTTTCACCCCATTCCATAGACTTACACAGTGATTATGACAACGTCCGGAAGACGTCCTCCATCTGATCGGAGCTCTTGCAGCATGAACTGACATGTCCACCAAATCAAAAGATCAGAGAATCTAGCACTGAAAGGATAAGCTACAGCTAGCTTGCACTCCAGTGCATAAGATGTGGTGAGTAGTTGACTCAAAGAGAGAGAGAATGATAGTTGAACAGTTTTGAACAAATTCATTTATTCCCAAATTAAGGAGAAGCAGAGAGAGCTACAGACCAGTCAAAAGTTTGGACACCTACTCATTCAAACGTTTCTTTATTTTTTTTACATTTTCTACATCGAATAATTATTGTGAAGACATCAAAACCATAAAACACCACATAAGGAATCAAAACATATTTTAGATTCTTCTATGTAGCCACCATTTGCCTTGATGACAGCTTGGCACTCTCACATCCAGCTTCATGAGGAATGCTATTCAAACAGTCCTGAAAGAGTTTCCACATATGCTGAGCACTTGTTGGCTCTTTTCCTTCACTCTGCGGTCCAACTCATCCCAAACCATCTCAATTGGGTCGGGTGATTGTGGAAGCCAGGTCATCTGATGCAGCACTCCATCAGGCTCCTTCTTGACCAAATAGCCTTTACACAGCCTGGAGGTGTGTTTTGGGTCATTGTCCTGTTGAAAAACAATCCAAACCAGCTGCGCGCGTGCGCCATCGTGCATACATTTATTTTGTCTCCCCACACCAAACACGACACGCAGGTTAAAATATCAAAACAAATTCTGAACTAATGACATTCATTTGGGGACAGGTCGAAAAGCATTAAACATTAATGGCAACTTAGCTAGTTAGCTTGCACTTGCTATCTCACTTGTCCTATTTAGCTAGCTTGCTGTTGCTAGCTAATTTGTCCTGGGATATAAATATTAGGTTGTTATTTTACCTGAAATGCACAAGGTCCTCCACTCCAACAATTAATCCACACATAAAAACAGTCAACCGAATCGTTTCTAGTCATCTCTCCTCCTCCCAGGCTATTTCATCGTTTAACTTATATGGTGATTGGCATCTAAACTTTCATAGTATTACCACGACAACAATTCGTCTTTCAATCACCCACATGGGTATAACCAATGAGGAGATGGCACGTGGGTATCTGCTTCTATAAACCAATGAGGAGATGGGAGAGGCAGGACTTGCGGCGCAATCTGCGTCAGAAATAGGAATGACTTCTATTTTAGCCCTTGGCAACGCAGACACTCGTTGGCACGCGCGAGCAGTGTGGGTGCAATAATTGAATAACATAGATTTCTACATTTTTTTGCAATGCTCGCGCACACGACACGAGCGGTGTGGTCAGCCTATAAGACCAAAAAAGGTGGGATGGAGCATCGCTGCAGAATGCGGTGGTAGCCATGCTGGTTAAGTGCACCTTGAAATCTAAATAAATCACTGACAGTGTCACCAGCAAAGCACCCCCATCTCCTCCATGCTTCACCGTGGGAACCACACATGCGGAGATGCTCCGTTCACCTACTCTGCGTCAAGACATGGCAGTTGGAACCAAACGAGCTTGATGGTTTCTGCAACGGAACTTGAAGAAACTTTCAAAGTTCATGAAATGTTCCAGATTGAGTGACCCGTCTTAAAGTAATGTCTTAAAGTAATGATGGACTGTCATTTCTCTTTGCTTATTTGAGCTGGTCTTGCCATAATATGGACAAGGTCTTTTACCAAATAGGGCTATCTTCTGTATACCACATGTACCTTGTCACAACACAACTTATTGGCTCATTAAGAAGAAAATAAATTCCACATATGAACTTTTAACTTCTTATGGCTGCAGGGGCAGTATTGAGTAACTTGGATGAAAGGTGCACAGAGGTGCCCATATTCAACGGCCTGTTCCTCAGTCATAGTTGCTGATATTTGCATATTATTATTAGTATTGAATAGAAAACTCAGAAGTTTCTAAAACTGTTTGAATTATGTCTGAGTATAACAGAACTCATATAGCAGGCAAAAACCTGAGAAATTCCACTTCCTGTTTTTTCTTTCTGGGAGTGGCAGATTTTCAACCAAGCTCTCATTGAAATTACAGTGAGATATGGATGAGTTTTCACTTCCTACGCCTTCCACTAGATGTCAACAGTCAATTGATCTTTGATCTAATGTGAAGGGGGGGTCAAATGAGACAGGAAATAGTCACCACTGCCACGAGTTGACCATGCATTCACCATACGCATTCACAGGGGAAGGCCCTGCGTTCCACCGGTCATCTGAAGTCATTCTAATTCTCCGGATGGAACGTTATTCAAGATATATGTAAACAACATTCTACAGATTGATTCAGTACATCGTTTGACATGTTTCTACTGACTGTTACGGAACTTTTGGACATTTCGTCACGTTATAGTGGACGCGCTTTGTGACTTTGGAATTGTTTACCAAACGCTCTAATCAAAGTAGCTAATTGGACATAAATAACGGACATTTTCGAACAAATCAAGCATTTATTGTGGACCTGGGATTCCTTACGACTGCATTCTGAGGTAAGGAAACATTTATCATGTATTTTCTGGTTTCTGTTGACTAATACATGGCGGCTAATTTGGTTAATGTTCTGAGCTCCGTCTCAGATTATTGCATGGGTTGCTTTTTCCGTCAACTTTTTTTGAAATCTGACACAGTTTATTTTAGTTGCATTACCTCTTGAAGCTAGGGGGCACTATTTTTATTTTTGGAAAAATAACGTTCCCAAAGTAAACGGCCTATTTCTCAGGATCAGATGCTAGAATATGCATATAATTGACAGCTTAGGATAGAAAACACTCTAAAGTTTCCAAAACTGTAAAAATATTGTCTGTGAGGATAACAGAACTGATATTGCAGGCGAAAGCCTGAGAAAAATCCAATCAGGAAGTGACTCTTATTTTGAAAGCTCTGTGTTCCTATGCATCCCTATTGACCATTGAAAGGGATATCAACCAGATTCCTTTTTCTATGGCTTCCCTAGCCTTTAGACAT
Source organism: Oncorhynchus clarkii lewisi (assembly GCF_045791955.1). NCBI lineage: Eukaryota > Metazoa > Chordata > Actinopteri > Salmoniformes > Salmonidae > Oncorhynchus > Oncorhynchus clarkii. The sequence goes on along the minus strand of NC_092175.1, from coordinate 18,356,207 downwards.
AGTTTCAGGCCTTTATTTTGAAGAACTAGCGTGAACGACCACATTACGTAAGTGGTCAGGTGGGGGCTCTCAAGAGTGATTTTTGCGCAAAAGAGCGAGGCGGCCATTGTTCCTCCCGGTCCTAGTGAAAAGCCAACTGTCCCGGTTGATACATTATCGAATAGATATTTGAAAAACACCTTGAGAATTGATTATAAAAAATGTTTGCCATGTTTCTGTCGACATTATGGATATAATTTTGAATTTTTGTCTGCGTTGTCATGACCGCTATTTCCGGTGGATTCCTGGGCATAACGCACCAAACTAACGGAGGTATTTGGATATAAAAAATATCTTTATGGAACAAAAGGAACATTTGCTGTCTAACTGGGAGTCTCGTGAGTGAAAACATCCGAAGATCAAAGGTAAACGGTTAATTTGATTGCTTTTCGTTACCAAGCTTCCTGATGCTAAGTGTACATAATGCTATGCTAGGCTATCGATAAACTTACACAAACGCTTGTATTGCTTTCACTGTAAAGCGTAATTTCACCCTGAGACGACAGGGTGATTAACAAAAGGCTAAGCTGTGTTTCGCTATATTTCACTTGTGATTTCATGAATATGAACATTTTCTAGTAATATTTTTTGACTGTTGCGCTATGCTATTCAGCATTGTTGATGACAAATATACCGGATGCGGGATGGGTAGTTCTAAGAGGGAGAGCTATATCTAGAATTCCATGTGTATAACTTGTATTATCAACTACATTTATGATGAGTATTTCTGTTGAAACGATGTGGCTATGCAAAATCACTTGATGTTTTTGGAACTAGTGAATCTAATACGCCAATGTAACATTTTTTTTTTTATACAAATATGAATTTTATCAAACAAAACATGCATGTATTGTGTAACATGAAGTCCTATGAGTGTCATCTGATGAAGATAAAATTCATCACTAACCTTGAATTATCTTTATTTCTGCTTTTTGTGAATGCTATATTTAGCTGGGAAATGGCTGTGCTTATTGTGGTTTGGTGGAGACCTAACATAATCATTTGTAGTGCTTTTGCTGAAAAGCATATTTGAAATTGGACACTGGTGGGATTAACAACGAGAATAGCTTTAAAATGGTGTTTAGGAATTGTAAATATGAGATTTCTGTGGTTTGAATTTGGCGCCCTCTATTTTCACTGGTAGTTGTCATATCGATCCCGTTAGTGGGATTGCAGCCATAACAAGTAACAAGGCACACCTGTTAATTGAAATGCATTCCAGGTGACTACCTCACAAAGCTGGTTGAGAGAACGCCAAGAGTACACAAAGCTGTCAAGGCAAAGGGTGGCTACTTTGAAGAATCTCAAATATATTTTGATGTTTAACACTTTTTTGGTTACTACATGATTCCATATGTGTTATTTCATCGTTTTGAGGTCTTCACTATTATTCTACAATGTAGAAAATAGTAACAATAAAGAAAAACCCTGGAATGCGTAGGTGTGTCAACTTGACTGGTACTATATACTGAACAAATACATGAAAGCAACAAGTAAAAAGTGTTGGTCCCATGTTTCGTGGGCTGACATAAAAGATAGGCGAAATGTTCCATACTCACAAAAATCGAATTTCTCTCAAATGTTGTGCACAAATTTGTTTACATCCCTGTTACTGAGCATTTCTCCTTTGCCAAGATATACCAGCCACCAGACAGGGGTGGCATACCCAGAATTTGACTAAACTGCATGCCCATTACACGGGTGCACCTTGTGCGGGGGGGGGGGGGATAAAAGGCCACTCTAAAATGTGCAGTTGCGTCACAACACAACAACGTGTCTCAAGTTCAGGGAGCGTGAAATTGGCATGATGACTGCAGAGCTGTTGCCAAAGAATTTAATGTTAATTTCTCTACAGAGAATTGGGCAGTACATCTAACCGGCATCACAACCGCAGACCACGTGTAACCACGCCAGCCCAGGACCTCCACATCCGGCTTCTTCACCTGCAGGATCGTCTGAGACCAGCCACCTGGACAGCTGACAAAACTGTGGGTTTGCACAACTGAAGAATTTCTGCACGAAGTGTCAGAAACCATCTCAGGGAAGCTCATCTGTGTACTCGTCGTCCTCGCCAGGGTCTTGATGTCAACGTTGTGAAAAGAGTGCCCCATGGTGGCAGTGGGGTTATGGTATTGGCAGGCATGAGCTACGGACAACGAACACAACTGCATTTTATCAATGGCATACTGAATGCACAGAGATACTGTGACGAGATCCTGAGGCCCATTGTCGTGCCATTCATCCGCCGACATCACCTCATTTTCAGCATGATAATGCACAGCCCCAAGTTACAAGAATCTGTACACAATTTGTGGATACAGACAATGTACCAGTTCTTACTTGGCTTGCATACTCACCAGGCATGTCACCCATTGAGCATGTTTGGGATGCTCTGGATCAACATGTATCAACAGTGTGATCCAGTTCCCGCCAATATCCAGAAACTTTGCACAGACATTGATCAGGAGTGGGACAACTTTCCACAGGCCACAATCAACAGCCTGATCAACTCTATGCGAAAGAGATGTGTTGCGTTGCATGAGGCAAATGGTGGCCACACCAGATAATGACTCGTTTTCTGATCCACGCACCCTACTTAAAAAAAAAGGTACCAACAGATAAATATCTGTATTCCTAGCCAAATGAAATCCATAGAGGTGGGCCTAATAAAATTATTTAAATGGACTGATTTCCTTATATGAAGTGTAACTTTGTAAAATATTTTAATTGTTGCATGTTGCGTTTTATTTTTTTGTTCAGTGTAGCTGCGAAAAGTAATTATATATACACAATGAGCAAAGTGATCATGCTGTTTTTATGTGGCTGCTATGAAAGTGAACTGTGTTTGCGTGTCATCAGGGGTGTATTCATTCCACTGATTCTGTTGAAAAATGTTTCTTAAACAAAAGCAAACAGAAAGCAGATAAAAATACCTGAATTTGTCCAACAGAAACTCACACTGTTGGACTAATGATTACACCCTAGATCAGCTAGATGCAGGCAAGAGTGTGCAAAGCAGTATTGAATGTGTCACTATCACCTTGATTATTCAAAATTCTCTAGAACTGTGTACCTACGTTATAAACTTTAATTCATAAGCTAGGTTGTAGCAACCTGATAATGTGTAACACAAAGCTAACACAATATCATGTAGTAGCCTAAACCTATCCATGTTACAGACTTGGGTGAATGGAATATGAATAAGTTAACCAATATGCTGTAACAGAAATAAGACCATGCTCATAAATGCTTAATAAAGTGTGTGTATGAAGAGTGGACGTGTGATGAGTGGGTGTTTGAGGACAGTGCAGCAACACCAGGGGGAAGTCCCCAACAAACTTGTACCCACCAGAGGCCTGCTGTGGAAACACGGATGCACCATGAGCAGAACCTCTAAATGAGAGATGGTTAACTTTAGTGTGGAGGTCTAGTTCTAGCTACTGATGACTAATGCTGCAGATCTCTCTCTCCCTCTGAAAATGTGCACTATGACTAATGGCACATTTGACAACATGCTAATCTCCAATCAAAATACTGCTACAGTCGAGGGCTGTGGGTGAAAGGAGACTGGACATTACCTACAGATGTTCATACCAAAACAATACATTCAAAGTCATGAAATAAGTCACCTGAGTTAGGAGGAGTGACCATTGCCTCAGGTGGTGTGATGGAAACTATATTCAGAGTCAGAGAGACGAGGACAAAAGCTGAGAGATTCTGATGTGGAGCCACAGCAGTTTCCATGATTAAATCAGATGACTTAATCAAGGTGGTGGAAGCTACCGTAATACCCCATTTTCTCCACTGACTCAACCTCTGCTGAATTCTGGGGGAGGATGGTAATCCAAGGCATTAGTCAGCCTTGCTCTAGTTTGTGAAAGTGGTGGTGCAATTCACACAAGCCGACTCTCTTTCTGGCAGATGGGAATTTAAACGCAAACCTTCCATCTGCTCTGGAGGATACATGATGAGAACAAACTGACCTGACTCACAAAACACATCCCTTTAACTATTGAATAATCTCAGGATCTCTCTCTCTCTCCCAGAGCAAGAGGTCTACAGAGAATAATCAAGAGAGTTGACTTTAATGGTTAAACAGATCAAAAATGAAGTTTGAGTGGTGGCGTTAGATACCCACTTGGCATGTCATCGGCCCTAGCTTCCCCCTGTGGGGTACCCTGGCGGGAGCCAGGGTTGGGCGTTATCCAAATTTTCATATTCTCCTGCAGTCCTTCCTCTCATACCGGGATTTACAGTATTAACGGCTTAGTACACAAGGGGTCACCAAAACTCAAAAAAGCCTATTACCAGAATGCTAACAAAATCAGCACAAGTAATAATGAATTTCCATGGAGGCTGCTAGCTAAATATGCTCACGAGCGCAAGCAAAAATAAACGAATTGCAAAAACAGGCAATCAGCTTATAAAGTGGGTGTCACTAGGGCAATGGGCCTTCTATCAAAAGACAGCGCTCTGACTGATGTGTAGCTAGCTTACTTTTCTCTGCTAAAACATTTTGAAATGTAGCCGCTTACATTTTTTTCTATGATACACATTAAAAATACGATGTCCACACATCATGTTTGGCAAAAAAAACCTTGCTTTTTCATTGTAAGCTCATTTACTTGTGTGGCGGCCAGCCAAATAGTGTTGCACTTCTGTTGGCATCTGGTGACAATTAAGCTATTTTCTGCCAAATGTGTTGCACTAATATATTTTCTGTGAAGATAAACTATAGTTGCACGTCAGGCGAAATGAAGAACGCGATCTGCTTTATCTCCTAACGCATTGTACAATTTGACTGCAGGTATTTACTTAAAAAGTAGCTAACAATATAGAAATGTATTGAAAAACAGTTTCAACAGCATTGAAAAACCACCTTGTGGCTATTTCCAAATACCCCGGTATGTGGTATACCGCCCAAGCCTAGCGGGTGGCTCTTGAGGATGAGCTTAAAGCCACCCACCTCAGCATTTATACTCCAAAAAAAGCTGACAACTTTGCGCTTCCTCACAAAATATCTACACAGACTGATTGATGGAATCTATACCACTGGTCAGGAGAAGAGAGCAGAGAATAGGAGGAGAAAAGGAGATTACTTAAAAATGAGGGATGCAAGACAGAATATGCTTGCTGCATCAGAACTGTCTCAAACACAACTGTATTTAAATGACCTGATACATAATATTTGGCACAATGTGTACTGTGGCTGCAGGCTATAGTTCCTGACAAACTACAATGCAGATTCCACAGTACCAGCTCATTAAATCTAATAAAAATGTACACAACATAGTGAACCAACTAATCAAATATGAGAATAGGGGACAACTGGGAGCATTTAGGCCTCCCTTCACAAAGCCATACTAGAACAGAAAGTGAGGAACTCCTACCTCTAGAGCCAGGGCAGTCTTGTCATATGCACAGGGCACTCGTTTCTGAATGGCCTTAGCCATGACTGGCCCGTTCTGCATGGAGGGTAGGGGGGTGATGACTGCTCCAGGGGTGCCAGGAGGCAGGGGCGAGGGCGTCTGAGGCTGGGCGTAAGCGTGGGCCGGCTCTGGGATGCCATAGCTGTTGGAGTTGCGGGAGCTGTGAGGAGGCTGGCCAGGGTGAGGGGAGGGTCGCACCAGCTTTTCCACATAGGGCACAGGGATCATGCCCACTCGGCCCTCCTTGCTCTTGGCGCTCCACCACTGCTCCTCAGGCTTCTCCAGGATGATCAGGATCTCCCCCTTTTTGAAGGGCAGGTCCTCAGTGTCGCTGCCCGTGAAGTCGTACAGAGTTCGCACGTACTCCAGGTTGTCCTCTAGACCCCCCATCGTCTGAATGGGTCCGGTGCCTATCGCTGTGTTAGGGTACCTGGGCAGGAGGGTGAGGATAAAATACAGATTAACATGTAGATTTTCAAAAGACTGTTTCAAGATAATATTAAAAAGTTTTACTGCTGAACTACTGAAACCATCAGCTGACAAGCTGGAAATATATACATTCCTCTCACAAAACAGCAGTCACTACTGTTTTTAAAGTGTGACCCTCTTTGTGAACACACAACTAGACAAGGTTCAAATGGTTATGCACCAACAATAACTCAAACTGGCAGAAGCACTGGAAAGAACTACACAATTCCTTGTTAGACTTGTCATTACAAGAGAGGTCAATCAGGTCACTTATTCATTAAGTATAAGCCTGGTAGCCTATAGTTTGTGATTGAAATGTGGTACAACCATCAGAATCGGTTTCTAATAGGTCAATCACATACCAGGAAATGTGTCAAATAATTGGAATTCTAAATATCTTGCAAACCTAAGTCCTAATTGCATTCCTTTGAGTGGTTTGTGGTCGCAGGTGCAGCCTATGAATGACAGTTCCTTACCTGGGGGCAGGTTCTATCAGTGTAGTCGTATCCAGGTAGTGGATTTTGTAGAATTCCAAAAGAGCTGGGAGGTGCTCGAATTCTTGGTCACCGATCTTGAACCTCTTGCTTGGCAAGGAGTTGATGATATAGTGGGACACTTTGGAGTTTTCAGATACTGACAGCACATAGTCGCCAGGGCAGGTAGAGGAATCCCGAACCAAAAACATGCCGTGCCTCTGTCCTTGTAATCTATTCTGCGCCTCCTGTCTCGACACCGGCCCAAAATACCAACTGGACCGGTCCGATGAATCAAACCGTGCAGATGACATATTTGATCTAAATTAAATTAACTCAATATAGAAATAACAAATATATTAGTTTAAACAATAAATAAATAAAAATACACTAGTTACCTAAATAAGCTAGATAGATTACGATGCGAAACCGATTTTCACAACTAAAGGTTGAAGATCCAGGGCAGGGCAAGCCGTCGCCCTATACTCGTCTTGAATCAATTTCTAGCCGAAGGCTGCAGGTTTCAGCTAGCTACATCCAATAGAAACGTTACCTGGCGTTTCAGAGACAGGCTGTGACTAGCTTGAGCCAACTTCGAAGCATAATGTTTCTACGTTTATTGTCAATGATAAATGCCAGATCTCGGTGTCAAACTACGAGGAGTGACACACATTTAGAATGCCTGGCTGCAACAATGATCAATCAAGGTTCCCCTTTTCGTTCCCTCTTCCGAAAAAAATATAATCGTATCGATGTCATGAAACAATATATATCCAGTCACTGTCTAAATGAGAACAGAAAAGGTCGCCTCACTACTAGATTAAACGAATCTCCATGTCGAAACAATGTTGCAAATAGCTGCGCGCTGGAACCTAAATTGTAATTGTTGAATTTCTTGGTCGAACATTGGCACGATTCGCGGAAATATATTTTAAAAATCCTATTCTGGAGTCCCGACAGACTTTTGAGGCAGTAACAAAAATGGCGGCCTGCAACACGTCTTCCCACAAAATTAATTCACTAAATAGTGACTCCGCTCCAATGCATGCATTTTTAGCCACACAAATGTAGAGTTTGTTGCGTATATTTGGATCCTCTGGAAAGTTGAATAATGGGGTCCCTCTATAATTGTCTTTCCCTTCTTTATACTCGGCTCCACTCCTCCTGCCTGATGGAGTCCGAGACCGAAAAATGGCGGCTAAGAGGGCGGGTCTGTGCGCTCCCAGCCTTTCGAGTTCTACTAGCTAGCACAGCCACAAAGTCAAAAGGGCTAATATTTTTTTTATTTAAATAAAAACAAACATTTGCTTATTAGTCTTTACGATTGGGTTTTAAAATCATATGTTAAGAAAATAAATTGTAGAAATAGGCGGAGTGTATATGATTGTGGCAACCAAGTATATTTTCACGTCACTGACCCCTCGCGCGAGCGCTACGGAAGAGGAAGACAGAGGCCCAACTCGACGGGAAATCTTTCTTCCTCCAGCAGGTAGCGGTTTTCCGTTGTTTCGCCCACCAAGCAAAGAGTTTTGTTTGGAGGTCAATAGTGGTTTCCATCCAATTGGCGACAGATTTTCATGCGAATATTCTAAAATCCGCATAAAAATAATATATTTCCCCATCAAACATGTGGATTCAAGTATGTGCGTGAGGAAGTAGGGCACATTCAACTATATTTTGCGGGTGAATTCGGATGTTCTAAATATAAAATTAGATTCCATCGCATTTTCAAATCTATGTCACAATTTTTTTTGCGTTATATAGCGAGTGTGCCACCTCCGGTATTGGCAGTTCAATTCTTGCCAATATTGCGTGTAATAGCCTTCATGATGAGATTATTATGGACAAAAAAGATTATTTTGTCAAATGGCAACCAAACATCGATTATCATGTCACCAGAATAAGACCCTCGATATTTATTGGAAAGGACCATCAAGCTCATCACCTTGCACTTTCACCACCATGTGAAGTTCATTATTATTTAGTTCGAATGTAGCCTAATAAACTGCATGCTTTACTGAGGAGTCGTTGTGGGAATACCGCGCAACATGTTATCACGTGACTCCAAAGCGTTTCCACCGACATTTCTCACATAGGTTTTTATTTGATCAAATAGAAGTGTCATAAGGTTTCAGTTATGAGTGTACTGATAGAAATAGGACACCTTAAATCCAGGCAACTTGATTGTTGACTTGATTCATGATGATGACTGCTAGCTAAGATTTTGAAAGTATGACGTTGACATCACACAGGCTGTGTATGTTTTGGTTTTACAAAGATGTGTAAATAATAACATCCAACCAATTAATTGCATAATTTTTTTTGCCAATCCTCAGTTCCAAACATGTATTTTTCTTCTCTTTGCACATGATATATTTCCCTGCGCGCATATGGCACACAGTTGGTGGTCAGAGCACGTCTCTAGAGCCACTGAGCCGGAGGAGCGTGTATTAATCCTGCTGTAGGCCTAGGACTCATTGCGGCCAGCACTATCATGGCAAACGAACGACTAACATTAACGAGTCAATCAGAAAGACATATCGTGACTCTCGAGTCAGTAAAAAGAGTCGTTCAAAAATAACTAATCTTTCGCAAACTGCACATCACTAGCATTTCTGCTCAAGCACGGCCAACAGCAGTAGGGTACAGATTTTCATGCGAATATTGTAGAATCTGCATAAAAAAATATGTGCATTTTCCTACTGGTATTTCCACCAAATGGACTTGTTGCATAAAAATCAGTGCGTGATGAGGTAATGCACACAACTTAAGCAAAAAGTAGTCTACGTTTTCTTGTAGTCCTACCGATTTAAAAATAAATCTGAAGTTGAATATGTTTCCATGGCTTTTTCAACTCTGATAGTTTTGTCACAAAAACTGTTGTTAAATAGCAAATGTGCCTACTCTGGTCTAGGCACATGCACTCTAGCCAACAGCTTGCAGATGCTGGTAGGCCAGTATACACTGCATGGTTTCCCTGACTTCTCTGATCCACCTCTAGCAGACACCATTCTGTATACTTCTGGCCCATCTTTGGACACTGTGTTAACTAACCTCCAGACGAGCTTCAATGCCATACAACTCTCCTTCCGTGGCCTCCAACTGCTCTTAAATGCAAGTAAAACTAGATGCATGCTTTTCAACTGATCGCTGCCCGCACCTACCCGCCCGTCCAGCATCACTACTCTGGACTGTTCTGACTTAGAATATGTGGACAACTACAAATACTTAGATGTCTGGTTAGATTGTAAACTCTCCTTCCAGACTCACATTAAGCATCTCCAATCCAAAATTAAATCTAGAATCGGCTTCCTATTTTGCAACAAAGCATCCTTCACTCATGCTGCCTAACACCCTCGTAAAACTGACTATCCTACCGATCCTTGACTTCGGCGATGTCATTTACAATATAGCCTCCAACACTCTACTCAGAAAATTGGATGCAGTCTATCACAGTGCCATCCGTTTTGTCACCAAAGCCCCATATACTACCCACCACTGCGACCTGTACGCTTTCGTTGGCTGGCCCTCGCTTCATATTCGTCGCCAAACCCACTGGCTCTAGGTCATCTATACGTCTTTGCTAGGTAAAGCCCCGCCTTATCTCAGCTCACTGCTCACCATAGCAGCACCCATCCGTAGCACACGGTCCAGCAGGTATATTTCACTGGTCACCCCCAAAGCCAATTCCTCCTCTGGCCGCCTTACCTTCCAGTTCTCTGCTGCCAATAACTGGAACGAATTGCAAAAATCACTGAAGCTGGAGACTAATATCTCCCTCTCTAACTTTAAGCATCAGCTGTCAGAGCAGCTCACAGATCACTGCAACTGTACATAGCCCATCTGCAAATAACTCATCCAGCTACCTCATCCCCATACTGTTATTCTTTTGTTGTTGCTCCTTTGCACCCCAGTATCTCTACTTGTACATTCATCTTCTGCATATCTATCACTCCAGTGTTTAATTGCTAAATTGTAATTATTTTGCCACTATGGCCTATTTATTGCCTTACCTTCCTTAACTTACCTCATTTGCACACACTGTATATATACTTTTCTATTGTGTTATTGACTGTATGTTTATTCCATGTGTAACTCAGTGTTGTTGTTTGTGTCCCACTGCTTTGCTTTGTCTTGGTCAGGTCGCAGTTGTAAATGAGAACTTGTTCTCAACTGGCCTACCTGGTTAAATAAAGGTAAAATAAAAAAATAGCCATAGTGAGACCATACACCATATAATTGCGTGACTCCAAGTTTAATTGGATATGATGGTTATTATATCGATATTTGCGCATAAAGGCGTTTCCACCCTCATTTCTGGCATAATTCATTTTAATGACACAAAAAGATAGCACCAGGTCGAGCAAAAATTGATGTACACATTTATAATATTGTACCGAAACTTCCTGTTTCCATCACAGCTGTCATGATTTTGTAAATATGGTATGACTTGGCATAAAAACTCATCATGTAGACTAGCCTACCAGCACAGGCTAATGCTTGACTGACGTTTCACAAATAAAAAATATTATAATATATATTATAAAAAATTATATCCGTAAGAATCTAATCATAGACTAACCTACCCACACACAGTATCTGCGAGCTGTTGGCTAGAGGGCTTGTGCCAAAACCAGGTTACATGCACAGGCACATGCAGCCTAATATTTAAGGCAACAGTTTTTCTGACAAAACTATCGGTAGAGTTGAAAATGTGATGGAAACATTGAACATTAGATTTTTATTCGGTACATGAACATTTAAACGCAAAAAAGTAAATTATGTTTGCCCTACCTCATCACACAGATTTTTATCTGAAGCAACTCAATTTGGTGGAAACACCACTGGTGGGGAAAATGCGCATATATTCTTAATGCGGATTTTCAAATATGTGCATGAAAATCTGTCACCAATTGGATGGAAACCTAGCTAGTGATGGTAAAAAAAAATACATTGTGAGTGTCTGAAAAAAATTATAGCACTATTACTGCCTATATGAAGTAGATGCCAATCTGAAATGACACAATGTGTTGGATAATTAGTAGGCTTATCCCCCTAATTGCCTGGAAAAACCCCACTGATGATGAGTGGAGGTAAAAACATGTTCTTAGCCTACCTACATCCAATCATGTCCAAATAACCACATAGGAGGACATCATTATGTCCAAATCATAGGAGGACCTTGATGGTTCACCTTTAAACAAAGACATTTGGTTTAAACAAAGAAATTTGGCTTGTCACCAAAAACACTCACAAACTTTTACAGATGCACAATCGAGAGTATCCTGTCGGGCTGTATCACCGCCTGGTACGGCAACTGCTCCCCCCACAACCGCAAGGCTCTCCAGAAGGTAGTGAGGTCTGCACAACGCATCACCGGGGGCAAACTACCTGCCCTCCAAGACACTGACACCACCCGATGTCACAGGAAGGCCAAAAAGATCATCAAGGACATCAACCACCCGAGCCACTGCCTGTTCACCCCGCTATCATCCAGAAGGTGAGGTCAGTACAGGTGCATCAAAGCTAGTACCGAGAGACTGAAAAACAGCTTCTATCTCAAGGCCATCAGACTGTTAAACAGCCATCACTAACATTGAGTGGCTGCTGCCAACATACTGACTCAAATTTCTAGCCTCTTTAATAATTAAAAATTGGATGTAATAAATGTATCACTAGTCACTTTAAACAATGCCACTTTATATAATGTTTACATACCCTACATTACTCATCTCATATGTATATACTGTACTCTATACTATCTACTGCATCTTGCCTATGCCATTCGGCCATCGCTCATCCATATATTTATATGTACATATTCTTATTCATTCCTTTACACTTGTTTGTATTATCATCGTTCTGTTATAATCTCCACCCGGCACAGCCAGAAGAGGACTGGCCATCCCACATATGCTCTCTCTAATTCTCTCTTTCTTTCTCTCTCTCGGAGGACCTGAGCCCTAGGACCATGCCCCAGGAATACCTGACATGATGACTCCTTGCTGTCCCCAGTCCACCTGACTGTGCTGCTGCTCCAGTTTCAACTGTTCTGCCTTATTATTATTCGACCATGCTGGTCATTTATGAACATTTGAACATCTTGACCATGTTCTGTTATAATCTCCACCCGGCACAGCCAGAAGAGGACTGGCCACCCCACATAGCCTGGTTCCTCTCTAGGTTTCTTCCTAGGTTTTGGCCTTTCTAGGTAGTTTTTCCTAGCCACCGTGCTTCTACACCTGCATTGCTTGCTGTTTGGGGTTTTAGGCTGGGTTTCTGTACAGCACTTTGAGATATCAGCTGATGTACGAAGGGCTATATAAATACATTTGATTTATTAGGTAGTTGTTGTGAAATTGTTAGATTACTTGTTAGATATTACTGCATGGTCAGAACTAGAAGCACAAGCATTTCTCTACACTCACATTAACATCTGCTTACCATGTGTATGTGACCAATAAAATTTGATTTGATGTATCGTTTTTAAATGTGCTGTGATTCAGGCAATTTGTGCTTCAAATCAACATTTATAGGTACAGGGGCCTGCTTGGTGATTAGCCTAGTGTACGCTATTCAGTCTACACACGATTCATGAATAGATGTCCCCACCAGCATATTTCCTTATTTTCAATTCCTGTCAATCCTCAACTTCCCCTCCATTCAAGCTCCTCTGAAGTGTCATCTGGCATAGAACCATGACACATCGACTTAGGCCTCCCCACACTCAGCATTCCATTCTGAAAGGGATGCATGTGAATGCAGGAAACATTGCCACCCAAGACCCTCCAAAAAACAATGCAAATGAATACATGAATACATTAGGACTAGCATTAGCATGAGAGGTTGTTTTGTAGATTTTGTGAGTCAACCATAACATTTGGTCACATTCAGTTTCTATCTTCCTCTCTTGGTTTGGAAATAGAAGAGTTTTCAGAGTACATACCTCTTGAGATTGCTACTGGCACCAAGTTGGTCTCATCACTGCAACACAGTCTGAATGTTAATAGATTTGCACCCACTGATTCTTAATGGCTAACGCCGGCCAATTCCCACATTCTTGCAAAGGCTCACTGGTGCAACAAATTGGATGAAAACCTACAGGAGTTTTTTTTTATGTGAATGTATAATATCTGCTGACTCCAAAATATAGGCCTAGGCTACTTCACTGACCAAGAGGGAAATTAAATACCATATAGAAGGATTAACAGAATTTCTGTGACCCTACTGATTTATCTACTATTTTTGAGTTCTGGTTCCCAAAAAATGCCTTCTAGGTAATTTGTTTCATTGTCACTTGATGAACTTACCAACATGACTACAGAAGGGCTATGTGATGTAGGTAATGGGCAGAGCCTTCTATTGCAATAAAGGTATTTGGTGATTATGAATAAATGGGTCAGAATGACTCAAATTACAACTCCCACAGGAAGCAGCACCAGCTCAGTCAAAAGTAGGTTGCTTGGTTCAAGTGAGGGGGGGGGGGACATACAAATTCCTCATCCAAGAATGACAGAAAATTCAGTAAAATCAATAAAAACACACACAAAAAATAACAACTAATTTGGCAGTGTTGGAAAGAAGGACAGACAAATCTGTTTCCAGTTACTGAAGTCCTATGCACATCAAAGTAAGACCGTTTTCTTTGTCCATTTGAAATACACTTCCCCTTTCAAAAGAAAAATCACCCATTAAATATGTTGTGTTATTGATGTAAAAAATGTATGCATTTAGGCTATTTGGGTGATGCAATCTCTTTGTTTGTGCAACTACTAGAATTCAGGACACTTTCAGGTTTCCTCGATTTCAACACCCTCTTGTCTAGTGGGTAATGGAAACTAGTGGTGAGGTCATAAGATCCTGAAATAGATTCTGAATAGACTGAGGTCCCAGGAGGTAAAGGCAAAAAAAAGGCCATGGTGGCGGAGTAAATACAATATAGCAAGTAAAACACTGGAATGGTAGATTTGCAGTGGAAGAATGTGCAAAGTAGAGAGAGAAATAATGGGGTGCAAAGGAGAAAAATAAATAAATAAATACAGTAGGGGAAGAGGTAGCTGTTTGGGATAAATTATAGATGGGCTATGTACAGGTGCAGTAATATGTGAGCTGCTCTGACAGCTGGTGCTTAAAGCTAGTGAGGGAGATACGTTTTTCCAGTTTCAGAGATTTTTGTAGTTCGTTCCAGTCATTGGCAGCAGAGAACTGTAAGGAGAGGCGGCCAAAGGAAGAATTGGTTTTGGGGGTGACCAGAGATATACCTGCTGGAGCGCGTGCTACAAGTGGGTGCTGCTACGGTGACCAGCGAGCTGAGATAAGGGATGACCTGAAGCCAGTGGGTTTGGCGACGAGTATGAAGCGAGGGCCAGCCAACGAGAGCGTACAGGTTGCAGTGGTGGGTAGTATATAGGGCTTTGGTAACAAAACGGATGGATCTGTGATAGACTGCATCCAATTTATTGAGTAGGGTATTGGAGGCTATTTTGTAAATGACATCGCCGAAGTCGAGGATCGGTAGGATGGTCAGTTTTACAAGGGTATGTTTGGCAGCATGAGGGAAGGATGCTTTGTTGCGAAATAGGAAGCCAATTCTAGATTTAACTTTGGATTGGAGATGTTTGATGTGAGTCTGGAAGGAGAGTTTACACTCTAACCAGACACCTAGGTATTTGTAGTTGTCCACATATTCTAAGTCAGAACTGTCCAGAGTAGTGATGTTGGACAGGCGGGCAGGTGCAGGCAGCGATCGGTTGAAAAGCATGCATTTAGTTTTGTGGTTGTGACCCAGAGACTCTTGACCATTTTTTGGGGGACTGTTCTTATGTCAGAAGATTTTGGAGTGAGTTAGTCATTTATTTTAAAATAAACGACTATGTTAATCTGAGGGACTCTGATATTCTGTTTTGTTTCGATCCAAATGATATGGACCCTGATTTAACTTTCATTGTTAATTTGTTTATCATTCATGGAAGATTCTTTATCCATAAAACGAAGTGGGCAGAGAACAAACCCCTCTTCACATTATTTAAGATATCATTTAAATATTACTTAGAAATTATCAGTAAATGTAAAAACAAAAAAGCAATACACACCATAAAAGTATTTAACAAATTGAAAATGAATCTTGATATGTAATTCCCCTGTCTGTTAGGTTTGTGTACTCTTGTTTATGTACTCTCGTACATGTACACTGTACATCCTAGCAGTTCAGATTAACAGCCCCATGCAGATGCCTCACTTCATGTTGCCAAAATTCAGAGTCCTACTCCTAAAAGTCCACCCCCATTGAAAGTATTCGTTTCCAATCAGAGATTAGTTTATCACATTAAGCACTACTAAAATCTTTCTAATCAGAGATGTCTTTGAAAACTACAGCTACATTGTTGCAGATGTAGCAGCTCTTGAATGGATGGAGAATTTAAACCGGAAGTACGTTTATGTTTTCTATTTACGCTTTTTGGTGCTGCATTCATTCAAAGCCTACGTTTGCGGCTTGTCTGAAAACGATGTCTGCAATGGAGGTCCCAGGACCAGAAAGCGATTGGAGAAGCCCTGCATTCCGACAGAAAGTTGTTGCACAAATGTGAGACAATTTAGTTTTATTAAAACTTTGTAAACGTTGCGATATATTATTTACTCCGCTATTATCACGACAGTGGCTAGCACACCAGTTAGCCATCTATGTTAGCTTCGCTACTGAACATGCTTGATATGAGGCCGTAAGCAATGCATCATCTGGGTTGATGCAGTTAGCTGCATGTGTTCTAATTTGACCATAAAAAAATGCCTGCAGTTTGAGAAGTTTTGAGACGAACTAATTGGCGTTCAGCTAAAGGTTAGCCAAACTAGCCTTTGCTATTGTTACTTCGCTTCCTATGTAACTAGCTAGCTAATGTTAGCTGGCTAGCTAGCTAGATGCGAGGTATAGTCATCACAGACCCGGTGACATTTCTTCTTGGCCTCATTTAGAGTAAATTGCAGTTAATCATCCATGAATATAATATCACTGGAATGTGTGTTAGCAAAATACAGCAGGCAAAAATATATAATCTTCCAACATTCGTTTGATCTTAATCTCTTTTTCAGTGAAGAGGCGATGAGAAAGGCTGGGACTGCACACACGAAGTCCAGCAATGATATGGAGAATCATGTTTATGTCAAAGCCAAATCTAGAGTGAGTGAACGTTTTTAATTTACACACACCTAGTAACCTCATCATGGATCACCAGACAACACTCAGTAACATTCTATATAATTAACTGGAATTATTGGTGAAGAATGACCATCTCATCTACACTGAACCAAAATATAAACGCAACATGCAACAATTTCAAAGATTTTACTGAGTCACAGTTCATATAAGGAAATCAGTCAATTGAAAGGAATCCATTAGGCCCTAATCTATGGATGTCACATGACTGATATACATCTGTTATTCCCAGAAAAAGTAGGGGCGTGGATCAGAAAACCAGTCAGTATCTGGTGCGACAACCATTTGCCTCATGTAGCGTGACACATCTCCTTTGCATAGAATTGATCAAGCTGTTGATTGTGGCCTGTGGAATGTTGTCCCACTTCTCTTCAATGGCTGTGCGAGGTTGCTGGACATTGGTGGGAACTGGAACACACTGTTGTACATGTTGATCCAGACCACCAGCATGTCTGATGAGTATGCAAGCCATGAAGATCTGGGACATTTTCAGCATCCAGGAATTGTGTGGAGATCCTTGCGACATGGGGCCGTGCATTATCATTCTGAAACATGAGGTGATGGCGGCGGATGAATGGCATGATCCTGTTACGGTATCTCTGTGCATTCAAATTGCCATTGATAAAATGCAATTCTGTTCGTTGTCCTTCGTTCATGCCTGCCCATACCATAACTTCACCTCCACCATGGGGCACTCTGTTTACAACATTGACACCAGCAAACCGCTCGCCCACACAACGCCATACACACTAAACTGTCTGCCATCTGCCCCGGTACAGTTGAAGAGCACACTTCTCCAGTGTGCCAGTGACCATTGAAGGTGAGCATTGGCCCACTGAAACCGGTTACGACGCCGAACTGCAGTCGGTTCAAGCCCCTGGTGAGGACGACAAGCACGCAGATGAGCTTCCCTGAGGACGTTTCTGACAGTTTGGGCCGAAATTCTTCGGGTTGTGCAAGCCCGCTGTTTCATCGGCTGTCCGGGTTGCAAGTCTCAGACGATCCCGCAGGAAAAGAAGCTGGATGTTGAGGTCCTGGGCTGGCGTGGTCTGCGGTTGTAATGTCGGTTGGATGTATAGCCAAATTCTCTAAAACAATGTTGAAGGTGGCTTATGGTAGAGACATTAACGTTACATTCACTGGCAACAGCTCTGGTGGACATCCCTGCAGTCAGCATGCTAATTGCATGCTCCCTCAACTTGAGACATCTCTGGCATTGTGTTGTTGAAAAAACTGCACATTTTAGTACTCTTTTATTGGCACCAGCACAAGGTGCACCTGTGTAATGATCATGCTTTTTAATCAGCTTTGTGATATGCCATACCTGGCAGGTGGGTGGATTATCTTGGCAAAGGAGAAATGCTCACTAACAGGGATGTAAACAAATGTGTGCACAAATGGAACATTTCTGTGATCTATTAGTTGAATCATGGAACCAACTCTTTACATGGTGCATTTATATTTTTGTTCAGTATAATAATGGTGTTATTGTTTAATTCTGAACAGGAAGAATACTTGTCCCTGGTAGCAAGGTTGATCATTCACTTCAGAGACATTCGTAAGTACCCCACATACTTTTCCTATCTGCAATGTAGGTCTAACTCTTGTTCATATTTTGAGACAACTATTCTGTAAAGTTGAGTTACGTAATGGTATATTTTTTGTTTTGCAGATAAAAAGGCACAAGGAGGAGGTCTGGGTGAGTTGTTGTGATTTTGCTAAATATGTTTTCCCTTACTGAAAGACATTCAGAAGAATATCTATGTAGCTACTCATGCCGCTACCCATGTGTAAAATGTATATACTGTCACCCCTCTTCCAGATCCCATGAATGCCCTGACAAATCTCACAGGGGTTCCAGGGGGCATCGCCATGGGGCCTAGGCCACCTGGTGCACCCATGGGTGGCATGGGGACCATGGGGCAGATGCAAATGGGTCAGCATGCAATGGCAGGTGTGGCTGGAAATCCTCAAGCGAGTGAGTGTATTTCTGAAGCTATTTAACGTTCTCACGTTATTCATGTTTATTTGAATGCTGCTGTCTGTTAGCCCACAGAAACAATTGGATCAGTAGCCTACTGGTCATGACATTTTGATTTTCGATCAGGGACCTCCAAACTCATATTCCTGTGTCCTCCATGAGGCTCAGAGCATGTGAGCAGAGATGAGTGGGAGCAGAGCGAGGAGCAGAATTTGACTGCAGCTGGGGAAATGGACGTGGAGCGCTCTGTGTGCAGTGAGCTGGATTTCCGACCGCTCAACTCGGCTCACAGGCACTGCTCTACACTCATATTTCTGTTTCCTCAGTAACGCTCAGGTGTAGTGCTTTTCCTCCAGGGCTTTCCCCAAGTTCTCAGCTGGAGGATGTGTGTCTGTTTTGTCCTCATCCTCCCTGTAGTAGGAGGTCCAGGGCAGATGCAGATGCAGCAGATTGCCCAGCAGCAGTCCATTCAGTTCCAGCAGTTCCAGGCACAGCAGCAACAGACAGCCATGCAACAACAGCAACAGACGGCCATGCAGCAGCAGCAGACAGCTATGCAACAACAGACAGCCATACAGCAGCAGCAGTTTCAGGTCCAGCAGCAGCTGAAGCTGCAACAGTTACAGCAGCAACACCATCAGAACCAACAGCTCCAACAGCAGCACCAAAACCAGCAGCAGCAGCAGGCCCAAAACCAGCAACAACAGAACCAGGTATAACAGGGATGCAAACTTGTCCATTTTTGACGATGTTCGCCACTTGGATCTCAAAATAGGTCATCTACGTGAGTTGTGTAGAGCTGTAAAATACGGACAAAAAGTGTGCAGGCGTAGTGTATCACCCATAGTGCTATACGAAAGAGCCTCGAACAGATCTTCTCCCTGTGATCACTACCTTCTCTCTCTCTCTCAAAATGAATGACTGAGCACAGAATGTATCCCTACATGGCCTACAAATAGAATATCAGAGTGTGATGTCAGATTTGTCATGTCAGAATGAGTGCTTCATCCAATATCACGTGACAGCTGTGAGCAGCCAGCCACATCCCCTAACCAGCCATTAGCCTACTCAGCTGCTTCTCTGTCCATCCTTTCTGTGCTTCTCCCATCAGTTTTTAAATGTTATTTTGCCGTGATGGCGAGCTGGGGTGTGCAGACGTTATTGGAGCGGCTCTCTGCGCAAGCGAAGTGGATACGCCTCTTTTCATTTCGTCTGTAAGAACAATAAGGGCAGTTGGCTTCGCTGTCACCCAACCTCTTAGTGCCATAGAGGAAAAACGGAGCACATTGACAGTCAGGTTTGCCATAAGTTTCTAGCCCAAACCACTCCTTACCGGAGCTACCATCTCCCCCTTTCTACCTCTAATTGGTACACATTTTATATAATTTTATAAACCATGTCGCTGGCAATTTTAAACTACTTGCGCGCCTCACATTTTTGGATGGATAATAAGTGATCAAGGGGCAAACCCTGTGGTATCATGATACTACTTGGTATCGTGATACTTGACCTGGTATCACATCGTTAGTAAAATGTTGGTATTGTGACCATTCTTTTCACCTTTGGCCCCTCACCAGTTTGTGTCCCTATATAAGCTCCAATCCCCACCATGATGGCATGCCTAGATGTACATCAAAAGCTAACAGAGACATACAGAATGCAGTTCAATTGGTTGATCTTTTGGTAAATAAATATAAGGATAACATTTGCATATTTTGGGGCTTCAAATAATCTATATTTAAGTATTTACATGCCTTCCCCATCTCTCTTCAGATGCACCCATCAAGGCTCCAGCAACAACAGCAGATAGTTCAGTTACAACTCCAACAGCAGCATGCCCAGGCCCAGGCACAAGCTCAAGCCCAGGCCCAAGCCCAGGCCCAAGCACAAGCCCAGGCGCAGTCCATTCAGCACATGGTCCAGCAGCAGCAGCAGGTTCAGACCCAGTCTCAGCCCCAGGCGGCCCAACTACCCCCCCACTCCCAGCAGCAGCAGGGCATGGTGCCCCAGTCTCTCGCTGGACAGATGACCTCCACACAGCACGTGCCCATCAGCTCGCTCAGTCAGCAGCAGCAACAGCTCAAGATCCAAGCATTGCAGGTAAAGCAGAGGTGGTGTTATGGAAAAATATTAACTATGTTTAGTTCACCCTCTGTAGAATAGTGGTGACCTTTTATTGTCCACTCTAAATTCGTAATCTCGAGTATCTGGGATAACACACCCATTCCAGTATCTTTTTTTTTTTTTACACACCCCTCTGCTTGCTTCCCTATGCGTGTGTGTTTGTGTATGTGCTGTGTTCTGTTTGTGTGGCCAGGCTAGAGCGATACAGCAGCAGCAAGTCCAGCAGGCCCAGCAGGCAGCACAGCAAGCCCAACAGGCGGCAGCCCAGGCCCAGCTAGCTGCAGCAGTACCTGGACAGGTAAGAACACAGCACTGCAAGCTGATGTGTAGTGGGACTCATTGACTGACTGGGGACTGCCACTTGTCACTGAGCTTGGCCTGGAGTGAGTGCACGCTTTCAGATTCACCCCTTTTGAAATTTCAGCAGTTGATTTAATTTTGGGTCGCAAGCTCTTCTGTTGGTGTTAAATGACTTGAGGAAGACACAGGATATTTCTCTGTGTTGCCCGTTGCCATACTTAAGCTACTGCCATAGCCAGGAGGCAGTAATGCTTGTTTTATAGCTCAATGTTACCTACAGAGACTTAAGTTAGCATCTATTCTAATAATTGCACTGTTGCTGCTTGATGTCTCAGGCTAAGGGGTTCTTTGGTTTGAACTGAATGATGAGTCTCCTACATAACCCAGGAAATCAATTTAGTTTGTTGTCATTTGAATATGATGCTTTCTGAGAATTCCTTGATAGGCTTGGTACTCCTGTCTCTATCGCTTCCAAGCAAAATAGGGATGGAGCTAGGATTCACTTCCACAAGCCACTTCCCCCATCCCTTTCTTCTCTACCAAACTACAACTCACCTTGACCTCTTCTCCCCCCGCTACTTCTCCCTATTGAAAATCCCTGGAAGTGTGCTACTGCATTTCTCAGAATGAAACCCACGGGTGGGCTGCTGAGAGAAAATAAAGTTGATCTCCCAGAGGATGTCTCTTTATTGTACCTCACAGCAACGTTAGAATGTCTTGTTCCCCCTCCATGCATGTGTGTTGTTCATGCAGTGAATGCTGCAACTGCATGCCTACTCTGCCCTGCAAACCAACAATATTCTTTAACTCGGCTGCTACATCTACCAGCGCTACTGTTACTGTAGATGCAAATACATGGCATCATCATCCATTGAAGGGCCCCCATTCTCTCATCCAATTGACCAATAGATACTGTTTGGGAAATCCCTGCCAAACCTCCTACTGGGGGTACCAGTGAGGTTCCACCATTCAAAATGCAATGCCTATCTACGCAACCGTTGTTTGATGAAACCATTGAAATAGTTTCCAGACTAGAATGTTTAATAAATTAATGTTGAATAATTTAGTAACCAAAAATTGAGATCTATGTTATTTCTAGTCAGTTGGCAATGTTGACCTACTGCACTTAGCTAAGCCATTTAAATAACTGTCATACACACTGCGTGGTTTGGCCTAAAGAGGAGAGGGCGCATGTCCCCACTGGCTACGGCTGGCCTCATCACTGTTGTCATGGCAACTGCTTGTTCTGACTCCGGAGACAGGGTCACATGCTTGGCAACGCTGCCTGGCTGTCTCTCTCTCACCAGGGTTTAAGATATGACTGTAATTGTGGCTCTATCTGTGTGTCAATGAGTGTGCGTCCATGTGTTTGTGCATGTCTGCTTGTGTAATGTATTTTACAGATTTTGCTCCTGGGAGTGTGCTTGCATGTGTCCGAATGTGTTGTTTTTTGTGCGTGCATGTGCATCATCTCCGCTAATGCATTGCATTTCTTGTTTTGCTTGTGACATGTATGTTGTCCCCTCTGTCCTCCAAGATGATGATGCCCCGCCTTGGGATGCAAATTCCACCCCGGTTGCCCCGCGCTGCCCCGAACCCCGCCATACCTCCAAACTCTGCTGCCATGGGAGGACAGCAAATGCCACAGGTATTTACGCAAGGGTAGAGTGACCAGGTAGTCTTCCTACTCTGACCTGACCCACATGGTGACCACCACCTCTCCTAAAACCGTGTCCCTCTGGTGTGCTTCCTTATGCCAACCCTCATCCCTCAGTGCAGCCCTCAAATCTCATCCCCACTCTACCCAAACCTCCACTTCTGCTTCTTATACAGACCAGTGGAATTAGATCGGATAGTAAACATCTGTTCTCATGCTCAGTATAGATATGTATGTGGATTCATGGAAAGAGAGCTGTGCCTTTTACAAGCAGGTTCCCATTTGGAATCCATTAAGGGCAGGCCTATAGATGTGATTGGGAATGCTGTTGTTTATTTTGCTCAGTGTAAGGGCGTCTGGCCAGTATTCATTGTGTATGGTAAGTACCAGTAAGACAACTATTTTCTTCCTATCTTCCTCAGTAGGCACTCAGGCCCTGGTCGGTGTAATGGCTGAAGGATCTTTTCCCCCTGCTATCTAGGATGGATGGTAACGTGATGCAGCATCCAACCAGCTAAAGATGTGCTGGGGTCTCCAGTGATTGGTTCGTCTGGTGTGAGCCCCCAATTTTTATTTTCACTCCCTCCATAGGTTCAGCAGCACCAGATGATGTCATCGCCCTCGCCGGTACAGGTGCAGACCCCCCAGTCCATGCCCCCCCCTCCCCAGCCACAGCCATCCCCACAGCCCCCGTCCTCCCAGCCCAACTCAGTCAGGTGAGCAAAGATGACAAGCCCACTCTCTCCCTTTATGTGGTGATTTTATTGACTTGAATATGCCATTTTTATTTCAGGTCTAGTCTTGAAATAGAATGGCTTTCTCTGGTGTCAACTGTATTGCGTTTCTTCACAGCAGTTCTGGTCCCACACCGTCGCCAGGTGGCTTCCAGCCTAGCCCATCCCCCCAGCCCTCGCATAGCCCAGCCACCACACGCACCCCCCAGAACTATAGCGTCCCCTCCCCAGGACCCCTCAACACCCCAGGTACTGTCCCAACTCCTCGTTGGAGCAGAGGTGGGGGCCTTAGCCCCTAAATATCATACCTTATAGTAAGGATTGTTTTACTTACTATAGTTTACATCCTTAAATCGGCTCTATGTAGGATTTTGATTTGTCTGGAACCGTATCATTTTCTATTTACATTCTATGCCAAATATTGGAAGACCAATAAAGCCTTTCCCAGTGTCCCCAAGACTATGTAAACACATTGAATGTACCCGAGGATTCTAATTGTTGTCCAACGTGGTTGTCTGGTGACGTGAAGGGAACCCCAGTTCAGTGATGAGTCCATCCGGGGCCAATCAGCAGGAGGACCAGCAGTACATGGAGAAACTCAAACAGCTCTCCAAATACATCGAGCCGCTGCGCAGGATGATCAACAAGATAGACAAAAATGAAGGTATGCATTCACGCCATGCTCTTTCTTACTTTTCTTGCCACTCTTGGCTGTTCCCACTCACTAAAGGGAGTTTGCGTTCCCAACAGATAGGAAAAAGGACCTGAGTAAGATGAAGAGCCTGCTGAACATTCTCACTGACCCCAACACAAGGTAAAATAATACAAGTGTGTTGCTTATGTGTGTCAGTGTCCATCCAAGTTTGTCTCAGCAATGGTTATTGAATGATATCTCCTCTCCCGGACTTGCAGGTGTCCTCTCAGAACCTTACAGAAGTGTGAGATAGCACTGGAGAAACTGAAGAATGATATGGCTGTGGTAAGCATGAGACTGTGTTGATAATCTTTGTGCTGTTTAATTGCTCCTTGGTTTTCAAAATGTCTTTCTGTTGTGAATTCCTAAAGGTTACCCATTGAATGTGAATCGTCAACAATTCAACAAAACGTTTGCTTATTTAGCTCCTTAACAACAGCCTTTTTCCTAAACCTGTTCTAGCCGACGCCACCCCCTCCACCTGTGCCCTGCACCAAGCAGCAGTACCTGTGCCAGCCCCTCTTGGATGCCGTCATGGCAAACATCCGCTCGCCTGTCTTCAACCATTCCCTGTACCGTACCTTCGCCCCAGCCATGACAGCCATCCACGGGCCGCCCATCATGTGAGTTTACCCACTCCTTCATGTCCAGAAACACTACACTTTAGGTCTGGGTAGGAAAGTATTTTTTGACGGGCATTGTGGAGCATCCCTGCTTTAGATCTGTCTACCACTCTGTCGTTGATACAAGACCATCCTCATTTCCTACAGTGCATAGAGAAAGTGTATTAGAGTACAGAAGCTGTGGGATCAGGCCATCATCTGACACCCATGTATATTCTCTCTTCACTCCACAGGGGCCCCATCATCGCGGCCCGGAAGAGGAAACACGAGGAGGATGACCGTCAGACCATCCCCAACATCCTGCAGGGGGAGGTGGCCCGTCTTAATGCCAAGTTCCTGGTCAACCTGGACCCTTCGTTCTGCAGTAACAACGGCACTGTGCACCTCATCTGTAAACTAGGTGAGTTAAGGGCTGAGGTAGGCAACTAGATTCAGTCGCGGGGCGATTTTAGTTGGAGTGGATGTTCTGCTAATTGTTTATTTTATTTAACCTTTATTAAACTAGGCAAGTCAGTTAAGAACAAATTCTTATTTACAATGATGGCCTACCAAAAAGCAAAATACCTCCTGTAGGGACGGCAATTAAAAATTGAAATATAGGACAAAACACACATGACATGAGACAACACTACATAGAGACCTAAGAGAACAGTACAGCATGGCAGCAACACATGACGACAACATGGTACAAACATGATTGGAAACAGACAACAGCACAATGGGCAAGACGGTAGAGACAAAAATGCATTACGCGAAGCAGCTACAAGTGTCAGAGTCCATGATTTGAGTCTTTGAATGAAGAGATTGAGAACTGTCCAGTTTGAGTGTGTTGCAACTCGTTCCAGTCGCTAGCTGCAGCGAACTGAAAAGAGGAGCGACCCAGGGATGTGTGTGCTTTGGGGACCTTTAACAGCATGTGACTGGCAGAATGGGTGTTGTATGTGGAGGATGAGGGCTGCAGTAGATATCTCAGATAGGGGGGAGTGAGTCCTAAGAGGGTTTTATAAATAAGCATCAACCAGTGGGTCTTGCGATGGGTATACAGAGATGACCAGTTTACAGAGGAGTATAGAGTGCAGTGATGTGTTCTATAAGGAGCATTGGGGGCAAATCTGATGGCCGAATGGTAAAGAACATCTGGCTGCTCGAGAGCACCCTTACTTGTCGATATATAAATTACGTCTCCGTAATCTAGCATGGGTAGGATGGTCATCTGAATCAGGGTTAGTTTGGCAGCTGAGGTGAAAGAGGAGTGATTATGATAGAGGAAACAAGTCTAGATTTAACCTTAGCCTGCAGCTTTGATATGTGCTGAGAGAAGGACAGTGTACCATCTAGCCATACTCCCAAGTACTTGTTTAAGCTCTAAACCCTCAGGTAGTAATAACACTGGGGGGGGCATTATTCTTACCGAACCACATGATCTTTGTTTAGGAGGTGTTCAGAACAAGGTTAAGGGTAGAGAAAGCTTGTTGGACACTAAGAAATCTTTGTTGTAGAGCGTTTAACACCAAATCCGGGGAGGGGCCAGCTGAGTAGAAGACTGTATCATCTGCATATAAATGAATGAGAGCACCTCCTACTGCCTGAGCTATGTTGTTGATGTAAATTGAGAAGACAATGGAGTCTAGGATTGACCCTTGGTGTACTCCCTTGGTGACGGGCGGTGGCTGAGACCGCGGATGTTCTGACTTTATACACTGCACTCTTTAAGGTAGTTAGCAAACCAGGTAATGACCCCTCAGACACCAACACTCCTTAGCCGGCCCACAAGAATGGAATGGTCTACTTTATATAAAAATAGCAGCACAACATTGCTTAGAATCAAGGGCAATGGTGACATAATTTAGGAAATTTAAGGTTGCAGTGACACATCCATAACCTGAACGGAAACCAGATTGCATACCAGAGAGAATACTATAGACATCGAGAAAGCCCGTCAGTTGATTGACACATTTTTCCAACACTTTGATAAACAGGGCAAAATAGAAATTGGCCTATAACAGGATCAGCTTGATCTCCCCCTTCTAAATAAAGGATGCACCATGGCTGCCATCCAAGCAATGGGAACTTCCCCAGAGAGGAGAGACAGGCTCAGCGATGATAGGGGCTGGAACCTTAAAGAAGGATCTAAACCACCTGACCCAGATGGGTTTTTTGGGGTCAAGTTTAAGGATCTCCTTTAGCACCTCAGACTCAGTGAGCGCCTGCAGGGAGAAACTTTGTAGCGGAGCAGGGGGGAAAGTGGGAGGAGTATCGGGGCTAGTCGCATTAGAAGGGCTGGGAGATGAGGAAATGTTGGATGGGCAAGAAGGCATGGCTGAGTCAATCACTTATGGGCCAACCGCTAGTGTAGGGCATTGAGAGATGAAGACCGGGGGAAATATCACTATTCTCTCTCAAATATAAAATAAATTGATGCCTGACGTTATTCCTTGCCTCTCTCTTCCAGATGATAAGAACCTGCCAAGTGTGCCTCCTCTCCAGCTCAGCATCCCAGCAGACTACCCAGACCAGAGCCCTCAGTGGGCAGACGACGGGCAAGTGTATGGTAAGACACACTGGCTTCTCTGTACCCATACATTGCATTCGGAAAGTATTCAGACCCCTTAACTTTTTCCACATTTTGTTATGTTACAGCCTTATTCTAAAATGGTTAAAAAAAAAAAAATTCTCATCAATCTACACACAAAGTGAAAACAGGTTTTTAGACATTAAAAATAAAACACATACCTTATTTTTACATAAGTATTCAGACCATTTTCAATGAGACTCGAAATTGAGCTCATCCTGTTTCCATTGATCATCTTTGAGATGTTTCTACAACTTGATTGGAGTTCACCTGTGGTAAATTCAATTGATTGGACGTGATTTGGAAAGACACACACGTCTATATAAGGTCCCACAGTTGACAGTGCATGTCAGAGCAAAAACCAAGCCATGAGGTTGAAGGAATTGTCCGTAGAGCTCCTAGACAAGATTGTGTCAAGGCACATCTGAGGAAGGATACCAAACATTTCTGCAACATTGAAGGTCCCCAAGAACACAGTGGCCTCCATCATTCTTAAATGGAAGAAGTTTGGAACCACCAAGACACTTCCTAGAGCTGGCCCTCGGCTAAACTGACCAATCGGGGGAGAAGTGCCTTGGTCAGGGAGGTGACCAAGAACCCAGTGGTCACTCTGACAGAGCTCCAGAGTTCCTCTGTGGAGATGGGACAACCATCTCTGCAGCACTCCACCAATCAGGCTTTTATGCTTACTGGCTAGACGGAAGCCAGTCCTCAGTAAAAGGCACATGACAGCCCACTTTGAGTTTGCCAAAAGGCACCTAAAGGACTCTGACCATATGAAACAAGATTCTCTGGTCTGATGAGACCAAGATTGAACTCTGGCCTGAATGCCAGGTGTCACGTCTGGAGGAAACCTGGCACCATCCCTGCAGTGAAGCATGGGGGTGGCAGCATCATGCTGTGGGGATTTTTTTTCAGCGGCAGAGACTAGGAGACTAGTCAGGATTGAGGGAAAGATGAACGGAGCAAAGTACAGAGATCCTTGATGAAAAGCTGCTCCAGAGCGATTAAATCCTCAGACTGGGGCGAAGGTTCTCCTTCCAACAGGACAACGACCCGAGCACACAACCAAGAAAACGCAGGAGTGGCTTCGGTACAAGTCTCTGAATGTCCTTGAGTGGCCCAGCCAGAACCCGTTCTAACATCTCTGGGGAAGAGACCTGAAAATAGCTGTGTAGCGATGCTCCCCATCCAACCTGACAGAGCATGAGAGGATCTGCAGAGAATGGGAAAAACTCCCCAAATACAGGTGTGCCAAGCTTGTAGCATCAGACTCAAGGCTGAAATCGCTGCCAAAGGTGTTTCAACAAACTACTGAGTAAAAGGTCTGAATACTTATGTAAATGTGATATTTCAGTTTATTTTGTATACATTTAAAAAAATGTCCAAACCTGTTTTTGCTTTGTCATTATGGGGTATTGTGTGTAGATTGAGGGGGAAAACAATTTAATCCGTTTTTAGAAAAATGCTGTAATGTAACTAAATGTGGAAAAAGTCAAGGGGTCTGAATACTTTCCGAATGCACTGTATTAGTCAAATTGACTCTAACTTTGGGTGTAATGGAGAAAGTAGCTCAACATTACCATGACAGTTTAAAATGTTACATATATATTTATTTATAGCTCGTCTCAGGTTTCAATGCATTTTCGAGTTGATTTATGCTTTACTTTGTCTTCCTCTACTCTCCAGGTGCTAACCCCTTCCTACAAAACGTTCACAGAAATATGACCTCCAAGCTCCTACAGCTCCCAGACAAGCACTCAGTGACTGCACTTCTCAATACTTGGGCCCAGAGTGTCAGACAAGCCTGTCTTTCAGCAGCATAGACAAGAAGCTCACCTCACCTGTCCAGCATAACTTATCACTAAGACAGTGCAAACTGGAAGGAGTGGGCTACCACATCTTGGAGCACCAGCTCTCCCCTATCACTAGGGTGTGCTGCTGAGGGTTCTATACAAACTGTATTATGAGGTCCATTTGGGATGAGTTATGTAAAGAATTTTGAGTTGAGAAAATGTATAACCAATAACTGAACACGTTGCGGTGTAAAGCTTTGAAGTGTGTGTGTGTGTGTGTGTATATACTCATAAGGGATTTTTGTTTTGTTCTCATGAATAAAAACTTTTCTGTTCATCTGTGTTTTCATGAACCTAGATACAGGTAACTTCCAAAATAAAGGAAAAACTTCAGTAAATGAGTGATACGAAGTATATTGAAAGCAGGTGCTTGCTTCCACAATGGTGTGGTTCCTGAGTTAATTCATCAATTAACATCCCATCACGTTTAGAGTCATGTATAAAATGCCCAGTAGCTCATTGTTTTGGCTACTGTGGCTATAAGTGATCTCAGTGTCTTGGAAATAGGTGTCTCAAAGGATTACAGGGGGTTTAAATGGTGTCTGTCACCAGATGTTAACACAGTTGAACACTTATGGGAGATTCTGGAGCAGCACCTGAGGTGGTGTTTTCCATCAACAAAACACCAAATTATGAAATGTCTTGTAAGAACGGTGTTGCATCCCTCCAATAGAGTTCCAGACACTTGTAGAATCTATGCCAAGGCACGTTGTGGCCTAACACCCTACTTTAAGACACTGATGGTGTTTGTTTTGGCAGTTACCTGTACATCAATAAGACAAAATGCAACTAACTTGACCAACAACGCCACACCAAAATACGTTTAATAGGGAGAAATATAAATGTATGTACATTGAACTTAAACTTTATAAGTTAGCATTCAGTCAGTGGTAATTTACTGGAAGTCCTTCAGTGGCCATGGTAGGAGTCTGTACTTTTGTTAGTGTGGGCTGGGCCTGCTGTACTGCTAGTCCCTCAATGCATTGTTTCTCAGCCTGATCCTCTGTGGACACATTACATTTTTAACAATGCTTTTATATAATAAAAAGTAGTTCATTGCATCCGTGGTGGAGCCCAGTTTCATAATATTACCATATATCCCAGCCTTAGTTTTGAAGTAATCACGAAAAAACAGGCCTTATTTTGGGGCATTTTTCACCCTGCCAGCTCCTATTAGTTCAATTGAACACTGTGGCACCAACTTCCCTTCTGAACGTTCTAATCCCATTTTGTTGTACTATGTCACAATGGCAGCTTCGCTATAGTTGGCAATGGAGACCTACCTGCTCACGTTGTTTATAGTTAAAATGTAAACAACAAAATGTTACTCTGAGGTTGTCCCATTGTTTACTATAGGGAAATATAGGTATGTCTGTCTATTTTTGCCAAATATCTCACAATGTGCATATTTTAGATTTTTTTAATTGGACACCATTTTAATCATGAGAATCTCTTTCTAATTAAGTAAGGCTGGGCAGTGTATCTCGTCATCAAACGCTAGACCAGAAATAGAAGTTGCCATTTTCCCCCCTACTTCCTCGTTATGCAGACATAAGCACACTTGGCACCATTGAGGTGCGGATGTTTACTTTCTACACGAGATGTTATTTTTCAGTTTTGTCCTAAGAAAAGATTGTAGTGGTAAAATAAAAAGGGATACAAGCTTCACTCCAGTCAAAACAGGCTCTGCGAACATTCGATTCCATTCATTTGCTATGGGCACGCGCTAGTGTTCCAGTTTAGCCAACGTTCTAAAGTCGTTTTCAGCCTTGGGTGAATTTTGACTCGTTCTATTGTCCAGCCTCCTTCTGTATCTCCCTGCGATTCTGGAGTTCAGGCTATTTGAGGGCTGGGAGGGTCACCCTTGCCTGGTTCCCAAAAAAGGTGCAGGGACATGGAGGAAGCAGTTCAAACATAGGTTCTGACGTGTCATTGTCCTGTAGTTGCAACAACTGAATATTCATCTGAAGCAATGCACCAGTGTTGCCAATTCCTCAGTCAGGAAAGTAGCTACAAGTCGCTAAATGACGTCATCGCAGAATTTGCATAATTGGCCATGTGAACGTAATTGTGATGGACGCTGTAGGAGGGGAATAATGTCGTGGGAGACAAAAAGCGAGTAAAAAAACACCCCAAATATGTTTAGAACTACAAATGAACTTTCTTCTATCGATTTGTTTTTTTTATATGTCACAATTCCTTGGGACCGGCAAAAGTGACCCAAAATTAACACTCTGGCAGAGTTACTTCGTTTTTTTGTTTAGTTTCCAGAATTTGGTTTGATTAGGAGCCTACAAGTCACAGTAAAACAAACATTTTTAACCATAATTGTTTTACAGTAGAATCTACATTAACAATCTAAATGGACCAACAAGAGACAATAGAAAAAACTGTCAATGGCAATGTGAGAAAATTATGGTAACTAGTCTGGCCCTAATTCAGGTTAAAAAAAAAATACGTAAACCAGGGCGGGATCAGCCAGCAGCAGCGATTCATTTGCAGTCTGGACACAGAGAGGTGAACATCTCCTGCTCTGACTGCTGTGCGAGGACTGGGCAGCCTGGGAGTGCTTTGGGATGGGGGTGAGTCCCACGGCAGCACCCGCTGCTCGTTGAGAAGAGTAAGAACGATAGGTGCTTTCACGTCAGTCTCCAACAACACCAGAAAAAGTCGCTAGATTTGTCAATAGTTGCTTTTTTGAATTTTTTTGCTAGAGGGGTCTGAATACTCACGAAATATAGCGACAAAGTTGCTAAATTGGCAACACTGGATGCAACGCAGGTATCCATATTGCGGTGAGATGAGACTTAACTTGGTTCGTAGACTGGGACATGAAGTGGTTGTGGAAAGTAAAGGCTTGTCAAAGCATATAACATGGGACCAGTGGGGTAGATTTCGGACAGACTTGCCTTAATTTAAGGTTAGGCATACGGTTAGCGGTGTGGTTAAGCTTACGTTTAAAAATCACATTTGAATAAGATACATTAACTTGACGACCGTTTAACCTGGCTAGCTAGCAAGTCCCACATCAATAATCGCGCAGAACCCCTTACCACAAACGTTCCCGAGCGCAAGGATTGTTCACCGCCACAATGTGCAAAGTTCAGGAACAATTGAACGAGATAAGGTCAAAACACAGATCACCCACGTGCACGTACGATGTATTTTTCCTCTCACCTGTCTTTAGTGGACAAGCACGCCTGCATACGTTGCCATGACAACCAGACTGTCTCAATCGGTGGCGGGAAATAATTCTGCCATTCGAATGTAACATTGTACAACTACATTTGTCGTCTTTGCAAGCTCACACATACAGACAAGCAATCATACAAAAACGATAAAGGCAAAGAATACCATCTTCAGTTAAATGATTATCATCAATTCAAAATACTAGTGCAAGACTCATGTAACTATTTATTACACTGGTCAATCTTGTAGTTTGAGGATAATCACCACCATCCTTTCAATTGAAAAACATTCAATATTTTGTTAGAATATTAAATCATACAACTTTCAATCAGTTAAACTGCTTAATTTTTTTTTAGCAAACTTCATCTGAAAAGCAATGCACTTGTATTTATTTACAAGAATAAAAAGGGACTGAATATATCATAAGATGGCCAAGCAAAGGCAAGTGGCAAAAAAAGCCTTTTCATTCCCCTGCTACTGGGACTTGAGTTTATCTCCAAACAGGGTTATGAAGAGTCCATAGAGAAAGCCGCCTGTAAGGATGAGCAGTGTGCTGGATATGGGCCCGAATGAGAACAGCACCCCAAACAGGTAGAGAAATAGAAGCATCAGCAGGGTTCTGTAGCTCGCCAGTGTGCGCAGACTTAGCCGCGGCCGTCGGTTCCTCTCCGCTGTTCGCCGTGTCTCTGGGCTCCTCTGCCTGCCGTCCGCCACGACCTCGGGGCTGGCCAGGTAGTGTCGTCCCAACCGGCCCAGGAAGTCCGGCCGCGAGCACAGAACTTCCATGTGACCTCCGAACTATGGAGGGGAGAATGGTTCTGATTACGGAATGCTTGGACTATGATAACTCAGATTATGTTAGGCTACATATCACATACCCTCTCATTCACCAGGGACGAGATCTTGAAAAACAGTCTGACCAGGACGGCATTCTCATAGCTCCTGATGGGCTGAAGCTCTGGGTCTCCTTGGTACTCAATCTCAAATCTACGCAGTCCATTGATGATCTGCAAAAACATGACACATTTTTAACAATCCCTCTATGACATGGTTGGGGTTGTAGTTTTGGGTGAGTTGAATAAGTAGTCTGACCTGCATTCGGCCCAGGTCTGTGAGGATGAGTCCATTCTCACCCTGAACACAGTCTGGTAGCTGCCTGGAGTTCCCATCGTCCTGACCAGAGCCCAGGGTTGCCATCAGCTGAGAAAGCTGCCCTGCATTCAGCTGGAGACGAGACAGAATAGCATGACACATTTTCACCCAACATTAGTTGAATTAAGTTTGATTATATCAATTACAGCAGTTTAGCACATGCGAAAATCTTAAGGAAAAAGTCTGTGTAAACCTACACGAAATATCAGACAGAGGTAGTCCAGTGACCTCTCCAGGAACTCGTGGGTCTTCTTGACACATTCCCCAGTGTCATCCACCTCTCCTCCATTGAAGGTGTAGTTGAGGTCGGGGGAGCCCATTCCAAACCAAGACATGAAGGAGTTATTGGCCGCCACTTCAGCTGAGTGATCTGATATCCTCTTAGCTGTCTGCCTCGCCTGGGCGATGATCTGAATGAGCTTCAGGACCTACATCAAAGGAGGATGACAACAGTGACCATGCTTATATGCAGCCTCAAAACATCAGACTAAAGGAGTAGTTGTTGATTGGTTCTAGTGGTGCTGTGTGGCTCAGTTGTTAGAGCATGGCGCTTGCAATGCCAGGGTTGCGGGTTCAACTTCCACGGGGGACCAGTATGAAAATGTATGCACCCACTACTCTAAGTCGCTCTGGATAAAAGCATCTAAATCAGGGTTTCCCAAACTCGGTCCCGGGGCCCCCTCTCGGTGCACGTTTAGTTTTTTGCCCTAGCACCACACAGCTGATTCAAAGCTTGATGATGAGTTGGATATTTGATTCAGCTGTGTAGTGCTCGGGCAAAAACCAAAACGTTTACCCAGGGGGAGGCATGACTGAGTTTGGACCCTGAGCTAAATGACAAATGTAAATCTAAGATGAAGGGCAGGCCTGGGCGGTTGTGAGAAGCAAGAAGAACATCGTCTTCTCCAGAAAGTCAGCAACACAGTACAGTTCAGAGCAATCTAATCTTGCATAGCGTAGATAGTTCATTTTACTCAACTGAGACTACAGTTAACTGATGACAAAATGTGTGAACAGTCAGCCTAGCAAATTCAATAAAGTCCACACAGACTGTGCTTGTAGCAGGTGGTTAACACTAGCTAGCTCACCATTAGCCTCATTAGCACTTTTCTCACAAAGTTGGGTTCAATTCCAGAAATGGGAATTGGAATAACAAACTTGCAAATCTGGAATTGCAATGAAACCACCCCCAAGTATGCTGCCTCCACTCCACTCACCGCGCCCCTCAGCTCTGTGCCGAACATCTGTTTGTACTGGCAGTCCTGGCCCTCCAGGCCGTACACGTGGCTCTTCACCCTGAAAACCCCGTCTGTCACCACGGACTGCCGGGCAGACAGAAAGCTGCCACCGTGGCTTGGCGTGAGGAAGACCCGGTGCTGCCGATGGTGGAGGACGTGCTCCGGCTCCAGAAACAGCTGCTCTCCTGGGGAGGGACAGATAGGAGGGTTAGGGTAGGACAGGTTAGCGATAGCACAGTCTACTGTAGTTGGACATTACTATTAGTGCATCTGCATCACACAAGTATCATAAGACTAGGTGATTGTTTCTGTTCTTACCTTTCTGAATCATCTCTGATAGGTTTGGCTGAGCGAAGACTTTGGCCACCCTGAAGACCATTAGTGCATTTTTGACGTTGACCAGGTCTATGCGTACCACCCTGTTAAGAAAGCCCTGAAAGAGCTTTGTGTACATGAGCAGGTTCTCCTGAACAAACAAGCCCCTGGTCAAGAAGATGGATCAGAACATTTTCGGAATCAGTAAGACAAATACACCAATATTAAACCGTGCCTCTGAGTAAAACATTTCAAGGAAGCACTGCTAGCACACATTTATTTAGCCTGCCCTATACTGTAATCCAACAGATAACTCACCATTTCTCAGGTACACCTTTGTTCTGGTCTGTCTGAGGATTGGTATTCTCTCCTGTGTACCTCCACGGCTGGATGTAGCTAAGCCACGTCTCCAACACCTAAACACAGTGGTGGTATAGAGAAGAGCACAAAAAAAAAGAAAAAAGTGGACCCAATGAGAGAGAGTTGTGATTGACACCAGCCAAGCTGAGAAGGTTGAGGATGGAGTTGGAACACCTACCGCTCTGAAGGAGGCATCTAAAGGCCAGTGACCAAAGCAGTGCTGGAGGAACACATAGAGCTTCTGCTGGACAAAACGCTGCACCACCACCCTACAGAGACAGGGCCACAGTGAATTACAGACAAAACTAGATAGACTGATTTCCTGGAGAGAAAGTGGACCCTGATGTCTGACTATTGGGGTGCTCACTGCTCAGCTCACCTCTTGAACTCTTCCAGGGGGCTGGCGTGGGAGTGGGCCGAGGGCGAGGAGCAGACCTGCTCAGGCTTCAGGCTGCAGGAAAAGGCATGGAGGTGCTTCACCAGGAGACGCACCACCAGAACGTGCTCCTCTGTCGGGGTGAAAGTCTCCTGAAACAGCAGCCAGTCATACAGAGATCCACAGGGGCAGCAGCCAATCACACAAAGCTCCTCGGATAACAATAACCAATCACACATTGGGCTTGGAACATTCCCCTAATCCTGGTTCCTCCCCTAGCCATTGTTACTGTTTCTCAAATTACCCTGCTGTTGAAAAAGCCTAGCTGAAAACAGAATTCAATCCGTGTCTAGCTCAGAAACAGGCACATACAGTACTTCAAATTGATATTCAGATCCATTATTCTTAGAATGAGGAAAGTAGACAATTTGATGAATTATTTAATTGATTTAGGGCAATTTGGTTATTTATAATGTTTTGTATACTGTAGTAGTGTTTGCTCAATGGAAGAATGTGAGATGGGAAAGACAACAATGACACATTAACTAAGGATAGTGTGCAACACAACAGACATCCACATGCTACATACAATGAAAACGCCACTCTTCAAACTCAAAACATGATTTGAAGGCACATTCTCCTTTCAAGGATACTTCTCTATGGGCCAGATCCTACTGTGAGATGTTTGACGTTATGTGAATTTCGTGCCGTCAAAATGGGGTCCATCCAAGGATAGGTCTTTGACTGGTTGCGTCAACCAGGCAGTTGGTTTTACAGAACGCACTGTAACGGCATTCAAATGTTTGTTTTTTTGTTGAAGAGAAGTACCCTTGACCTCCCCACCTTAACCTTAATACTACTCTGTCCTCAGGGCCTAGGTTTACCTCCAGCAGGCCCGGTGGGAGTGGATGAAAAGGTAAAAGTACTTGGTACGTGTCGAGGGTCCCAGAGCCAGGAGGGGTCAGGGGTTGGCACGGCATGCTGGACATACTGAGGCGATAGTGCAGCAGCGCCAGCTGTACGACCCATCACAACCAGGGGAGGAAGAGGAGGGAAACGACAACAACACAGTTGGGAAAGGAGGAGAGAGGGGGAGAAGGGAAGGAGGTGAACATGAGAATAGAAAGGAAAAAAAAGGGATATAGTGCATCCACAAAGGAAAAGGAATGAACACCAAATATGGGCGAAAACAAGAAACAAAAGATATTGGCCACAAGAACACAATGCTATGACAGCTAGGGTGATGCAGTAGCCTTTTCCACACCCAAGACAGGAGAGATTAAACAGTAAATATCCTCATCAATGAGGCACAGAAGACACAACACATGGTTAATAACAGGGTTTGTTATTTTAGGTTGAAGAACAGTCCACAGGTAAAATGATTGTTTCTGTCCAATGGCCATGACAGGTCAGGTTTTTTTTATGGGGGGAGGAAGAGGGGATACTGCATCTCTTACACTATGGAGGACCACATACTTAACTTAAACTATGCAATTTAACAGACTGGGAATTAGAGGTCGACCGATTAGGATTTTTCAACGCCGATACCAATTATTGGAGGACCAAAAAAAGACTATACCGATTAAATCGGCCAATTTTATTTTTTGTCGTTATGACAATTACAACAATACTGAATGAACACTTATTTTAACTTAATATAATACATCAATAAAATCAATTTAGCCTCAAATAAATAATGAAACATGTTCAATTTGGTTTAAATAATGCAAAAACAAAGTGTTGGAGAAGAAAGTACAAGTGCAATATGTGCCATGTAAGAAAGCTAACCTTTAAGTTCCTTGCACAGAACATGAGAACATGAAAGCTGGTGGTTCCTTTTAACATGAGTCTTCAATATTCCCAGGTAAGAAGTTTTAGGTTGTAGTTATTATAGGAATTATAGGACTATTTATCTCTATACCATTTGTATTTCATATACCTTTGACTATTGGATGTTCTTATAGGCACTTTAGTATTGCCAGTGTAACAGTATAGCTTCCGTCCCTCTCCTCGCCCCTACCTGGGCTCGAACCAGGAACACATCGACAACAGCCATCCTCGCAGCATCGTTACCCATACAGAGCAAGGGGAATAACTACTCCAAGTCTCAGAGCGAGTGACGTTTGAAATGCTATTAGCGCGCACCCCGCTAACTAGCTAGCCATTTCACATCGGTTACACCAGCCTAATCTCGGAAGTTGATAGGCTTGATGTCAT
This sequence comes from Oncorhynchus clarkii lewisi, assembly GCF_045791955.1. Lineage (NCBI taxonomy): Eukaryota > Metazoa > Chordata > Actinopteri > Salmoniformes > Salmonidae > Oncorhynchus > Oncorhynchus clarkii. Next base: position 18,318,200 of record NC_092175.1, on the reverse strand, counting down.
AAGCACAACGAAGAGCTGCTGGCAAAACGCACGAAAGTGCTGTTTGAATGAATGCTTACGAGCCTGCTGGTGCCTACCATCGCTCAGTCAGACTGCTCTATCAAATCATAGACTTAATTATAACATAATAACACACAGAAATACGAGCCTTAGGTCATTAATATGGTTGAATCCGGAAGCTATCATCTCGAAAACAAGACGTTTATTCTTTCAGTGAAATACGGAACCGTTCCGTATTTTATCTAACGGGTGGCATCCATAAGTCAAAATATTCCTGTTGCACAACCTTCAATGTTATGTCATAATTAAGTAAAATTCTGGAAAATTAGGAGGCCCAAACTGTTGCATATACCCTGACTCTGCGCGCAATGAACGCAAGAGAAGTGACACAATTTCACCTTGTTAATATTGCCTGCTAACCTGGATTTCTTTTAGCTAAATATGCAGGTTTAAAAATATATACTTCTGTATATTGATTTTAAGAAAGGCATTGATGTTTATGGTTAGGTACACATTGGAGCAAGGACCGTCTTTTTTCGCGAATAAGCACTGCATCGATTATATGCAACGCAGGACAAGCTAGATAAACTAGTAATATCATCAACCATGTGTAGTTAACTAGTGATTGATTGATTTTTATAAGATAAGTTTAATGCTAGCTAGCAACTTACCTTGGCTTACTGCATTCGCGTAACAGGCAGGCTCCTCGTGGAGTGCAGGTGGTTAGAGAGTTGGACTAGTAACTAAGGTTGCAAGGTTGAATCCCTGAGCTGACAAGGTAAAAATCTGTCGTTCTGCCTCTGAACAAGGCAGTTAATACCTATCCTAGGCTGTCATTGAAAATAAGAATGTGTTCTTAACTGACTTGACTAGTTAAATAAAGATTAAATAAAGGTGAAAAAAAATAAAAGATCGGCCAAATCAGTGTCCAAAAATACCGATTTCCGATTGTTATGAAAACTTGAAATCGGCCCTAATTAATACGCCATTCCGATTAATCGGTCGACCTCTACTGGGAATGTACTAAGTTACTAGGGGACAGCAGGGATGGGAAGGGTATGGCCTGTACACCATTGGGGATTTGACAGGTGTATGGATCATGACAAAGGGTGGTGGCTAAATGATACATGAACAGAAGTAGAGTTGGCAACCAGCCTAGCAGCCAAATAAACAACAGAGAAGGGCACTGAAACAGTTAATGGTGCCACACACACACGGCATGCACAGGTCAGGCGGGAAGCTAAAGCACTACTACCAGATACACATGCCAAATCAGTGCAGAACATTTGCTCTGCAGTTGCCCATAAGCCAATAATTCAGCAACAAAGAAAATAAAAAAAGCCTGCCTTTCAAAAATAATTACAAATGCCTGATGTTTACTGTGCCCTATTTTGATTGGTTTAACATTGAACTTTGATCATTTTGATAGCATTCATGTTTCCTAATCTGTGCAAATAAGGAGACTATAGATCAGTACAAACCAAAGCCAGACCTCCCTCTGCCTGATTTTCCAGTTACCCTCAAAGAAGCATAAGAAACAGCAACTAACATACAGTATACCCATCTATGCAGTGCAAAGGAGATGGATATAAACTACATTTTTATAGCCCAGGTGTGGGAGTGCAAGTCTTATATAAATACTCCCCTCTAGTTGAAAATAGGACAACCTTTTTGTGTCCCAGTCCCAGCCAGGGGACAGGTTGATTTGACACTGATCACCATGTGGGGTCCATGTCTGTGGCTTGGAGGAAGCTCTAGCATGGCACTTGAGTGGGACGAGCCCTGCCGTTGTTCAAGTGAGGGGGGGGTTCATCAGCCAGTCAGCCGTGCGTTGCTGCCGTGCAGGGGTGAAGGGGGAGCTTGGTGGTGGGAGGGTCCATGTGACATGCTCTTACCTTCACCTGGGGGGACTGCAGCTTCTGGTACATCTCCAAGGAGTAGTGATGCAGCCAGATCTCCACAAAAACCTGGGGGTAACACACGCAAACACACGTCTTATTCCCTAAACACCTGACTGACATCATTCAGACTAAATGCATTCATGACTGACAAAGGATGAAGGAGCCTCACCTGTAGTAATGCCTCTGACCTCCAGATCTCCTGGGCTGCAGGGTCAGCAGTGACCGAGGGTTGATGGGATATGTGGCGCTTGAGGAGGCTGGTGCTGTGGATGCCATACCCTGCAAAAGGCACGCTGGGAGCCCTGGGTGCCAAAGACATAACCGTGAGCTCGGAGTTATAGCATGAGGAAGGAAGGAGAAACTAAGAGGAGCCAAAGGTAAAAGTGTGTGCTCTTATTGGACAAGTTCAGGTAGCATCTTTTCTCACTTACTGATCACAACCCTTTCACATAAACCAGTGGTGTAAAGTACAACTTAAGTCATTTTTGGGGTATCTGCACATGAGTTGACCTATTTATATATTTTTCACAACTTTTTATTCCACTACAATTCTAAAGAAAATATATACTTTTTACTAGCACACATTTTCCCTGACACCAAAAAGTACTCTTCACTTCTAATGTTAAGGCAGGACAGAATTATGGTCCAATAGACGTACATTTCAATACAACAACTTGTCATCCCTACTGCTTCAGATCTGGCGGACTCACTAAACACAAATAATGTGTTTGTAAATTATGCCTGAGTGTTGGAGTGTGCCCGTCTGTCGGTAATAAAACTGTGCCCGTCTGTCGGTAATAAAACTGTGCCATCTGGTTTGTATAGCTTTTACTTTTTCTCAAGTATGATTATTGAGTACTTTTTCCACCACTGTACTTAAGTACATTTCAAACCAGATACTGCTTGAATAAAAGTCTAAAAGTATTTTCCTGGGTGACCTTTACTTGAGTAATTTTATATTAAAAAAGGTATATTTACTTTTACTCAAGTATAACCACGGAGTACTTTTTACACCACTATCAGAAACATTTATTTTGATAAGACCTATCCCCACTGTAGAGTACCTGGGAGCAGGTGGAGACACAGAGCCTCTATTGTCAGCGAATGGAGAGGGAGGAACACTGCCCTCTGTAGGGAGGAAGTACTTGAGGTAGGTGTCCACAAGCACAAAGTACGCATTGTCCAAGCTGCTCACATGCTGGCCCAGAGGGTAGTTCTGAGAAAATCACATCAAAACTATCATGTTAGGTCAAATATGTCTGATTATCATGGAAGTTATCACAAACTATCAAAACATGTACTGTTGTAATGACAGTTGAGTAGGGTTTACCTTTGGTGTGATAAGACTGGAAGCAAATATGAACATGTAATATTCAAATGGATCTGCAGATGGTTTAAGGACATACCACCAGACTACAAAACAAATGTAAATAATGTAAGCAAACATTGTCATTGTCCACATTGTATGTTTGTGAGAAGGTGAGGACAGAGTGAGTTTGAGTTTGAGCATCAAGGATACTGAGCGCCAAGCTGAGTGTCTGGAGACCAGACAGAGGAAACTGCAGCTTGTTGTGAAAAAGTGGACAATCTGGGAGGACACCTTCCTGTATAGATGCCTTTACAGGACCCTGCAAGAGAAAATAACATCCAAGCTTTACACCAATCACTGTTGTGGACGACCTTGCTATGTTTCAAATTGAGAAAAGAAAAAATGTTTAAAAAGGGATGAGACGTACAGGGAGAAAGCTGACAGGTATTTCATACTTGTACTCTTCTGCTTGAAGCTTGTACACAAGCTTCATCATTGGCCCACTGAAAAGCATATACAATCATAATTAAGGTAGTATACAGTACATTACTATTTTTCGAAAAATGCTTTTTATAAAGTCATTTAGGCTGCGGCGGCAGGTAGCCTAGTGGTAAGAGCGTTGGGCCAAAAAAGGTTGCTGGATCGAATCCTCGAGCTGACATGATAAAAATATGTTGTTCTGCCCCTGAACAAGGCAGTTAACCCACTGTTCCCCGGTAGGCCGTCATTGTAAATAATAATTTTTTCTTAACCGACTTGCCTAGTTAAATAAATGTCCAATTAAAAAATAAGAATAAAATGTAATGTTCCTGAGGGGTTGTCATAGACACACAGTAATGGTACAAAAGAGACATTGTCACATTGTACAGCAACATACATTTGATTTTCTATGTATTTTTTCACCTTTATTTAACCAGGTAGGCAAGTTGAGAACAAGTTCTCATTTACAATTGCGACCTGGCCAAGATAAAGCAAAGCAGTTCGACACATACAACAACACAGTTACACATACAGTGCATTCGGAAAGTTTTCAGACACCTTAACCTTTTCCACATTGTTATGTTACAGCCTTATTCTAAAGTGGATCAAATACATTTTTCCCCCTCTTCAAATCTACACACAATACCTCAATGACGAAGCGAAAACAGGTTTAGAATTTTTTTGCAAATTACAAATAAAAAAAACAGATACCTTATTTACATAAGTATTCAGACCCTTTGCTATAAGACTAGAAATTGAGCTCAGGTGCATCCTGTTTCCATTGATCATCTTTGAGATGTTTCTACAACTTGATTGGAGTCCACCTGCGGAAAATTCAATTGATTAGACGTGATTTGGAAAGGCACACACCTATCTAGATAACAGTGCATGTCAGAGCAAAAACATGCTGTGAGGTCGAAGGAATTCTCCATAGAGCTCCAAGACGGGATTGTGTCGAGGCACAGATCTGGGAAAGGGTACAAAAAACAATTCTGCAGCATTGAAGGTCCCCAAGAACTCAGTGGCCTCCATCATTCTTAAATGGAAGAAGTTTGGAACCACCAAGACTCTTCCTAGAGCTGGCAGCCAGGCTAAATCTAGGGAGAAGGGACTTGGTCAGGGAGGTCACCAAGAACCCGATGGTCACTCTAACAGAGTTCTTCTGTGGAGATGGGAGAACCTTCCAGAAGGACAACCATCTCTGCAGCACTCCACCAATCAGGCCTGTATGGTAGAGTGGCCAGACGGAAGCCACTTCTCAGTAAAGGCACATGGCAGCCCGCATGGAGTTTGCCAAAAGGCCTCTCAGACAATGAGAAACCAGATTCTCTGGTCCGATGAAACCAAGATTGAACTCTTTGGCCTGAATGCCAAGCAGCATGTCTGACCTGGCACCATCCCTAAGGTGAAGCAGGGTGGTGGCAACATCATGCTGTGAGGATGTTTTTCAGCAGCAGGGACTGGAAAACTAGTCAGGATCGAGGGAAAGATTAACGGAGCAAAGTACAGATAGATCCATGATGAAAACCTGCTCCAAAGCGCTCAGGACCTCAGACTGGGGTGAAGGTTCTCCTTCCAACAGGAGAACAACCGTAAGCACACGGCCAAGACAACACAGGAGTGGCTTCGGGACAAGTCTCGAGTGGACCAGCCAGAGCTCAGACTTCAACCCGATCTAACATCTCTGAAGAGACCTGAAAATAGCTGTGCAGCAACGCTTTCCATCCAACCTGACAGAGCTTGAGAGGATCTGCATAGAAGAATGGGAGAAACTCACCAAATACAGGTGTGCCAAGCTTGTAGTATCCTACCCAAGAAGACTCAAGGCTGTAATCGCTTCCAAAGGTGCTTCAACAAAGTACTGAGTAAAGGGTCTGAATACTTATTATAAATGTAATATTTATGTTTTTTTATTTTAAATACATTTGCAAAAATGTCAACCTGTTTTTGCTTTGTCTTTATGGTGTTATTGGGTGTAGATAGATGAGGGGGAAAAGTATTTAATCCATTTTAGAATAAGGCTGTAACGTAACAAAATGTGGAAAAAGTCAAGGTGTCTGAATACTTTCCAAATGCACTGTAATACATAGTGTGTCACAGTGAAGTGACACACACACCAAAGTAACATTAACACCCTATGTGTTTGGAAAGTCTTTAATAATACGTTCTCACATTATCCCCGTTTTAATGACCAACCGTCTTGCCCACTGGCATAGAAAGTTGAAATATATATATATTTGTAACTTCTGGCTTCCCACGGACTGTTTTTGTGCAACCGAATACAATAGGGAGCAACGCTGTAGTGTAAATACACGAGCATTACAAATAGCAGCTAACACCAAAGGAGCTTGTGAGGCCTACCTAGGATCGAGAAAGTCCATGACGATGTTGTACTCATTGCTGCGTGCCTGCAGGAATTGCAGGTTCCAGCCCATGATGACCCCATCCAAACTGCCAAAAACACTCTCTACAAGCCAGGGGAAGATCAGGTGCAGCTCCTGAAGAGAGAACGATATTAATGCTGTCAGTCACAAGCTTACCTCCATTATCCCTGCTTAAGTCTCCCTCCACAACAATGTCATCAGATCATGGAGAGGAAACCTCCGGTGGAAGACAAGAGGATGAATGAGATTGGATAACATGGTTGATTTGAGCTGAATCGGTTTGGGTAGGGATGTTCAATGCTCTTTCTGACCTACTGCCAGATAGATGCTCTTCCTCTGTAACGCGCACACGCAGTGTGAGGCATCTGCAGTGTAGCAGCTGTTCCTGAGACACTGATTTCCAGGAACTGTGTCACCCTACCCTGAGATCCCCTCTGATCCCACCATACCACACAGTAACAGCTGCCTAAACACATTCCACATTGGCATGAAAGCCTGGAGAATCCAACTTATGGGTCTGCCCCAACCCTTTAAAAAAAACAAACACTAGTAAGCGTTTTATATAAATCATAAACCTCCAAGCAACTAAGAATGACAGGGTAGGCAACAACATATCTGCCACACTGATCCTCAACATGGAGGCCCCTCAGGAGTGCGTGCTTAGTCCCCTCCTGCACTCCCTGTTCACCCACGACTGTGTGGCCAAGCACGACTCCAACACAATCATTAAGTTTGCTAATGACAACAGTGGTAGGCCGATCACAACGATGAGACAGCCTATAGGAAGGAGGTCAGAGACCTGGCAGTGTGGTGCCAGGACAACAACTTCTCCCTCAACATCAGCTAGACAAAGGAGCTGATCGTGGACTACAGAAAAAGGAGGGCCGAACACACCGCCCTTTACATCTACGGGGCTGTAGTGGAGATGGTCGAGAGTTTCAAGATCCTTGGTGTCCACATCACCAAAAAACGATCAAGGTCCAAACACACCAAGACAGTCGTGAAGAGGGCCCGACAACACCTATTCCTCCTTAGGAGACTGAAAATATTTGGCATGGGTCCCCAGATCCTCAAAAAGTTCTACAGCTACACCATTGCGAGCATCCTGACCAGTTGCATCACTGCATGGTATGACATCCTGACCGGTTGCATCACTGTATGGTATGATAACTGCTCGTTATTAGACCGAGCAGTTGCCATAGGGTCATGTGTACAGACCAGTTCATCACTGGGGCCAAGCTTCCTGCCATCCAGGAACTATGTACTAGGCTGTGTCAGAGGAAGGCCCAAAATGTTTTCAAAGACTTCAGTCACCCAAGTCATTGTGGAATAATAGTTAAGACATCAAAACTATGAAATAACACATATGCAATCATATAGTAACCCCCCCCCAAAAAAAGTCCTAAACAAATCAAAATATATTATATTTGAGATTCTTCAAAGTAGGCACCCTTTGCCTTGATGACAGCTTCAAATCAAATAAAATGTTATTTGTCACATACACATGGTTATGCAGATGTTAATGCGAGTGTAGCGAAATGCATGTGCTTCTAGTTCCGACGATGCAGTAATATCTAACAAGTAATCTAACCTAACAAATGCTCACCCTTGGCATTCTCCCAACCAGCTTCATGAGGTAGTCACCTGGAATGCATTTAAATTAACAGGTGTGCCTTCTTAAAAGTTAATTTGTGGAATTTCTTTCCTTCTTAATGCGTTTGAGCCTATCAGTTGTGTTGTGACAAGATAGGGGTGGTATACAGAAGATAGCCCTATTTGGTAAAATACCAAGTCCATATTATGGCAAGAACAGCTCAAATAAGCATAGAGAAACAACAGTCCATCATTACTTGAAGACAAGTGAATCCAAAAAAATTGCAGTTGCAAAAACAATCAAGCACTATGATGAAACTGGCTCTCATGAAGACCCAGAGTTACCTCTGCTCCAGAGGATAAGTTCATTAGTTAACAGCCTGAGAAATTTCAGCCCAAATAAATACCGCACAGAGTTCAAGTAACAGATACATCTCAACATCAACTCTTCAGAGGAGACTGCGTGAATCAGGCCTCCATGGCTGAATTGCTTCAAAGAAACCACTACTAAAGGATCCAGGCTGTATCACATCAGGACGTGATTGGGAGTCCCATGGGGTGGCGCACAATTGGCCAAGCGTTGTCCGGGATTAGCCGGAGTAGGCCGTCATTGTAAATAAGAATTTGTTCTTAACTGACATGCCTAGTTAAATAAAGGTTAAATGAAAATAAAATGGACACCAATAATAACAAAAGACTTGTTAGGGCCAAGAAACACAAACAATGGACATTAAACCGGTGGAAATCTGTGATCTCTGCGTGTGTGGTTCCCACCGTGAAGCATGGAGGTAGTGGTGTGATGGTGCTTTGCTTGTGACAATGTTCGTGATATATTTAGAATTCAAGGCAAACGTAACCAGCATGGCTACCTCAGCATTCTGCAGCGATACGCCATCCCATCTAGTTTGGTAACAATCACCTGACCTCAACCCAATTGAGATGGTTTGGGATGAGTTGGACTGCAGAGTGAAGGAAAAGCAGCCAACAAGTACTCAGCATATGTGGGAACTCCAAGACTGTTGGAAAAGCATTTCAGGTGATGCTGGTTGAGAGAATGCCAAGAGTGTGCAAAGCTGTCATCAAGGCAAAGGGTGGCTACTTTGAAGAACCTCAAATATATTTAGATTTGTTTAACACTTTTTTGGTTATTACATGATCCCATATGTGTTATTTCATAGTTTATGTCTTCACTATTATTCCACAATGTAGAAAACAGTCCAAATAAAGAAAAACCCCTTGAATGAGTAGGTGTCCAAACTTGACTGGTACTGTACATGTACTAATTACCTCGACTAACCTGCCCACACCGCACATTGACTCGGGACCGGTACCCGCTGTATACAGCCTCGTTATTGTTATTTTATTGAATTACTTTTTATTTTTTACTTTAGTTTATTTAGTAAATAATTTCTTAACTATTTATTGAACTGCTTTGTTGGTTAAGGGCTTGTAAGTAAGCATTTCACGTTAAGGTCTACACTTGTTGTTTTCGGCGCAGGTGACAAATACAATTTGATTCAATGTTTTATCCAGACTTGACAACTTGCTTCAACAACGCTGGTCTATACAAGCAAACTGCACCTTTGCAGGGTAGTCATCAATGACCTTCACCAGCTCCTGGCACCGCTGGAGAAAAGGTTTGGTGGTCGAGTCAACTTTCAGATTGGCCTGTAACGAGAAGAGAACATCATAAGAGTAGACAACAGTTACTGCTGTCAGTGTTAGATAACTGACGTTTTGTGACATTGACTTGGCTCATGAGAACTTCAGGCAGGCAACATATATTTCACATGTAACTAGCTCATGATGAGCAATACAATATAGGAGTTACCACTAACCAGAAGAAAACTGGGCTGTTGCAAGGCTGGGGCAGCCATATAAGATTCTATTCGAGACGGGTCACGTTTCAAAATCCACTTGACACCTGGAGAGAACACAAAGCAGAAAGGGTTGAGAGGGGCTTTGTTGACATTTCTTTCTGTCAAGCAAACTAACTAGCAGTAGCACCATTGCTAGCTAGATAACTAACGTTAGCTATGAGTACAGCGATGGATACAAAATGTTTAAATATAGGAAGCAAGATAGCTAGCTAGCTAGACGATACATTTAGACGTGGCTGAAACCATGGCTTGGCTGACTAGCTAGCTAGCTAACGTTAGCTAATATCAGCCGGCTAGCACTAACGTCTGCTAGCTAGCTTTCTGTACAACTAAGCTAACCCATCTATAACAATGTGGCACTGGCAGGCAGAAGCTAACGGTACGGTACAAAATAGTCGCATCTCATTATAGAAAATAAAACTGCAGTGTGTTTTACCTCCCACGACTACAAATTTTCAGACTTTCAAGTTCCAATCTACCGCGTTTCCATTAGACACAGCAGCGTGAAGCGAAAATGATGTCATTTCCCTAAAAGGATATGGCACGCGACCGCAGCTTTCTTGTGAACACAGCGCACCCATGTGGATAGTACTTTAGGGAAGGAAGAGTCAGGTAGGCTAATCTAGGTAGATGGCAGTGTTGCAACAAAACAAAACAAAATGTAGTAAACCAAGGTTTATAGCTGGCTCATAGACCATGTGGAATTGTGTTAAAGCAATATTACTAACTGTTAAATAGTGTTACATTTACCTCCTAAGTGTATCAACAATTAATCAATAAGGTTAATCAATCATCATGGATATTAAGTGTGCTTGTGTAGCCTAGTATGTGGCATAACTATTTGGTTTGCGTGTATTTATTTGTGTTTTAATTTCACAGTGACATGCCCCTGTGCTATTGAGTATTAACTCCCAGGGGGCCAGCCCTACTCCACACAAAGCATATTACATCCTGTTTTGATTTAAGTGCACTCACCCCTCACAAATACCCTTGGAGTTCCCTGTTCTGCCTGGAAATTAGGCAGTATGTCAAAATGATTAATCAATGGCTGATGAATAATTCTAATTTCATCACTTTAAAGCAGAGCTTTATTGCAGGTGCATCCCCGTCCAGGCACTCAATAATCTCCTGTCTTTCTCTGTGGAGGCCAATGTGGGTTTATCTGATATGATAATACCTCTGATGTTCAAACACTAAAAACCTCATGTGAAGTGGACATGTGTTCTTCTGGTATTAGCCGAAAGGCAGGTTACCTAGTGGTTAGAGCGTTAGGCCAGTAAAATAAAGGTTGCTGGATTGAATCCCTGAGCTGACATGGTAAAAATCTGTCATTATGCCCTTGAACAAGGCAGTTAACCCACTGTTCCTCAATAGGCTGTCATTGTAAATAAGAATTTGTTCTTTATCTGACTTGCTTAGTTAAACAAAGGTTACAAAGGCAGTGGTGTAAAAAAAACTTTAAAGTACTACTTAAGTAGTTTTTTGGGGGTATCGGTACTTTACTCTACTATTTATATTTTGAACAACTTTTACTTCACTACATTCCTAAAGAAAATAATGTACTTTTTACTCCATACATTTTCCCTGACACCCAAAAGTAATTACATTTTGAATGCTTAGCAGTACAGGAAAATGGTCTAATTCATGCACTTATCAAGAGAACATCCCTGGTCAACCCTCCTGCCTCTGATCTGGTGGACTCACTAAGCACACATGCTTTGTTTATAAATTATGTCTGAGTGTTGGAGTGTGCCCCTGGCTAACCGTAAATAAAAACAACACAAGAAAATGGTGCAGTCTGATTTGCTTAATATAAGGAATTAGAAATTATTCATTCTTTTACTTTTGACACTTAAGTATATTTTAGCGATTACATTTACTTTTGATGCTTAAGTATATTTAAAACATAGGACGGCGCACAATTGGCTAAGCGCTACACTACTTTGAAGACACAAACTAGGTCCAGGAAAGATACTTGTGTAGTGTAAAGAGAGGATCAAGATTCAAATCTCTCTTTTTAAGAGATCTACACTGCATACCCCCCTTTGAGTGGTACAGTGTAAAGACTATAGCTGTTCGAATACCCATACTAACATACTGTATATTACATACTTAATGAGTATATACTACATACTATATACTATTAGTTAATTTTAGTATACTGTAAACGAACAGTATCCTTTCAGTTGAGCATACTAACTCTTCACAGGTCTACCGGAAGTTGATGCTGTTGCCATGCAACATCTTGCTATCAAGGTAAAGACAGTTTCAGGTTCGATATTCAACAATATTCGCCTGTAGTTTACCTTACATCCACCAACAGCAGTTAGGGACCATTAACATAGTGACAAATCAAATTGTTCAAATTTCAATAGCTCTTTAACCATTACTCCTAAAACTTTCAAAACTGTTTGTTGCTTACCAGATGGCATAGACACACATTGCACACACTTTTTGTTGTTTACATTTTTTAATTTCAATAGCTCATTGGTCATATGACCTACTGACTTCAAACAAGGTTCAGAATGTCCACTGACTACTCTTCTATATTGCACACCCTTTAGTTTGTCAATTTTCATCTCACATGATTTTACATTAATTTTTCAAAATTAAAAATGTCAATAGCTCCTTGGTCATGTGACCTACTGACTTCAAACAAGATTCAGAATGTCCACTCCGTGGGCCTACACATTGCACACCCTTTAGTTTGTCCATTTTCATCTCACAAGACTTTACTAAAAAAAATCCTAATTTAAATGTCAGTGGACATTCTGAACCTTGTTTGAAGTCAGTAGGTCACATGACCAAGGAGCTATTTACATTTGAAAGTTTTAAAAATGAATGTAAAAATGTGAGATGAAAATGGACAAACTAAAAAGTGTGCAATGTGTAGGCCCACTCAGTGTACATTCTGAACTTTGTTTGAAGTCAGTAGGTCACATGACCAAGGAGCTATTGCAATTTTTAATTTGGAAAAATTCATGCAAAATCATGTGAGATGAAAATGGACAAACTAAATAAAGGGTGTGAAATATAGAAGGGTAGTCAGTGGACATACTGAATGAACCTTGTTTGAGGTCATTAGGTCACATGACCAAGGAGCTATTGAAATTCAAATGTAAAAAAAAGTTTGTACTAATTCAACTGGGAATACAAAATGCTGCTCACATTTCCACGTTTATTAGCCTTTGAAAGCAAATTAATGTCCAAATCGTGAAAATAAGACCTGTGCAATGTTGTGCGCAATTTTTCCAACATCATGACACTTATTTGGAGTCTGTGGCTCAAGTTGAAAGCGCGAATATCCCATTTGAAACTCTCTTTACCTCGGTCATCTTGCTAGCTAGTTAGCATAACAAATGACTAGTTAAGACATTTTACGACTTTGGGTGTGTTCTTAAATTCAATATTGAGTACCAGGATGCGCTCGTAGATTCACAACGTTGTCAGATTGTCCGTTTGTAAATTCAGATTGCACACTGGATGCTCGGTGACCACTCTGACCATTTTACTCGACCTAGCAGAGCTGGTTAGGCAGTTTTCATGTTTTCAAGAGCGTTGGTGACAACAATTTAAATACGCTTTTTTTTGGCCGGGACGTTAACTGACGCGGCCATATTCAACCGGTGTTGAGCGCTCGTAAATTTCATTATTATGCGCTCCGGTACACTCAGACGAGAGTGTTCTGAAATCGGAGTAGATAGCCAGAGCGAATTTCTGAAAGCACCCGACTGTCCATTGAGAATGCAAAACGACTATACCATTTAGCTAAGCTAAGAATGACGAGAATAATCAAGTTATTAAACGTTGGGTAGTTAGATAGCCTATAGTTATTATACTAGCAAATGTTATGTATAGATAGCTAGCTAACATACTGGTACATACTGCTGTATTGATATGCTATGTGGTTCGTAAGGACAGCATAGCTAACAAATTGTCAGCCAACGTAATTGATTTGAAAAGCAATTACTTTATTACATTGCTTAACATTTGTCATAATTAGTTAAAGCAATGCATTTGTATCCGTACTCGTACTTCGGCTGCATATTTTCTGCCGTTTTCTTCAAATCTGAAAACGATGTAAAGCCACTCCCGTCTCCTGAAGAATTGCATTATGGGCCCTAAAGTACGGAAGTGTCCCTCGCGTGTATATTTCATATTTTGCCGAATTTAGTATGGAATCCGGGAACTTTTGGCATACTAACTATATTCATACTATAACCAATAAGCATACTATATACTCAAACAAGTCACAAATAGTACGGTTAGTGTGGGTAGTATCAGTATTCGACGCTAACCAAATTCCCATATTGATCAATGTGATACAATCCTTTTCCAAAGCATCTGGTCTATATCTTAACATTAATAAATGTGGACTCATGGCTGTCAAAGATTGTGTGACACCTTCATATTATGGTATTCCAGTAAAAGAAGAACTTACATATTTAGGCATAACCATTACAAAGGATCAAAAGTATGGAGGCTTACTCAATTTTAACCCTCATTTAAAAACCCAGAAGAAGCTAAATCAATGGTTACAGAGGGACTTATCTTTAAAAGGAAGAGTCCTAATAACTAAGGCAGAAGGTATCTCTAGACTAACATATGGCACTCTATCTTTATATCTTGATGGTAAAATAATCAAGGACATAGACCAGATGCTTTTCAACTTTCTGTGGATAAACCGAACCCATTACATTATGAAAACTGTTGTAATCAACACATGAGAATGGTGGATAAAACAATTGGATAAAACAATTCCTAAGAAGACCCACTTCTATATGGAATTGTATTCCTCGTCATGTCTTCTCTTCTTTTGGTGGCCTTAACTTCATGTTGGTTTGCAATTATAATATTGACATAGTTCCAGTGAAACTTTCTGCTTTTCATAGGCAGGTTTTCATGTCATGGTCCTTAATTTATAAGCATCATTTTTCTCCACACAGATATTATATATGGAATAATCAGGATATATTGTATAAAAATACGTCTTTGTTTTTAGAATATTGGTTCTGAAATAATATCCTATTGGTGAGCCAACTGGTAAATGCAGAGGGTCTTTTACTCAGTTATAAAGAATTCTTATCACTTTACAAGGTCCCTGTAACACCTAAAGATTTTGCAATTGTTTTAGATGCCATTCCTTCAGGTGTGGCTTTATTATTCAGGAACGTGTCAAGACCTGACCCTCAGAGCCTACCTTCCCTGTTGACTCACCAGTAGGAAAGATTTGTTTCTCTTTTGGTCCATTCAACAACAGAGCGACACGAACCTTGGATGTTGCCACACACATACGTACTTTTTAACAAAATTAAGGAAGTTTCCTTTAAAATTATTCCTAAATATTATCCTGCAAACCACTATATGAAGAAGTTTAAGGAAAACATCAACTCAAATTGTTCCCTTTGTAATGACCACCCAGAAAGTGTTGCATCTTTTTTGGCATTATATTCATGTAAGAAAACTGTGACAAGACATCAGTAGATTTATAATTGAACACATTTATGAAGATCTTACACTATTGTGGAGAGATGTACTGCTTGGATTCTTTGCCTACGATAGAAATAAGATGAAACATTTTTATGTCATTCATTTCATTATTCTTTTGGTCTTCGTTCATTTAAGGATATTCAGCTTTGGGCCAAATGAAAAACAAACAGGATTACAGGACAAAACCTGGATTGCTCAGGATTATAATACATTTAAGCACTAAATATCCCCTAAAAAGAGATAATCTATAGTATTTATGCTCACGAAAGGTTGAATGAGGTACTATATGCATCCCATGGTCCAATGATTCTCTGTAAACCAAGACATGCCCTTTTGGAGAAGATTCTAATCTCCTATTACTGTAAAACCTGATTAGGAAAAGAAAAGGCCCATGATTAGTGATACTACAAATGGCAGTGGAGGGCAAGCAAATAAAATTAATAATAATACGATTAATTTCCCTCAGACCCAAACCCCCCTTCACCCCATTGCGTCATACCACTTATGCAGAACAAGTCCCCATAAATCTATGGAAACCCAGAGAAGACAACAAAGGCAACAAAGACCCTGTGTGATATTATAATTTATTAGAAATGAATTAATCCAACAAAATAAGCCTATTTTAGTTTTCATTGTGAGCTGTGTCAGAGGTCTTACCTTTTAAAAATGTGTTTTTAAACAGGTTCCTTAGCAACAGTGTTGGGAAACAAAATGTGCCCTGGTCCCTCTCCAAGGACCTATGAGTCAAACTGCTTCCTGTATTATGAACAGAAATGCTAATTCACCTTATGCAAGGCACCACTTCAATGTGAAATGAGAGCAGATGATTAAAGATGTATCTATGCATTATATTCATAAATCATTTGAACCACTTCTGAGCGTGTCTCCTTTGATTGTATAGGTTTGGTTGCATAGGTTTGAATGATTATCAAATAGGTGGTAATGATTTTCAAAGGTGACGAAAAGAGGGTACACAAGACAGCGATTGTAAGAAGTTGGGTATCAAATGAGAGGAAAGACATTATTATTCACTGAGACATTCCAAATATGGTATTATTGTATTCTGCATATGAATTCTAGGAGACCCGGCAGCCTAGTTAGTTAGGTTTTGTAGCACATAGTTGGAGACCGATGGACTAGTGTGATAAAAATGAAGGCTTATTTACAGTGTTGTAGGCACGCAGTGGAAATAATGACTTACAAGAAAAAATGACATATGTTCACATGCTGTCAGATTTATTGTAAATTTGGAGTTCCGACTGGGAAGTTTTACTTGAACTACTCTCCAAGTCGTAATTACAAGTGGGACACTCAGAGAAAATTATGTTACCCGAGTTGCTCAGTTGTGATCAATGTGGATACATTGCTACTTACATTAGCTACACTATCAATACAGCCTCTACATTATCAATGTGGATGATGTAGCTAGTTTGACCATATTGTCAATGTTAAGCAAGCTAGCTAACATTATTATTAGCAGCGTTAGTTAGCTTATCAAGCGTATTGATTAAAGAATTGGTCCGATTTCAAAAGCACTTAACCTCAATTATGTCAGACTTATGACTTCTCAGTTTCTGTCTTCCTACGAGTAAATGATCACTCCATTAAACAGCCGGAAAAAGGAAATGGTCTCATGTAGGATATACTACCAACAGGTGGATCCACAAATTAAACTAAAATATATCTCAAAACAGGACACAATCATTTTTTATTTTTTATTTTTTTAAATCATGTTAATTGGAAATAGTATAATGCATTTAAATTAGCACAAAATGTAATATTTTGTCACTGACATTTCAGAATGGATTATCCCAAACCATGTGCGCACACTACACAGGTAAAGTAGTACATGAGAAGGGGACGGTCTACCTATACTAGAAGAACACCCAACATAAGATTCTCAAGATGGTGAGTAGTCTAGTGGTAGAAATATTACAAACTAAACATTGGTTTTTAGGCAAAATAAGCAACGAAATGACATGGTCTAAGTATGGACTCCCGAGTGGCGCAGTGGTCTAAGGCACTGCATCTCAGTGCAATAGGTGTCACTACAGTCCCTGGTTTGAATCCAGGCTGTATCACATCCGGCTGTAATTAGGAGTCCCAAAGGGCATCGCACAATTGGCCCAGCGTTGTCCAGGTTTGGCCAGGGTATGTCGTCATTGTAAATAAGAATTTGTTCTTTACTGACATGCGTAGTTAAATAAATGTTTAAAAAAATGTATGTAAAGAACCACTATTGCTAACACATACAAATGTGAGCTTTAATCTGAACATGAATAAATAGGCAACTTTAATAACATGTGACACCCCTTGATAACAAATACGAGGGAAATAGGTCTAGCCTAGGCTGCATCGTTACAGTAATCTGCATAACCTTTTAGGATTGATAGAACGACAAACTTCTGTTTTGACTGTGAAGTTGTTACCTGTCAAATTATGATCCAATAACCAAAACATCCAGTATTTCCCCTCTTATTTTGCTAAAGTTTGAAGTCATAAAAAGAGAACACACCTGAGTCCTGGGGCACAGATAAGAGAACTATATTACAATCGAAGCCTCCTTTTACTATGCCTGCTTGGGTTTGCGCATTCTTTTTTTTCCATCCTGTTTTGTTCGATATTGAGGAGCAGACATAATAAAGGACACCGATGCAATTCCATCCCTATTGCCCCTGTGGCAAATTGGCCCTTTATCAAACGGGTGCCTCATCTATCAGTGCAAGGACGGGTATTGAAATTGTTCCGCAGACCACAAATCAGACCAATAGATCGGCCCTTATTTGAGACAAGGCCGTCATTGCTCTGCTGCTGCTGTGAGGGGAGGAGTCGGGCAGTTTAGGGTATTTTTCTCTGTTCCCCAGTGACGGATGTCACCTCCTTGACCCCTTTGTGACCAGGATCACCTTTAGAGGGGCCAAACCATCGTTAGTGTGGATTACTCTCTCTCTCTATCTCTATCTCTCCGCTCCTCCATGAGTGGTCAATGGTCGAGGAGAGTGTCAGTTATTTAGTAGCAGTGGTGTAAAGTACTACTTAAGTAGTGTTTTAGTATATCTGTACTTGACTTTAATATTTATATTTTTGACAACTTTTACTTTTACTTCACTATATTCCTAAACAAAATAATGTACTTTTTACTATATACATTTTCCCTCACACCCAAAAGTACTCGTTACATTTTGAATGCTCAGCAGGACAGGAAAATGGTCCAATTCACACACTTATCAAGAAAACATCCCTGGTCATCTCTACTGCTTCTGATCTGGCGGACTCACTTAACACAAATGCTTCGTTTGTAAATTATTTCGGAGTGTTGGAGTGTATAACCGGCTGTCCGTAAAATAAAAACAGAACAAGAAAATGGTGCAGTCTGGTTTGCTTAACATAAGGAATTTGAAATAATGTATACTTTAACTTTTCATACTTAAGTATATTTAAAACCAAATACTTTTACTCAAGTAGTATTTTACTGGGTGACTTTCACTTTAATTGAGTCATTTTCTATTAAGGTATCTTCAGTTTTACTCAAGTATGACAATTGGGTACTTTTTCCTCCAATGGTTAGCAGGTGAATGGAGGAGTATGCCCACCTCCTTGTTTACCTACTTCGGCAGAGAATGCACAAGATTATCCTCCCGGCGCCACAACCCATTTGAATCAGCTGATGTTTTCTCCAAGGAGAAAAGCATGCACATATTTATAAACGAAACAAAATATATTTATTTATTTATACAATTTTGCACAACTAGATATGTTTTAGATTTTTTAAAAATCAATTTACACATTTATTTTGGGATTCCACCCCAGTTAACGTAATTTGCCTGATGTCGCCCAAGTTCAGAAGGAGAGTCTAATTTCATACAAGCGCATTTGTTTCCATGTTTTTCTTTTTGCCTCCGCTCCTCCATTACCTTTTTAAAAAACAGGCGAGGAGAGGACGTGAGGAGTCAATCAAAACCAATTGAGATTCTCCAAAGGACAGAGCTGTTTCTGTCTCCAAGTCCCAAACCAGATCAGAACACCTAGATAAGAACCAAACCATCTGTTAGTGTGGATTACCATCTCTCTCTCGCACTTTCACTTTCTCTCTCTCTCTCTCTCTCTCTCTCTCTCTCTCTCTCTCTCTCTCTCTCTCTCTCTCTCTCTCTCTCTCTCTCTCTCTCTCTATTATCAGCAATACTACCACGGTCCTTATTTTGCTGCACGTTTCATGATTGATGAAGGTCCTATGATGCTTGACCTGAATTATACAATGCTATACTATGTTTTTAGCAATCGTGTTTCAATCTTTCCTGTATAAAAGTAGAGCAGGCCCTATCACTGTAGATGTAGACATGATGGTCTCCAGTATGATCTCAATTGAATAATCGATTTGCACATAGGTCAAAAAGCCTTATTTTTTCTAGTTGAGAAGTCTTGATTAAAGAAGTGCATATGACAGCGATTCAATGTGACCTCTGACCTTTGATCTATCGATCATTCATTGGCATCGTTGCTTGGCAGCTTACTTCCTCGAATCTCCACTGATCAATTCTCTGAGTTATTGGCCCGGCCAAAAGCCCATCCACAATCCAATCCTCTTCTTAATTATGTTTTAACTACACCGTTTTGACTGCCTTACATTAAATCACAGTTCAATTAACCCACTGCAATTTGATTAGTTCATTCACATTTAATCAGAGAATTGATTCAATTCCATTACAGAGTGCTGAAAATGAGAATGTACAGTTGAAGTCGGAAGTTTACATACACCTTAGCCAACTACATTTAAACTCAGTTTTTCACAATTCCTGACATTTAATCAGAGTAAAAAATCCCTGTCTTAGGTCAGTTAGGATCATCACTTTATTTTACGAATGTGAAATGCCAGAATAATAGTAAAGATAATGATTTACTTCAGCTTTTATTTCTTTCATCACATTCCCAGTGGGTCAGAAGTTTACATACACTCAATTAGTATTTGGTAGCATTGCCTTTAAATTGTTTAACTTGGGTCAAACGTTTCGGGTAGCCTTCCACAAGCTTCCCACAATAAATTTGGGGAATTTTGGCCCAGCAGAGCTGGTGTAACTGTGTCAGGTTTGTAGGCCTCCTTGCTCGCACATGCTTTTTCAGTTCTGCCCACAAATTTTCTATAGGATTGAGGTCAGGGCTTTGTGATGAACACTCCAATACCTTGACTTTGTTGTCCTTAAGCCATTTTGCCACAACTTTGGAAGTATTCTTGGGGCCATTGTCCATTTGGAAGACCCATTTGCGACCAAGCTTTAACTTCCTGACTGATGTCTTGAGATGTTGCTTTAATATATCCACATACATTTTCTTCCTCATGATGTCATCTGTTTTGTGAAGTGCACCAGTACCTCCTGCAGCAAAGCACCCCAACAACATGATGCTGCCATCCCCGTGCTTCACGGTTGGGATGGTATTCATCGGCTTGCAAGCCTCCCCCTTTTTCTTCCAAACATAACAGTTCTATTTTTGTTTCATCAGACCAGAGGACATTTCTCCAAAAAGTATGATCTTTGTCTCCATGTGCAGCTGCAAACCGTAGTCTGGCTTTTTTATGGCGGTTTTGGCTTCTTCCTTGCTGAGCGGCCTTTCAGGTTATGTCAATATAGGACTCGTTTTACTGTGGATATAGATACTTTTGTACTTGTTTCCTCCAGCATCTTCACAAGGTCCGTTGTTGTTGTTCTGGGATTGATTTGCACTATTCGCACCAAAGTACGTTAATCTTGTGGAGGTCTACAATTGTGGAGGTCCCCACTTCAGCATAAAACGGCCTACACGTACTGTACATAGCAGAACCCAGCATAGTACAGCAAGGCCGTGGCCTGCCCTTGATGCTCAGAAATAAGTGGAGGTGGTGAAATGCTAATCAAATTTAAGAAAGCAATTTGGGAAGTCCTATCCCCTCATCCCCTTATCTCCATACTGTAGCTCTGTATGTGTGACGTGTTATCAGACCCATGGGGGGCGGAAAGGAACTGTACAATGTCAGTGAAAGGAGGGGAACCTGGGTGGTTTGCACACAATGAACGCCTGCAGGAAGTTACAGAGGTCAGGACTCCAGTGAGCCGATAAGGGAGAAAACTCATGAATTAAAGAGTGAAGAGGAAATATGACATTTTCTTTTCCTTTCTGTCTATTGGGATTACTTGGTTGCCAGCGAAATTACTTGGAGAGAGGCTGCCTGATAATGGACTGGCCAGGAATGCAATTCACTCCAGTAGTTTCTCTCTCAGCAGAGTAAGGGCAGAATGGGAAACACTTTTAGAGTGCCAGGTGGGTTATGTATGGCAGTGGAGGCTACATTATCATAATAGATCATTAGTATTTACCGTTTAATATGCCTTTTCCCATATCTGTAATGAAATTACATCAGTAGTGTTTGCCTTGCCCCTAGCGTCCTCTTTCAGTAAACTCTATATTTGGCAACCCTGCATTACATTCATGCTGTTCTGTATTTGTATGTGTTATAAGTCTTTGGTTAAACATGTTCCACAAAGGTTCATTCCAAGTGAACGTTGTTTTAAAAATTGTTCCTAGTTTACCCTTGGGAAAAACTCAGTGAAACGCGACCTCTTATTTTGAGAGAAAATTAGATCTTTGCTCCTATCTGTTCCTCCTCTGGAGAAGCGAGTGATTGATACCAGAGCTCTAATGGCAGGGCGTGGGGCAGCGATAGACAAGGCAATATGTCTTCTTTCTCTAATGATTGTTTTAACTGAGTGCTGTAATGGGGTTGGGTGCCACGGTTAGTGATTTACGGGGCCTCTGCCCATCGCCGGGGCATAGAGGGGCTAGAGGCTACAGAGGAGCACAGAGGCTGGACGTCCCTCTCCCATCACCCACAAACAGAGTATTACTGGTATTACTGTCCAGTGTCCACCACAACTCAGTGAAGAGTGGCCTAGTGATTTAGGCAACAGGGGATGAGTGGCCTGAATTCTCACTTAACCTTTGAGAGAGTGGAACTGTGGAGGTATACACATGCATGATGCTTAAGCATTCATAAATAGTCAAAAGTTTGCTGCACAGAAAAACAGTTAATATGTTTTACGATATAGCATCACCTAAGGTACTATTCAAAATTGCATCGCATCAGCCAAGGAAAAAGCTTAAATTGAGTTTTGTCAGACAATTTAACCAATACATAAATAACATTCACTTTCAACTTGACCAAAAGGTCACCTTGGTCTCTATGCAGTCTTTTGATGGGCAAGCAAAGCGTGACAGCCCCTGGGGGAGAGTGTGGGTAAACACCCTCTCTAATGGGGTCCTAATCGGAGGAGGCAATCTGCACATAGCTGCCCCTGGCTGTGCCGGTCGGGCCTGGAAGACGGAGGTGACAGTGTGGCGGTTATTATTAGTGCTATCATTGATCAGACAGCCGAAGCGGCGGGGATGGAGCGGGATGATGGATCTCATGGCTCCAGCCAAGCCACGGCAGCTGTCAGGGCCAAGGGGGGGAGGGGGTGATGGTCCAGAGATGGGAGTGAAGACATCCAACAGCTGTAGGAGATGTCTTGGCAATATTACTGTGTCTCTGTGTTTGCTGTTGTGGGAGAAAGGCCTGTTGTGGTGGGTTGACTCCAAGTTTGGGCATCTGAAAAATAGAAAGACTGTCCATTAAGTCTGATATAAGCTGTGGCTTTGTCGAGTCACTTTTTGACCCCTGCAAGTTTTTCCTCTCTCTGAGTCTGAGGATAGGATGTGCTGAGAGCTGCACTCCAACAGTGACTATCAGCCAGCTTGTGCTGATCCAGCCTCTTCTCTTCCTCACAGCTCTTTAGAAAACAGGGTAGACAAGTGGAATTAAGGCTTGAAAAAAAGGCTTGATGGCTGTCTGTCTGTTATCAGCAGCACTGTGTTCGCCTATCGCTTCAGTCCTGTCTCTCACTCCCAGAGTCACGTCAATGTCACCCTCTAACAAGTAAAAAGGAACAAAGAGGGATGCGTCCCAAATGGCATGCTAATCTTATTGGGCTCTGGCAAAAGTTGTGAACTAAATATCAAATATGGTGCCATTTGAGGCGCACATAGAGTCTCTGACAATGGTGGGAGGGCTCCAAGCACTGCAGAGTGGACTGCAGAGCCAATTGTATTTCATTGAACAAGAGCCTTCATGGTAAGCAACATGTATTCAGCTGCTTTCATTCAATTTTCTATTCAACCTGTTTTCAGAGACTTAGTCAACAACAGTGTCGTGAGCAACTGCATAGGATATTTTTTTTCTCACAGTGTGGGCTATTCAAGCTCACTGTAAAACTTAATGGAGCTCAGTCAGAACATATGATGTTGTCAAGGGAGATGCAACAATGGGTTGTTTTGGTCCAGCCTGATGAATCCGGTTCATTTTACTCACAGGCCTATGTGTTCATTTTCCATTTCGTGGAGTTTGTCGATGTCTGTCTCAGTACCTTGGGAGAAAAAAATATGAAAACATTGGTCTTGCATGAGAATAGGAAACCAAAAACCTGAAATGCATACACTGCAAAATCAATGGCATACCTTGTCTACAGCAGCTTTATCAATTTTCATCAAAGTCAATGCTTTAACAGTTTTTAACTCTGAACAACTTAAAATGTCAACTGAGCTTTTCATGACCTCAGAGATTTCTACTGTTAGGTTCTAAACAAACAGAGTAAACAGAGTAAACACTCAAACGGATGACTAGGAAAAGCTCAAACCAAGTTTATTCACCCACTAGGTCATACAGCTGCAAATACAAAGACATGTTTACACAAGCACATATATTTATACCCTCCTACTAGGCGGAGTCAACTCCTTGCACATCTAGACAGCCAATACATCTCTGTTGCTAGTCAGGAACTTAATTGGTTCCTCTCATTGGTGTAGTCATGGCCCTGCCTCCTGCTAGAACCTTCGTGGGCATGTAAGTATGTGTGTATGTGTGTAATAGGACTGTTCCTTCTCACTTCATCTGACCTGATCTCGGGCTGAATTCCTCACTCCTCCCTACTCCATGGATGTCCTACTTTATCAGTGACTGAAACCAGACTGTTTCCCTTTATTCTCCCTCCATAGGATCCATGAGATTAAACAATAATATGCTTGACCGAATGTAAACTTCCTGCCTCCCCCCATTGTCTCACTCAATAACTTTCCATACACCTAGTTCTTATCCACCCTTCATTGACACCAACATATACATTCATTATACATGTAAAGTAATCAATACGTTTTAGTATGGCTACATGAATAAGTATAATTCAAGCTAGAATCCAACAGTCCTTCCTATTTTGCATTGTAATTGTAACTCCATACTGTTTAACATATAAACTTTGAAATTACTTATAAATGGACAGAAAAGAAAGCATGATTAATATCTCAGTTGATTTTTTTTAAATTGAAAAGAACAAGAAAACACAAAATATGACAAGTATTAGTAATGTGTTAAGTATACATAATCATGTATGGCAAAAATCGAAGTTTGATAACATGGCAATTCCCACTCTACCTTTGGGATACTGTTGTGCTGGGGTCCACATAAATTAAGGCTATAAAACACCTCCTCATGCTTATTAGCTCTATCACCCGTATGGAAACATTCTGTCTTATACACAGACCCCCTATGTACTTTGCCTCCGGCCACAAATACATTTGCACATAGATCATTCCATCTAACCCATAACACGTAAATCACTACTGCTAGGCCACTGATATAGTTAGAAACATACTAAAACGTTCAAGTCAATTAGTTAGTTTCAAACACTACCAATCTATAAACAATTCAAAATCAAATCAAATCAAATTTTATTGGTCGTGTACACAGATTTGCTGGTGTTACAACAGGTGCTGCAAAATTATTATGTTTCTAGCTCCAACAGTGAGGTAGAATGTCTTGCAAATACAATAGAATACAAAGTAAAAGGCCTGGTGATAGATGCTGTTTCTCAGTGTCTCGGTCCCGGCTCTGATGCACCTTTACCGTCTCTGTCTGCTAGATGGTAGCAGAGTGAACAGACCGTGGCTCGAGTAACTGAGGTCCTTAATGATCTTTTTGACCTTCCTTTTACAAGTGCTGTAAATGTCCTGGAGGGCAGGCAGCGGTGATGGGCTGGGCTGACCACACCACGCTCTAGAGCAGGGGTGGGCAACTCCAGTCCTCGAGGGCTTGATTGGTGTCACACTTTTTCTCCATCCCTAGCAAACACAGCTGATTAATCAAATTGCATTATAAGCTGAATATTTTGATTAGGTGTGCTTGCTGGGGCAAAACTGTGACACCAATCAGGCCCTTGAGGACTGGAATTGCTCACCCCTGCTTTGTAGAGCCATGCGGTTGAAGGCAGTGCAGTTGCCGTACCAGGCAGCGATGCAGCCCAACAGAATGCTCTCAATGGTGCACCTGTAGAAGTTTGTGAGGGTTTTAGGGGCCATGTCAAATTTCTTCAGCCTCCTGAGTTGAAGAGGTGCTGTTGTGCTTTCTTCACCACGGTATCCGTGTGGTAGTACCATTTCAGGTCCTCAATGATGTGCACACAGAGGAACTTTAATCTTTTGACCCCCCATCGATGTGGATGGGGGTGTTTTCCCTCTTATGTCTCCTGTAGTCCAGGATCAGCTCCTTTGTTTTTTTTTACATTGAGGGTAAGGTTATTTTCCTGGCACCACTCTGCCAGGGCGTAGTTGAAAATAAGGCCTACCGCTGTCGTGTCATCAGCAAACTTGAGGATTGAGTTGGAGTGGTGTGTAGCCATGCAGTCATTGCGTGAAACAGGAGTACAGGAGGGGGCTGAGCACACATCCCTGTGGGGCCCCCATGTTGATGATAAGCATGCTGGAGGGGTTGTTGCCTACCCTCACTACCTGGGGTTGGCCATCAGAAAGTCTAGGACCCAGTTGCACAGGGAGGAGTTCAGACCCAGGGCCCTGAACTTAGTGACGAGCTTGGAGGACACTATGGTGTTGAAATCAGAGCTGTAGTTGATTAAACTTCTTGGTGAGGGGGGCAGTATTGAGTAGCTTGGATGAATAAGGTGCACAGAGTAAACTGCCTGCTACTCTGTCCCAGATGCTAATATATGCATATTAGTAGTAGTATTGGATAAAAAAACACTCTGACGTTTCTAAAACTGTTTGAATGATGTCTGTGAGTATAACAGAACTCTTATGGCAGGCGAAAACCTGAGACAAATCCAACCAGGAAGTGGGAAATCTGAGGTTTGTAGTTTCATTTAAGTGACTGCCTATCCAATATGCTTTGTCTATGGGGCCAGATTGCACTTCCCAAGGCTTCCAGCAGATGTCAATAGTCTTTAAAAAAAAAAGAAAGTTGTTTGAGGCTTCTATTGTGGAAGGGGGTCGAATAAGAGCTGTTTCAACAAGGCTGTGGCCGATCAGTTGTTTACTACGCGGTCGCGCGGGCGCCCCGTTCCTTCTTTTTCCTCTGTAATGAATACGCTATTGTCCGGTTGGAATATTATTGAAGATTTATTATAAAAACACCCTAAGGGTTGATTGAAACATTGTTTGACATGTTTCTACAAACTGTAATGGAACTCTTTTGACTTTTCGTCTGGATTTTGCACTCGAGCATTGTTGCCTTTGGAATAGTGAAATAAACGCGTGACCAAACCGGAGATATTTGGACATAAATATGGACGTAATCGAACAAAACAAACATTTCTTGTGGAAGTGGGAGTCCTGAGTGTGCATTCCGACAAAGATCAGCAAAGGTAAGTGAAGATTTATAATGCTATTTATGACTTTTGTTGACTCCACAACTTGGCGGGTAACTGTATGGCTTGCTTTTGTGGCTGAACGCTGTTCTCAGATTATTGAATATTTTGCTTTTGCCGTAAAGCTTTTTTGAAATCTGACACAGCGGTTGCATTAAGAACAAGTTTATCTTTAATTCTATGTAAAACATGTATCTTTCATCAAAGTTTATGATCAGTATTTCTGTTATTTGATGTGGCTCTCTGCAATTTCTCCATATGTTTTGGAGGCATTTCTGAACATGGCGCCAATGTAATCTGAGGTTTTTGGATATAAATTTGAACTTGATCGAACAAAAATACATGTATTGTGTAACATTGAGTCCTGGGAGTGTCATCTGATGAAGATCGTCAAATGTTAGCAATTCATTTTATCTATATTTCTGCTTTTTGTGACACCTCTCTTTGCTTGGAAAATGGCAGAATGCTTTCTGTGACTAGTTGCTGACCTAACATAATGATATATTCTGCTTTCGCAGAAAAGCCTTTTTGAAATCGGACACTGTGGTTGGATTAACGAGAAGTGTATCTTTAAAATGGTGTAAAATACTTGTATGCTTGAGGAATTTTAATTATAAGATTTCTGTTGTTTTGAATTTGGCGCTCTGCACTTTCACTGGCTGTTGGCGAGGTGGGATGCTAGCGTCCAGAACAATCCCAGAGAGGTTATCAACATTTTCACATTCTGTAGGCATTCCTCTTGTTCAAGTGGGATAGAGCAGTGTGCAGGGCAACAGTGATTGCGTCGTCCGGTGACCTATTGGGGCGGTATGCAAATTGTAGTGGGTCTAGGGTGTCGGGCAAGGTTGGAGTGATATGGTCCTTGACTAGCTGCTCAAAGCAATTCATGACGACAGAGGTGAGTGCTATGGGGTGATAGTAATTTAATTCAGTTACTTTAGCTTGCTTAGGTACAGGAACAATGGTGGACATCTTGAATCAAGTGGGGACAACAGACTGGGATAGGGAGAGATTCAATATTCATTTCTGCCTATAGGTGGGGAGGAGCAGAATGGAGGCGTGATCAGATTTGCTGAAGAGGGGTGGGTCGGGTAAGGGCCTTATAGCTGTCCCAGAAGGGAGAATAACAATGGTCAAGCGTCCTTTCTTCACGTGTGACACAGAAGATGTGTTGGTGGAATTTCGGGAGAATTTTCCTCCAATTTCTTTTGTTCAAGTCCCGCACAAAGCAGTGTTTATTGCGTCCCCCCACCTCCCAGCCCCCACCCCTCGTTTCAGGTCCCCTATTCAGCTCATTGGAAAGTTACATAAATAACACATACTTGATCCTACTCTCTGCTTCCCCTTGGTGACATCATCCATAATCATAACATTCAGTTTCACTGCTATGTGGATCACACAGCTTTATTAACCAATCACACCCAGTGACCAAGCTAGCTAAGCTACCCTTCACAAGTGTTTTTCTGATATCAAATGTTGAATGTCTGACCATTTTTTCCAGCTCAATGATAAGAAATCAGAGGTTGTTTTATTTGTCCCCCACCTTTCTATGACCCAGACTGTAAATAACCTTGGTCATTTGTCTGCCAATGTAAAGCTTACCGCCAGAAACTTTGATGTATTCTATAACCCCCAAGCTGCATGTAAAAAAGGTTGTCCAAGTCCTGCTTTTATCATCTAAGAAATATAGCTAAAGTTAAGCATTCTATTTCAGTCACTGATCTGTAGAAAGTTATACAGACACTGTTGACCAGTCCAAAGTCTAGATTGAAAATGAAAGGAAACCATTTGTCATAAGGGGCCCTAGACTTTGGAATGGTCTGCCAGAGGAGATTACTCTTACCAGATTCAGTGCTTCTTTTTAAAACCCTGATGAAGACACACTTTTATGAAGATGCTTTTAATGTATTATGTCAATGTATGATTTTAATTCACGATTTATTTCATTTTAATTTTTAATTTGTTCCTTTGTTAGTAATTTTATTTTATTTTATGATGTGAAGCACTTTGTTACTTATATTGAAAAGCGCTATACAAATCAAATCAAAGTTTATTTGTCACGTGCGCCGAATAAAACAGGTGTAGACCTTACAGTGAAATGCTTACTTACAGGCTCTAACCAAAAGTGCAAAAAAGATATTAGGTGAACAATAGGTAAAGAAATAAAAACAACAATGAAAAATAACAGCAGCGAGGCTATATACAATAGCGATTCTACATACAGGCACTGGTTAGTTGGGCTGATTGAGGTAGTATGTACGTGTAGATATGGTTAAAGTGACTATGCATATATGATAAACAGAGAGTAGCAGTAGTGTAAAAGAGAGGTTGGCGGGTGGTCAGTGGTGGGACACAATGCAGATAGCCCGGCTAGCCAATATGCGGGGGCACTGGTTGGTCGGGCCAATTGAGGTAGTATGTACACTAATTTATTGTTAAAGTGACTATGCATAAATGATAAACAGAGAGTAGCAGTAGTGTAAAAGAGAGGTTGGCGGGTGGTCAGTGGTGGGACACAATGCAGATAGCCCGGCTAGCCAATGTGCAGGGGCACTAGTTGGTCGGGCCAATTGAGGTAGTATGTACATTAATTTATTGTTAAAGTGACTATGCATAAATGATAAACAGAGAGCAGCAGCAGCGTAAAAGAGGGGTTGGGGGGGGGGGGGGGTACACAATGCAAATAGGCTAGCCATTTGATTAGCTGTTCAGGAGTCTTATGGCTTGGGGGTAAAAACTGTTGAGAAGCCTTTTTGTCCTAGACTTGGCACTCCGGTACCTCTTGCCATGCGGTAGTAGAGAGAACAGTCTATGGCTGGGGTCTTTGACAATATTTTGGGCCTTCCTCTGACACCGCCTGGTGTAGAGGTCCAGGATGGCAGGCAGCTTAGCCCCAGTGATGTACTGGGCTGTACGCACTACCCTATCGCTACAGACGTGAGTACTACGGGTCTGTAGTCATTTAGGCAGGTTACCTTTGTGTTCTTGGGCACAGGGACTATGGTAGTCTGCTTGAAACATGTTGGTATTACAGACTCAATCAGGGACATGTTGAAAATGTCGGTGAAGACACCTGCCAGTTGGTCAGCACATGCCCGGAGCACACGTCCTGGTAATCCGTCTGGCCCAGCAGCCTTGTGAATGTTGACCTGTTTAAAGGTCTTACTCACGTCAGCTACGGAGAGCGTGATCACACAGTCGTCCGGAACAGGCGATGCTCTCATGCATGCCTCAGTGTTGCTTGCCTCGAAGTGAGCATAAAAGTAATTTAGCTCATCTGGTAGGCGTGTGTCACTGGGCAGCTTGTGGCTGTGCTTCCCTTTGTAGTCTGTAATAGTTTGCAAGCCCTGCCACATAAGACAAGCGTCGGAGCCAGTGTTGTACGATTCAATCTTAGCCCTGTACTGACACTTTGCCTGTTTGATGGTTCGTCGGAGTGCATAGCAGGATTTCTTATAAGCTTCTGTGTTAGAGTCCCGCACCTTCAAAGCGGCAGCTCTACCCTTTAGCTCAGTGTGAACGTTGCCTGTAATCCATGGCTTCTGGTTGGGGTATGTATTTACAGTCACTGTGGGGACGACGTCCTCGATACACTTATTGATAAAGCCAGTGATTGATGTGGTATACTCCTCAATGCCATTGAAACAATCCAGGAACATGTTCCAGTATGTGATAGCAAAACAGTCCTGTAGTTCAGCATCTGCTTCATCTGACCACTTTTTTTAGGCCGAGTCACTGGTGCTTCCTGCTTAAATTTCTTTATTGTAAGCAGGAATCAGGATCATAGAATTGTGGTCAGATTTACCAAATGGGTAAATTTGAGCTTTGTACGCGTCTCTGCGTGTGGAGTACAGGTGATCTAGATGTTTTCCCCCTCTGGTTGCACATTTAACAGGTTGATAGAAATGAGGTAGAACTGATTTAAGTTTCCCTGCTTTAAAGTCTCCATCCACTAGGAGCGCCGCCTCTGGGTGAGTGGTTTCCTGTTTGCTTATTTCCTTATACAGCTGACTGAGTGCGGTCTTAGTGCCAGCATCCGTCTGTGGTGGTAAATAAACAGTCACGAAAAGTATAGCTGAAAACTCTCTAGGCAAGTAGTGTGGTCTGCAATTTATCACAAGATACTTCATTTATCACAGATAAAGTTCTTCTTATTATTATTATCATACAGGCACTGTTAGTTTCAAATTAGTTTCAGAAATTAATTTTGGTAAAAATACTGCGTTGTACAGCAGAGTAAGTGGAAAAAATACTGTCAGTGGAACTGTCTGTCTCCCAGGACCCCTCTCAGTGGGCAGTCACCAGGAAATGCCAGGAAACCTTTTTTCTAACATAGAAACGCACACCGTTTGATTGAACATCACTTAGATTATCCCCCGAGAGTGTCTTGAGTAACGTTTGGCTGTAACGATCAGCAGGATTGGAGCAGAGATGAAAATACCTGATTATGGCCATGTTTGCTCCATTCTAAAGGACTCTTTCGTTCTGTTCTCTAAGGGCCTCCACTTGTCATTCAGAGCCAAATTAATCATAAGATACACTCATCCACACGCACTGGTGTCATTAGCCCCACTAATTTGCCATGGTGATGGCAAGGTTGTGGGTGCATGTAAACAAGTGAAGGATAAGCGGGATAAGAGGGAAGTGGTCTCTGTAAACACAGCACAGACTCCAGTGTTATAGGCTAGGCTGGATTTCAGATTAGCATCACAATAAACTCCTCAGAGACAGGCTGGTATTATAGATAGACTGTAATGGAAATATTTGTAATGACATGGTAATGCAAAAGCTATATGACTTTGATGGGATCAAAGTGTATGTAAAATAATATAACCTGTTTTGATACTCCAAATATTCAATACTAATACCTATCCCACTACCCCCTAACTCTCTGAGCACTACCCCTACTACATTAAGGGCAGATGGACAGTATCACATTTTAGCAGATCAAGCAAGCCTACCTTCAATACTCAATTACACTCATATTTAAACTATGAGAGGCACAATTTCAGACAACGGATGTGATAGTCACCCTCAAAAGGAAAAAATATAATCTGCTTTAGAGGAAAAAAACTCTCCTTACTGGTCGTGGTCACTGCTTGAGGGATGATCTTTTCTCTGTGATCTTGATTAGCCAGCAAGGGTATTTATTACCCACAGTAAAACAGTCAGAGCTTAATGTACGATAGACTCCTTTTCTTTATGCACTGCTGCAGTGTGGTGTTCCCTTCTCATTATAAACATGCTGGGCCTGCAGTTCGACACCCCTCTGCTCTCCTGTGTACCCATCTCCTCCCCCTCCTCCCCTCTCTAGCTAACGGGGTTAACCGCCTTCATATGTCACGCTGACAGACACAACCACTGGTGGATAAACACTTCAGCTAGACTCACGGCTGCACTCTGGGCCTCTGTTAAAAGGTCTGACCATATTGGTTTGATGTCTCCATTGGTGTGAGATCAAACTTAAAGGGAGCATACTGACCCCATAAAAATACATGGTTGATAAGTGTGTATTGTGTGAGTTTTTGTTTATTTTTCAAAGGGAATAACATGTTAGGTGAACTATGCTCTCCCTTTCTTCTTTTTTTGAAAATCTCCCTTTCAGTCGGTGGCTCGGTATAACATTCTACTATCTTATTCACCTGAAGCAAACGTAATGGATGCCAAGCCTGTCCTCTGAAGCCCCACCTTCCTGGCTATAATATCAGGGCTCACATCCATTTCCTATTTTTTTTGCTCTTCAGCTCACCTGAAGGAAGAACCTGTCACACAAATTACAAACCTTTCTAGCAAACGAGGCTACTAGATTTGCTCCAAATTAGGTGTCTGTTAGTGGGGAGAGAGTACTTATCCCCCTAGATGTTGCGTGTTTTGGATCTTGGTATTGGTTTTTGTGTTGGCTAAAAACCAAATACTTTCTGCTCAGCTTGTGTAGCCAGGGCTTCCTTGTTTGAAGCTGGCCAGTGGTAAGAGTAAGTTTGAACCTCCGACCGAGCCGTAGGGCATGTGGTTATAAGATGAAAATTCAAGGTACTCACGAGTCCTGTCCTGTTGCCTGGGGTCGAAACACGCTCAGGACACTTTGGCTCTGACCAATTTGTGTGATCATTGTCTGCGTCTGGTTTCAACTCCACTGGGAGTCGGGCTGAATTTGTGACAAAGATTAGTGGTTGTAGTTGATAGGGTGTCATCCCAGCCGATTTCTCTGCCAGTGTTCAGAGTCTGGTTTCTGGGGATGATATGCTCTCCCTGATTGGCTCTGGAGGGGGTTTAGAGTGTGAATCAGATGACATCAGTCCAGGACAGCCTGAAGCTCCTGCTTTGGATTCGGCGTAGGAGAGTGAACCGTTAGTGGTGAGTTTTTCCCCCTTCAGCATTGTTCCTCCAGCTTTGGGGGAAGGTGTTTACCTCTTGTCCCTGCAGCGGTAAAACGTTGCTTACACCTTTTTGAAGATTTTGCTGATGAGTGCCGAGTTACTTAGCTCCGAAGGCTAACAAGGGGGCTAATCTTAGCCCGGTGCTTCTGAATAAACAGCGACGGTTCTGGAGATTCCTGAGAGGGACAGGTGGATTAGCCAGTTACGCCAAGAATGTTGTTTGGTTCGGGGCCCTCCTCCCCAAGCATTTGCTGTGGCAACAGTGGTCCCAAGAGGCTTGGTCAATGGGGGCAAGTTACTGGTTGCCAAGGACCTAAACCAGGTGTGGGCCAAATTATCCCCACTCTCAGGGTGGAGCTCTGCCCCTTTAGGGTATAATGTATAGGAGTCTGGTAGCGTGCTCCGTCCAGTGGCATGCACAGTTTTACCGTGGGTGATGAAGACAGTGACGAGGTGGTACGGTATACATCCCCTTCCTTTTCGTGGCGACATTACGTCAATGGTCCTGAGGTCCTAATGCCTGTCTTGAGAGAGAATATTTCCTCTCTCCTTCAAAAGCAGGCTATTCGGGTGGTCACCATGTCAGAAGTACAGAGCGGTTGGTACAGCTGGCATTTCTTGAGCGATGGAACGTTGAGTCCCCTAGACTTGCATATTTTTGCACCTTAAGGTTGCAAGTTCAAAATGCTCACACTTCTAATGCAGCATGTGCTTCCCACTGATTTCCATGTGCTATAAATCCTCTCCATCTCCCTTGCAGTCTCTCTCTCTCCTAAACCTGGCCCGTTATCTGCTCATATGGAGCAGTGTGCATTTCCTTGACACTCAGGGCGATGTATCTTCCTAGAACTCTCAACGTGGGTGTGGATCATCTTTCCAGAGGGGGTCCTATCTCTACAGAGTGGAGACTGCACCCCTCGGTGGTGGTCCAGACATGAGAGCGGTTTGGCAGGGCCGACATAGTTCTTACGTTTGCTTCCAGTTAACAACAGAGGTTGCATGGCCTGGGTCTGGTGCTAGCTTTATGCATTTATATTAATTGGATCAAGGATATCCGCATTTGTGACCAGCTTTTTGTCTGTTTCGCTAATGCAGCATCGAGTAGGGTGCTTTCTAAACCCTGTCTTTCTCATTGGATTGTAGAGGCTCCCTGGCATAAAACAGTAAAAGGAAAAGGTTTGCCTAGCGGTGTACGTGCTCACTACACTTGGTGTGTGATGGCTTCTTAGGAATTGTTCAGGGGCATGACGATTGGTGATATCTGTGCTGCATCGATTTGGGGTTCCCCACACAACTTTGCGAAGTTTCTCGCTTAAATGTAACTGCTCCCATTGAGGCTCATAGGGTTCTTATAGCTGGGTCAGGGAGTGTGTGTTAGGCAGTGTGCAGGTTGCACATTTATCCGGGTTACCAAAGTTCCCCTGCTGGATTGAGCCTTGGGCTGCCATGGTTCGTTGATGAGGTGGCACGCGAATGCGCATTATTAAGTCACAGCAGGTGCCCTGTTGTTTTGGGCTTGCGGTTCCTTGTGTGAGTTCTGGCATTCCAGACTCCCCAGGTCTCGGTGTGAGCCGAGTCTATGGACTCGGCCGCAGTGGTCGATGTGAGGCAGCAGTTTGTCCAGGTTATTACAATTCTCTGTGAATTTGAACATTGTGCTGCCTCTGGTTGATGCAATGAATCGAGCGCAGGGCAGGTTTTCTTGGGGGGGTGGAACTCAGTCGGCGTCTCAACTTACTGTTGAGAGTTAGAATAGAATACATATGCTGTAATTTGAAAATGTGGTTGTGGATCAGCAGATTGTCTCTTGTTTTGTCAGTCACTGACTCAATTACCCATGTCAGCTAATAATTTTGTGTTTGGTACGATAGTCTAGCCAGTTATTTAACTTTTAGTAATCATGGCTAAATACTGACCGGACATGCAGGGCATGTGCCCAGGGGCTCTGACCTCCAGGGGTCTACAGGTCCAGTGAAAGCTGCAGCTGGCTGTCTGATGGTGGGTTGAGGACCAGAGAGAGAGACCCTCACCAACACCAATGTGTGTCTGAGTAGAGGTGATCGAACAAAGCTCTACACCCATATACAGTGGGGCAAAAAAGTATTTAGTCAGCCACCAATTGTGCAAGTTCTCCCACTTAAAAAGATGAGAGAGGCCTGTAATTTTCATCATAGGTACACTTCAACTATGACAGACAAAATGAGAAAAAAAAACAGCTGAGCTGTAGTGAATGAATAGCATTCTCACATAGGTGTTCCTTTAGTCAAGGTGGGAAAGGGCAGTGTGGAGTGCAATAGAGATTGTATCATCTGTGGATCTGTGTGGGCGGTATGCAAAATGGTGTGGGTCTAGGGTTTCTCGGATGATGGTGTTGATGTGAGCCATTGCCACCCTTTCAAAGCACTTCATCGCTACGGACTTAAGTGCTATGGGTCTTTAGTCATTTCGGCAGGTTGCCTTCTTTTTGCTTGGGCACCTTCCTGTTTGGCCCTGTCCGGGGGTGTCCTCGGATGGGGTCACAGTGTCTCCTGACCCCTCCTGTCTCAGCCTCCAGTATTTATGCTGCAGTAGTTTATGTGTCGGGGGGCTAGGGTCAGTTTGTTATTTCTGGAGTACTTCTCCTGTCCTATTCGGTGTCCTGTGTGAATTTAAGTGTGCTCTCTCTAATTCTCTCTTTCTCTCTTTCTTTCTCTCTCTCGGAGGACCTGAGCACTAGAACCATGCCTCAGGACTACCTGACATGATGACTCCTTGCTGTCCCCAGTCCACCTGGCCGTGCTGCTGCTCCAGTTTCAACTGTTCTGCCTTATTATTATTGGACCATGCTGGTCATTTATGAACATTTGAACATCTTGGCCATGTTCTGTTATAATCTCCACCCGGCACAGCCAGAAGAGGACTGGCCACCCCACATAGCCTGGTTCCTCTCTAGGTTTCTTCCTAGGTTTTGGCCTTTCTAGGGAGTTTTTCCTAGCCACCGTGCTTCTACACCTGCATTGCTTGCTGTTTGGGGTTTTAGGCTGGGTTTCTGTACAGCACTTTGAGATATCAGCTGATGTACGAAGGACTATATAAATACATTTGATTTGATTTGATTTGACTATGGTGGTCTGCTTGAAACATTTTGGTATTACAGACTCAATCAGGGACATGTTGAAAATGTCAGTGAAGACACCTGCCAGTTTGTCAGCACCTGCCCGGAGCACACGTCCTGGTAATCCGTCTGGCCCAGCAGCCTTGTGAATGTTGACCTGTTTAAAGGTCTTACTCACGTCGGCTACGGAGAGTGTGATCACACAGTCGTCCGGAACAGCTGATGCTCTCATGTATGCCTCAGTGTTGCTTGCCTTGAAGTGAGCGTAGAAGTGATTTAGCTCGTCTGGTAGGCTCGTGTCACTGGGCAGCTCGTGGCTGTGCTTCCCTTTGTAGTCTGTAATAGTTTGCAAGCCGTGCCACATCCGTTGAGCGTCGGAGCCAGTGTTGTACGATTCAATCTTAGCCCTGTATTGGTGCTTTGCCTTTTTGATGGTTCATCGGAGGGCATAGCAGGATTTCTTATAAGCTTCCAGGTTAGAGTCCCGCACCTTGAAAGCGGCAGCTCTACCCTTTAGCTCAATGCGAATGTTGCCTGTAATCCACGGCTTCTAGTTGGGGTATGTACGTACAGTCACTGTGGGGACGACGTTCTCGATGCACTTATTGATAAAGCCAGTGACTGATGTGGTGTACTCCTCAATGCAATCGGAAGAATCCAGGAACATGTTCCAGTATGTGATAGCAAAACAGTCCTGCAGTTTAGCATCTGCTTCATCTGACCAGTTTTTTATAGACCGAGTCACTGGTGCTTCCTGCTTCCTTTTTTCTTGTAAGCAGGAATCAGGAGGATAGAATTGTGGTCTGATTTACCAATTGGAGGGCGAGTGAGAGCTTTGTACGTGTCTCTGTGTGTGGAGTACAGGCGATCTCAAATTTTTCCTTCTGGTTGCGCATTTAACATGTTGATAGAAATGAAGTAAAACTGATTTAAGTTTCTCTGCATTAAAGTCCCCGGCCACTAGGAGCGCCGCCTCTGGGTGAGTGGTTTCCTGTTTGCTTATTTCCTTATACAGCTGACTGAGTGCGGTCTTACTGCCAGCGTCCATCTGTGGTGGTAAATAAACAGCCATGAAAAGTATAGATGAAAACTCTCTTGGCAAATAGTGTGGTTTACAGTTTATCATAAGATACTCTGCTCCAGGTGAGCGAAATCTAAAGACTTCCTTAGATTTTGTGCACCAGCTGTTATTTACAAATAATCACAGACCGCCCCCCCCCTCGTCTTACCGGAGTGTGCTGTTCTATCTAGCCGGTGCATTGTATATCCTGCTGGCTGAATATCCTTGTCATCATTCAGCCACGATTCCGTGAAACATAAGATGTTACAGTTTTTGATGTCCC
This sequence comes from Oncorhynchus clarkii lewisi, assembly GCF_045791955.1. NCBI lineage: Eukaryota > Metazoa > Chordata > Actinopteri > Salmoniformes > Salmonidae > Oncorhynchus > Oncorhynchus clarkii. Next base: position 18,280,635 of record NC_092175.1, on the reverse strand, counting down.
AATGGTAGGATATTCGTGATCCTACCTCTTCAATTTTATTGTCCAATCATTGTATGTTGGCGAGTAATATTGACGGTAACGGCAACTTTCCCACTCGCCTTCTCCGGATCCTTACGAGGCACCCTGCTCTGTGCCCTCTGTATCTGCAGGGGTTTTTCTCGCCAATAACGGGGAGTTCGGCCTTGTCGGGTGTTCGCAGTATATCCTGTGCTTCCTGCTAGTTGAAGAAAAAATCTTTGTCTAATCCGAGGTGAGTGATTGCTGTAAGATATGGTGTTACAAATAACGCAGAAAAAAAGCCCAATTGGTTAGACGCCCGTAAAACTGCTGCCAGTTCTTCCGGCGGCATTTTAGAACAGCATTCTTACATAGGTATTATTTTTGTCCAGATGGGATAGGGCAGTGTGCAGTGTGATGGCGATTGTGTCTTCTGTGGACCTGTTGGGGCAGTATGCAAACGGAAGTGTGTCTAGGGTGGCCGGTAAGGTGGAAGTGATATGATCCTTGGCTAGCCTCTCAAAGCACTTCATGATGACAGAAGTGAGTGCTACGGGGCGATAGTCATTTAGTTCAGTTATCTTTGCCTTCTTGGGTAGAGGAACAAGGGTAGCCATCTTCAAGCATTTGGGGACAATAGACTGGGATAGGGAGTGATTGAATATGTCCGTAATTCGTAAACACACCAGCCAGCTGGTCTGCGCATGCTCTGAGGACGTGGCTAGGGATGCCGTCTGGGCCAGCAGCCTTGAGAGGGTTAACAAGTTTAAATGTTTTGCTCACGTCAGCCATGGAGAAAGAGAGGGGAGGGATGCAGTCTTTGTTAGCGAGCCGCGATGGTGGCACTTGTTTTTGTTTATGTAGTCCATGATTTCCCGTAGACACTGCCACATACGTCTCGTATCTGAGCCGCTGAATTGCGACTCCACCTTGTCCCTGTACCGGCATTTCGCTTGTTTGATTGCCTTGCGGAGGGAATAACTAAAATGTATATATTCAGCCATATTTCCAGACCTTTTTCCATGGTTAAATGTGGTGGATCGCGCTTTCAGTTTTACACGAATGTCACCATCCATCCACGGTTTCTGGTTAGGGTAGGTTTTAATAGTCACAGTGGGTACAACATCTCCAATTGACTTCTTTATAAACTCGGTAAGCCGTCATAGCAAAAAATAATTTGTTTTAAACTGACTTGCCGAGTTAAATAAAACATTTATAAATACATTTCTCTTCGCAACCGGTTACATGATTTTTGCAGCTCAATGGGTGTAACTTCTGTTGACAATTTCGATACCTTTTGGAAACAAAACACGTTTTATAAGGATGATGGGATCCACCCAAGTAATTTGGGTTCCTAGATCCTTTCATAGCACTACAAGGCTGTGTTTAGGCAATGACTTGTCAATGACCCAAGCCCAGCTCAGCTAATCCCTATCATTGTGACTCAGAGTTGTCATAATGCTTCAACAAATGTACATTACACCAGGGGCGTCGATAGACACAATATAAGTAACCTAATTTATGTTCCTCTAACTGCCCTGAATGCCTCTGCTTATCCTGCAGCTATTGTATGCCGTAATCATGTGCCTATGAACCAGATTTATACTGTTAGCACTGAGCTGGTGTGCCCTAGGAGGAAGTCCACTGTGTGCAGCTCACCCTGCACTAACATAAAGAACATGACCACATCTACTGCTGCTAAGCTTCCCAGTAAAGCAATAAAAACAAGTAAGCATCCCAGTAGAAAAGTGCTCAAAATAGCCCCGTTAATATATGTAGCTTAATTAAGAAACAAGGTTCATGAAATCAATAATTTGCTAAAAGCAGATGACATTCATATCCTGACTATCTCTAAAACTCACTTAAATAATACCTTTGATGATACAGTGGTAGCAATACAAGGTTACACAAAATATAGAAATGCCAATGGTGGAGGTGTTGCTGTTTTAAATTCAGAACCACATTCCTGTAAAGATTAGAGAGGATCTCATGTTAAATACTGTTGAAGTAATATGGCTACAGGTTCATCTACCTCACCTAAAGCCCATTCTGGTGGGAAGCTGCTATAGACCACCAAGTGCTGACAGTCAGTATCTGGATAACATGTGTGAAATGCTTGATAACGTATGTGATGTCAACAGAGAGGTATATTTTCTGGGTGATTTAAATATTGACTGGCTTTCATAAAGCTGCCTACTCAAGCAAAAGATTCAAACTGTAACAAGTGCCTACAACCTGGTTCAGGTTATCAGTCAACCTACCAGACCAGGATAGTTACAAACAGCACAGGAATGAAATCATCAACATGTATTGATCACATCTTCACTAATGCTGCAGAAACTTGCTTGAAAGCAGTATCCAGATCCATTGGATGTAGTGATCACAATATAGTAGCCATATCTAGGAAAACCAAAGTTCCTAAGGCAGGGCATAATACAGTGTTTATGAGGTCATACAATAAGTTTTGTAGTGATTCCTATGTTGTTGAATGGTTCTATTTGTTGGTCCTTGGTGTGTAATGATGAGCAAACAGACACTGCACTTGACACATTCATGAAATAGGTTATTCCAGTTACTAATAAGCATGCACCCATTAAGAAAATGACTGTAAAATCCCAGTGGAATAATGAGGAATTTAAACATTTAATGGTTGAGAGGGTTGAGGCAAAATAAATGGCAAATAAGTCTGGATGCACAACCGATTGGCAAATGTATTGCAAATTGAGAAATCATGTGACTAAACTGAATAAAAAGAAACTACACTATGAAACAAAGAGAATATATCTGACCAAATTATGCATTGTTTAAGCATTGTAATTTAAAATTCTGTAAAATGAGTGTGGAAGAGGTGAAACAATTATTGTTGTCTATCAACAATGACAATCCACCGGGGTCTAACAACTTGGATGGAAAATTACTGAGGATTATAGTGGACGACATTGCCACTCCTATTTGCCATATTTTCAATTTAAGCCTACTAGAATGTGTGTGCCCTCAGGCTTGGAGGGAAGCAAAAGTTATTCCGCTACCTAATAATATTAAAGCCCCCTTTACTGGCTCAAATAGCAGACCAAAAAATTGTTTGACCAGATACAATGCTACTTTACCGTAAACAAATTGACAACAAACTTTCAGCATGCTTATAGGAAAGGACATTCAAAAAGCACAGCACATACACAAATGACTGATGATTGGCTGAGAGAAATTGATGATAAAACGTTTGTGTGCGCTGTTTTGTTAGACTTTGATATTATCGATCATAGTCTGCTGCTGGAAAAATTTGTGTTACGGCTTTACACCCCCCTGCTATATTGTGGATAGGGAGTTACCTGTCTAACAGAACACAGAGGGTGTTATTTAATGGAAGCCTCTCCAACATAATCCAGGTAGAATCAGGAATCCCCCAGGGCAGCTGTCTAGGCCCATTACTTTTTTCAATCTTCATTAATGACATGCCACTGGCTTTGAGTATTGCCAGAGTGTCTATGTATGAGGATGACTCAACACTATACATGTGAGCTACTACAGTGACTGAAATGACTGTGTTAGAGCCAAATAGCCTATTTGTATACAATAACCAGAGCATTATTAGTTGAATTATTAGTGTGAAACCATTATTGGAGATGAATACCCAAACAAATAAGTTAGTCCTAAATATTTCTAAAACTAAATTCACTCTATTTGGGAAAAATCATTCACTAAACTCTAAACCTCAACTAAACATTGTAATAAATAATGTAGAAATTGATCAAGTTGAGGTGACTAAACTGCTTGGATTAACCCTGGATTGTACACTGTGTCATGGTCAAAACATATTGATACAACAGTAGCTGGGGAGAAGTATGTCCATAATAAAGCGCTGCTCTACCTTATTAACAGCACTGTCAACAAGGCAGGTCCTACAGGCCCTAGTTTTGTCCCACCTGGACTACTGTTAGTCGTGTGGTCAGGTGCCACAAAAAAAGGATATTGCAATTGGCTCAGAACAGGGCTGCACAGTTGGCCCTTGGATGTACACAGAGAGCTAATATTAATAATATGCATGTCAATCTCTCCTGGCTCAAAGTGGAGGAGAGATTGACTTCATCCCTACTTGTATTTATGAGAGGTATTGACATGTTGAATGCACCGAGCTGTATGTTTGAATTACTGGCGCACAGCTCGGACACCCATGCATACCCCACAAGACATGCCACAAGAGGTCTCTTTATAGTCCCCAAGTCCAAAATCCATCAAATGTATTTATAAAACCCTTCTTACATCAGCTGATGTCACAAACTGCTGTACAAAAACCCAGCCTAAAACCTCAAACAGCAAGCAATGCAGGTGTAGAAGCACGGTGGCTAGGGAAAACTCCCCAGAAAGGCCAGAACCAAGGAAGAAACCTAGAGAGGAACCAGGCTATGAGGGGTGGCCAGTCCTCTTCTGGCTGTGCCGGGTGGAGATTATAACAGAACATGGCCAAGTAGTTCAAATGTTCCTAAATGACCAGCATGGTCAAATAATAACAATCACAGTAGTTGTCGAAGGTGCAGCAAGTCAGCACCTCAGGAGTAAATGTTAGTTGGCTTTTCATAGCCGATCATTAAGAGTATCTACCGCTCCTGCTGTCTCTAGAAAGTTGAAAACAGCAGGTCTGGGACAGGTAGCACGTCCGGCGAACAGATCAGGGTTCCATAGCCGCAGGCAGAACAGTTGAACCTGGAGCAGCAGCACGGCCAGGTGGACTGGGGACAGCAAGGAGTCATCATGCCAGGTAGTCCTGAGGCATGGTCCTAGGGCTCAGGTCCTCTGAGAGAGAGAAAGAAAGAGAGAAAGAGAGAATTAGAGAGAGCATACTTAAATTCACACAGGACACCGGATAAGACAGGAGAAGTACTCCAGATATAACAAACTGACCCTAGCCCCCCGACACATAAACTACTGCAGCATAAATACTGGAGGCTGAGACAGGAGGGGTCGGGAGACACTGTGGCCCCATCCGATGATACCCCCGGACAGGGCCAAACAAGAAGGATATAACCCCACCCACTTTGCCAAAGCACAGCCCCCACATTACTAGAGGGATATCTTCAACCACCAATTTACCATCCTGAGACAAGGCCGAGTATAGCCCACAAAGATCTCCGCCACGGCACAACCCAAGGGAGGGCGGCAACCCAGACAGGAAGATCACGTCATTGACTCAACCCACTCAAGTGACGCACCCCTCCTAGGGACGGCATGAAAGAGCACCGGTAAGCCAGTGACTCAGCCCCTGTAATAGGGTTAGAGGCAGAGAATCCCAGTGGAGAGAGGGGAACCGGCCAGGCAGAGACTGCAAGGGCGGTTCGTTGCTCCAGAGTCTTTCCGTTCACCTTCACACTCCTGGGCCAGACTACACTCAATCATATGACCCACTGAAGAGATGAGTCTTTAGTAAAGACCTAAAGGTTGAGACCGAGTCTGCGTCTCTCACATGGGTAGGCAGGCCAATCCATAAAAATTGAGCTCTATTGGAGAAAGCCCTGCCTCCAGCTGTTTGCTTAGAAATTCTAGGGACAATTAGGAGGCCTGCGTCATGTGACCGTAGCATACGTGTAGGTATGTACGGCATGACCAAATCGGAAAGATAGGTAGGAGCAAGCCCATGTAATGCTTTGTAGGTTAGCAGTAAAACCTTGAAATCAGCCTTAACAGGAAGCCAGTGTAGGGAGGCTAGCACTGGAGTAATATGATATTATTTTTTTATTCTAGTCAGGAGTCGTATTTAGCACTAACTGAAGTTTATTTAGTGCTTTATCTGGGTAGCCGGAAAGTAGAGCATTGCAGTAGTCTAACCTAGAAGTAACAAAAGCATGGATTCATTTTTCTGCATCATGTTTTGACAGAAAGTTTCTGATTTTTGCAATGTTACGTAGATGGAAAAAAAGCTGTCCTTGAAACAGTCTTGATATGTTTGTCAAAAGAGAGATCAGGGTCCAGAGTAACGCCGAGTTCCTTCACTTCCTTTGAGATGACTGTACAACCATCAAGATTCATTGTCAGATTCAACAGAAGATCTCTTTGTTTCTTGGGACCTAGTACAAGCATCTGTGTTTTGTCTGAGTTTAAAAGTAGAAAGTTTGCAGCCATCCACTTCCTTATGTCTGAAACACAGGCTTCCAAGAAGGGCAATTTTGTGGCTTCACCATGTTTCATCGCAAATGTACAGCTGTGTGTCATCCGCATAGCAGTGAAAGTTAACATTATGTTTTCGAAATTACATCCCCAAGAGGTAAAATATATAGTGAAAACAATAGTGGTCCTAAAACAGAACCTTGAGGAACACCGAAGTTTACAGTTGATTTGTCAGAGGACAAATTATCCACAAACGAATATCTTTCCTACAGATAAGATCTAACCCAAGCCAGAACTTGTCTGTGTAGACCAATTTGGGTTTCCAATTTCTCCAAAAGATTGTGGTGATCGATGGTATCAAAAGCAGCACTAAGGTCTAGGAGCACGAGGACAGATGCAGAGCCTCGGTCTGACGCCATTGAAAGGTAATTTACCACCTTCACAAGTGCAGTCTCAGTGCTATGATGGGGTCTAAAACCAGACTGAAGCGTTTTGTATACACTGTTTGTCTTCAGGAAGGCAGTGAGTTGCTGCAAAACAACTTTTTCAATTTTTTTCTGAGAGGAATGGGAGATTCGATATAGGCTGATAGTTTTAAAAATATTTTCTGCGTCAAGGTTTGGCTTTTTCAAGAGAGGCTTTATTACTGCCCCTTTTAGTGAGTTTGGTACACATCCGGTGGATAGAGAGCTGTTTATTATGTTCAACATAGGAGGGCCAAGAATAGGAAGCAGCTCTTTCAGTAGTTTAGTTGGAATACTCCAGATTCCCTAGTTTAAATCAAGACGATATTATGTACAATGTTTAATATTCACACAATTACCCCAATAATGTAAAAGTTAATTTGCAGTTTGTTTATGCAGCTTGAAGGTTTAGAGGCAATGATTAAGAGATATAGTACTAAAAACTTGAGTGTCTCCCTTGATCCTAGGTCCTGGCAGAGTTGTGCAGACTCAGGACAACTGAGCTTTGGAGGAATACGCAGATTTAAAGAGGAGACAGTAATTTGCTTTCTAATGATCATGATCTTTTCCTCAAAGAAGTTAATGAATTTACGGTACTGTCTTTCAAAGCTAGTCGGAAGACTTCCAGTTTGGTGTGGCGCCATTTCCATTCCAATTTTCTGGAAGCTTGCTTCAGAGTTTGGGTATTTTCTGTATACCAGGGAGCTAGTTTCTTATGACAAATATTTTTCGTTTTTAGGGGTGCAACTGCATCTAGGGTATTGCGCAAGGTTAAATTGATTTCTTCAGTTAGGTGGTTAACTGATTTTTGTCCTCTGACGTCCTTGGGTAGGCGGAGGGAGTCTGGAAGGGCATCTAGGAATCTTTGGGTTGTCCGAGAATTTATGGCATGACTTTTGATGATCCTTGGTTGGGGTCTGAGCAGATTATTTGTTGCGATTGCAAACGTAATAAAATGGTGGTCCCATAGTCCAGGATTACGAGGAAAAACATTAAGATCCACAACATTTATTCCACGCGACAAAACTAGGTCCAGAGTATGTGGCAGTGAGTCGGTCCGGAGACATGTTGGACAAAACCCACTGAGTCGATGATGGCTCCGAAAGCCTTTTGGAGTGGGTCTGTGGACTTTTCCATGTGAATATTAAAGTCAACAAAAATTAGAATATCATCTGCCATGACAATAAGGTTCGATAGGAATTCAGGGAACTCAGTGAGGAATGCTGTATATGGCCCAGGAGGCCTGTAAACAGTAGCTATAAAAAGTGATTGTGTAGGCTGCATAGATTTCATGACTAGAAGCTCAAAAGACGAAAACGTCTGGGTTTTTTTGTAAATTGAAATTTGCTATCATAAATGTTAACAACACCTCCTCCTTTGCGGGATGCATGCGGGATATGGTCACTGGTGTAACTAGGAGGTGAGGCCTCATTTAACACAGTAAATTCATCAGGCTTAAGCAATGTTTCAGTCAGGCCAATCACATCAAGATTATGATGTGATCTATGTAGTACTCTATGTAGTACTGTGTGCCTTCCATAGTCATAACAGACTATGGGAGGCACCCAGTACTACATAGAGCCATGACTACATGGAACTCTATTCCACATCAAGTAACTGATGCAAGTAGTGAAATTGGATTTGAAAAACAGATTAAATAAATAAACATTATGGAACAGCGGAGACTGTGAAGCAACACAAACATAAGCACAGACACATGCATACACACAATAACATACGCACTATACACACACGTACACATGGATTTTGTACTGTATATATGTGGTAGTGATGGAGCAGGGGAATGAGGGCACACAGTGTGTTGTGAAATCAGTGAATGTATTGTAATGTTTTTAAAATGGTATAAACTGCCTTAATTTTGCTGGACCCCAGGAAGAGTAGCTGCTGTCTTGGCAGTAGCTAATAGGGATCCATAATAAATACAAATACAAATGTCATAAATGTACTTAATGGCAGAGTTTTAATTTTTGACTCTGAGTTTGACTTCCTTGACAATGATTTATCTTCCATATTTAATTGATGCTGTCTGTCTGGCAATGTCTTAGTCTGTATCGAACAAGTCTAGACACATGATTTATCAATGCTAATATTGAGACTTAAATGATAGGTGTTGAGTATTTTCTCTCCATTGAAAACGCACCTTTATAAGTGTTGTTAATGGCCCCACTTTCTCTCATGTCGAGAGACAAAGCCAGAGGCCAGACATACATTCAACTCTGAATGCAGGGTCGCCAAATGAATTAGCTTATGCAACTAGGGTTAGTTATTTTTACATGGCGGCTAATAAAATAAACATATTCCTTTGCTTTAAGTCCTGCTGGCCCCAATTAAGTTAGTGCTGTACGTGTCTATCAAAGCGAGTGAGCAAACGCCTGGGGATGATTGTGACGGGGCCAAAACAACAAGTGGCAATACTTCCTGATTGCATTCAGATGATTATTCTGTGCTATGGTAACGGTGCGTCTCTGGGTATTAATGTCAAAATAACAAACTAATGAACGTTTCCTCCCCAGAGTTGCCGCTTACCTTTGATCGCGCCTACAATTTAGATATAATCTACCTGTCATGTATAGTCCCTCTCCGGCCGCTAGGTCATCAGGCTGCTGATTATCCAGAACACCTGTCACCATTGTCTCGCGCACCAGCGCCTCATGACACTCACCTGGACTCCATCACTTCCTTGATTATCTTCCCTATATCTGTCACTCCCCTTGGTTCTTTCCTCATGTGTTATTGACTCTGTTTTCATGTCGATGTGTTGTTTGTGGTACGTGTTTATTGTTTCATTTATTTACCAAAACACTCACTCCCGGAACTTGCTTCCCGGCTCTCAGCGCACTCGTTACACTACCTTTTTAAAAAGCTGTCTACCTGTCTGGGCATCAAGATACTGTTCCTTTCTTAGCTCCCAGCAAATAGCTTTTTGCAAGGAACAAAATGAAAGAATCTCTTACGGGAGCTAGTGATTCATATTCATAATGTAGGATCACTGTCATGACAGTAATATCAGCGTTTGCTTCTTTCAGCCTCATTTCTATCCATCAGTACTGCTCTTTAACCCACAGCAGTTGTCCACTCCACAGGTAGCCTATCAATGTTCTTTGATCTCTGCTTCCCTCTGCCAAAGCTAATCCACTTCATTTGGAGCTGGTATGGGAGTCTCAAGGGGTCTCACCACTCAGCATTTTCCAGACCCAGATGCTGGTATGAAATCACATTGATGAGGAGGGAGGATACCCCCTGGCCTACCTAGTTTACACCCACCTTGTTTACGCCCCTTGCTTATGAACCATGCTATAATGCCAGCAGCCAAATTGATCCTTTACTCAGGGTTATCTGTCTTACAGTAGGTAATGACTGCAGATGACAGTTTAGACTTGATCTGAGCTCTCTCTCTCTGACCGCCTGCCATTATAATGATTGAGGGAGCGGTAGAGCGGGAGGGAAAAGAGTACGGCGGGTTAGACGTCACTCTCCACTAGTTGGGAAAGGTCTTGGACAGAGACTGATAAATGTTAATTACTGGACCTGACATTAGCAGACAGAGGCCAGAGTACAGGCACACGGGCTGCAGAGTGCCCTGGTATGAAAGGGAATTTCTGTGTGTGTGTGTTTCTCTCTCTGTGTATTTGATCATTTTTTTACTATGCTTGCAAGACGAGTAACCTTGCCTTATACGTGTATACTCGTGTTAGCTCCCTGAGGTAATACCTAGGCTTTAGCTCAATAGGCTAACTTTAGGCTAATCCCTAGCTTAGCCTATTGAGCTCTAACCCACATTGAAAGTACAGTGGTAAGATGAAGTTTTCACATCAAACGTCTTCCTGTCCAGACATCCGAAGACATCAGCATACTTGTCAAGTTGCTGCATACCCTCCATTCCCCCCATCCATCTAGTAATTGATACAGATTGGGATAACGGTCTCTCAGGTGGAATCAGACCAATGCAGCAGCACCTGTCTTATGCAGCTCATCAATACTTTAATGATTTAGTTTCTGGGTGAACACTGCCTCTGTGAACCAGCGGGTAGCAGAAGGGCTGCTAAACACAGCCAAGTGCTGTCAGGAGATGTACTTGCTCCCCACGTCCCAGATACTCAAAGAGCCACTCCGATGCTACAGTCAGTCAAGCCTCTGAGTCAGACAGCCAATAAAGTTCAGTCCACATAATCAAGATGGCTGTCCTCTTCATTCAGTCACTTACCCTGCATGAAGTTTGTCAGAGTGACATACCAGAAGTGTGCACTGAGCAGGATATGTCAATTAAGACATGATGAGGATTAGGACTTATGATGGGTAATTATGTTTGTCTGTCTCTGTGTGCGGATTTGTTCCCTTCATCCTATTTTGGGAGGTGATCTCACAGCGATCAACCTTCCACTCCAAAGCCATTCATGTTTTTTAGATCAAGGGTTCTTGTGAGGCAATGTTTAGCAGCCCTGCTACCATTAAAGTAATGGACAAAGTGCATCTCTCAATGCTCTATGAAAGAAGACACCAAACAACATCACCACTCAGTTGTTTCCGCGAACAATGAATGAAAGACCAGGTTTTTAAAAAATTTCCTCAAGTCTACTTATGCAAATACTCCTGGGCAGATGGAAGTGATAGGAGATGGGAAGGAGAGCAGAGGAAAGAACACTTTCCCCTCCAAATTCACACACGTCATTCCTCCTGTGGCGGCCAGCAATTGCCTGTTAGCTCAGCGGAGATCCCAATTTTAGCTCCAGGACGGTGACAATTTGAAAAAAATGAAAAAGTAGATTGTGCAGATTTATAGGCCCATTTAACCATGTCGCGCACCCTAGTTTGAAAGGTCTGTGGATCGTGTTCAAACAAAGATGTCATACAGTATTTGAATTCCTCCATCTTTATGCACTTTTGCCATTATAGTATTATTTAATCTACTGCTATTTATTCTGTGAAAAATAATATTTATTTGTTAATATCTTCTGATTCTAATTATGATGTATTTTAACTATATGCAATCTATTAGCTTCGAAATGTAAGTAGGTATATCTAGCTGTCTGATAACACGTTCTGATGGAATGGCTTGTCCTGCACTTTGTAAAAAACCAGAGTGCATTGAACGAATGTTGGAACAATATCTTGGTTCCTTTCTAAACATAGCAATGTGAATTCAAAGAGAACTCGGAGCACAAAATAGATGAAGGGAACTGGCAAAAGAGTCCTCATTCAAATGTGAGGGCAGTGTGAATACAAAGATAACTTAGTTCTTTATCTTAGTTTTTTTTTTACACCAGAGTTCACTTTAAAGAGTACTAAAACAGGTTATTGTAAAGAGGACTATATGTGAAAACACCCAAAGTGAAGAATAGACAGCTCACAGTGGTTGTCAGTGCTTGTACAATGAGCCTTGATCCTATAGGGGGCACTGTTGAATCTTCTGAAGGTCCCGTACTGAGACCGACACAACAGGTTATACGCAACTGTAAGGATTTATGTCGCATATATCATAGCTGCTCTGTGTTGAACTGATGAGAGAAAGGCATTTTAATAATGTAGGATGAAAAATAGAGGGATTGTAATGGCGATTCAAACTCAAAATGACCGGAGAGTTGAGGTAAAGGGAACCATTGCAAAATGATCATTTCTGGGTGTCAATCTCAAATTTAACACGTGCTTTTCCCTCCCCTATTCAGTGCCTTAGTTAATTACAACCCTACAACATGCTTCATTCATATTAATACAATAATTAAAGTATGTTGGAAATTAGGCTACATATGGTCAATTTGCGTGCACGTCACACCTCGTACTCAGAATTTGCCAATCCGGTGTGAGCGTTCTATCTCATTTGGTTTCTCTGCGGAGCCCGCAGATCATGAATCACTAACTGCCATCGTTGCAGAGTGGTGAGAGGAACACGAGATGAATTCAACAATATTCACTTATTTAACAGACGAAAAGTAGGACTATTAAAAGCATGATGTTATCTTATGATAGCATAACTGTCGTAGTGATTAACTCCTGAAGACGAAATTAACGAATTACAAATTAGCTGGACACATAAAATCTTAGCCTACTCAGGTAGAGAGTATTTTACCGCTGAAGATCTGTCCACATACCGTGTTGAAAACGTAGATAAAGAATTCTTATAGAGAAATGATATGAATTGTTTTGGAAAGACACTCGACGTACCCTATGCTTAAAAGACTGTAGGCTACGACGCACAACTAAAAATGGACCAGCAGAAAACGATTGAAGGGCATTTTACAAAAATGAACATTATATTTGATGAATGCTAAATATTAGATCGTTTTCATGAGTTGTTTTTGCAATACAAAAAATAACTGCAGCGTGTTATGTCAAAGACCAGCTTCGGGAGGCACAACCAGTGATGTAGGAATCATAATCTGCGCAACGGACACACCTGTAATCAACGGTCAATAAAACATACACAAGGTAACACTAAACCGGGCCAATTAAACTCTTAAATCATTTAGCCAATGCAACGTGTTGCAGGGAACAAACAATAAACCGATTCATTTAGGATAAATTATATTTTGTTGCATCAGGGGTGGATACTGGGACGGACCGTTATTCCCCAGGAGTTGCTCATTTCCCTCCTCGGCACCATTCGAGCAAGACATGTCGCACTGTTTGGGTACCTGTCGTTTCAGCGATGGCTGTTGACTGTCGGACTTTCGCCAGCTTCCAGCAATTGTACCGAGTAGATACATCAATTGTTTAATGAATGGAAAACGTTTATCCTGTTAGTATTTGAAAGAGAGGAGAGAAAAGTTTTGTGCAAACTTTTGGCACCTTCCCTCGGGAACGTCGCTAGTGACCGGAGCTGTCTCGCTTTTCCCCCTTTCTGTGCGTCTGGAACTTTCTGATTCATCGGAAGGAAAGATGACTCTTCTCTGCACACTGGGGCTCGCAGCGGTCGTGCTTTTCGGAGGTGAGAAATTCTCATATTCCACATTCATGAATAAGAATAATAGGCTATACTACATTTTCAGCACATGCGCGTCACACACGTTTTCTTTCAGGGGGAAGCGATGCATTCTGTAAAAACTATTTACATCTTATTTAAGTCTGTCTTCAGTTGTCAGTATCCATCATGTCCATTATATCCACTATTTAAATTTCCCTTAATGTAGTATCAATCATATCGACTTTCTCTCAATTATCTTCTGGACATAATTTTCTAATGAAAATATATGATCTCAATGTGAGTCATCATGAACAAGGCTAAGAATAGGCATGGGTAACATAAATGTCAAGCTCTTTTTCCTGGAAAGTGGATGACCAAGTTAAATATGGAATAAGAAGGACTGGTTTGATGTGCTTATAAGATAAATGGGAAGTATTATAATCAAGATAGAGATAGAGAGGGAAGAAGTAATTTGTTAGACATTGGTAGTGACTGCACTCTACTAAATGTGTAATATTCTAAATTGAGACAGAGAAGAATATCAATATTTCAAGGGCTGTATTGTGGGGATTGTGAATGGAGCTAGAAATAGCTTTATAATTGTTGCAGGTGTGTCCCACCATGGTTTTGAACCGCAGTCATGTTCTATAAACCTAATGCTGGGCTGAGACTGAGAGGGAGCCTCTGTACTCAGAATGGCTGCTTGTCAAAGCCTGCAGTTAGGAAGAGGGTGTCTGCAGGGCTCTAAATTGCGACCAACTGCATATGTGACTAAATATTTTGCTGTGTGACCAGGAGTTTTATTCTGGGAGCACTGTGTGACTATGAAAACTCCCAGATACAGTTAGTTGTTGTAATGATAAGTCATCTGTACCTTTTGTTTCCAAGCTTCCTAAAGAATCAAGCCAGTGCAGATTCGTTAGCGTCATGGTTGCACCAGTACTACAGCAAAAACAGTTTGCACAACCAGGTCTCAACATCTGACCCATATTACCAGCACAACATTTTTATTTTCCTATAGTAGATAGCCACTGTATATCCACCAATTTTTCCATATTTGTGTTTTTTCATCAGAAATTAATATTTAGAGTAACCTTTGTGTGTATAAAATATTGCTGTCCTCAGATTTTGAAATAATAGATTTGAGATGTATTACAATTGAGGATTTTGCAAAACCACCTAGTGATAGGTTTGAAAGAAATACATGTCTGTCATTTAGCAACCGCATGCCATGATTAGATCTGGGAAAAACACACCAATCTCTTTCATAAGTTCTTTAAACAAAAAAGCTAATTTACCAACATTTCTGAAAATGTGTATATATAGCATTTTGGAATGAAATTCTTAATGTTTTCAATACCTTAAATCTGGCCAGTCTCCTGGGATGTGGCAGTGGGAATGAGAAAAGGGCTGAATTGATTCTGTCCTTAGTTGGCTGTCTGCCTCCTGGTGTGTGGAGCCTCAGGGGATGTCCCTGTTCAGTCCCATAGACAGCTCTCCCTGGAGGGGTAGAGGAGCTCTGGGGTCTGGGTGGTCTCTTTTTAAGATTAGGATCACTGTTTTTAATGCTACATGCAGTGAAATGTGTTGTTTTCCTGGTAATCCCAGTAGTTTTACTCTAGCAAATTAAGGTTATGGGCACATATACAGTTTTTTTTTTTTATATTGTAGGCTCAGGGATTCAAACCAGCAAACTTTTGGGTACTGGCCCAATGCTCTAACTACTAGGCTACCTGCTGCTCATCATCCATACACAGCAAATTGGTCAGTGTTGATTTTTCTGTGTAACATTTCTGTTGATTCAGGAGTGAAATTCACTCGGTAAGAGTGAAATGAACACTCAGTGGTGTGAAATACACCCCAGTGTTGGTGTTAATAACCAAAGTTATTGTTTTAGAATGTGGAGAGTAAAACAGTCCCATCAAAACCCACACACATCATTATCATATTTCCCAGCATGCTCTACTGCAGGTTGATTTTTCAAGGATTGTTTTTAATTTCTGTGTTTTTGCATGTACATTGATTAATTAATCTTACGCTACAAATGATAAGTAACATACAATTTCTAAACTAATCCAATCAGTTAGCTAGATATATTGCTAGATATATTGCAACCATTATTGAAGTGCTTATTCCAGGTTAAATCGTTAAGGAAGGAAAAAAAGAAACGTCCCTTTTTCAGGACCCTGTCTTTCAAAGATAATTAACACTGTTTCACATGCTTGATCAATGAACCATAAACATTTAGTGAACATGCACCTGTGGAACGGTCTTAAAGACACTAACAGCTTACAGACGGTAGGCAATTAAGGTCACAGTTATCAAAACTTAAACACTAAAGAGGCCTTTCTACTGACTCTGAAAAACTGACTCTGAACGTGCCTTAGGCATGCTGCAAGAAGGCATGAGAACTGCAGATGTGGCCAGGGCAATAAATTGCAATGTCCGTACTGTGAGATATCTAAGACAGCGCTACAGGGAGACAGGACGGACAGCTGATCGTCCTCACAGTGGCAGACCACGTGTATCAACACCTGCACAGGATCGGTATATCTGAACATCACACCTGCGGGACAGGTACAGGATGGCAACAACAACTGCCTGAGTTACACCAGGAATGCACAATCCCTCCATCAGTGCTCAGACTGTCCAGAATAGGCTGAGAGAAGCAGGACTGAGGGCTTGTAGGCCTGTTGTAAGGCAGGTCCTCAGCAGACATCACCGGCAACAACGTCGGCTATGGGCACAGACTCACCGTCACTGGACCAGACAGGACTGGCAAAAAGTGCTCTTCACTGACAAGTCACGGTTTTGTCTCACCAGGGGTGATGGTCGGATTTGCGTTCGTCGAAGGAATGAGCGTTACACCGAGGCCTGTACTCTGGAGCGGGATCGATTTGGAGGTGGAGGGTCCGTCATGGTCTGGGGAAGTGCGTCACAGCATCATCGGACTGAGCTTGTTGTCATTGCAGGCAATCTCACCGCTGTGCGTTACCTCCCTCATGTGGTACCCTTCCTGTAGGCTCATCCTGACATGACCCTCCAGCATGACAATGCCACCAGCCATAACATCTCACAGCAAGAACTGGCAAATTTGGTGCAGTCCACGAGGAGGATGTGCACTGCAGTACTAAATGCAGCTGATGGCCACACCAGATACTGACTGTTACTTTTGATTTTGACCTCCCTTTGCTCAAGGACACATTATTCCATTTCTGTTAGTCGCATGTCTATGGAACTTGTTCAGTTTGTGTTTCAGTTGTTGAATCTTGTTATGATCAATCAACTATTTACACATGTTAAGTTTGCTGAAAATAAACGCATTTGACAGTGAGAGGACGTTTATTTTTTTGCTGAGTTTATTTCCAGTTACTTCAACGTAATTTCATTGAAATGACAGAGAAACAATGTTGATTTAACCAGTGTGTCCCCAGTGGGAAGGCCTTATGATATATGTAATGTATTGTCATTTAATTGATGCTATTCACCTAGGTACTCATTAGGTGTAAGCCACAGGCATTTAAAATTAAAGAATTTAACAAACATGTCTATGTCACTAACAAATACAGTCATGGGTGGTAGCTCTATAATTCACTCAAAGAAAAGGCACCATGGGAAATATGCAAATGAGGCTTTACACCATAGTGTTAAAACAACACCCAAAATGACTTACTGTAACAGTGTTTTTGTTAAACACTGATAGGAGTTACCTCTAGATCGAAATATGGTTGAATAGAAATAGCACTGTATTAATTACCTTAAAGTGTCAAAATTGATTAACACTGTCTAGTTTAATGGATTTTTTATGCACTACAGAGTGTTACATGAACATTCAAAATGTAACACTATAATCAGAGTACTTTTTATACTCTGTAGAGTGGGACCATATGTACTTTGAGATAGTGTAAAATCAACTCTTAAGTGTTGCTTTAACACTACAAAATGTTCTGTGCAAAGTGGCACACACACACACACACACACACACACATTTTCACTGTAGAAGAACAGAGGTCAGACCTATAAGACTGGCTGAACAGTAGAATAAAACAAGCCATGCTTCTTATTGGACTTCATGGTTAGGGAGCAGCATTGTAAAGAGCTGCAAGGAGAGATGGTGTGTAAAAACACCATGAAGGCTGCCGCAGTGGACCAGCACATATAGGACCAGTATTCTACAGAGCAGTTTATAAGCGTCGTAACTGTCACGCCCTGACCTTAGTTCCTTTTTTATGTCTCTATTTTGGGTTGGTCGGGGCGTGAGTTTGGGTGGGCATTCTATGTTGTTTTTCTATGTTTTCTTTTCTATGCGTTTGGCCAGGTATGGTTCCCAATCAGAGGCAGCTGTCTATCGTTGTCTCTGATTGAGAAGCATACTTAGGTATCCTTTTCCCACCTGGTGTTTGTGGGTAGTTGTTTCCTGTTTTGTGTTTTCACCTTTCAGGACTGTTTTGATTTTTCATTTCTTACATTCACGCTGTTATTTTGTATGTTCGTGTTCGGTGTTAATAAATGATCATGGACACTTACCACGCTACGTTTTGGTCCGATCCTTCCTACTCCTCATCCGATGAAAACGAAGATCGTTACAATAACATGGACACACTGGTAATAAACTTGAGGGCATATATCTTTTTAATTTTTTAAATTTATTCTTTATTCTTTTTCTTTTTCTTTTTTTAAACTAGGCAAGTGAGTTAAGAACAAATTCTTATTTATAATGACGTCATAATTTACAATGACTACCCCGGCCAAACCTGGACGATGCTGGGCCAATTGTGCGCCACTCTATGGGACCCCCAATCACGGCCGGATGTGATGCAGCCTGGATATTGAGGAGGGTTAAGTACATTCATCTGATTGCCCTTCCTCAAACCAATGCTGATTCCACAGCCTGATTGCTGTAAACCATGAAAATTAGGTCAGATTGGAAAATACAATCTATTTTCACTTTAATGTGATCTTTCAGATATACAGTAACATCCACCTTTTGGGAAGGTGGAGATAAAGAGGGAGTCGAGAGAGATAATGGAAAGTGAGACAATGAGACAGGCAGCTGCAAGTGCCAATATCTGTACATGCTTACACACACACACACACACACACACACACACACACACACACACACACACACACACACACACACACACACACACACACACACACACACACACACACACACACACACACACACACACACACACACACACACACACACCTATTACAAGTGATTTCTAGGGCTGTCTGCATGGCCTGGTTAGAGTGAAGATGGCTGTTATCACCTCTTTCATAATATGGGTCTGCTGACGACATCCAGTTTACTTGGCTTCCCTACAGTAATATGAGAGGACAAAGGGCCTAGACACAGAATGGGATTGACTGTAGAGCATTGTCATTCATTTTCCTAGAGACACCAATGAATAAACCAATAGAGGATAGGAAAAACGGCATTATTTGTTTCACACGAAAAAGCCATATTACAACCTATGTGTTGTGAAAATTGAATTGGTGCTCTATAATCTGTTAGTTCATATGCCTTGCGACTGTGATATATAGGCCTAAAGGCCGAGACAATAAGAATACACAGTGGCAGAATCAATTGAACCACACGTTTTGTTTTTTCACAAAACAGGATTGCAACCTCTGTCCGGTGAAGTCCATGACGCATATTGCATGTAATAGACAGTTACATGACCTACAGCATGGTCAAGTTAATGTTTCAGACATTTTCGGACCACTTAACAACTATTGATTTAGAACCACAGAGAGTTACCACAAGTTCCAAAGAAAACATGAGCTGCCTCCACTATTCCAGCACCATTTCAACTTCAACATTTCAACATCATCAAATCTCGTCTGCTTAGTCTAAATCACCACTGTTTAGTCTAAAAGATACCAAAAACAATTTAGTCCAATCAACGTTAGTTAAATATGATGTGGCTGTCCATGGTTCTGATTTCTGTGTGTGTGCGCATGCGTGTTCGTGCTATTAGAAAAACACGTTGACTCACCCTACTTATAATGCGGGTGGAAATTCCACCCTTTTCTCTTTCATGTTGACGAAACGGTCTGTCACTCTGTCATACAGTACACACTAATATTTTTTTATCTTGTCCTAGGCTACCTGGCTAACATGCTTGCTCACTAGCCTAACTTCCATTCATGGGCAATGTTAGCTAGTTAACATTAGCCTTCTACATCTAGCTACATATTGAACTTCCATACTCTCTGGCCAGGGTCACAACAATGTATGAATTAATGGGTGGATCAGAATCGCCACCAGTACACATAATTAAGTAATGGATCTCCCGAGTGGGGCAGTGGTCTAAGGCTCTGAATCGCAGTGCTAGCTGTGCCACTAGAGATTCTGGGTTTGAGTCCAGGCTCTGTCGCAGCCGGCCGCAGCCAGGAGGCCCATGGGGTGGTGCACAATTGGCCTAGTGTTGTTTGGGTTAGGGAGGGTTTGGCCAGCAGGGATATCCTTGTCTCATCGTGCACTAGTGACTCCTGTGGTGGGCCGGGCGGAGTGCATGCTGACACGGTCGCCAGGTGTACAGTGTTTCCTCTGACACATTGGTGGGGCTGGCTTCTGGGCAGTGTGGCTTGGTTGGGTTGTGTTTGGGAGGATGCATGACTCTCGACCTTCGCCTCTCCTGAGTCCGTACGTGAGTTGCAGCAATGAGACAAGACTGTAACTACTACCAATTGGATACCACAAGATTGGGGAGGATAAAAAAAATATTTAAAAAATTAAGTAAAACCACAAGTCTACATCCGTATCTCCATTGATGACTAATTTAGGAAAGGCCAAATTTTAGCTAGCCACCGGAGAACAACTACACAACGAGAGTCAACAATTCTAGTTTTTCTGTCAATGAAGTTTACTTGGCTTCCCTACATGCTCTCAATGATATTTGGTAGGAGTGAGGCCAAAATCCAAGCTGGCTTCCCTTGACACTTTTTTTTGGTGCACCAGGACCATTCTCAGTTTAGCTCAACGCTGATTGCAAACGTTTTATACTTTTTTTTATCAAGGGAGGCCAAATGCTCACTGGCTTCCCTTGCATTCAATGCTACCGGCGGCACCAATGTCATACTCATTTGGACCAGACAGCATCAGGTAGAGGCTGCCTATACGTAGAGAGACAGAGGGGCACTGTTGTTCTCGCTCGGCTGCTATCTCCTGTGAGGTACATCCAGCCTCTTGCGAATTGAAGGAAAATCATGAAACACAGTGAGAAAAAATATAAATTATTTTATGTTTTAAAATTTAAAATACATTTATTTGGGGGGAAGCCTGACTTCTCTTGCCATACATGAATGCACGCCACTGCTTGGTTGTTTGCTGTCTGAGCTCTGGGAGTCTGAAGGAACATTGTGAATATGGCAGTCTCCCCCGGATGGGTCTGGGGGCTTGGAACCTCCATGCTGCTCCCCACACACTCATCTCGGTGGGAAAACAACATTAAAGCCCGCCAGGCGAGAGAACGCACCATGGGAGGTCTGGAGACATTATCATAGGTAACGGAGCATTAGTTAAAGGACTGACCGGCTGTAAGTAGCGGTCGTATCAGCAGCAGTCTCATTGCCAAAACTAAGACCTTTGCCGAAACAGACAGTTCTGCCGAGATGTTCTGAGGAGTTATTCGAGGAAGGAAAGAGAGGAAGGCTTGACGTCACTCTCTCACCTGAGTATTTTACCTTGCTATTTTCAGATGATCTAATTGTGTCGTTTTGTCAACTATGTGTGTGTTTTCTATCTATGTTCGCTCCTCTCCCTGTAGGTTTTACAGAAGTTCTCCACCCCGTAGCTGCAACCCTTCTAATTTAGTCAAAGCTCGTATCCTCTACAATCCTCTACCATGGTGCTTGCCTACGGATCAGCAAGGGGATCTGCCCCTACCTAACTTCAGGCTATGTTCAAAACCTCCGTTCTGCCTTATCTGTTATCTTGGTCATTCCACACCTACGGGGGCTCAGCTCCTGCTCAGCCCAGTCAAAGCTCTTCTCCTTCCTGGCACCCCATTGGTGGAACGAGCATCCCCCTGAAGATAGAAAAGCAGAGTCCCTGCCCAACTTACGAAAACAATTGAAACCTCTTTATAGAGCATCTTATCTCCCCCATTAAAAAAAAATATACTAAATAAAATAAATCAATTGCACTTTTCTTTTTCTACAAGCACTGAATGTGCTGATAACTTCTGTATTGAGGAAAAATGTAATTACTATCTTAAGATGAATGCACTTGTAAGTCGTTTTGAATAAAAGCATCTGCTAAATGACTAAAATATGATACCACACATCTACACAACCAGGACTAATAGAGAGGGAGACATTAACCAATCAAGGCTTAGATAACTCATGCACTGCCTGGAAAGAATGATGGAGGGATCACTGATTCTCCTCTCCTCCGCTGGCAGCTCTAATCCCTGAGGAGCTACCTGATCTTTTCCCTCTTCTGTCTGTCCTTGTTGTTTTAATTCCCTGTTGAGTTGGACTCACACGCTTTGACTGTAAGTGAAATGCATGAGTTTTAGAGGAACATGTCAGAGAACGTTTTTCTTTTGAAGGAGACAGATTTCTGTTCTTCTCAAAGTAGAAGTAGTTCAACCAACCATAGATCCTGTGGTGTGCTTGTATGTCAGCAGTCCCATAACAACTACACGTCACGTTTCTATTTTAATTAGATTTTTTATCTAACCTTTAACTCTGTAATGTTGGAAATGAACCCATATGTAAGGATTCACTGTTAGTCTACACCTGTTGTCTATGAAGCATGTGACAAATACAATTTGATTTGATGTTATCAATGTTATCTATCCCCACAGAGCAGGATGTTGTTGGGCTTCTGGCATCAAGTTCAACATGACCTTGTGATTGATAATGGCTTTGAATGGTTCTGTAAGCTGGCATTAAATAATGGTCTGTTCCCGTGGAGCACCAGTGGTTATTGTTACATGTCCCAAGTGGCGCAGCGGTCTAAGGCGTCACTACAGACCCTGGTTCGTTCCCAGGGTGTCACAACCGGCTGCGGTGGCGAGTCACAGAAGGTGGCGCACAGTTGGTTTGGCCTGGTGGTAGGGTGTCATTGTAAATAAATAAAAAATCTTGACTGCCTAGTTAAATAAAGGTTAAATAAAATTAAAATAAATGTTCTTTCTGATTGTCTTGTTCCTAGACTCAGGTAATTCTGAGCTATTTCCTATCGATTGATTTCCCACCAGGTTCATCAAATGTTAGAGAATGAAAAAATGTAAACTCCTTCAAAAGTTCAACCTAACAAAACAAAACTCCACAACACATTTTTGTACCAAGAAGAAAAATGTAGACAGGTGAATTTAAATTTCAAACTTGATAGAGGCTCAGGAAATTAACCGGGGACCCGAGGGAGGATATTTCACACTTTAAAAAATGTGATTCCCAAACCAAGACGCAATTCCCTTACCAATTTTTAGCAACACTGCCTCGAGAGGTTCAGTAAACATCCACCAATACAAATGATATTAGAAATGGTTATTGCTCCATAAACCTACATTCGTATGTGTTAACCAACTGAACCGCATATATGCATTTGGAGCATGGATACATAAATTGGAACCGGTGTGCCAGGCAGCTGGCGGGTGATAGATAATGCACTCTAAAATCTGGAAGGATTCAACAGCTATTTCTTCAATATACTTATACTGAGTGTACAAAACATTAGGAGCACCTTCCTAATATTGAGTTGCACCCACTTTTGACCCCAGAACAGCCTCAATTCGTCAGGGCATGGACTCTACAAGGTGTCGAAAGCGTTCCACATGCATGCTGGCCGATGTTGACTCCAATGCTTCCCGCAGTTGTGTCAGATTGGCTGGATTTCCTTTGGGTTGTGGACCATTCTTTATACACACGGAAAACTGTTTAGCGTGGAAAAACCCAGCAGCGTTTTTTGCAGTTCTTGACATACTCAAACCGGTGCGCCTGGAACCTACCACCATACCCTGTTCAAAGGCACTTAGACTTTTGTGTTGCCCATTCACCCTCTAAACTGTCTCTTCCCCTTCATCGACACTGATTGAAGTGGATTTACCAAGTGACGTCAATAAGAGATCATAGTTTTCACCTGGATTCACCTGATCAGTCTGTCATGGAAAGAGTGGGTGTTCCTAATGTTCTGTACTCTCAGTGTATGTTGAACCCTATAACTTCTGTCAATGAGACCATACCCATGGAGGTTAGAGTTTTGTGCTAGGCCTTTTTACCGGTAGTTTGGTGTAGCCTATACTGTTTGTTTACTCCTCAGCAGAGTACATTAGATATAAGAATAAGATATACTGATCGATGTGCACACCCACGGCCAGTCTGGGTTATAAAATGGTGCCGGAGGAGATGGCCACCGTTTTACGGTCTCCTAACCAATTGTGCTATTATGTGTTTTTTTTTGCGATATTTGTAAATTATTTTGTACATAATGTTTCTGCAGCCGTATCTTACAGCAGAAAAGAGCTTCTGGATATCAGGACAGCGATCACTCACCTCGGATTAGACAAAGATTTCTTCAACAACAACAACAACAACAGCAACAACAACAACAACAGCAAGCAGGACTCACACAGTATTCTCCAAACACCCCACAGGGTAGACATCCCAATTATTTGCAAAAGGAAGCGATGCAGAGGAAGAAGAGCCGGATGCCTCGTCCGGACCAGCAGAAGACAACTAGGAAAGCTGCCGTTACCGTCAATATTACTCGCCAACGTGCAATCATTGGACAATAAACTAGATGAGGTACGATCACGAATATCCTACCAACGGGACATCAAAAACTATAATATCCTATGTTTCACGGAATCGTGGCTGAATGACGACATGGATATTCAGCTAGCGGGATACACGCTGCACCGGCAGGATAGAACAGCACACTCTGGTAAGACGAGGGGGGGCCGTCTGTGCATATTTGTAAACAACAGCTGGTGCACGAAATCTAAGGAAGTCTCTAGATTTTGCTCGCCTGAAGTAGAGTATATTGTGATAAATTGCAGGCCACACTACTTGCCTAGAGAGTTTTCAGCTATACTTTTCGTTGCTGTTTATTTACCACCACAGACAGATGCCGGCATTAAGACCACACTCAGCCAGCGTATAAGGAAATAAGCAAAAAGGAAACCACTCACCCAGAGGCAGCGCTCCTAGTGGCCGGAGACTTTAATGCGGGGAATCTTAAATCAGTTCTACCAAATCTCTATCAACATGGTAAATGTGCAACCAGAGATAAAAAAAAATCTAGATCACCTGTACTCCACACACAGAGTTGTGTACAGAGCTCTCCCTCGCCCCCGATTTGGTAAATCCAACCACAACTCTATCCTCCTGATTCCTGCTTACGAGCAAAAATTAAAGCAGGAAGCCCCAGTGACTCGGGTCTATAAAAAATGGTCAGATGAAGCAGATGCTAAACTACAGGACTGTTTTACTATCACAGACTGGAACATGTTCTGGGATTCTTCCGATGACATTGAAGAATACACCACATCAGTCACTGGCTTTATCAATAAGTGCATTAAGGACATCGTCCCCACAGTGACTGTACGTACATACCCCAACCAGAAGCCATGGATTACAGGCGACATTCGCACTGAGCTAAAGGGTAGATCTGCCACTTTCAAGGTGCGGGAATCTAACCCGGAAGCTTATAAGAAATCCCGCTATGCCTTGCGACGAACCATCAAACAGGCAAAGCATTGAGGCAAGCAACACTGAGGCATGCATGAGAGCATCAGCTGTTCCGGACGACTGTGTGATCACGCTCTCCGTAGACGACGTGAGTAAGATCTTTAAACAGGTCAACATTCACAAGGCTGCGGGGCCAGACGGATTACCAGGACGTGTGCTCCGGGCATGTGATGACCAACTGGCAGGTGTCTTCACTGACATTTTCAACATGTCCCCGATTGAGTCTGTAATACCAGCATGTTTCAAGCAGACCACCATAGTCCCTGTGCCCAAGAACACAAAGGCAACCTGCCTAAATGACTACAGACCAGTGGCACTCACGTCCATAGCCATGAAGTGCTTTGAAAGGCTAGTAATGGCTCACATCAACACCATTATCCCAGAAACCCTAGACCCACAACAATTTGCATACCGCCCAAACAGATCCACAGATGATGCAATCTCTATTGCACTCCACACTGCCCTTTCCCACCTGGACAAAAGGAACACCTATGTGAGAATGCTATTCATTGACTACAGCTCAGCGTTCAACACCATAGTACCCTCAAAGCTCATCATTTAGCTAAGGACCCTGGGACTAAACACCTCCCTCTGCAACTGGATCCTGGACTTCCTGACGGGCCGCCCCCTGGTGGTGAGGGTAGTTAGCAACACATCTGCCACGCTGATCCTCAACACTGGAGTTTCCCAGGGGTGCGTGCTCAGTTCCCTCCTGTACTCCCTGTTCACCCACGACTGCATGGCCAGGCACGACCCCAACACCATCATTAAGTTTGCTGACAACACAACAGTGGTAGGCATGATCACCGACAACGACGGTCCCTATAGGGAGGAGGTCAGAGACCTGGCCGGGTGGTGCCAGAATAACAACCTATCCCTCAACCTAACCAAGACCAAGGAGATGATTGTGGACTACAGGAAAAGGAGCATTGTGTGCCGCCCCCCAACCCCTCTTTTACGCTGCTGCTACTCTCTGTTTATCTTATATGCATCGTCACTTTAACTATACATTCATGTACATACTACCTCAATTGGCCCGACCAACCAGTGCTTCAGCACGTTGGCTAGCCGGGCTATCTGCATTGTGTCCCACCACCTGCCAACCCCTCTTTTTACGGTACTGCTACTCTCTGTTCATCATATACGCATAGTCACTTTAACCATATCTACATGTACATACTACCTCAATAAGCCTGACTAACCAGTGTCTGTATATAGCCTTGCTACTCTTATTTCCAAATGTCTTTTTACTGTTGTTTTATTTCTTTACTTACCTACACACACACACAAACTTGTTTTTTTCCGCACTATTGGTTAGAGCCTGTAAGTAAGCATTTTACCTGTTGAATTTGGCGCAAGTGATAAATAAACTTTGATTTGATTTGAAGAAAATGCTATTGCCTCTAGAAAACTCATATTTGTCTATTTCTACTTAGCATTGCATGTGTTGGAGACCAGTCACTAGTCCCTATTTTGTCTGAAAATTGCAATCTGCCATGGAATAGATTTAATCAGGGAATGAGAAAAAGTTGTTTTTAGGCCTCGATAGTTGAATATTATTGTGTGTGTGTGCATGTGAGTGTATATTTGTCTTTGTGCCCATTAATTTGAATGGGGTACAGAAGTCAAAAGTACAGGCAAGACTTTTCCCTCTTCAATTTGACTGTTTTGAACAAATGAAAGCAGGCCTCACTTCAGCACATAATCTAGCACTGGAATCAAGAGCTTCACCTCAAAGTCCTTACTTTCAACCTCCCTCTCCTCACATCTCTCATTCTTCCATTCTCTTCCTCCTCTAAAGTAGTTGCTGTAGTTGGCTGCTCTGTGGGCAGAGAGTGGCGAGTGGCATCCGGCAGTCATTGGAAAATCCTGCTGACCCATGCATCATTTACATGATTATTTTCTGAAGACGAGGTCTGTGAACCCTGATAAGATCGTATTGAAACCCCCTCACCCCCTCTCCTCCCCTGCCCTCCACTCCTTGAGTCCCTCACCCACTCCTCTCCCCTCCCCTGCCCTTCACCTCACACTAGAATTTAATTACGAGAAGTAACCAGGGCAGCGTGGAGCTCCGGCAGAATTAATGGAAATGGAAAAGGAATAGGCAATCCTCTCCTTCCCAGGCTGGCTCTGGTGACGCGGCCGACAGACAAAGCGAGGGGGGCAGCTCTCGTCTCGCTGAGCACCGACCCGGCAATTTCCTCTCACAGCTGCTCCCTCGTCTTGTCTCCCTTGGCTCCCTAGTGGCCGTCAAGCCCACCGTTGCCTGTCCACACACACTGTGGATACACAACCGTACACCACCAGACAACATGAGGAGATTTGTATTATATCTTTAGTCCTTTTCCACAATCGGGAAAGGTTAGAGGTTCACAGTGTTTTGTCCAAGTGACAAGAGCTTCTGGCATTGGTGAGGCAGGTCACCAGAGATTGACCCCAAACTGATCACGCCTGATCTTTGTGTGTTTAATGTCATCTGATCCTTGCTTAGTGTCTCCCTTATCTTTCAAACAGGACAAGCATAGTGGTTTCCTATGTATCTCACTGAGCTGTTCTTTCACTGGCCGATCTCCTGCTGGATTCCCAATTAGCACCGTAGTAGCTGTGCTGCTGTAGATCTGCCCGGAGCCAGCCCTGCCTGGACCGGCCCAGCGCTTAGTAATGGAGGATAAGGCAGCACTTAAAAGGCCCACTTAGGGGGAGCCGAGACGCAGCCAAAGCCCGTGGATTTAAACTGAGCCGTGAAATCCCCTTTGTTTCGCTGTGGGTCTGTGTGGGTCTGGGGCTCTATAGGCTGCGGTCTGGGGGCTTCAAGGGCTGCTTTGCTTTCTGCTGCATAATTGGGCTCTCTTTACCAGAGCATGTAATCTCCATAAATGCAGTATTTATGCTAGGTGGGAGAAGAGGACCTGTTTTCAATCGTGGGTGGGATGCCGTATGTGTTTAACGTAACTGATGAGAGGGACACCACGGCTGATGTGGTCCTCTTTGGTCTCACTCTCTCAGCCCGAATTGGGGGGTTATAGAGAGGGGTTTCTTTCTTCCTGATCATCATGCCGGATGAGTCTGCCCACCTGTAGCTTTTGGCTGTAATCTTAAGCATTTATCTGTAGTTGTGGTATTAAAGAGATACTGTGAGATTCTGACAGTTAAGATTGAGATTCTAGCATTTTCTACCCGCCCAGAGTCAGATGGATACAGATGGAACTCATGGATACTTTTCTCTGCTCTGCTGATGAGTATTTATCTCAACTCACAAAGGAGTAGTAAAGGCCTAGCGCACTAATTAGGTGAGACAATGTTTTTAATTTACTGTTATTATTATTATTATTATTTAAGTTATCAGCACCCCTTCTTCCCATGGATTTGCATGCACAGACATATAAAAATGGTATCCACGAGTTCATCTGACTCTGGGTCAGTCGAATTGCCAGAATCTCGCAGTATTGCCAGAGTGTGTGTCTGTCTATCTATCTATCTATCTATCTATCTATCTATCTATCTATCTATCTATCTATCTATCTATCTATCTATCTATCTATCTATCTATCTATCTATCTATCTATCTATCTATCTATCTATCTATCTATCTATCTATCTATCTATCTATCTATCTATATATCTATCTATCTATCTATCTATCTATCTATCTAGTCAATTCAAGGGGCTTTATTGGCATGGGAAACGTCTTAACATTGCCAAAGCAAGTGAGGTAGATAATATACAAAAGTGAAATAAACAATAAAAATGAACAGTAAACATTACACATACAGAAGTTTCAAAACAATAAAGACTTTACAAATGTCATATTATGTATATAAACAGTGTTGTAACAATGTACAAATGGTTAAAGTACACAAGGGAAAATAAATAAGCATAAATATGGGTTATATTTACAATGGTGTTTGTTCTTCACTGGTTGCCCTTTTCTTGTGGCAACAAGTCACAAATCTTGCTGCTGTGATGGCACACGGTGGACTTTCACTCAGTAGATATGGGAGTTTATCAAAATTGGATTTGTTTTCGAATTCTTTGTGGATCTGTGTAATCTGAGGGAAATATGTCACTCTAATATGGTCATACATTGGGCAGGAGGTTAGCAGGTGCAAATCAGTTTCCACCTCATTTTATGGGCAGTGAGCACATAGTCTGTCTTCTTTTGAGAGCCATGTCTGCCTACGGCGGCCTTTCTCAATAGCAAGGCTATGCTCACTGAGTCTGTACATAGTCAAAGCTATCCTTAAGTTTGGGTCAGTCACAGTGGTCAGGTATTCTGCCACTGTGTACTCTCTGTTTAGGGCCAAATAGCATTCTAGTTTGCTCTGTTTTTTTGTTAATTCTTTCCAATGAGTCAAGTAATTATCTTTTGGTTTTCTCATGATTTGGTTGGGTCTAATTGTGCTGCTGTCCTGGGGCTCTGTGGGGTGTGTTGGTGTTTGTGAACAGAGCCCCAGGAACAGCTTGCTTAGGGCACTCTTCTCCAGGTTAATCTCTCTGTAGGTGATGGCTTTGTTATGGAAGGTTTGGGAATCGCTTCCTTTTAGGTGGTTGTAGAATTTAACGGCTCTTTTCTGGATTTTGATAATTAGTGGGTATCGGCCTAATTCTGCTCTGCATGCATTATTTGGTGTTCTACGTTGTACACGGAGGATATTTTTGCAGAATCCTGCATGCAGAGTCTCAATTTGGTGTTTGTCCCAATTTGTGAAGTCTTGGTTGGTGAGCGGACCCCAGACCCCACAACCATAAAGGGCAATGGGCTCTATGACTGATTAAAATTATTCAGCCCCCTTAAGTTAATACTTTGTAGCGCCACCTTTTGCTGTGATTACAGCTGTAAGTCGCTTGGGGTATGTCTCTATCAGTTTTGCACATCGAGAGACTGACATTTTTTCCCATTCCTCCTTGCAAAACAGCTTGAGCTCAGTGAGGTTGGATGGAGAGCATTTGTGAACAGCAGTTTTCAGTTCTTTCCACAGATTCTCGATTGGATTCAGGTCTGGACTTTGACTTGGCCATTCTAACACCTGGATATGTTTATTTTTGAACCATTCCATTGTAGATTTTGCTTTATGTTTTGGATCATTGTCTTGTTGGAAGACAAATCTCCGTCCCAGTCTCAGGTCTTTTACAGACTCCATCAGGTTTTCTTCCAGAATGGTCCTGTATTTGGCTCCATCCATCTTCCCATCAATTTTAACCATCTTCCCTGTCCCTGCTGAAGAAAAGCAGGCCCAAACCACGATGCTGCCACCACCATGTTTGACAGTGGGGATGGTGTGTTCAGCTGTGTTGCTTTTACGCCAAACATAACGTTTTGCATTGTTGCCAAAAAGTTACATTTTGGTTTCATCTGACCAGAGCACCTTCTTCCACATGTTTGGTGTGTCTCCCAGGTGGCTTGTGGCAAACTTTAAACAACACTTTTTATGGATATCTTTAAGAAATGGCTTTCTTCTTTCCACTCTTCCATAAAGGCCAGATTTGTGCAATATACGACTGATTGTTGTCCTATGGACAGAGTCTCCCACCTCAGCTGTAGATCTCTGCAGTTCATCCAGAGTGATCATGGGCCTCTTGGCTGCATCTCTGATCAGTCTTCTCCTTGTATGAGCTGAAAGTTTAGAGGGACGGCCAGGTCTTGGTAGATTTGCAGTGGTCTGATACTCCTTCCATTTCAATATTATTGCTTGCACAGTGTTCCTTGGGATGTTTAAAGCTTGGGAAATCTTTTTGTATCCAAATCCGGCTTTAAACTTCTTCACAACAGTATCTCGGACCTGCCTGGTGTGTTCCTTGTTCTTCATGATGCTCTCTGCGCTTTTAACAGACCTCTGAGACTATCACAGTGCAGGTGCATTTATACGGAGACTTGATTACACACAGGTGGATTGTATTTATCATCATTAGTCATTTAGGTCAACATTGGATCATTCAGAGATCCTCACTGAACTTCTGGAGAGAGTTTGCTGCACTGAAAGTAAAGGGGCTGAATAATTTTGCACGCCCAATTGTTCAGTTTTTGATTTGTTAAAAAAGTTTGAAATATCCAATAAATGTCGTTCCACTTCATGATTGTGTCCCACTTGTTGTTGATTCTTCACAAAAAAATACAGTTTTATATCTTTATGTTTGAAGCCTGAAATGTGGCAAAAGGTTGCAAAGTTCAAGGGGGCCGAATACTTTCGCAAGGCACTGTAGGTGGCAGGGAAGTCAGGTGCAAGAGAGTCAAAATGGAATGTAAATTGAGTCTTTTAATAAATGTCAACAGAACATGCTCCATAACACTAAACGGTACAGACATTCCAGGGCTTTCCCGGTGAGGCATGAGACGAGGGCGTAACTCTTCTCACGGTCAGATGGTACTGGGGAGACCGTGGCCAGATACAAGTTCAGCTTAAGGAGGAAACCCTGTCAGCCAGCAGTATCTCCGTTGTATCCCGTGGGTAGGGATAAATGGATCTTCGGTTCCGGAGGGGAAAAAGTGTTCAAGGGAGATTCCGGTTGTGGTGGCGCTGGAGAAACTCCCTGTCTCTCCCAGCGATCCATATTCTGGACAATGCGATCCATTACAGTGCTCAAACAGTCAATCGCCTCCGTTTGTTCCCTGGCACATTCCTCCACCTCCATGGGCGTAGTGTCCTCTCCTGCTGACTTCATATTTTTTGGTCAGATTTGGGATTTTCCCAAGGTTACTGTTGACGCATATCCCACGGTAGTTATTGGGGTCAAATTTGTCTCCACTTTTGTGGATTGGGGTGATCAATCCTTGGTTCCAAATATTGGGGAAGATGCTAGCAGTCTTTAATAGTTGATTCTAAGATTTGTATTTGATCATGTATATGTTTTTGATCTTTATTCTTTGTTATAGAGCCAAAAAGATTGGAGAAGTGGTTTACCAATACATCTCCATTTTGGATAGATAATTCTTTGTGTTGTTGTTTGTTTAGTGTTTTCCAATTTTCCCAGAAGTGGTTAGAGTCTATGGATTCTTCAATTACATTGAGCTGATTTCTGACGTGCTGTTCCTTCTTTTTCCGTAGTGTATTTCTGTATTGTTTTAGTGATTCACCATAGTGAAGGCGTAGACTCAGGTTTTCCGGGTCTCTATGTGTTTGGTTGGACAGGTTTCTCAATTTCTTTCTTAGATTTTTGCATTCTTCATCAAACCATTTGTCATTGTTGTTCATTTTCTTCGGTTTTCTATTTGAGATTTTTAGATTTGATAGGGAAGCCTAGAGGTCAAATATCACGAGTTTATCTGACTCTGGGTCAGTCGAATTGCCAGAATCACTCGCCAGAGTGTCTGTCTGTCTGTCTGTCTGTCTGTCTGTCTGTCTGTCTGTCTGTCTGTCTGTCTGTCTGTCTGTCTGTCTGTCTATCTATCTATCTATTTATCTATCTATCTATCTATCTATCTCCGATCATAGTTCATCTCCAGAGACAGAGCTTCACACCTATGACCTGGATGTGAGAGGAAGGCTGTATGTGAAGGAACACAGCACAGTGGCCTGCTATGGAAAGAAGCACATATAGGCATCAAACAAACTGCTTCACACAGAGAACACACGCTGAGAAAGTCCTTTGGAGTACACTACACAGAGGAAACATTTTAACAACTTTTTTGATGAACACACGCTAGTGAAAGGCTTCATGATCAACCGTATTGATGACTTGCCATAAAATACACCACAGAACTAATTCTAAAGCTGTACCTTACCTCCAACATGTTTACTCTCAGCCCCATGTGAGATTATTCCCAATGTTATTACATCCACTCTCTCCCGCACTCTTTCCATTTGTTTGTAATTAGGTTTCACATGGTGCTGCTTTGTTTTCCTTTAATCCACACCTTTCCTTCACCCAGGTAGGCAGTATGTCACGCTGAGAAACTCTCTCCCCTCTGTACGGCTAATTAGAACTGTTTTCATTCTGTTATCGTACAACCGGAACCTCTTTCATATGTAAAAAAAATATTATTTTACCCTGTGGTGCGCTCATCAGATTGGATTTACATTTAGAGCAGATTTTTTGGCTCTCCCTCCCTTGAACCTTTCGGTGAGTGTGCGGAACAGGCAGTGAGGAATCTGATGACCTGACATTTCCTGGCCCAGCTCACACCACCACTCCATGCAGCTCACTGACATGGCTGCTAATCAAAGCTAGAAAATGGCTCCCCGTGGCTCGACTAAAATTCCGTCTCACTTAGTTATTCAACATCAGATGGTGGATGGAGGGGTGCTGTGTAATTTTGTGGACTGGAATGGGTGAATCAAAGACTCATTCTGAATCGATAGGATCAGTTGATGGATGGATGTGGGATGTGTTTGGCGTAGGATGTGGAAGGAACATGTTGTTTAGCTAAGGGACTATGGATATGTCTATGGGAGGGAGTGACTATGGTAGAACAGTGCTATTTGAAGAAATCACCCACTGGGCACAGACGTCAATTCAACTTCTTTTCCACATTGGTTCAGCGTAATTTCATTAAAGTGATGTGGAAACGACGTTGATTCAACCAGTGTGTGCCCAGTGGGCAGTGATGAACTCGCTGGGGAATCTATCTCGTTCTCCAGTTGTGTTTGACTCCAGGACTGAGACTGCTCTAGGTCTGGCAAGCACAGATCCAGTCCTAAAAGGCTAGTGGCTTTCTTATCCAGCACTCCAGGTCTACTATTACAGGTTACTCAGTGGGACTCAATATATTCTAGACAGGGGCGCACCTTTCACCGAGGACAAGGGGGGGGGGGGGGGGGGCATGTCCCCCCCACATTTTGAAATGGCATTTTGGTCCCCCCCAGTTTTATCATTGGAATGTGATACAAAACGAGGCAAAGGTGTGCTTGTGGACGCCTCCGAGTGGTCGGTTAGGCTGTTTGGAGTGTTTGTCTGACTGGAATAAAAAGTTATCTCCCCCCACTTCTAAAACTAAAGTTGCTACCCCTGATTCTAGAGATAATCCAAGCACCACTTTCCCATGGCTTTGGGCTTGGGGCTGGTACAAGGAGAAGGGCACGGCTAGTCACATGATACTGACAGGACAAACACTGAGACTGGGCCTGAGTTTGACACAGCTGGGTTTAAGCATGAAGAAAGCCTCATTTACTTAGCCAGACAAAGCCTGCTTTTCACAAGACTCCACTAAATAATAGATAACAGGACAAAAGAGAGGAGACTCAAATGCAGACATTCACTGTGACTGAAGCTTAGATCCTGATAAATGTGGTATTAGCATTAAATTAGTGCATTATCTGTAGTTAGCACAGTCATTCCATTAATATAGCAAGATGAATTGCAGTCAGATGTGAATGGGAATAGGGCCCTCTCCTATGCTAATCATCCAGCAACACACACTTCAATTATTCTCTCATCTATTTTCATTCTGCATTGTCCCAGGAATCATGTGAATTCTGAATATTCAATGAGTCTTTGTAAACTAATTATAATGTGCGTCTTCATAAACTAGGGGCTGCCTGTGGTGACTCAATAACACACAGTCAAAAATACATTGATTTTGGCTTTGATGCAGCTGTGTTGTGCAGGAAAAAGTCAGAACGGCATGCAATCAAAGAAATAAACATAGCTTCTTTATTCGTCTTTATATGATAATTTAGGCCAGCAATAACTTTTTGTACTGCTTCCATGGCTCAGCAATAGGATTGTCAGCATGGTATTCATAGCTTTGATTCAATTAATGGAGCACTTTGAGTGCAAGTCTCACTCCAGGCATCCCAGCTTTCTGATATTGTTGATGTGGGATATTGGAACGCTAGAGGCAGGTTGGGTTGGCTATTCAAGGGAAAGTATGTTGATCACGGGCAGAAGCTGTCCGCTCTAAGCAAGCAATGATTTAAGGTGTGTTAGTATGACTTTGTGCATGCATGTGAACCGATTGATGTGTGTCCCTGTTCATCACAAGCAGATATAAATACAAATGCAATGACACACGCACAAACACAAACACACATATTTGACTTGCTGAGTGTAGTTTAGTGGCGGGCGGCAGACCCAGCAGTGGGTAATGTTACACCCAGAGAATGGGTAAACACCATCTGGAAGCCAGGTGAACACAGGTCACCTTCACACCGGTTTGAGTGAACTAGTGTTTAGCATGGAAATGACCTGAGTGCAAATGCTAAACAGCTGTTGAACGAGCCATGTATAGATAAGACAATGTAATAACCATTTGCTCTGTCTATTGTCTATTATGTAAGCTATGTCTCTAGGCTAATCTTTGCAGCAGAGTAGAGGGACGAGCCTATAACGAAGTTTGAAACATGCCCAGAGCACTTCGTTGTTTGATAATAATGTAAGAGCGCTGTGAATAAGACTCCCTCTCTCAGTAAATGTTTCAGCCTGACTACTTTTGAAGAAATTATTCTCACCAGAATTACTATTTTCTTCTGACTGAAAGCTTTCTCTTGATACGTTCCCTGACCTTGAGGTACCTCGTCTAAGATAGATTTCAGTGTATTCATTTCTGGAGAAAATAAAGAAAACCCAACTCAACCATATACTTTTTTTGGGGCTAAATGAAAACAATTGTAATAGCAAACACAACAGAACTATGCTTTCAGCACACTATAATTATATTTCAATCATGCAAATGAGTTGGTTTTGGTAGTTAGGGGGCTGTTGGGGTGTGTAATTGAAAAAGCGGAATATTGTCTCGCATCAAAATGTCGTGGAGCGCGTTGGCTCGGCTGCTAATCAGAGCGGTCTGTGTACAGCATGGGCCCAATCGCTGCTCAGTCTCACCAGAATGTAATCGTTTTATCTTAATGAACTGTGCAGAATCCTTCCAGGTTTGCGAATGCGCCAATTTCAGCCCCCTACATGCCCACACTGAAAAATCTACTGCTTCCTCCTTCTTTTAAGAAATATTTCTGCCTTCCCCGTGATATCGACTGGAGGAGCAGTGATCGACTGATAGAATGTCTGGTCCACTGGATAGATTATATCAGAAACAGATTATCTTGTGCTGTCAGTCAAAGCCCTGGGGTTTGGGGAGGGGGTGGAATATTGTTATACTGTTACTGGATCGCGGGGACCCTAGAACACGGGTGTACCCCATAACAGCACCACATGGCCACACATAGAGAGAGAGAGATTAAATGAGAAGACTGAGGTGGTTAGAATGATGAGGGCAGTAAAATCAAGTCTCATGCAGCGCCATCTGAATAGAGTAATCATTTGACAAGAGTTCCTATGCTTTTGTTGTTGTTGACAGTTCCATATAGCAACCTGACACAATCTAACATCCTCTCTCTCTCTTCATCCTCCTTCCTCTTCTCCCTGTCTTCTTGCCTTGTGTATCACTGGGATGGTGTATCTGATTTGTATGTTTTCATTAACACATACTTCAGCCTCTCTCACTGTGTTAGCGAGTCACATGTCCAGTCAGCCCAGAAAACGTTTTTCCATTTCACTGCCTATTGCACAGCACCTCCCCTCTCCTTCTCTCAATTATTTCCCAGATAATAAGGAGCAATTATTTTAAATCATGTTCCCAGTGTGATCTCGCCGTCCGCTGCTATTTGGACATGCAATTTCACAGCTTTAATTGCTCAGAGCAATTTACTGCCTCTCCTATTTGCTCCATTACCGCTACATGCTATGTGAATAATATGGATTTTAATGCATATACTTCAATGTTAGATTCTATACATGTGATAGTCAGTATGAAATGATTGAATGGCCCGACTAACCAAGACTCGGGCCCTGGGAAAGAACATTTTAAAGGCCCCCCTCTTTGCTTCTGATATTTTTTTTCTTGAACTTTTAAAGCTAATTTCCGGCCACATTTTCTCATGGGGCAGAGAGACAATTTAGCAGTTTTAGGCCCTGTTGTACATCTAAGGGTATATTGTGGATGAATAATATTACATTGTATTGTATTGCAAACTCAACTTCTTCCACAGACCCCTTGGCCAAATTTGTTTAATCTGTTGTTGCTAGCAATTGACCCCAATTTGGGAACCACTGATTGCACCTTGATCATGTCTTCCATCCACTCATCTGACGTGCACTCAGCTCACATTCAGTCAAACTGAATCTTGGTTCTATCCTGGTTTTGCACCTCCATTAGACCATTACTGGTCACTCAACAGACCTGTCAACTTTATGATATCAGCCACCCAACACTGCTGGCAATGGTGTACCCATGGCGAGCGCAGTAAATTGCTGGTATTTTGGCCATATTGAGGGAGAGCAATCATCCAGCCCATCTTTCTCCCCTCAATGCCAGGATTCACTCTTCAATCAAACATCTCACTTCCTCTTGGTCCGCCTCTTTTCCTCGAACAGTCTCAGAGCGACCAACAGAAAGTACACAAGAAAAGCCCTTTTAGCCTCATATCTTCACAGGCAGAGCCAGCCATAGAATGCTTTCAATTGTTTTTGGTCGGCACTCAGTAAACTTGTTCTAAGATGAAGTAGGCTGCGTGCTTTTGGAGCTATTCCTGCACTTCAATCCAATGCTAAATGAAAGACGAATGTGTCCAATTAGGGAGGCAGCGGGCACATGCAAATTGTTGGTTTTGGCTGCAGGGCTCACTCTCTCTTTCTCTCGTTCTCTCTCTCCTCTGCCATGCTGTAAATATTGACTGTGCATGTCTGTTTTGTGTGTTTTGTGTGTGTGTGTGTGTGTAACAGGAGCTCTGACAGCCGCCAAACAGTGAGAACACAGACTAAAAAACTACCTCGCCTTTCCTTGAGGCTTGGTTCTGTTGGTGTGTGCAGTGGCATGAGTGTGTGAGAGCGTGTGTGTGCGTTCATGCACTTGCATCTGTTTCCGCAATTCATGTCTGTATGTGTGAGAGTGAGTGTGAACTGTGAATGACAGACTCTCAGATTAGGTGATAGGAGCTCTGTCTTAGACGTGTGTCTGTGATGGAGCGATGATGGGGAGCTGGGGGACAGGCGGGCCCAAAGCCAGGGGCAGAGGGAGGGAGGGGAAGGGGGTAGGAGGAGAGACGTGTCTGTGGTTGGCTGCTACAGGAGCCATGCGTCACTCCCTCACTGAGCAGGTGGAAGGTCCACCCCCCCCCCCCCCCGGGACCCAGTGCTCATTATACAGAAGATGGATTTTGTGTGTGAGAATGAGCAGAGGAGGGCGAGAAAAATAGGAAGAGAGAGAGGCAGAAGAAGAACGCGGGGGTTGGGGGAGGGGGGGAGATGGACAAGAGAGAGCAAGTTCCAAGTACATAGTTCTGGAGAATAAGGCCCATAGTCAAGCCAACCAATGCTGTCAGTAACAGCAAGTAAAAAAGGATCCCCTAATGCCTGTCCGTCAGCCCTGCACTTTCCCCCTCGCTTTCCCATTGAAAGTAGAATGTTTTTCACAATCCCTCTCCTATTCTATCACTCTCTTTATATGCCTCTCCTCAGTGAATGTGAAATAAGCTCTGTGCTACACATGACGAGGAATGAACAGAGCGGCATTAGACGACAGGACTGAATAGGCGTGGGGCTCACAACCACCGAGAATTGTCTATATATGCACAATGGTGTACAGGCAATCATACATAGACACACAGTAGTATGTCTGTGTGCACAAACAGATCCACTCACTCATCTTGAACACATTGTTAGAATAGTCCAATGAAATCAAATCAAATGTATTTATAAAGCCCTTCGTACATCAGCTGATATCTCAAAGTGCTGTACAGAAACCCAGCCTAAAACCCCAAACAGCAAGCAATGCAGGTGCAGAAGCATGGTGGCTAGGAAAAACTCCCTAGAAAGGCCAAAACCTAGGAAGAAACCTAGAGAGGAACCAGGCCATGATGGGTGGCCAGTCCTCTTCTGGCTGTGCCGGGTGGAGATTATAACAGAACGTGGCCAAGATGGTCAAATGTTCATAAATGACCAGCATGGTCAAATAATAATCACAGTAGATGTCGAAGGTGCAGCACCTCAGGAGTAAATGTCAGTTGGCTTTTCATAGCTGATCATTAAGAGTATCTCTACCACTCCTGCTGTCTCTAGAGAGTTGAAAACAGCAGGTCTGGGACAGGTAGCACGTCCGGTGAGCAGGTCAGGATTCCATAGCCGCAGGCAGAACAGTTGAAACTGGAGCAGCAGCACAGCCAGGTGGACTGGGGACAGCAAGGAGTCATCATGTCAGGTGGTCCTGAGGCATGGTCCTAGGGCTCAGGTCCTCCAAGTGAGAGAAAGAAAGAGAGAAAGAGAGAAAAAGAGAATTAGAGAGAGCATACTTAAATTCACACAGGACACCGGATAAGACGGGAGAAGTACTCCAGATATAACAAACTGACCCTAGCCCCCCGACACATAAACTACTGCAGTATAAATAATGGAGACTGAGACAGGAGGGGTCAGGAGACACTGTGGCCCCATCCGATGATACCCCCGGACAGGGCCAAACAGGAAGGATATAACCCCACCCACTTTGCCAAAGCACAGCCCCCACACCACTAGAGGGATATCTTCAACCACCAACTTATCATCCTGAGACAAGGCCGAGTAGAGCCCACAAAGATCTCTGCCACGGCACAACCCAAGGGGGGGAACCAACCCAGACAGGAAGATCACATCAGTGACTCAACCCACTCAAGTGACGCACCCCTCCTAGGGACGGCATGAAAGAGCACCAGTAAGCCAGTGACTCAGCCCCTGTAATAGGGTTAGAGGCAGAGAATCCCAGTGGAAAGAGGGGAACCGGCCAGGCAGAGACAGCAAGGGCGGTTCGTTGCTCCAGAGCC
This sequence comes from Oncorhynchus clarkii lewisi, assembly GCF_045791955.1. NCBI lineage: Eukaryota > Metazoa > Chordata > Actinopteri > Salmoniformes > Salmonidae > Oncorhynchus > Oncorhynchus clarkii. The sequence continues at coordinate 18,240,718 of NC_092175.1, read as the reverse complement.
TTTGCGTTCACCTTCACACTCCTGGGCCAGACTACACTCAATCATATGACCCACTGAAGAGATGAGTCTTCAGTAAAGACTTAAAGGTTGAGACCGAGTCTGCGTCTCTCACATGGGTAGGCAGACCATTCCATAAAAATTGAGCTCTATTGGAGAAAGCCCTGCCTCCAGCTGTTTGCTTAGAAATTCTAGGGACAATTAGGAGGTATGCGTCTTGTGACCGTAGCGTACGTGTAGGTATGTACGGCAGGACCAAATCAGAGAGATAGGTAGCAGCAAGCCCATGTAATGCTTTGTAGGTTAGCAGTAAAACCTTGAAATCAGCCCTTGCCTTGACAGGAAGCCAGTGTAGGGAATAGTGTGTTGAGAAACGACCTACAATATGTCCAATTTTCATATCATATCCAGACCAGTGGACAGTGGGAGCTGTCAGCTCTCTGGCAGCAGCGGAAGCCACTATAACAGCTACAACATTAACAGTGGTGCTAGTGGAGATGGGGAGTCTGTTGTACAACCCCACAGCTCACAGTGGGATTCTGTTTATAGATCTGGAGGCATGCGACACACACTGTTTTCTCAACAGGCTACCCTGGTGAGGGCACAGCGTGACCCCAAAGCCATTTAATCTCTGGCTGAATGAGCGGGATGACCTGGGAGACACAGAAATTGGTGTGCACAAACGCTGAGTTGGGAACAAGAGCCTGGGGAGAAAGCAAAACAATAGGTGGAGTGCCCGTGTAGCTCTCTGTTAGAGTGCTGAGGTGTGGTGCTGTGGACTTGTGGGTGGTTTCAGGTCGTTTGGGAAGGTTTTATTTGATTTGGGGTCATCTAGATTGTGCAAATGTTGTTGGTTTAGCTGGAATATCCTGAAAAACCCTGGACTGGTGGTCTTGGAAAGGGAGGATGACGTTGCCATAGTGATCTATGGTTGATTTTGTGTTTTCATCTAATGGTTAAGGTATGACAGCAGAGCCTGTTTGTGGTTAGGGAGGCTGCCAGAGCTAATGGTCCTTTTCTGGCCACTCACCGGGGTGCTTGTTACATTGGCACCAATGAGCACAAGTCAAACCGTGAAGTTTCACTGGACAAAAAAAATACATCTCTGTATTTTTTTTTTTTTTAAGAGGAACGCTTGTGCTTGGTCGGTTGAATACTTAATGTCCCTTTTCCCCATAAAGAAAGACACAATCAAAGTCCGGGAAATAGTTTGTTTTGACAGGCCCAACAGGAATCAGATGAATTTGTCCGGGCCATCCACTTGGTGTCAGGTCGATATGAAGAAACACAAACAAAGAGCCTTTCCCATGGGGTTATTCTGGAGAAGTCGCTAACTTGGAGAGATTCATTTTAGAGCCCGCGTTTGGTTTGAAATTATAATAGTTATCGATCTGGTCTCATCAGTGGACTGCCTCTGATAGATCTCTGCAAGCACAGGCAAGGCAGATACAGGGGAAGTGGGAATGAGTTGCAGCCAAGGTGCTATTTCAACAGGTCTATAGGCCTATAGCTATTATTGCTGCCACAATGTGTAAAGTCCCCCCCCCCCCCCCCCCACACACACACCACCTTCTAATGTCCTCCAGCCACTACTGTAAACAAAAGGGAAATTGTCACTCTATTTCAAAGTGAATTGAAAGTGAACATATCACAAGCTATTTCTCTGTATTCATAGATGTTGTTGTACAAACTGATATACAAGCATCTGTCATCTGTTGCTACACTGTTGCTATGACAGTAAGAGGAAGACGGTGTTCTGGCCCTGTGGTGAACCTTCTCTTGCCCTGAGAGAAAGGGGAAAAAAGCAACATACCGTATTGTAGGCCGAGTTATTACTTGATAAGGAGCTGTCATTTTGGAGCCATTTTGAAGTAATTTACAGTGCTCTGAAGAGGCTTTTATAGTGCCACTTATACACCCACTCTTTCTTTCCCCTCTTCTCTCCCATGTCACAAAGCTGTCTTTGTGTGTAGTGAGGCTGTCATAGGAATATTTTTTTTATATGCACACATGATGGAACCTATTATTACTTCCTATGAAAAATGATAGAAAACATGAATAATCATAAAAATTATTTTTGTAAATGACAAAGTTTCCCTGAAGGTTAATGATATGCAGGTTAAAGTTTCCTATGCACCTCCATACATATATAGGTATCTGATATTTTCTAAATTTGTATGTTTCTACATTCTCGAAATATGTGTTTATTTGTTAGTTGATTTTCTGAATGTATTTGACAAGTGTCAGTTGTGTTGCCGTCAGCTGCAGTCTGCACTGTTTGGTGTTTATTGCCTTTGCCGTGGGTCTCTCTCTCTGAGATGATACCAGGGCCCTTATATGAGACCCCTGTACGGGAGAAGTTTGATGCTAGCATATCCTGCAGCTGTACAGTCAGGTCACCCTGGTCGGTGTGTGGGCTCTTGAAGACAACATGAGTCGACTGTGTTGACTGTCTGGCTGCGCTGGAGAGGCAAAGGACAACGGTTTTAAGAGTAATAGATGATATTTAATGTGGCCGACTGTGCCACGGTGTGGTAGATCTGCATCGTTGGGAAGGGTTTATACTCTAACCAGAGGCCGTTCTTAGAATAAACCTGTGTTATTGTCCATTCTTTTCATTAGAACACTTGAGATTACATCATTCGGTTGCCCTGATGAGATTCACTGCAGATACTGTAAGACTTTCCAATACTTTTTGATAAAAAACAATATACTTCAAGTTTCACAACTTTGGAGCAGCACTCCACAGTCTTCATGTACAGTAGGATGAACTTCCTGAGAAGTGACCCTGAACAACTACTATATGAAGAAGTGTAATCATTGTAGGTGTGTTCAAAATGATTAGTACCACACTGTGCATATGTCTCTAAACTACAATACTAAATAAGTACAGTATATTCATAAAGAGACAGGACTAATATCACTAATCATCAGATGAGCTGGATTGGAATCACGTTGCCACAATGAAGAAAAGATTCTGAAGGCCTCAATTTATCAAAGCACGCTTTAGAGGCCATTGTGATGATATGGACAGTAGTCCTCCTCTATGGTACATCTAAGTTCAGTGAGATCTTCAATTCACAACAAAGACAGGTTGTGTTGTCAAGCTCTGATTCAAGCCCCTCTATACTTCAGCCAAGAGTGATGTTCCATGGAGAGACAACTTTTTAAACAGTGCCTTGGTGGTAGAGTAGAGATATTTTATGATGCGGCTCCTTATTTTATGACTGGCCATAAAAAGAGGAAAACTCTTTGAAAAGCTTTTTCTCAGCAAAACCCGAGGCAGCCAGAGGTAATTATCTGACTAAACTTTTTCCCTGCTGTTAGTCACAATATCAGGCGACTGAGGGAGGAAGGCCTGATAGATAGCACCATGCCAAAATGACAAAAACAAAAAAACAAAAAACAAACAAAGCGAGACTCAAATTCTCTGTGGCAATTTGGGAGAGGATATCGCTTGAGCGTGTGCGCTCTGAGCTGTGTATGCAGGGGACCTTGAGTGCAGTTCATTTCATTTTAGAGCTGTACTGAAATGCTGCTTTTCCTTCCTCTTGGTTGTGCTTGTTGAATTCCTCACGGCCATCCTAGCCCAGGCTCCTATCCCCTGTGCTGTTTATCACTATACGCTGCTGTCGGAAGCAGATTTCCACACCTCCACTATATTACTGAAGAACAGAATCCTGTCTCTGACAGAGGCTGCTTACTTACACCCAAATGGTAAATGGATCTGGGCTATTCTCGCAGATTAGAGTTCAGGCTTTAGAGGCAACATTTTTGATCGTCCATATCAGAGACGAGCAACTTTGATGGGGGTGGGGGTCACACAAAAAAACTGAACTCATCAGGAGGGTTCGCAGTGGTTCGTGGGTCTGCGTACTCACATCCATACCCACACCAGGGACATTTTGCCTCCCTATTGACAGCAGAGAGAGAAAATTCAAATTCAGAGTTTATTTCCTGCAATTATACACATTTTGATATGGTGCGTAGAGAAAATACTTTCCTAAAGTAAGTTTGCTGCAATTCTACACATTTTCCCATGTGTAGAAGAGAAGACTTAGCAATTTTACAACTAATTTCATGCAATTTTACTAATTTTGGCAGAGGGCGGAGAGAAAACTGTACCATTTTGCCATAGGGTGGGTGGAGAGAAATGTTTGCAGTTTTTAATATGATATCTGAGTGAAAGTGACTAACAAAATAAATGGGGGCCCCCCCGGATCGATAATTTGACCATGATTACTACAAGCTAACTTACCAATCAAAAATGTTTTAGCTGACATAGGCAAATTTCGAAATAGCACCTTGTGTATTCTACTATTCTAACTCTCAACAGTAAGTTGACTGAATTCCTAAAAACTGGGGGGGGGGATTGATCCACGGTCCTATGGGGCCGTCAGTTGCCCATCCTTGATCCATGTTATGATGGAGCGGGCTGGCTAAATATACATTTCTGTTTACAGAAAGTGCCTGTGGCCTGGGGTTACTGGGGTGTGTGCAAGGGAACACGCTCACGCATGTACACGCCCACACACTCGCATCCACACACACAGCTATGCACTATCATCATCATCACCATCCTTCTCTTTCTCCTCCGTCTCATCTTCCCCCTCTTTTGTCACTAGAATAATAAACCATTCAATAGCCTAAACCCACAACAAACTAAATGTTTATTGTACTCAAAATCACTCAGCAGCAAAACCTTTCATCTAATTTCCTCCCTGTTTATGAATTGGTCAATTTAAAATCTTCAGAGCAATTTGGCTCATACTGTTGCTGTCGGACAAAGCCGCTCCCTCTATGCTGAGTGAGAATTGAGGGGAGGCTATGGTTTAATTGGTGTTGAAATACATTCAGTTCCTACACTCAGCAGCTCAGCATCTTTCTGAACGTCATGAGTGTGCTTTCAACGCCTCAGCGTTCATTCTTCTTCCAGAGTCAGAGCAGTACAGAGAATATTTAACAGAAGTGCAGTATCCTTCTGAGTACAGAGAAATAGTCTATTTACAAAATTACAAAATCCAGTAAGAGGCATTGGTATTTAAAAATGAGTCGTCTTTCATTGTACTTTGATAGCAGTGATAGCCTCCTGTACCATAACCTCCTGAAGAATTTCATAATAGGGCTACCATCTTCTGAAGGACCTCTTGATTTTATGATTTGGGAAATCCGCAGTGTTGTTTTGCCCATGCGTTTAGGGCTCTAACAGTCTGTACTTTGATTCAAATGAATTATTAAGGTATGTATAATTTATATTCTGCTTGTGTAGATTTTGCCTGGCCCTTGGACATGGTGGACTGTAATCTTGGTCAGGCAATACTGTATACTGTAGCTTGCGTCCTTCAAAATCATAGGATCTCTTCTTTGTGCTCAAGGACCATTGACTCTCATTCAGAGTAACCTTGCAGTAAATGCAGATACATTATTCACCCTCCTCACTTACCTGCAGCCCATTGCATTATTCCAACCTTATTCACTGTATCTAATTTTCATTTTTTTTTGCCAAGAAACATCATGCTGGGGGCTATAATCTGTACCTGAAATGTGTTTACTTGGATGTGATTACCATGTGCCTGCAGACACTGTTGTATATGACACAGGGCCTGATTCGTGTCTGAGTAAAGCGCCATGTAATCTGTCATTGTCACCACATTTATTTCACTCACTTTGAACGCGTGCAGCTATGAGAGAACAGTGAAATCTCAGGATCATTTGACATTGACATGGGAAAGAGGAAGAGGACAGGCTCCCTGGCTCTCCCCCCAATCTGTGTCCCTAAACAACACAAGCAGAGCCATCCAGTAAAAGTTGAACTCTTTAGATGGCTGCTCCGCTGGCCCTATAGGAAGCGTAACTGCTGCATTGCTCAGCTTAGCACATTTGTCCCGATCCACTTTGAGAGTTATTCCTCCCTCGTTCATCTCAGGCTAAACGGTTGCTGCCTGCAGCGTCGATCCCTCCACCGCAAGCAGGTTAGCATTTTTCATTATGAATGTTGTTCTGGAGGCAGCTCTACAAAGTGGTCACTAGCTGACAAAGCCACAAAGTCATAAAATCAGATTTTAACCTTAACTCTAATCTTAACCACACTGCTAACCTTAATGCCTAACCTTAAATGAAGGCCAAAGAAGACATTTCTTTACGCATTTTTACAATATAGCCAATTTTGACTGGAGTTAGCTTATCTAAGGGGACATCGCTCAGTTCTGCCTCCAGGACAAGACTCATGACAATAAACATCAACCTCCCTACTGCAATTCTCCTCCCTGGATACCTCGATACAATGCACAGCAGCAGGTTCACAGGCAATGGACAAGATTGACGTGTCATAAAAAGCCCATTCAGGTCCCCAATGTGTCTTAAAGCGGAAAGCTCCCCCCCCCCCCCCTCTGCCACAACTGCCGGAGCACTGTTCATTGCTCAGTAGCCCCACTAGGGAGAGATAGCTCACTGCAAGCTTTAACGCTGAAAATCGCTTACTCGTAGATAAAGAGATGCTAGAAAGATGCTGAAAGAGTTTTACCCAGCCAAGCATGACAAATGCCCGACTGGGGTGTTTTTTTCCATTAGCGTTTCTTAAAGATTCCTATACGATTGAAACACATTATGTCCAACTGGGGAAGCAATAGAGTGAATTCGAAGCCTCCTGCTTCAGAGCATTTACCTTTAAGCTCTAATTGGGGGCTGTTTGTGCTGTGAAGAACTTACCGTGGAAACAACAACAACAACAAACTACTTGATTCAGCTCCATCTCATGTAGACTTTGGTTAATTATATTTTTTTCCAGATGTTTCTCCATTCTACAGAGATTTGATAACGGTGAATAATGGAAGTAGAATTCGTCCTTCAGTATAGTCCTTGATACCAAATATATTTTCTAATTGCATGTTTATTTGCTTTTCCAACGTCCTGCAGGATATTATACAGTATATTAGCTGAAATGTCAATAAAAAAATGTTAATAAAACCATCATAGCACTTGATGGTTTTTGCGACTGCACTTGAAGAAACCTTCAAAGTTCTTGAAATCTTCCGGATCGACTGACCTTCATGTCTTAAGGTAATGATGGACTGTCGTTTCTCTTTGCTTATTTGAGCTGTTCTTGCCATAATATGGATTTGGTCTTTTACCAAATAGTGCTATCCTCTGTATACCACCCCTATCTTGTCACAACACAAATGATTGGCTCAAACACATTAAGAAGGAAAGATATTACACAAATTAACTTTTAACAAGGCACACCTGTTAATTGAAATGCATTCCAGTTGACTACCTCATGAAGCTGGTTGAGAGAATGCCAAGAGTGTGCAAAGCTGTCATCAAGGCAGTGGGTGGCTACTCTGAAGAATCCCTTTTTGGTTACTACATGATTCCATATGTGTTATTTCATAGTTTTGATGTCTTCACTCTTATTCTACAATGTAGAAAATAGTACAAATAAAGAAAAACCCTTGAATGAGTAGGTGTGTCCAAACGTTTAAGTGGTACTGTATGTCAAATCAAATTAAATGTTATTTGTCACATGCGCCGAATACAACAGGTGTAGACTTTACCGTTGTCGTGTCTTTGGCTATGCCGGATTAAGTGATATGACATGCTACTCTATAAAATAATTTCTCCATAATTAATATTACCTGATTGAGCTAATCATGTAAATGTAATTAACTAGAGAGTCGGGGCACCACAAAATAATATTTATAGAGCTGTTATCTTCCGAATAAACTTTTAAAGACCTAGTAATATTTTACATCAATAGCAGTCAATATTAACCGTCATCTTAATTCAGTCTCATCTGAAAGTTGGAAATTCTTGGTTATCTGCACAAACCCTGGCTAACAAGTTGAATCAGCAATACAAAATTGGGTTTAATTATTTATTTACTAAATACCTAACTAATCAGACAGAATTACACATACAGATAATTAAATCATAACTTGATTACAAATTACGTCATAAAGGAAAACGTCCCTAGTGGGCGGAACAGATATGACAGTTGGTTACACAAAAGAAAAGGGGCTGGATTTGAGTGAAAGAGCGGGAAGACTGAGGAACAAAGGGCGAAGCTGTGCTATCGTAAATACAGTATCTTATGCATTCTAAATTACCGCCCATTTGGAAAAGAAAAATGCAATAAATATTTACTCTGAGCTGCGCTTCGGTAGGTTGGTGGTAGATGGAAGGCCGTGTTGCCAAACCGAGTCCTTTGTCCTTTGTCCTTTGAAGAATGTCTCTGGTGGTCAATTGGATACGTTGTAGTAACATCGTTGTGTGATAGACGGGATACTCTGTCTGTTCCTTCCTAACCCTCGTTTGCATCTGTTGTTGCTAACTCAACGTCTAGGAGGTATCACTTCTGTAGTGAATAAGAGTTCAAAGTTCATACCATTCGCAACCAAAGCTCACGCTGATGTTGGCTTTGTTCTGTAGTTATTATCTGAACCATTCTGACATCGTACCGTCGACCTCACATCCTCGGAACAGGAGGTTATATTGTCGTCAAGGCTTTATGTAGGAAGGGAGAGGAGGGCGTGTTTGAAAAGTTTTATAGCCCATGTCCCTTCACAGGGGCGGGCCACTGATTGAGCACCTTATGAAAACCCAAATCTCACATTTTAGAAGCTAAAATCACATTTCATTCCATCACAAATCATTTCAATTCAAACATTTAAATTGAACAACAACTCCATGTGAATCCGATAACTCTGATGTGTAGACTTTCCACTGTAGAGTTTATGTCATCTTATCATTGATGAGAATGTCTCAGATGACAACCGAACTGACATCATATTCATTAAGTACCACCGCATATGTACAATTGGTCGGATTACCAGAATATAGTTAATTTCCCCCCCACCTGCTGATGTTCCCAGAATCTCTATGTTAACCAAGGGTTTTGCAAATGTAACATCAGTAGGGTAGAGAGAGGAAAAAGGGGGGTAGAGGTATTTATGACTGTCATAAACCTACCTCTAGGACAACGTCATGACACCGTGTAATGTTTACAATCCCTTAACCAACAATGCAGTTGCAGAAATAGAGTTAAGAAAATATTTACTAAAATAAAATAAAGTAAAAAATGTAATATAAATTTACACAATAAAATATCATATGATGACTAGAACTGGAATTGTTGCATATAAATACTTTTAACAATGTCCTTGATAAGTGTCTTCTGTATATGCCTCATCCTTTTTTCCTAGATAATGACCATCAGTATGGCAGTAAGGAGTGCGTTGTGCTACGATGTGATGGAGGCTCGTTCATCTGAGAGAGATGACTGTCTGTGGCTTGCTTTTCCTCTGACTGGAGGTTTATGATTCCTCACTCCTCACACACATCCTTCCCTCACGCCTCACATACTCATCTGGACCGGATTGCAAATGCTTAGACAGACACTGTCTGGCCCTGGTCCTATCTGGGTTGATGTTTGGTTGGAGAGAGAGAGAAAATGATGTGCTTACCAAAGTAAAGGCCCAGTGTGTATACTGAGAGCACCAGCAGGTACAGCCATAGACCGCCCTTCTCTGATCTTGTCAGAAGGAAAACAACTTGAGCCTGTCATCCAGAGAACAACTGAAGGGAAGACTTATTGTTGTCCATAAAATATATTAAGACTCACCTCATCCATCTCATCCCAGTCACAATGCCTTATTTTGCTCAATTTTTCACAAATGGGAAATATAATTTAAAGTATTGATTGCAGTATTGCAGTGTTGCCCGGCGATGAAAGATGAAGTGCAGCCTGGCTCTATAAGTGATCTGATTAACCCCCAGACTTCTAAATGCCCCTCTGCTCCAACCCGGCTTTACCTTGGCTCTCGTGTGACATACTATGTCAAGGTACACACGCTGGGCACTTAGAGCGATTAGTATGGTCATCTGTTCTCTCTGGTCGCGGCTATTATCCCAGCCTACACACATTCCTCACTAATACTGAGATTATATTGCTGGACACGCTGGGTAGTTGAGTGTGAGCTAGCCTGAAGGCACTCCAATTACTGTAGCCCAAACTGGATGCTGACTGGCTGACTACCCCTGAGGGCCGGAGACTCAGCTCCAGGCTCTACTCTCCCCAGTCGCTTCTCTTAAGGTCATCAACAACTTTGCCACCTTCACTGATGCTATGTGTCTGTCTGTGTCAGCATTTACTGACTATGGTTGTTAGTCCTGACTACATGACCATTGGTAGTGTTTCGCACTGTTGCAAGAGTCACACATGTAATAAGTTACTCTGTAAGCAGTCCAAGTTTGCGATCAGCTCTTGCTGTTGTTTGCTGAAACACTGTGGTCTGGCAACAACAAGCGTTCTCTTCAGCCTACACAAAGCTGAGTAACTTATGGTACTCAATTGGTTTAGAAACCCCCAACTACCATCTTGTTCTTTTTTTTGTGTGAGGAGGCATTATCAGTAACGGTCTTTGATAAGGTTTTTAAACTTCTCCAGTTTGCCAATGACAGTGCTTCTGCTAAAAGCTGCTGAATTTTATACTGAACCTTTGAAGAGTCAAAAATGTTGGTTAAAAAGGGAAAAGTTTCCACTTATACAGACTGACAGTATTGATGGTGACATCAAGGTCCCCAAGCAGTTTCTCAACAGAGAACGAAGCTTTTCATAGGCAAGTGGAAGAGCCTGGTCTTAAAAAAGCACACATCAAAGCACATCTCTTTTTATTTTTTTGATACATACGGAGCATTTTTGTTTAATGCTTTGCAAAATGTCATTTTGGACTACGAGGAGTTATCAATAGAACTTCAGACTGCAATGTGAAAATGGAGGGACAAATGTAAGCAAGCATTCTGGGTAAATGTATATTTGAGACCCACCTGTCTCTGTTTGTAGAGCAGAATAGCCATTTGTTTGGTGGCTTAATTGTTCAAGTCAAATCAAATTTTATTGGTCACCTACACATGGTTAGTAGACGTTATTGTGAGTGTAGCAAAATGCTTATGCTTCTAGTTCCAACAGTGCAGCAATATCTAACAAGTAATTGAACAATTCCACAACACATACCTAAAACACAAATCTAAGGAATGGAATAAGAATATACAAATATATGGACGAGCAATGACAGAACGACATATGCTAAGATGCAATAATAGATGCATATGTATACAGTATATACATATGAGATGAGTAATGCAGATATGTAAACATTATTAAAGTGCCATTATTAAAGTGACTAGTGATCCATTTATTAAAGTGGCCAATGATTCCAAGTCTGTATGTGCTAGTAATTGCTGTTTAACAGTCTGATGGCCTTGAGATAGAATGTAATGTCTGTCGTCTGATGAAGAAGGAGACCAAGGTGCAGAGTGGTAGGCGTTCATGATTCTTTAATAAAACTGAACACCGCAACAAAATAACAAAATTGAACAAAAACAAACCAGTTCTGTCAGGTGCAGACACCAACAGAAAACAACTACCCACAATACCCAAACGAAGAAGGAACAACTTATATATGATCCCCAATCAGAGACAACGATAGACAGCTGCCTCTGATTGGGAACCACCCCAACGTAGAAATAAAGAAACTAGAATGCCCACCCTAGTCACACCCTGGCCTAACAAAGATAGAGAATTAAAGCCTCTCTATGGCCAGGGCGTGACATAGAATCTGTTTTTCAGTCTCTCGGTCCCAGCTTTGATGCACCTGTACTGACCTCACCTTCTGGATGATAGCGGGGTGAACAGGTAGTGGCTCAGGTGGTTGTTGTCCTTGATGATCTTTTTGGTCTTTCTGTGACATCGGATGCTGTCGAGTTTTTCAGGGCATTTGCCTAACAAACGCCCAACAAAATGTTATTCTTTGTAGACCAGTAACACATCAAGTGATTGCAAAGTGCTATTACTCTAGTTTGACAAGGAAAAATACAAATTTTTGTTTGTGCATATTTCCATGCAAATTCTCATATTCACTTTGTATTCAGTGGGTGTGTTTTTTATATACAGCTTGTAAAGTAGGCTTGAGGAAAGTTGCTTTACTATGATTAGAGATGTCAGGCATGTAAAAAAAAAGAAAGAAAACAGAACAGATGCTTGGGTTGGGGGTCTACTGATGTTAAGATTATGGCCATCAATTTGGTGACTATTCCTCGGGAATTGAATTTGGTTACTATATAAACTGGTCCATGCACTTTCATTAACTGCTGCTGAGGGAGCTGAGGATGTTCTTTCAAAGTATTTTGCTCTTTCCAGTTCGCAGGGAATTAAGGTCTTTCTCCCTCTAATTCATTCTCCAACTTTCTCCCCACTCTCTTTCATCTTACTCTTTCCATCCTGATGTGGAATATCTCTTTGACTGTGGACAGCAGCAAAGACACAGTTAGATTAGTCACACAGGGAGCAAGGATGACTATTCTTTATGTTTCTTAACTCCTGTATTACGTAACCTAGAGTAGAGTGTAGGAGGCCTCCCAGCCAGTCAAAAGGCTCAAAGAAATGACAACGAATCATAATAGGGCCTTCAAAGTCAACTCTGAACCTAGAAGCCAGTTCCACTGCATTTTTTCATTGTTACCCTCTAATCAAGGACTGATTTAGACCTGGGACACCAGGCGTGTCCAATTAATTATAAGGTAGAACAGAAAACCAGCAGGCGATGGACCTCGTAGGGTAAAAGTTGAATATCCTTGTATTAGGGCATACTAGGACAAAGACTGAATAAGCCAAGGTAACTCACTCAAATTTAACCTAACCCACTCACATTTCGTTGAGTTGTGGCTGCATTTTTCCGTGGAGGAAGACGTTGAACTGTGTTTCTACTTTTTGTGGTACTACCCATAATGGTGTGATGGTGTGATGATCGAACAACCATGATAATCGTGTATAATATGTTTTGTAAAGGAGTGAGATTGGTTGTTTACATTGCTGTTCTTACGTCTGAAATCCCATTAACGGGATCGATTTGACAACAGCCAGTAAAAGTGCAGGGCGACAAATTTAAACAACAGAAATCTCATTATCAAAATTCCTCAAACATACAAGTATTATACACCAATTTAATGATAAAGATTTCAAAAAGGCTTTACGACGAAAGCATACCATGCGATTATGTTAGGTCAGCGCCTAGTCACAGAAAAACACAGCCATTTTTCCAGCCAAAGAGAGGAGTCACAAAAAGCAGAAATAGAGATAAAATGAATCACTAACCTTTGATGATCTTCATCAGATGGCACTCATAGAACTTCATGTTACACAATACATGTATGTTTTGTTCGATAAAGTTCATATTTATATCCAAAAATCTCAGTTTACATTGGCGCGTTATGTTCAGAAATGCATTGTCTCAAACAAACATCCGGTGAAAGTGCAGAGAGCCACATCAAATTACAGAAATACTCATAAATGTTGATGGAAATACAAGTGTTACACATGGAATTAAAGATATACTTCTCCTTAATGCAACCGCTGTGTCAGATTTTAAAAATGCTTTACAGTGAAAGCATACCCTCCGAAAATCTGAGTACAGCGCTCAGACACCAAAACAAGCCATACAGAAACCCGCCATGTTGTGGATTCAACAGAAGTCAGAAATAGCACCATAAATATTAATTTACCTTTGATCTTCATCGGAATGAACTCCCAGGAATCCCAGTTCCACAATAAATGTTTGTTTTGTTCGATAAAGCCCATCATTTATGTCCAAATACCTCCTTTTTGTTTGAACGTTTAGTTCACAAATCCAAATTCACATGGCGCAGGCTCTTAGTCCAGACAAAGTCAAACATTTCCATTACAGTTCGTAGAAACATGTCAAATGATGTATAGAATCAATCTTCAGTATGTTTTATCATAAATCTTCAATAATATTCCAACTGGACAATTCCTTTGTCTTTAGAAATGAAAGGGAACTCAGCTCGCTCTCACGGCCATACGCGTGACTTTGCTCAAGGCATTCTGCCAGACCCCTTAGTCAAACAGCTCTTATTCACTCCCCCTTCACAGTAGAAGCCTGAATCAAGGTTCTAAAGACTGTTGACATCTAGTGGAAGCCTTAATATAAATTTGGTCTGATTGCACTTCCTGTATTGGATAGGCTCAGACTTGAAAACCTACAAACCTCAGATTTCCCACTTCCTGGTTGGATTTTTTCTCAGGTTTTCGCCTGCCATATGAGTTCTGTTATACTCACAGACATCATTCAAACAGTTTTAGAAACGTCAGAGTGTTTTCTATCCAAATCTACTAATAATATGCATATCTTAGCTTCTGGGCCTGAGTAGCATGCAGTTTACTCTGGGCACCTTATTCATCCAAGCTACTCAATACTGCCCCCCAGCCATAAGAAGTTAAAGCCTACTGCATACCAACAGCCAGTGGGAATCCCATGGCCTAACCAAGAATCACTGTGTCTCATAGTGCAGTTGAAAAATGTATGTGGCAAGGTAAGCGATCCTGGATAAAATGAGCAAACTTACAAAGCGGGAAAGATCCGTATCAAACTTCTAAGTGTATTTGTAGGCACTAGCATTTCACCCCATCCTAAATTGGTTTAGAAATGATTATTTTTCCCCCTTGGCTGAGTATAGAGAGATATGGGGCGTTTCTCAATATGCATACTACTGTACTCCACACTCTCGTGCTCTGAGTGCATTCTCCGAGGACGTTCTTTTGAGTCCGTTCTTGTGAGGACTAGAGTGTGGAGAACGCATAAAACATTACATTTGAGGAGCACTCACACTCCCCCTACTATGCTACGTCACACAGGCTCCACCTCCCGATTCACTGAACCTTCTTACAGCCAGGACGAAGGCAAAAGAGACTAAATAAGATATACATACACAAGGCAGACGTTTTACTTCAGAATTGTCAGCTAGCTACAGTTGAAGTAGCACCTTAGCCAAATTAATTTAAACTCAGTTTTTCACAATTCCTGACATTTAATCAGAGTAAAAATTCCCTGTCTTAGGTCAGTTAGGATCAACACTTTATTTTATGAATGTGAAATGTCAGAATAATAATAGATCATGATTTATTTCAATCTTTAATTTCTTTCATCACATTCCCAGTGGGTCAGAAGTTTACATACACTCAATTAGTATTTGGTAGCATTGTCTTTAAATTGCTCAACTTAGGTCAAACGTTCAGGGTAGCCTTCCACATTTTGGCCCATTCCTCCTGACAGAGCTGGTGTAACTGAGTCAGGTTTGTAGGCTTCCTTGCTCACACACATTTTCAGTTCTGCCCACAAATAGGATTGCGATCAAGGCTTTGTGATGGCCACTCCAATACCTTGACTTTGTTGTCCTTAAGCCATTTTGCACCAACATTGGAAGCATGCTTGGGGTCATTGCCCATTTGGAAGACCTGTTTGCGACAAAGCTTTAACTTCCTGACTGATGTCTTGAGATGTTGCTTCAACATACCCACATAATTTTTCTACCT
Source organism: Oncorhynchus clarkii lewisi (assembly GCF_045791955.1). Lineage (NCBI taxonomy): Eukaryota > Metazoa > Chordata > Actinopteri > Salmoniformes > Salmonidae > Oncorhynchus > Oncorhynchus clarkii. The sequence goes on along the minus strand of NC_092175.1, from coordinate 18,225,336 downwards.
CATGATGGACTCGTTTTACTGTGGATATAGATACTTTTGTTAAACAGCCAAATTATCTTAAACAAATGTCATGTCAGGTAGATGTCATTTCCTCATGGGTAGCAAGCTTCTCATTCTTAGAGGCTAGCTAGCCAGTTAGCCCTATTGACTTACTATGGACTTACCCATTTACTAAACTTTCTTCCAGCCAGGACAATGGCAATAGAGACAAAACAAGATATGTACAAAGCAAGCATTTTACTTTATAACTATCAAATAGCTATTTGTGAATTGCAATTATCTAGCTAACCAGATAATTTAACAGGTAAAAATGACTTAAACGTAATGTTATGCAAGGTAGATGTAAATTCTTCATGGGTAGCTAGCTACCAATTCTTTGTGGCTAGCTAGCTAAAAGTAGTATGTAGCCAGTTGACTTACTATGGGCTTGCAATCTACGGAAACTACAGTGGGTATTGTAGGCAGGTAAAAATGCCAAAATTAACATAGGAATATTTTTTTAATGTTTTCAAGACACAATTTTGTAGTCAGGAAACATATGAGATGTGAATGGGCAACATTTCATTTTATTATAGTTTATTTTCTCTCGCGTCAGAACAAATAATGTCCGCATTGATTTCAATAAATATTGCGTTATTTTATGTGGTTGCATCATATTTCTGTCCATACTTTTCATTGAAGCTTGCATCGATACATGCTTTGAAATGTTTACAGGTACGCATCCGAGAAGTGCCCTCCGTGCTCTGTTTTGCATGCTTGATTTGGACTCATGTTCCGACCCTCCTGTGCTCCAGATTACGTGCTCGGAGCACGGTAGTATGCGTATTGAGAAACACCCATGGTGTCTCCTATTGCCCTGGAAGATGTGGTCTTCACTGATACAGTGCATTCGGAAAGTATTCACACCCCTTGACTTTTTCCACATTTTGTTAGGTTACAGCCTTATTCTAAAATGTATTCAATTGTTTTTTCCCCCTCATCAATCTACACACAATACCCATAATGACAAAGCAAAAACAGGTTTTTAGAAATGTGAAAAATGTAAATATGACATTTACATAAGTATTTAGAGCCTTTACTCAGTACTTTGTTGAAGCACCTTTGGCAGCGATTACAACCTTGAGTCTTCAGTTTAGCAGGGTATCCATCTCTAGGAAGAGTCTTGGTGGTTTCAAACTTCTTTCACTTATGAATGATGGAGGCCACTGTGTTCTTGGGGACATTCAATGCTGCAGACATTTTTTGGTACCCTTCCCCAGATCTGAGCTCTATGGACAATTATTTTGACCTCATGGCTTGGTTTTTGCTCTGACATCCACTGTTAACTGTGGGACCTTATATAGACAGGTGTGTGCCTTTCCTAATCATGTCCAATCAATTGGATTTAACACAGGTGGACTCCAATCAAGTTGTAGAAACATCTCAATGATCAATAGAAACAGGATGCACCTGAGCTCAATTTCAAGTCTCATAGCAAAGGGTCTGAATACATGTTTAAATAAGTAATTTTGTTTAAAATTGTTCATAGATTTGTGAAAAAAAAAAAAAAAAACTGTTTCACTTTGTCATTATGGTGTTACGGTTTTCTTCCTGAGAAGGAGAGGCGGACCAAAACGCAGCGTGGTTATTTATAAACATCTTTAATAAAGATGATAACTTGAACAATGTATAATACAAAATAAGAAAACGTGAAAAACTGAAACAGTCCTAACTGGTGCAAAAACACAGAGACAGGAACAATCACCCACGAAATACCCAAAGAATATGGGCTGCCTAAATATGGTTCCCAATCAGAGACAACGATAAACACCTGCCTCTGAGAACCACTCCAGGCAACCATAGACTTACCTAGAATACTTAACTAAACACAATCCCATAAACTACAAAAAAAACCTAGACAAAACAAACCACATAAATCACCCATGTCACACCCTGGCCTAACCAATATAATAAAGAGAACACAGAATACTAAAACCAGGGCGTGACATATGGGGTATTGTGTGTAGACTGAAGAGGATTTAAAAAAAAAAATCCATTTCAGAATAAGGCTGTAAGGTAACAAAATGTGTAAAAATGGAAGAGGTCTGAATACTTTCAGAATCCACTGTATTTCCTTTAAACAATGTAAACTATGCTTTTGTCCATTTATTGCTCACACCATTTCAATTTGGCGCAATGTTAAAAAAACAATGTAGCTGGGAATCAAAATGGCATGACTGACAAGCAATCCTAGTATTTAGGGAGGTGGGAAGCAATGGAAAACAGGGTTGGGGGAATGGGTAGTTGGGGGTGGAGGCTCACTTCTTTTTGTTTTTTTCCCTTTAAATACTAAATGTATTATTATTTTTTAACTCTGTAATATGATCAAAATGATCAATACTTTGTATTTATGTACCTTTTTTTGAGCGGCAGCCTGAAGGTACAGTAGGAAAATAGCTAATGTGGAAAATAACTCAATTAAAATAATGAAGGGACAATACAATATGAAGGGAATATGAAATTATATGAATTTATATATTGTACCTGTAACCCCAGCCAACGAACAAATTACAAAATAAATACAAATTTGGCCTCGAAAAAATTATAAAAAACTATCACTGTGTTTAGTAGGTTTTTGGCACCCAAATTATGCAAGGATAACATGTCCCATATGTCCAGTGGTGGTGGTGGAGCAGAGCTTCCTGTTTAATATGTTACAAGGCTCTTTATTCCATGTCCTCTGGGGTTAGGTTGTGTTCACTGATCTCAGGGCTGTGTACAGTAGGCAGGATTTGGCAAACAAGTCAAGTATCTGCATAAATCATGTTTTCATTGCTAGAAACTGTATTTCAAAATTTGGAAGTTAATGTGATTTACAAGAACATCAGACATGAAATCTTACATTTGCCGACCCAAGGGGAATCGGGAGCCTTTACTTACTGCATTTTGAGCGTTGGAAGATGAAGAAAAGCATTCTATATCTAAATCCACATTTTGGACGTGATTACAGCACTTTGATTGTAATGAAGTAGTTTCTGTGTTTCTATCATGGGACTACTGTATGTGAAAACTAAGACAGTGTGCAAACTCTCACTGAGAGAGACAGAGAGGTGTCTATCTTTCTCTCTGTGAGGTACACCCCAGCACAGTTGCCTGCTCTGCCTCTGTACTCAGCCTTCGTGTAACATCACACAGTAGTCCTAGCCTACTTTTAGGCACGACTTGAGTATCAACCATCATTAAAATCTCCGAAGTGTCTCTATTCAACTCTCAGACAGACAGACACACAGACAAACACTGCGCTTTATGGCCTTCGGTATTCCGACCACAGCTTGTTGTGCCTGGTCCTCCAGGCTGGTCTTTGTCAGGCTGCCATGGGCTGTCACAAATCACTGTCGTGTCTCCCTGCCGCATGGCCTGGCCACGACGGGAAATCAATGGCCTCTCCCGGGATCCTCCATCAGACCAAATATTTTAGAGCTTGCTGGCAGAGGGAGAGAGGGGGGGGGGGAGAGGACGGGCAGGGGGAAGGAGTAAGGAGGGAGAGACAGAAAGGGTAGGTGTACATGAGTTTGAAGGGGGTGGGGGAGGAGGGGGTTGAGGCCCTGCTGGGTGTTGGGGTCGATAACAGGGTCAAATCAAGTCGAAATCTAATGCTTAACTAATGCTTACTTATAAGACCTTAACCAACAATGCAGTTTTAAGAAATAAATACATGTTAAGAAAGTATTTACTAAATAAACTGAAGTAAACAATAAATAAATACAAATTAAAAAAAATTAAAAAGAGAAAAATAACAAATAACAAATAATTCAAGATGAACAATACAGTAACGAGGCTATATACAGGGGTTCAGACTCCAGACTAGAGTAGCGTGTGGAGGTTGTGAACCAAATTGTTAAGATAGAGGAGGAATATGAGGAAAGGAGTGACTGAGTTGACTGAGTGAGTGAGTAGGGTCTAACAAGGAACTGTGCTTATTTAGTAGAAACAGTCTATTACTGTAGACTAGATTTGATTCCTAATCCATTTCTTCAAGTCTCTCTGTTTAACTGCAGGATGTAATTTCACATGCTACTTCTATTGTGAGAGAAATCATGCGTGAAGGGAATGTCATATGCACACTTTGTAGCAAATAACTTCTTATTAGGACATTGTAATATAACTGTGTATGCCCAGGAGAGCATAGAGATAAAGAGACTATATGTCCACAATGTCCAGTGTTTTCTTCCATTTCTTACTAAATTTCTCATCCTCTCTCTGCTCTGCCCTTTGTTATAGAGGTTAACAGGTATGTAGCTAACTTCTCCCCTCCTCTGTGTTCCAGTGGTAGACAGCAGGGGGATTCTTGAGGGTCTACAGAGGTATGGCCCCATGCCCACCTACTTGCCCGTCAGCTACCAGGTCCTCAACGCCGAGGCTGCCTTCTTTCTGAAGGAGGCCAACCAGGACCTGATGAGGAACTCCAGCCTGCAGGCCAGGACCGAGCCCTTCTTCATCCAGCAGGCCCGCCGGATGCCCTCCATCAACGCCAGCTATGGACCCATGTCTGTCCAGCAAACCATCCCCCTGGAGCTCCTACAGAGCCCCGGACCCTTCAATGGACCCTCTTTCACCTCCCCGTCATCGTCCATCTCCTCTTCTTCTCCGTACCTTTTCACCTACAATTGGAAGGTCCAGACCTTCATCATCAGTGAGAGGATCCACCCCAGTTGGCCCAAAGTGCAGGTGTTGTTCTATGTGGTGGGCAGGGACTGGGATGACTACACCACCATCCACAGGCTTCCCTGTGTCCGGATGTTTGCCTTCCACGAGACCCAAGAGGTGCGGGGCATGTGTCGTCTGAAGGGGGAGCTGGGGATGTGTGTGGCCGAGCTGGAGCCTCTGGCTAGCTGGTTTAACCCCTCTACCGTGAGGCACGGCAGGCAGAGAGCTCCGGAGCAGGCCCAGGGCACCCCTGTGGAGCTCTACTACATGGTACAGTCCACAGAGACTGGGGAGTGCAGCTCAGAGGACTTGCGAAAGGGAAGTTCCATGCGCACAGAGCACCAGGGGCCCATGGGGTACTTCTCAGGGCCCACACCCATGCAGCGTATAGGGAGCGTGCGTCTGTTCCAGCCCATGTCAGAGCTAAGGCTAGACAGTAACTTTGTGGTGATGGTGCCCTCAAGACCAATCAGACAGAGGGAGACGGTCTCCACCTTCCTGGCTCTCTCCACACTGTCACCTGTACAGATCTTCACCCTGAGGTGAGTTGGCCTCCCTGAGGCACAGTAAAGCATTTTGATGAAAACCATTATTCATCCAGGAAGTCCCATTGTGGTCAGAATACCTATTTTACAAGGGAGACCTCACATAAAGCACAAACTGTGCTATTCAATTCAATCCCAAAAGCTTTACATTACATTACATTTACAAGGAAATTGTATATATCTGTACTTTTCTTTTACTGTGGGTTTGCTTAGAAACCGCTGGGCTCAGAGAGCTGTGACTCATCTGTTGTCTCCATGGAGTTTTTAGTCATGGTGATACATTAAATATGTTCACAGATTACCCTGTTTAGTTTTTAAATGTCATCCTTGTGCAAGATATTCACGAGCTTATAATAATATAGGTTATTTTACTCCCATTTAATCTGCTTTGTGAGAGGAAATAGTCAAACATGCTGTTACACAGCTGCTGAAATCATTCCTCCTTCTCCTTCCAAGTGTTTGAAATAAATATTATCCTCTGAAAACGTGTGTGCACTATATGCATACAGCTAGCTAATAGTCATTCTCATAATTACAACATGAATCAAAATGATTTAATTGTACCAAAAATATATATGATTTACATTCTACAAAGAAATATATTGAGCAATTTACTGTGTTTATTAAGACATTTTTAATGTGCCTAACATCAGAACGGTCCCACACTGAGGAGTAGTTCATTTGAACTGAGTGTGCAGCAGTAGAGGGAAGCTCGTTATGATTCATTGGTCTTTGAGTGTTAATTAGAAAGTGACAAAGCGACTGAAGACGTTTCACGGGCCATGCAGATGAACGAAATATGCATTTGCATTAGTGTACTTTCATGCCTGAGATCAGAATCGCATCCGAGGAAAACGCTAGTGAGCTCAATGTGGAGCTCTGACAAAGGACCCATACCAATTAGTCAATCTGGGTGAGCAGGAAATCTACCAAGAAGCCTTGTTGATTTTTCTCACCCGACTGATGATGAACTCCCAGAGAATTTGCTCTGTGTGCGTTATAACATACTTGTGAGTGAGTGAGTGAGTGAGTGAGAGAAATCCAGATAAGTATGAAAATGGAGGCAAATCCTATCTTGGTGACCTTTACAGAGAACCAAATCATGGAGGAGTGCGGCTATGATAACGATAATACACGGAGTAGAAACATCTTCACTCCAACCTTTTCTCTCCACTGTGATCTCTCAGCCATCTGATGGCATACATCCAACAGTACAGATACATTACCAGTAACTCTGAGAGTGTTAAAGATCAGCATATCCCCTGCTGTGATGTGGTTTTAAGGATAGCATAACATTTCTGTATTAATGGAGGAATTCCCCGATAAAATATAGTCTGTCAACAAAATTGAAATATTTAACTTGAAACCATTACACTTTCTTAATATGTTGCCCCGGTGTGTGAGAATGTCCCAGTTACAGTGGTGTAGAGTACTACTTAAGTTGTTTTATGGGGTATCTGTCCTTTGCTTTACTTTACTATTTATATCTTTGACTACTTTTACTTGAGTGCACAGTGTATCATATTTTTCCTTCAATTCTTCTACAGTCATGCTGCTCACATTTTCCAAAAGTTAAAAGTTTTGAATTTGGTTTCCACAGGGAGTCTGCTATATGTAAACTTAAGTCCAACCTAAACTCACTAATCAGCAATTATAAAACCTCAAAGAGTTTGATAAAACCACATGCTGCCTTCCAGTGCACCCACTCCAGAGAAACCCCTGGATATCAGGCTGTTTAAAGAAAGGCCCAATATGGACGCTTTGATTGCGGATTGGTGTGTACTGTACCGTAGTTTGTAGTGTGTGTTGTTTGTAGTGTGTGTACCTCTCATGTGGTAACCCAGTCCTGGGGTACACTGTGCAGTTCTAAGCAACCACTCTAGCAACCACTCTGTGTCAGTTCTGTCAGATGATAAGGCTCTAGAAAGAGAACACTTGATTTTTCTCCCTCACTTGTACCCACCGGGTGTTTGTGTGTGTGTGGCCGTGCCAAGTTCCTGCTGTTACCCCCTGGAGTGGGGGGCTGGTGTGTGTGATATTGGATTGTGCTCCAGAGGTTGTTTGAGAGGGCCATCGAGACGCTTCCTGGAGTTCCTGGCCGCGTGTGCATGTGTGTGTGCTCATGCGTGCACACATTTAAAATGTGTTTGCCTGCGTATGTTGCATGTGCGTGTGGCCGCATGTGTTTGTATATTTATGTGCAGGATCTGTGTTATTACGGGTCCTGTGTCTAGTGGGTAACACTTAATCATTATTCATGGATGCTGGGGCAACCCTCAACCCTCTCCTTCCCTACAGTAGATCTCTCAGGGCAGCTGCTCTTACTACATATGCTCCACATGCATCGACATGCATCTCTGGGACTGGACTTGATTGTGGACATATGGTAACGCGGCAGCATCCTAGATAGTAACACATGTTCTAGTCAATATTTCAAGATGATATATTTCGCACTTGACTTGAAAGACTTTCATATGATTAAATGGATGAAATGTGGTCCTACAGTATCTACACTGTGCTGTACCCTCTCTATCTTTATGATGTCGTCATTGTCCTTGTGGCGCTTTTTTATTAAGTGTAAGTTTAGCCCTGTCTTGTTATGAGGATTCTAATTATCTTTGTTATGGAAGATCTAATTTACTGTACCAGCATCAGAATCTAGTCTACTGCAATCTTGGAATGGAATTAGAGCCCTTTAATTTCATCCAAGGAACACACACACACACACACACACGCACACGCACACGCACACGCACACGCACACACACACACACACACTCCTATGTTAATCATTCATGCTAATCATTAAGACCACACACATCGTTTAAGACTACTGTAAATTCATGATCTGTTTTTCAGGCTAAAGCTTCCCAGTGGAATGGACTCATTAGCAATCAAGAGTGGCTGCTGTAACAGGTTGAAACAGGGTTGACTTTCCATTCATAATGCAAATGAAAACACAATTTCCTCGTGAACAAATTAACACCCTTTTCAAAAGATAAATAGTCCCAGCTGTATTGTAATTTTTACTCAACAATCTAACATGTTCCCCGGGGGACATTTGCTAATGCATGCTAATGAGAAATGAGATGATTGTCAAAGGGGCAGTGGTGGAAAAGGACCCAATTGTCATACTTGAGTCAAATTAAAGATACCTTAATAGAAAATGACTCAAGTAAAAGTGAAAGTCACCCAGGAAAATACTACTTGAGTAAAAGTCTAAAAGTATTTGGTTGTAAATATACCTCAGTAAAAGTAAATGGAATTACAAAAATAAATTCAAATTGCTTATACTAAGCAAACCAGACGGCACAATTTTCTTGTTGAAGTTTTTTTAATGGATCGCTAGGGGCACACTCCAACACTCAGACATACTTTATAAACAAAGAAATTGTGTTTAGTGAGTCCGCCAGATCAGAGGCAATAGAGATGACCATTTATGTTCTTCTGATAATTGAGTGAATTTGACCATTTCCCTGTCCTGCTAAGCATACCTTTGGGTGTCAGGGATAATGTATGGAGTAAAAGTATTTTTATTTTCTTTAGGAACGTTGTGAAGTAAATGCCAAAGTTGTCAAAAATATAAATAGTAAAGTAAAGTACAGATACCCCCAAAAAACTACTTCAAAGTATTTTTTCCCTCTTAAGCATCTTTCGTCTAAAATGACATACCAAAATCTAACTTCCTGAAGCTCAGGACACCGATCCCATAGAGGTTTTTAAGTACTTTACACTACTGTAGTTGAGAAATTCTCACACACCAGGGCAATGTTTTAAGATAGTGTAATGGTTTCAAGTTAAATATGTAGATTTTGTCGACAAACTCCATACTTTATCGGGGAATTCCTCCATTAATACAGAAATGTTATGCTATCCTTAAAACCACATCACAGCAGGGGATATGCTGATCTTTAACACTCTCAGAGTTACTGGTAATGCATCTGTACTGTTGGATGTATGCCATCAGATGGCTGAGAGATCACAGTGGAGAGAAAAGGTTGGAGTGAAGATGTTTCTACTCCGTGTATTATCGTTATCATTGCTGCACTCTGTAAAGGTCACCAATATAGGATTTGCCTCCATTTTCATACTTATCTGAATTTCTGCCTCTCTCTCTCTCTCCCGTGGTGCCTGTCTGCCTCCATGTATTGAAATAAAGCTGGAGCAGGAATCTTCCACATTTCTATTTCTCATGTGCTGGAGGCATTATAGACCCGTAAACCTGATTAGCTGCCGTCTCAGTTTACTGAGCAAACCTTTCCCTCCCCTCCCACCTTGCTGTCTTCCCCCTGCTCCCCCTCTGTTCTACAGGGGAAGGCTGTCTAGTGTTAACTTTGAAGGCGCACACTCTCCTCATTAATAAGTAATTAGTGATTTGTGCACTGGGGTAACATGTGCGCTCGCTAGTACTTTATAGATGCCTCCACAAAGCAATCACGGGTTGTCCCTGCAGCAAGCAATCTTCCCACTCACATTTGTATTTTTTAACCTTTATTTAACTAGGCAAGTCAGTTAAGAATAAATTCTTATTGACAATGACAGCCTAAGAACAGTGGGTTAATTGATTTGTTCAGGGGCAGAACGATAGATTTTTACCTTGTCCGCTCTGGGATTCAGTCTAGCAACCTTTCGGTTACTGCCCCAATGCTCTAACCACTAGGCTACCCCTATAATGATTTCTTACTTCTCCTCCTTTGATTGTGCAGCCAGGGCTATTACGCATAACTGGGGCTTACGATTCAATTGACCTGAAAAAGCTTTTATCCACTTTGTGCAACTTCCTGTCTCCCCCTATGCTCTTTTTGAATACTTCCTGTTTCTTGTGGGCTCCCGGGTGGCGCGGTGGTCTAAGCCACTGCATCTCAGTGTAAGAGGAGTCCCTGCAGTACCTGGTTTGAATCCAGGCTGCATCACAATCGGATGTGATTGGGAGTCCCATAGGGCGGCGCATAATTGGCCCAGCGTCATCCGGGTTTGGCCGGGGTAGGCCGCCATTGTAAATAAGAATTTGTTCTTAACTGACTTGCTTAGTTAAATAAAGGTAACATAAATAAAAAATCTCACTCCTCTTCTGTGAAGAGTTTAAGGGCACTGTTCATGTTGTAGTTTAAGGGCACTGTTGGGCTCACACTCCATTGAGGGTCCATATGTGAAGTGTGATGGTGACACATGCAGAGACCAGAGACTCTAAGGCCCATGCTAGAGTCTCTGCTCTGCCCATGCTAGGGTCAGAGTTCATTTAGACTTCTCTCCACTTCCTTTGAACTTTTGAATTACCCTGCAGACTTGGCTTGGAGGCAACAGAGACAGAGTTGAAGAACTCATTTGACCTTCCCCAGAGATTGAAGCCCTCTGGTCATAGATGAGAACAGTTGATGTTAGGTAAAATGGAATCTGCATCATACACTTGGGAAAAAAGGTTAACCCTTTGAATAACCCTCTTTGGTTCCAGGTAGAACCATCTTGGTTCAAGGTAGAACTCTTTTTGGGTTCCATGTAGGACCCTTTCCACAGATGGTTCTCAATGGAACCCAAAAGGATTCTCCTATGGGGACAGCCAAAAACCCTTTTGGAACAATTTTTTTCTAAGAGTATAGATCTGTCTTTCTCTGGTGTGTTGTGTTTAGTAACACTGAAGAGTATTTTACATTGTCAAATCACATATTTTTAAAACCAATGCTTTTCACCATCTCTTTTGACAAGCGCAATAGAAGCACTGTAATAGTCACTGTTTTATTCAGGTTGTTCTCCATCCTTGGCCTGTGTGTCTCTGAGGTTAGTGTGGTCTGGCCTAATTGGTGGTCAGACATTGATCTACTCTCATTAGTGTGCGGTTTGAAGAGAATCCATCGTCAGCTTCTGGAGATGCTGCCCCTGTAAGCCTTGAACTGCCCAGGGGTTTGTTTGTGTGTGTGTGTGTGTGTGTTTTGTTGTGTGTGTGTGTGTGTGTGTGCGTCCATGTGTGTGTATATGTGTTCACGTGCACGTACACATGTTAGACGTGTGTGTGTTTTTGGGTCTGTATATATGCATGTGTGTTTTTGGGTCTGTATATATGCATGTGTGTTTGTGCGCATTTGTGTGCGTGCGCGTGTGTGTGCGTACATGTGTGTGTTCACGTGCATGTACACATGTTAGCCATGTGTGTGTTTGTGCGTCTGTACATATACATGTTTGTGTGTGTGTGTGTCCAAAAGAACCTGCTAAGACCCTGCATGTACTGTATACAAAACACACACATGGCTGAGAGGAACTCACTTTTTTGTAGCCTAAAAGGAACACCAACAGAACCAACAGAACACCAGGAGCACTGGGACTCTGGGAGAAGTGTGTCCCAGCTACCTCTCTCACACATACAGGAAGCACCTCAGAGAACCGTCACAGCTCTGAGTGGCCTCCTGCTGTGTCATGTCACCCCATGAAAGAGGGAGGGGAGAAGGGAGCGACAGGTAGAGAAAGAGCGGGAACGCACTGCGGTCACACTGGGAGTAGTCTCACACTGAGCCTTTGTAGTGGGTTACCTCTCTAGGAACCTCTGTCTGTCTCTCTGACAGTCCCTCCCCTGGGTTCTAGTCAGACACCATGCTCTGTAGTTGTTAAGGCCTCCTGTGAACACGCTTCTGAAACTAAGCAGGGCTTTTGACAAAGGCTGTGTGTGTGTGTGTGTGTGTGTGTGTGTGTGTAGGATTACAAAATTCCATGAACTTTCAATCAATTCTTAAAAACCAGTGTGTGTGTGTGTGTTTGTTTGTGTGTGTGACAATGAGCAGTGGGTGTGGGTGTGGGTGTAATGTGAACTCATCTGCGTGTGTGCATTCTCACTTTTCTCACTCCCAACTCCCTCAGTTCAAACATGGTGAGAAGGACCATAGGGACTCAACCTAGCAGAGCCCGTCTCTCTGCTCCTGTGTTATGGCCCTAGGGCACCTGGGATGTAGAAGTAGGGATCCGTGTAAATATCCAGTGGCAGAGGTGGATAACCTATGAAGTGTAAGCTGTGCTCAGGGCAGAGCGTGGTCTTAGCTGATAGATAACTGTTATGACGTTGGCTGCTGCTTTGTTAAAACCTCCAGCCCAGTAGCCCCCCAGATGCCATATTACTGCCGTCTGTCCACCTTGGCGAGTTAAGGCGAGATGGGGTGAGCTGGGATCTCAAGTCGTGTGTTTGTGTGTGTGTGTGTGTGTGTGTGTGTGTGTGTGTGTGTGTGTGTGTGTGTGTGTGTGTGTGTGTGTGTGTAAACAGAATTAACCTAAGTATGTGTGTGCAATGTGCATGTGCTTGTCAATGTACCTCCAGCAATTCCTATGAACTCACACATACCTCTTAAAGTCATCTTTGATGTTTATTCCTCAAAGCAGATTAAACTCCTTAACTATCACACTTTTGATACGGTAGGCTATGTGTCAAATTTAGATAGTGGTTTATTAACTCAACCTACAGTAACAGGTGTTGGGTTTATCAAAAGCCTTTTAATGCTGTTTACACACGGTTAGTGATGTTTTCATTATATATGGTTTTGCTTGGTACAGTCTGCCTCTGATGAGGAGAAATGGAGGGAGAGAAGAGAGAGAGAGAGAGAGAGAGATGGAGGGAGAGTGGAGAGAGAGAGAGAGAGAGAGAGAGAGAGAGAGAGATGGAGAGAGGGCGAGTAAAAATAACAAGCAGATGTATAGATGAAGGGAAGAGATAGACCGCAGGAAAGAGGGGGCAACTATAGCTTTTTGTAGGTTGCATGCAATCTGACTTCATATTTCTTGATATAAAAAAGTTCCCTTCGCAAACTTGTCAGAGAAATCTAAGAAACAAACATAAGCCAAATCCCAGAAGCAATTTTGAAGGAAAAAAATGATAGGAAACAAAAAGTATGACTGCTTCAAAACAAATACTAGTTTTGAAAATGTGTTTGGCTGTTTGTTTGTGCTCGTTTATTTTTCAAAGTCAAGCAGAATACCCATCAGAGCTCACCCATAGTTTTCCCTTGGGGCCTTTGTCAAAGTAAATTATTCAACCCCTGAATCATCCCTCCGTCTTCCTCCTCTCTCCCCTCTCTCCCTCTTTCCCTTCTCCTCCTTCACTTATCCCTCTCCTACAGTACATCCGCACCTGTGTATGTTATGACTGGGCCCATGTCCGGGTCCGGGTCTTTCGGCTGATTGTGAGTGTTCAGCACTGCCCAGCGGTGCACGTAATGAAGTGCAAATGGGGCTAATGTGCTCGCTGACGCGCCAGCTTTTAAAGATCAGCCCTCAATTGATTTACCGGAGGCCCCGCTGAGGCATTAACAGAGACAAAGCAGAACAGAGGAGAACAGAGCAGAAATATGGAACGCAGGCTCCATGACCAGCCTCAGGCACAAGCAGGTCAGCTTGGTCATTACTCTGTCCCCTAAGGCAGACAGAGCAGAGTTGGGGTGGATGGATATGGACAGAAGCAAAGAACTTTGACATGCATTGTCCTTGTACTTCCCTGGTTCTGACAATGTTATCTTCATCTGCTTGTTCCTACAGTCAAATATTCAGCCCTATCAGAGATGGTAAAAAGGGATCTAAGCTAAAGATCATAAAGCTGCACTTGGATTTATGTCCTTGGAATTCTCTCCCACACACCCTTGGTCCCAACTGTGTACACTACACATAATACAACTGCACCGCACACCATTTAACTAATGACCTCCCTGCTATTGACAGTCCACAAACAAAGACCTCATCAAACACTCACTGTTGTTGTCTTGGCAACAGGAAAGGGAAAGGGGGATACCTAGTCAGTTGTAAAACTTAATGCCTTCCACTGAAATGTGTCTTCCGCATTTAACCCAACCCCTCTGAATCAGAGAGTTGCGGGGGGCTGCCTTAATCGACATCCTCGTCTTCAGTGCCCGGGGAACAGTGGGTTAACTGCCTTGCTCAGGGGCAGAACAACAGACAGCCAATCCATGTGTAAATTACCTTTGAGCTTCCACACCTGCATGACTGACCTTTGACCTCTGCACTCCTATTGAACAGTGAGGTCTAAACAACAATGGATCAATCGGATACATTTCTCTCTAAGGAGACCTGGCACAGGAACGCATGTCCCCATCTATGCCTAATATTTGTCCTTAGCTGGTTTTCTATTTGTCCCCAGCGAGTGCTCTCCTTCAAAAGCCTCACCTAGTATATCCATACAATTTACGATCTAATTACAGGACATAATGAATAATCAACCATTTGTAACGATCCTGATTAAAATGGTTCAGTGATTGCCAAAGATAAATTGTTGCAATAATGACTTCCGATGAATGATATTTGCATATGTATGGTAATTCTGATTGTTTTGTTCTTCCTCCCTGTGACATGTGTGCTGTTCGTTTGGCTTTTGACAGCATTGTACATTTTCCATTTGAAGCGAGTTTTCAATTAAAGTTCTGGCTGAGAAATCTCATCTGTTTAGGTAAACAATGAATAAAGCAACGTGTGTGTGTGTGTGTGTGTGTGTATGCGCATGCGTGCTTGTGTACATAAATGTCTTTGTGTTTGTGTGTGTATACGCGACATGTATGTCTGGCGTTATCAACAGAAGCTTTACCTCTAACTCAAATATTGAATTTGTCAAAGTCAGATCAAAGTGATCCATCACCTTCACAGTATGTTGACTGACGCTGTGGCTCTATCCGAAACATACTTTATCCTAACGTTAGTGGAATTCATTCATCTATACAATTGAATGAGTTTAGAACCTTTATAATGCTGAATAAGGGTATAATCTGAGCGTGTATGATGTAACCAATTTGGATACAGTAGAGGTGTTCTTATTTTCTGTAGCCTATTGGAGTGTAGTCTAGACTGACTGACCAGCAGTGTTTATCTGTAACCCGTTCTCCATCAGGTTTACGTCCTCTCCCTAATCTGGCCCGGCACATCCTGTGATAATCCCACTAGTCCCCCTCCAGCTCCCGTCCAAATATCGGATCACTCTGGGATGATCCATCCTATCACAGCAGATTCCATTTGAAGACTAACTCTGGTCCCCCTGGACCCACCGTCAGGTCAGGGAGGACTTATGGGAACAGAGCCGTCTGCATGGTATGTTTTCCCCCATCTCCTGATTTTAAAAGACTAGGGAACCGTGCGACTGGTGTCCATAGGGCTCCAGCCTCTGTCAGCGTATGATATTACGTCATTCCTTTGGGGGATTTGCTGGGCTATGGTCTCTAAAACCAAGTAAGCGCCTGATAAAAGGGGAAGTTTTGAGTCCCTTGACGTACAGTTGCATTGATATGATTTGTAGATTCTAAGAGAAAAACACCACGTTGACACACATTTTAAAATGTGTGTTGTTTTGTACAATTATCCTAAGTCTGACTCCAATGGGGATCAGAATGTTGCATGTTGGTTACACGACTTAAGAGGTTTTTCTGACATAAAGATTCAGCTAGTATCACTCATCCCATGGCTATGGCGTTGATTTGGTTACACTGTAGTGGAGTGTCACTGAGCTGTGTTGCACTGTCCAAAGCCTTACTGTCATCCTCTTATTTACCTCATTTCATATTTTCCCCCTTTTTTCCCCCCACACACTATTTATTTGACTGTTTTTCACCAAAATTCTATGTTCTCTCAGTCACCTCTTTGTAATATTTTAAATTTTTGTTGTTGTTAGAGTTTCCATTTATTGAAATCTCTCGATTTCAGTGATTGTTATGCAACGTCATTAATTACTACAGACAGAAAGAGTATATTTGGGGGAAAAAAAATGATCTGGAAGTTTTCAAGGATATTTTTTTCTATAATGTCTTTTCATGTTTACAAGAGCAGATGCTTCCTTGTCGTTCATTTATTTGCTCTCTGTTTCTATGGAGACTATTTTCTCATAGTTTCCATTTTTTTCACTGTTAATCATAGTTTCTTGTCAGAATCACCTTTATTCGCCAAGTGCGTTCATACATCCTCAGAATTGTACTTGCTGATTTAGAGACAGAACACAGACAGGAATTTACACAAATTTCACATACATTATATACAACATGGGTAAAGGGTGGATAAAATGTAGAGTAAAAGCGAATTTATATAGGATATACATGTTTACAGTATAAATATATAGATTTATTATGAGCTAATTTGAAGTGCCCATCCAAATCTGGCAACATGGGAAGACATGTGAGATGCAACACTGAAGTTGGACGCAGCAAGAACCATTCACTTGACTTTGAGAACCTCACACGGGGGAAACATTTACACGCTACATTTTCTTCAATAGCTGATGGAATAGGGGCTCCTAGAACAATGCTATCATTTTCATTGTTGTCAGCTCTCTCTGATGCATGCAAAATGTCTGGGTTCCTTCACGTGTTCCAATGGGCTCCTGTCTTTGTGCATCCACCCCACTGTGCTTTTTAAACCTGCTGCCCTTTGACACAGTTACATTTGATATTCTATTCCTGTGATTTTTTTAAATTTAATTATACCTTTTATTTGACAAGGCAAGTCAGTTAAGAACAAATTCTTATTTTCAATGACGGCCTAGGAACAGAACAGACAGGACAGCACGACAGATTTGTACCTTGTCAGCTCGGGGATTCGATGTTGCAACCTTTCGGGTTACAAGTCCAACGCTCTAACCACTGGGCTACCTGCCGCGCCTGTGATTAATTTTAGTGAGCTACTATGATTTCCTTTTCTATTACTGTTTCATTTTAGACCACTAAATGCACGTTCCTTTCTCCACCACCATGTACAGTATTTTTCCACTTGTCAGTGATTGTGTTTTCATAAGTCTTCCGCAGCCACACAGGCTAATGTACAGTATGTGCCATTCCGAAGTCACAGTTGATTTCGTCGACCCCATACAAAGTTAAAGTTCATGATTCCCAGTAAGAGACAGCAGAGCTCAGTAAACTTGTTTGTCCATCCGTCTGTCTGCCATTGCAGTGAGTTGTCTCCTGCCTTGGCCTTCAAGCTCCAAGCTCCAGCCTGTACGACTACTCTTGATCCGCAGAGAGGCTGTGAGGCCGTGGACAGCTCCCAGTTTGAGCCTCCTCTCATTAGAAGTGGTCTTTCTCTGTCAGTCTTCAGCCTGCTTTAGAGTTTAATAAAGGCAGGTAAGAGAAGAAATTAAAAGAAAGAAGTGGCGTGAGAGAAGGCTAGATAAGAGAACATTGAGATGAGGCATCTGTATCTCTGTCTTCTCTGAGTGGATGAAGGGGGAGGTAGAGATGGGCTTCAGGCAATCAAAGAAACCCCTCTCTCCTCTTACTTCTCCCCTCTCCTCTCTCCTTGTTCACTTTTTACCAACCCCCCCTGCCCTTCTACACACACATGTAATCATTATAGTCATCCACATGTTTCCCTTGCTTTCAGTGCAATATTTTTCAAGAAAACCTGCAGAAAGGAGCAAGGCATGTAGTCTAGTGGAGGCTGCTCAGGGGAGGACGACTCATAATAGTGGCTGGAGCGGAGTGCATGGAATGGCATCAAACACATGAAAACCATGTGTTTGATGCATTTGATACCATTCCACCTATTCCACTCCAACCATTACCACGAGCCCGTCCTCCTCAAGTAAGGTGCCACCAACCTCCTGTGGTGTAGCCATAACCAGCATGGGGGATAGGAGGCCTATGTGTGTCATAGGCTTACAGCAGAGTACGGTGCAATAGTATGATGCAGTCCCTTGGGTAAATCAAGGTGATTGTAGGGGGTGGTGGAAATTGGTGACACTCAGCATCTCCTCCATTAAGGACCAGTCAATACCATCCATCCACTAAAAGTTAAAATACTAAGTAGTACTCAACTTGATCATCCTCCCCTCAACAGTAGACCCTCACAACCCTCCATCTCCTAGATATACTAACCATATTTAGTGCAGAGCAGATATTGATTTTCTCAGGTGATCAGTGGAATGAGGATTTGTTCAATGTCGTATATTCAGGCACCATGGCACTACACACTAGTTAGAACATAGACATAGCCAGCTAACGCTGGTCTGTTAAGCGTAATATCACTAGTATATCTTGGTTGGCCTTGTTTTGGCTTGGAATGGCTCAGTTGATTTGGGTTCAGAGCAAACTCATATCACTTTCTCTCTCAGATCAATGTTGCTTATAGAGAGGGTGAATGAAGAAAGGGGCAGGAGAGAGAGATTGGTTGAAGGTGAATGGGATGGAGAGGGACTAAGGAAGATCGAATAGAGACAAATGAGAAAGGAAAAAAATGACAGGGAGAGAGTGGCAGAAAATAGAGAAAAGAAGTAGAAATAGGTTTGAATGAAGGAAATATGACACTGAAAGGGAGTGGGGGAGAGAGAGAAAGAAACAGAGACAGATGGAGAGTCAGAGAGAGGAAAAAGAGAGAGGCAGTAGAACGCATTACGCTTGGCTGGAGATTAGCTTAGTCTGGTGAGGACTGTGAATCTGACAGTGTTAATCTCCTTTCCCATTTTCCGTGTTGTCATGCCCCAGTATGTTTAACTAGGCTTGATAATGAAAAGAACAGCATCCAACTCATTAATTAAATTAGCTCCCCTTATCCTCACATCTGGCCATGTCTACTCCTCCACATTCCCTCTACTAGGTAGGCGGCTAGGCTACAGCTCTTAGGATTTAATTGACTCTGGACAAGACAGCACACACACGGTTTCACCTTATTTATCTGAACAGAGGCGGCTGCGCTTGGCTGTCATTGGTTATTCTCTAATTCAGTTTTGCCCACAGGTAATGGGGGTTATTCAGTACTGTGGAGAGCTGCAGAGGAGAGGGGTAGGGAGGAGGGAAGGAATTTGCTAGAGCCACAAACGGGAGAGGATGTTTAGCTGCTCACTAAAAACAAATGGGTACCGCTCACTAACCCAACCGGTAAACCAACCATGGGTCATTATAGAACCTATTTTATCCAAACGCATTGAGTAGATTTTTTAAAAACCCCTCATTGGGTTATGGAATTATATCAAATCAGTTTACTGGTCACATACACAGTTTAGCAGATGTTATAGTGGTGCAGCGAATTGCTTATGTTACTAGCTCCTAACAATGCAGTAAAATGTCAAACAGGTACACAAATAATACATTCAAAAATACACAACATCACGAAATGTCGGAATGAATCAAATGAATAACCCAAATAGCACTGTATATAATGCAATCGATATGTATAGACACCGGATGAATTTACACAAGATATACTAAGAATGATATGTACATCAGTAGATGTACTAGAGCAGTGGTTCCCAAACTTTTTATAGTCCCGTACAACATTCAACCTCCAGTTGTGTACCCCCTCTAGCACCAGGTTCAGCGCTGTTTTTTTGCCATCATTGTAAGCCTGCCACACACACACTATACGATACATTTATTAAACATAAGAGTGAGTGTGAGTTTTTGTCGTAACCCAGCTCGTGGGAAGTGACAAAGAGCTCTTACAGGACCAGGGCACAAATAATAATATAATAATAATCAATCATTTTGCTCGTTATTTTGTCATCTTACAAGTAAAACCTTATTTGTTCATCAAAAATGGTGAATAACTCACCACAGGTTAATAAGAGGGGTGTGCTTGAAAGGATGCACATAACTTTGCAATGTTGGGTTGTATTGGAGAGAGTCTCAGTCTTAAATCATTTTCCACATACAGTCTGTGCCTGTATTTAGTTTTCATGCTAGTGAGAGCCGAGAATCCACTCTCACATAGGTCCGTGATTGCAAAGGGCATCAGTGTCTTAACAGCACAATTTTCCAAGGCAGGATACTCTTAGCGCAGCCCAATCCAGAAATCTGGCAGTGGCTTCTGATTAAATTCACTTTTCACAGAACCATTTGTTTCAATTTCGATGAGGCTCTCTTGTTCAGATATCGGTAAGTGGACTGGAGGCAGGGCATGAAAGGGATAACAAATACAGTTGTTTGTGTCATCCATTTCGGGAAAGTACCTGCGTAATTGCTCACCCAATTCACTCAGGTGCTTCGCTATATCACATTTGACATTGTCTGTAAGCTTGAGTTCATTTGCACACAAAAATCATACAATGATGAAAAGACCTGTGTGTTGTCCTTGTTAATGCAGACAGAGAACAGCTCCAACTTCTTAAACATAGCCTCAATTTTATCCCGCACATTGAATATAGTTGCGGAGCGTCCCTGTAATCCTAGATTCATGGCTTTTGCGCCACCAGTGCAGATACCAACACATCTTGACCACCAAAGTTCATTTGATGTCACAAAGCTGTCCCAGTACTTTAAAAAATATCCTCTCCTGTTGTCCTGGTTTCCAGAAGAGGATTTCTTCCTTAATTGACCCCCCATAAACGTAATGGACATATACCAGGAGCTGTGCCAGGACCTGTTGACTCATCCAGCTGTAACGCATAGAATTCACTGGCTTGTACTGTATGCGAAGCAGTAATTATTTCAAAACATCTCCTACCATGTCATTAATGCGTTGTGAAACAGCGTTGTTTTATGACGACATTGTCAGTATAGTTTTTGGGGCTTTTTCCCCCAGCATTGTACCAGCCATATCCGCGGCAGCAGGAGTAATGAAGCCCTTCACAATAGTATGGGGCTTGCCTGTCCTAGCCACTCAGTAGCTCACCATATAAGACTCGTCTAGCCCCTTCTTATTAATGGTATCTGTTGCTTTTATACATGTTTTACTACTCGAAAGTCGTCTTTATTCTAGCTCAAAAAACTCATGTGGCTTATTTTTCAAATTGCCGTGTTTTGTTTCTAAATGTCTGCACAAGAGTGAAGGTTTCATTGAGTTGTGAGATAGTACTTTTGCACATTTAACACTGTGGCTGAGGAAAGGCACTACTCCCAATATAAGTGAAGCCCAAATCAACGTAGTTCTCATCATGTTTGCACCTCTTCGATGGTCCAATGTTCCTGTCTGTTGTTCGGTGCTTTCCTGGGTAAGGCAGTAGCTCTTCGGCTGCATCAGATTCACAACTGTCAGTGTCCATGCTAGCTGGGCTAACAACAAATGTAGAATTACTGATGCTATCATTGGATGTGTTCGTGAAAGCAGAACAACTTGTGTCGTCGACAGGTGCAGGTGTAGTACTGCTGGTATTAGCAGTACTACAGTACCAGTAGAGCTGGTATGTGTCTCTATTTTTTTTTTAAATGTTCAATGTGAATCACATTTTTATTTGGCTTTGCGCGTACACCCCAGTTTGGGAATACCTACTCTAATACATGGGACAGCAGCATTGGCTGAGTGTGTGTGTTCGCTTAAGTGCCAGCCCCTCGTGGCATGCTTGGACAGCCTCGGGTGTAGGTGCAAGCTGGTGGCGCTGATATTTGGCAGTCTCGGCCACGTACACAGGCTTGCAGTGCGTGGCCTCCAGATTGCGAGCCTGACAAAAACTAGGGCAAAGCAGTTGGCTAGGTACTGCTCTGTTTCAGCTGTCGTGGGCAGCCTAGCTGTTTGGAGAAAGAGACACTTTCAGTATCCTTGAGTGCCATGCATACAGGTACCTTTCAAATGTTTGATTCCTTTTTTAATATAAATTTGATTGGTTTATAAAATAAAGTATTTCAAATGTGTGTGTGTGGACTTGGTTATCTATACTTGTATGAACCAGAAGTCCCCACAAGATTAGTAAACAAACAAACATTTGACCAACTGGGAACTTTTTGTTGTCCCCACAATGTCAAACGCTATTTCTAGGGGGTTTAGGGTTAAGGTTAGAATTAGGGTTAGGAGCAAGGATTAGTTTTAAGGTTAGGTGCTAGGGTTAGATTTAGGGTTAGGGTAAGGCTACCGAATTGGGACTGAATTGTGTGGTGTACAAGACTGTGTGTGCACGTGTTTGTAAGTATGAGGTGTGTGTGTTTTGTGAGTGAGTGTGCATAACCTGGTAGACTGCTAGTGATTGCGGTTCAACAGATGCTGTCTTTCAGTCTCTTGGTCCCCTCTGATGCACCTGTACTGTCTCCGTCTTTCAGATGGTAGCCAAGTGAACAGTCCGTGGCTCGAGTAACGGAGATCCTTAATGATCTTTTTGGCCTTCCCTTGATACCGAGTGGCGTAAATGTCCTGGAGGGCAAGCAGCGTCCCACCACACCACCCTCTGGAGAGTCAGGCGGTTGAGGGTGGTGAGGTTATGCATCCCAACAGAATGCTCTCAATGGTGCATCTGTAGAAGTTTGTGAGGGTCTTAGGGGAGGATGCCAAATTTGTGACACACCTTTCCCACGGTGTCAGTGTGGAGAGTTCATATCAGGCCTTAAGTGACGTGACCATATCCACCGCGGCCCCGTCAATGAGGATGGTCAGCGTGCTCCCTCTGTCTCCTATAGTCGAGGATCAGCGCCTTTGTTTTTTGAGAGGTTATTTCCCTGGCACCACTTCTCCAGGACTCTAACCGCTTCTCGTCGTTGTTGGTAATCAGGCCTACCACTGTTGTGTTGTCAGCAAACTTGATGATTGAGTTGGGTTAACTATAACCCAATAGATTTTAATAACCAATCTATATTAATTTGTTTATTTATCATTCATTTAAATATATATTGAGATTAGGAATGATAATAACTGATTTGTCTTAGAAGTTCAATGTGATTATTAATATTAAATAGTTGTATTTAATAAGTTTGCATTTTAAACACATTACCATTGATAACCCACTCCCACTATCCCAAACTCATGGGAAGTAAAAATTAAAAAATAAAAACTAGACAAAGACACTGTTTCAAAAGGTCCAGCAAGTGTCCAGTAAATGAAATTACATTGAACATTACACAGGGCTGTGAGCAGTGTAGCTTGTCCCTGAGCTGGTGGACAAATGTTTATTGTCTCTGCCTGCTGGAGGTAGGCTACTGCCAACCTTAAAAGTACAAAACAAAGAAGGTTTAGCAGGTCTGTTAGAAATGTCTTTGTCATCTGGATAAGGGCATTTCTCTGCTGCACTGACAGTACAGGTGGACTGCATTGTAGAAATGGTCATATTACATTAATGCCTGTATTAGGGTCGGATCATTTCCCCCATCCATTCTGTATGACGAGGCAGTGTGCCTGGAATCAAATGGGTCTATAGGGGAAAACATTTCAAACAAATCTCAAATCATGTGATCAGGAAAACATTGGATCAGGACATTTATTCATTCCTTATGGAAATTGACATTGTACAAAGTATAATGTCACACTCATAATTATGATAGGCCTAGTATATTATTCACAGTATCTTACCATTAGAAGGGTTTCAAGCATGCCCTTTTCTCCCCCTTGTTACAGCTCTCGTCGAAAGGAGTGGACCAAAGCGCAGCATGGAAAGTGTTAATGATTTGTATTTTCAAAACACTCAAACAAAATAACCAAAGTGAAAACGAAAGCGCACAGTTCTCTCGGGTACAGTAGAGCTGGCACAACGCGTCCTTGCTGAATACCTCCTGTAGTACGGCAAGTGCAGGGAGCTGGAACAGGCCGCACTTTTGTGCTGGCGAACTGGGGATACAGTGCGTAGAGCTGGCACAGGATATCCTGGGCCGAAGAGACGCACCGGAGACCAGCACCGCAACTGCGGGGAGCTGAAACAGAGCGCACCGGGCTGTGAATGCGCACTGGAGACAGTGTGCATCCTCGCATAACACGGTGCTTGACCGGTCACACGCTCCCCACGGTAAGCACGGGGAGTTGGCCCCAAAATTGTTTTAGGAGCTGCCTCTCGGGCTTCCGTCGTTGCCGTGACTCCTGGTCTCGTCGCTGTTCCTCCCTCGCTGCATCCGCCTGTTTCCACAACAGGCTCTCATGCCCTGCCATTACCTACTCCCATGTCCATTATGTCCTCCACTCCGGGGCACGCTGCTTGGTCCGTTGGTGGTGGGATCTTATGTTACCGCGCTCGTCGAAAGGAGTGGACCAAAGTGCAGCGTGAAAAGTGTTCATGATTTTTATTTTCAAAAACACTCAAACAAAATAACCAGAGTGAAAATAAACGCGCACAGTTCTGTCAGGTACACAAAAAAAGAAAACAAGATCCCACAAAACCTAAAAAGGAAAATGACAACTTATATGTGATCCCCAATCAGAGACAACGATCGACAGCTGCCTCTGGTTGGGAACCACACACGGCCAAAAACAAAGAAATAGAAAACATAGACTTTCCCACCCAGTCACACCCTGACCTAACCAAACGTAGAGAATAAAAAGGATCTCTAAGGTCAGGGCGTGACACCCCTGTGGAAGACAACGACCCACGCCCGATGACACTCCATCACTCATAGTCACAGGTCACCCCTATATTTGAAAAAACACAAAAAAGTTAAGTATGTTTTAAACGTTAGCTAAGTGTGAAGAGATAGAGATGAAAGGTCTAACCTGTCAGCAATGGCAGCAGTCAGGACAGCAGTCTGGTGATGAAGTTGTTGAGGCATGGGATGAGTTATAGGAGGAGGAGGAAATCTCAAGCACTCAGTTCCCTCCTTGGCTACCTGAAGAGCTTTATCAGATGTAAGAAAGAGTCAAGGCAACAAAATAACCAATGCAATAAAAACCAAAGCAATTAATACATTTCAATTCAATAACAACCAATGGAATCCAATTAATACTTTTAAAAACCTATAGATCTATACTGAACAAAAATATAAACGCAACGTGCAAAATTTTTTTTTTTACTGAGTACCTGTTCCTATAAGGAAATCAGCCAATTGAAATAAATAAATTAGGCCCGAATCTATGGATTTCACATGACTGGGCAGGGGCGCCAGGCCCAGCCAATCAGAATGAGTTTTCTCCATAAAAAGGGCTTTATTACAGACAGAAATACTCCTCAGCTGTCCAGGTGGCTGGTCTCAGACAACCCCGCAGGTGAAGAAGCCGGATGTGGAGGTCCTGGGCTGGCATGGTTACACGTGGTGTGCGGTTGTGAGGCCAGTTTGACATACTGCCAAATTCTCTAAAACGATGTCGGAGGCGGCTTATGGTAGAGAAATTAACATTCAACATTCGGATGGAACATTTCTGGGATCTTTTATTTCAGCTCCAGAAACATGGGACCAACACTTTACATGTTGTGTTTATATTTTTGCAGAATATAGCTAGCTAGTTTCTGAGCTAGATTCACCTTGGCAGTAATTATTTTAAATCGGGAACAGATTTTCCACTCTCTTGTCCTGCACACAGCCAGTGGCTGTAACAATAAAACAATAACAGGTTATAGAGACAACATAGGCCAATTTAATTGAAAAATCTTGTGAAAAGAGTGTAGCTATGAGAGAAAAAGTAGGGAGATTTTTTATTTAATGTTAGCTAAGCCTGCTATCTAGCTAAATGTTGTATTGATTAGGCTAGCTGTATAGCAATTGCTGTGAAGTCACCATAATTATATGACATAACAATTTAGGTATCTAACAAAATAATTAGCTCATTTAAATTACAATAAATAAAGGTTAACATACCTGTTTTTGCTGTCTAGTGGCACAACAAGTGCCAATGGGTTTTGCACAGATTTGATGTCAACCAGTTCGTTGGGTCTTTATTACAAATGTACCTTGTACCCAACTCGTTGTCACTACGAAAACAACACAGCATTTGGAAAACAATCCAACAAAATGACTCTACAGCCGTAAATCTATTGGGTTGTGAAAATAACCCAATGTTTTTTGCTGTGCGGTAATGGGATTCAGCTGCTAGTTTAATGTCATTTGAAACATTTTCCTTCTGGTAATTTAAAATGGGTGTATCTAGCTTTTTAGAATAAATGACAGAGCTGCCGGAAAATGTGTGGCGGGACAGAATTTGCCCCAGTACTTTTCAATCTTGTGTGGTGCCGCCACAACACTGTCACATGGGCTCCCTCTCCGGCCTCTAGGTCATCAGGCTGCGCTTTAGGGCGCACACCTGTTAAGCGCATAATGACACTAACCTGGACTCCATCACCTCCTTGATTACCTGCCTTTTATATGTCACTCCCTTTGATTTCTTCCCCAGTCGGCATTGTTCCTATTTCATGTCGGTGCGCTGTGTGTTTCTTATTTTGTTCATTTATTAATTAAATGTATTCACTCCCTGAACTTGCTTCCCGACTCTCAGCACACATCTTTACAACCACTTTTAAAGCAGCAGCACCAAACGCGTTTACCATTTATTAGTTCATGTCATAGAAAAACGTCTTGCAACAGAAAAGAAAGCTGCAAGCCTCCCAACTGACTTGCGGTCTAAGACACTACATCGCAGTGCTGAGGCGCCACTACAGCCTCGGGTTCGATCCCAGGCTGTGTCACAGCCGGCCGTGACCGGGAATCCGTGACTACCGAGTGCGGTGAGGAGTTGCGGCGATGAGACAAGATCTCAACTATCATTTGGATATCACAAAATTGGGGAGAAAAATAGCATAAATAGTATCTCCCCCAATTTCAGCCTTTTGCCTCTGTTTTATCTAGTGAATACAACACTGTCCCTGAGATTTCACACGGTAACCCCACGCTCGCTGGGACAGGTGCACTCACTTGTCAGTCACAAGCTAGGTTTCCTTTCAATTCGCGACAGATTTTCATGCTACTATTCTAAAATCCGCATTAAAACAATATGCACATTTTCCAACTATGTGTTTCCATCAAATTGACTTGTTGTGGATAAAAGGCTGTGCCTTGTTGCGTTATATAGCGAATATTCCCACTCTGTTATTGCATGTGCACCTTAGCCAATAGCTAGCAGATACAGTCTGGGCTAGTCTACATGATGAGATTATTAATGAGAAAAGAGCAAGATTAGAATTATTTGCCAAACGGCAGTGAAGCATCGATCATCATGTCATCAGAATAAGACCCTCAATATTTATTGGAAAGGAGCATCAAGCTGTGAAGTTCACCATAACTTATTTCAACTGTATCCTAATAAACTGCATGCTTTCCCGACGAGTCGTAGTGGGAAGAACACATACGTCATCGCGTGACTGCCAAGTTTACTTTGATATAATGGTTATTATTTCAATATTTGCACATAAAAGCGTTCCCACCGACATTTCTTGCATAATCCCTCATTGTCTAGCATATTTGGTTTTGTCGACATTTGGAATGTTTACCAAATTTGTTTCCATCAGGCCTGTCATTACATGTTTTATCATGTACTTTACTTGCATAAAAGGTTAATGTCAAACAGGTTATATGAAATTACGGACCAGAGTTTACAGTACGGAACCTTCATAAGAATCAACAGTGCCTCCTATAGGATATATCCTCATACAGGCACTGACATCAACCACTGTGAGCTACTGACACCAACCACTGTGAGCTACTGACACCAACCACTGTAATCTACTGACACCAACCACTGTAATCTACTGACACCAACCACTGTGAGCTACTGACACCAACCACTGTGAGCTACTGACACCAACCACTGTGAGCTACTGACACCAACCACTGTGAGCTACTGACACCAACCACTGTGAGCTACTGACACCAACCACTGTGAGCTACTGACACCAACCACTGTGAGCTACTGACACCAACCACTGTGAGCTACTGACACCAACCACTGTGAGCTACTGACACCAACCACTGTGAGCTACTGACACCAACCACTGTGAGCTGTCTATTCTTAACTTAGTCTTACATGAATTGAAACAGAAGCCTTTTTTTGTTTTATGTAATAAAGCTTCTGTGACATTATATGATAGAGAGAGGGCATAGTTTAAGCATGACCGCTATAGAGACTGGAAGGAAAGAGTAAAAAAACGAATACATATTGTAAGTCACATTAAAGAGTAAACATTTAAAGATAGACTGGTCAATTTGATGGACAAACCCCCATGACAATTCCATCCAGTGGTTTAGCAGAGGGTCTACATCACAGTGTATCTTCCAGCAAATGGAGTGTAAGTGGTTTTACTAAGCATGAACCAGATAATATGTCAGTGGGCTGAGTGGCTGTCTGGGACCCTGGTGCAAGAGGGCTCTAGCCATTAACACACACTTCCCATGTTCCAATGTCACAGTAACTGAGCCATAGTGGGCCAGCCTAACTATTGACACATAAAGGGAAGGAAGTCAGAGGAGCAGCAGACTAGCAGCTTCCCATCGTTAGTCCTACTCCTCATCATATCTTACAATTGACATAGCCCCTGCACAGTACACGCTTCCCAGATGTCACCCTGACATACCGCATGAATGATAAGTGACTGAATGAATTCGGTTGACTGAGCTTTATTGGCTGTCTGACTCAGTGGCTTGACTGACTGCAGCATCGTTGTGGCTTTTTGAGTATCTGGGACGTGGGGAGCAAGTACAGCCTCACCTGCTGAGAACACTAAGTCTTGGCTGTGTTTAGCAGCCCGCTGGTTCACAGAGGCAGTGTTCACGCAGAAACAAAATCACTAAAGTATTGATGAGCTGCATAAGACAGGTGCTGCTGCATTGGTCTGATTCCACCTGAGAGACTGTTATCCCAATCTGTATCAATTACTAGATGGATGGGGGGAATGGAGGGTATGCAGCAACTTGACAAGAATGCCCATCTCTTAAATGAAGAAAATGTGTTGGTCCTGGAGATTTGCTGTTTGTTATGGCATTTCATTAATCAAATATTGAATCAATTTATTATCGTGGGTAAAGTTGAGTTGAATCCGCTGAGGTAGTATCTGTTGTAGTTCAAATTAGGCTGACGATTTCACATGGGATGACGCTGGGGAAACGAAGCAGGTAAAACATTTAGAAAGATGGACATAGAACGAGACAGGAACAGCGTCAGCAAACTAATACTAAAGACAAAAACAATACAATGCAGCCGTGGGGAACAGAGCAGGGATCTGACAAATGTAGTGGAGGAAATAAACAGGTGATAAGTGAGTCCAGGTGAGACCAATAACGCTGATGCGCGTGACGAGGGAAGGCAGGTGTGCGTGATGGATGGCAGGAGTGCGTGATGCAGGGCAACCTGGCACCCTCAAGCGCCAGAGGGGGGAAGAGCGGGAGCAGACGTGACAGTACCCCCTCCCCCTCTTGGGGAACCACCCGTTGTCCTACCTGGGGAACCGGCCGAGACATGGGCGCTGGGCAAGCCGGCTGAGGCTTGAAAGCCCAACGAACCAGCAGGAGCGCGAGAGCCTGGCGAGCCGGCTGAGGCATGGGAGCCTGACGATCCGGCTGAGGCATGGGAGCCTGACGTTCCGGCTGAAGCAAGATGCCTGTCGATCCTGCTGCAGAGAGGGAGCCCGATGATCCGGTGGAGAGTGACGTGGGATGGGAAGCCGCTGAGCCAACTAAGGCAAGGAAACCTCTCGAGCCAGCTAGGGCGTGGAAGCCCGACGAGCTGGCTCGGCACCCCCGGTTCCATAGGTGGTGACCCAGAGCCGATGTCTCCATACCAACCCTAACGCTAGTACTCCCTGATGCTTCGTATGTTGGCTGCTGCATTCTGTCACATGGAATGACGCTGGAGAGACGAAGCAGGTACAGGGAGTAAACATTTAATAAACAACTGACATAGACGAGACAGGAACAGTGTCAGCAAACTAATACTAAAGACAAAAACAATACAATGCAGCCGTGGGGAACAGAGCAGGGATCTGACAAATATAGTGGAGGAAATAAACAGGTGATAAGTGAGTCCAGGTGAGACCAATAACGCTGATGCGCGTGACGAGGGAAGGCAGGTGTGCATGATGGATGGCAGGAGTGCGTGATGCAGGGCATCCTGGCGCCCTCAAGCACCAGGGGAAGGGAAGAGCGGGAGCAGACGGGACAGAATAATCACCATTGCTAAGATCTCACGTGTTGATCATTACGGTAATTCCACAGGAGTTGATCTCTGGACTTTTTACGCTAATGTTAATGAATCTCCGAGGCAGGGTCACGTGTGCTTTTTTGGGGTTACTTTGTCTTTGATAGGTCCAGTGTGTAACGTATGACGCTTAAGGAGGTGCATAGCGTCTTTGTACTGCCTGATATCAGTAGGAGGGTTCTAACTTTCATTTATCTTCCCAAAAGGTTTGCTTTGTCCCAGGGCTCAATCCCCCAGTATGTTAGCTCTATTATATAGACACATTAGACCGTCGTGAGACAGGTTAGTTTTACCCTTTTGGTGTGTGTGCATTTATCAGCCAAAACATGACACCCACCCTGTATTTAAAAGTATGTTGTCTCAACACAAAAATCAAATCAAATCAAATAGAATTTTATTTGTCACATACACATGGTTAGCAGATATTAATGCGAGTGTAGCGAAATGCTTGTGCTTCTAGTTCCGACCATGCAGTAATAACCAACAAGTAATCTAGCTAACAATTCCAAAACTACTACCTTATAGACACAAGTGTAAGGGGATAAAGAATATGTACATAAAGATATATGAATGAGTGATGGTACAGAGCGGCATAGGCAAGATACAGTAGATGGTATTGAGTGCAGTATATACATATGAGATGAGTATGTAAACAAAGTGGCATAGTTAAAGTGGCTAGTGATACATGTATTACATAAAGATGCAGTAGATGATATAGAGTACAGTATATACATATACATATGAGATGAATAATGTAGGGTATGTAACATTATATTAGGTAGCATTGTTTAAAGTGGCTAGTGATATATTTTACATCATTTCCCATCAATTCCCATTATTAAAGTGGCTGGAGTTGAGTCAGTGTGTTGGCAGCAACCACTCAATGTTAGTGGTGGCTGTTTAACAGTCTGATGGCCTTGAGATAGAAGCTGTTTTTCAGTCTCTCGGTCCCAGCTTTGATGCACCTGTACTGACCTCGCCTTCTGGATGATAGCGGGGTGAACAGGCAGTGGCTTGGGTGGTTGTTGTCCTTGATGATCTTTATGGCCTTCCTGTGACATCGGGTGGTGTAGGTGTCCTGGAGGGCAGGTAGTTTGCCCCCGGTGATGCGTTGTGC
Organism: Oncorhynchus clarkii lewisi; assembly: GCF_045791955.1. Lineage (NCBI taxonomy): Eukaryota > Metazoa > Chordata > Actinopteri > Salmoniformes > Salmonidae > Oncorhynchus > Oncorhynchus clarkii. The sequence continues at coordinate 18,194,298 of NC_092175.1, read as the reverse complement.
AGACCTCACTACCCTCTGGAGTGCCTTACGGTTGTGGGCGGAGCAGTTGCCGTACCAGGCAGTGATACAGCCCGACAGGATGCTCTCGATTGTGCATCTGTAGAAGTTTGTGAGTGCTTTAGGTGACAAGCCGAATTTCTTCAGCCTCCTGAGGTTGAAGAGGTGCTGCTGCGCCTTCTTCACAATGCTGTCTGTGTGGGTGGACCAATTCAGTTTGTCTGTGATGTGTACGCCGAGGAACTTAAATCTTACTACCCTCTCCACTACTGTTCCATTGATGTGGATAGGGGGGTGTTCCCTCTGCTGTTTCCTGAAGTCCACAATCATCTCCTTAGTTTTGTTGACGTTGAGTGTGAGGTTATTTTCCTGACACCACACTCCGAGGGCCCTCACCTCCTCCCTGTAGGCCGTCTCGTCGTTGTTGGTAATCAAGCCTACCACTGTTGTGTCGTCAGCAAACTTGATGATTGTGTTGGAGGCGTGCGTGGCCACACAGTCGTGGGTGAACAGGGAGTACAGGTTGAGGGCTCAGAACACACCCTTGTGGGGCCCCAGTGTTGAGGATCAGCGGGGTGGAAATGTTGTCGCCTACCCTCACCACCTGGGGCGGCCCGTCAGGAAGTCCAGTACCCAGTTGCACAGGGCGGGGTCGAGACCCAGGGTCTCGAGCTTGATGACGAGCTTGGAGGGCACTATGGTGTTAAATGCCGAGCTGTAGTCGATGAACAGCATTCTCACATAGGTATTCCTCTTGTCCAGATGGGTTAGGGCAGTGTGCAGTGTGGTTGAGATTGCATCGTCTGTGGACCTATTTGGGCGGTAAGCAAATTGGAGTGGGTCTAAGGTGTCAGGTAGGGTGGAGGTGATATGGTCCTTGACTAGTCTCTCAAAGCACTTCATGATGACGGAAGTGAGTGCTACAGGCGGTAGTCGTTTAGCTCAGTTACCTTAGCTTTCTTGGGAACAGGAACAATGGTGGCCCTCTTGAAGCATGTGGGAACAACAGACTGGGATAGGGATTGATTGAATATGTCCGTAAACACACCAGCCAGCTGGTCTGCGCATGCTCTGAGGACGCGGCTGGGGATGCCGTCTGGGCCTGCAGCCTTGCGAGGGTTGACACGTTTGAATGTTTTCCTCACGTCGGTTGCAGTGAAGGAGAGTCCGCATGTTTTAGTTGCGGGCCGTGTCAGTGGCACTGTATTGTCCTCAAAGCGGGCAAAAAAGTTATTTAGTCTGCCTGGGAGCAAGACATCCTGGTCCGTGACTGGGCTGGTTTTCTTTTTGTAATCCGTGATTGACTGTAGACCCTGCCACATACCTCTTGTGTCTGAGCCGTTGAATTGAGATTCTACTTTGTCTCTATACTGACGCTTAGCTGGTTTGATTGCCTTGCGGAGGGAATAGTTACACTGTTTGTATTCGGTCATGTTTCCGGTCACAAACAGCTAAGATTATGTAAAATAGGGTCTAAGCTTCAACATACTGTATATGAACATGAAAAAAATCTGAGTTTACGCATTTTTATAAATAATTTACATTAAAGGTTCAAACATGACATCGGTTTAATTAAAAAATGCACAACCCTGCTTGTGAGCTTTCAAATGATATCAAACTCAACCATTTATATTTTTCAGTGATGAAGACATGGATGACTCAGGGTAGGGTGGGGTATGCAAAATGCACCGCTATCTTCTAAATGGCATTCAGGTCCAAAAAGTAACTTTCTGACCACTTCTACCATGGGCAAACAAGTATGGAAAGTTTTGTTCGAATCAAATGGGGTGCACCAGAAAGGGATTGAAATCATATGGAACAACCCACTTGTAATGTATATGTTGTTGTGTGTGATGGTGCCACGGGCGTCGTCGTGGAAATGACCGGACCAAGGTGCAGTGTGGTGAGCGTACATTACTTTATTTATATAAATATCGGCAACAAAACAAGAAACAAAGAAACGACCGTGACGCTTACGAGGGCTATAGTGCCACTAACAAAGATAACTACCCACGATAACAAAAGGGGAAAAGGCTGCCTAAGTATGATTCCCAATCAGAGACAACGATAGACAGCTGTCCCTGATAGAGAACCATACCCAGCCAAAACATAGAAACAGAAAACATAGAAATAAAACAACCCCAAAGGTGCGGACTCCGGCATCCAAACCTGACTTTAAAGGGGAGGGTCCGGGTGGGCATCCCTTACGGCGGCGGCTCTAGTGCAGGACGTAGACCCCCCTCCGCCTCTGGTTCCCCCCACTTTGGTGGCGCCTCTCATTCTTTAGGAATAAAGAAACTAGAATGCCCACCCTAGTCACACCCCTGCCATAGAGAGGCTTTTATTCTCTATTTTGGGTAGGCCAGTGTGTGACTAGGGTGGGCATTCTAGTTTCTTTATTTCTATGTTTTCTGTTTCTATGTTTTGGCCGGGTATGGTTCTCAATCAGTGACAGCTGTCTGTCGTTGCCTCTGATTGGGAATCATACTTAGGCAGCCTTTTTCCCTTTGTATTTTGTGGGTAGCTGTTTTTGTTAGTGGCCTGTATAGCCCTAGTAAGCGTCACGGTCGTTTCTTTGTTCCTTGTTTTGTTGGCGACATTTACATAAATAAATGAAAATGTACGCTCACCACTCTGCACCTTGGTCCGGACATTTCCACGACGAAGTCCATGAAAGATGGAGTACAGTTAGAAGGACCCTCCTTTAAATCTAGCCAATCGTCTCTGTCCTCCCGGGCCCTCACATTGTCTAACCTCAGACAGGTCCTGTCTTATCCAATCAGGCTGGTCCGGTGCAGGGAGCCAGCAAGCTTTCCCTTCCACTCAGCTTGCCTTTACATCAAGCCGTCCTCCCTGCCCAGACCTCACCACCAAGATCTTTATACAAGCTTCCATTTGAATTCTCAACTGGGCCCATCACCACTTTGCTCTCTGGCCCTCCCACCTCTCTACTGCCAATTCTTTGTCTCAGCCAACTCTTCTCTCCAATCATTACCATGGGAACCAAATGTGTGCTGTCTTTTTATGTGACAGTGTCTAATCATTTGGTAGAAATGTATTATTATTTGCAGTATCTTATAAATCTTATAATGGTATAATGTCATGTTTCAGTATAATGAAATTAGCTGAAATTGCTGGGTGACAGATTTTACTTTTTTTTTTTAAACCTTTGTTTAACTAGGCAAGTCAGTTAATAACAAATTCTTATTTACAATGACGGCCTACCGGGGAACAGTGGGTTAAATGCCTTGTTCAGGGGCAGAACAACAGATTTTTACCTTCAGCTCTGGGAATTCGGTCCAGCAACCTTTCAATGGATATTTCAGGCCACTTTCCTCCCGCTCTTATGTTTCCTATTTTTGTATATTATTGTGAACTCATACTCTGTGTTATACCCTGGCTCAGTTTTTTTCCACCAATTAAAAGCCATTTGTGGGAGCTGGGGTAATCTGTGCCCCGAGCTGATAATGGTACATGCTCTGTCTGTGTGTGTGTGCGCGTGTGTGTGTGCGTGTTGTGTGTATGCAATGTGTCAGATGTAGGCTACTGTATATCAATGATATACATAGCTTTCCCAAATGATTTACACACCCCAGTACATCAATCTCACTAGTCCTAATGGCAGGCCATTCATATTTCTCATGTTTAATTTCCTGCTTTCTGAAAGTCATTAATATCAATGCATGTCCGTATTTCATTAGGCGTGGAGCGGGCATGTTGACGTGCTGTTTGACCACTGATAGCCCTGGCGTGTCTGTTGTGAACATCCATCAGAGAGAGATCAGCCTCTCTCCTAGTCTCTGCTGACACCCTCATCACATCTGTAAATACTCATCTAACTGATGCACAGGTTGCTGTGGAATTAATGAGGCTGCTTCATGTGCTGATGCATGGGAAAGTAGGTCTACTCTTTAAATTGCTTTCCTTTATTGCGTCTCCTCTCTCCCTCTCCCCAGAAATCATATTAGCCAAACCAATCTCATTTAAAACATGCCCTTTCTTAATTTACCCCTGATGCTTGTTTTCTGCTGGCCGTGCTGCTGGAGTTTGCATGTCGGATGGATAGATGAGAGAGAGAGAGCGGGTGGAAATGAGGGAGAGAAAAGGAGAGGAGAGAAGAGAGAAGCAGCAAGAGAAGTGCACTGCCTGAGAGAGACCACCTACACCATTGTAAATAAAACCTATATTTATGTTTATTTATTTTGTACTTGAAACACTGTATATAGACATAATATGACATTTGAAATGTCTTTATTCTTTTGGAACTTCTGTGAGTGTAATGTTTACTGTTGTTCATATATATATATTGCTTTGGAAATATAAACATGTGTTTCCCATGCCAATAAAGCCCCTTAAATTGAAAACTGAATTGCGGGAGAGAGAGAGAGTCGGTCATATGGGCTTATTATCTGTTGTGCCTCGTTCATCTGAAACTGAAGTTTGATGTTCAATATCTGAACCCTATAGATGCGGGCTGTCGATTTGTTTATCAACTAATTGTCTTCCCGTGTGTCTTCAGGATGGAGTCATTACAGAGTGAAGCTCCACACAGGTTGAGAAAGAACACAGAGATATGTCTCAAATGGCACCCTATTCCCTACATAGTGCACGACTTTTGACCATAGCCTTATGGGTCCTGGTCAAAATGTGCACACTCAATAGGTAATAGGGCGCCATTTGGGAAGCCCATACAGAGAGCTGGGGGCCATCAATAACTCCTCAGCCACCTCGGCAGTGGCGTCGGCTGTAGCTGGCCTTTATCTGGGCTCGTCAGGAGCTCCACACTGAACACAGCCAAGTTATTACTGCTAGCTGCAGCTCCCTGATAAGATCAAAGGAGAAGCCAGTCCGAGTCGGGAGATGTGTGCCGGCCTCTCTCCCTTTGGTCCGAGCGCGGTTTGTCACGTCATTATCCACCGTAATGTCTGAACTTTCTCAGTGCGTTAGAAGTCCTTCGCGGTTTTCAGCGGTGCAACGAGGACAATCTGCTACTCGATTTTTGTTATATATATATTTTTTTATCTGAGAAATTCACCCTGCTACCAGCTTCTTCCCAGTGTACAGTGATTTTTCATATTTTTTTAAAATTCCGTTTTACCATGTAACAATTTCCCTCAATGTCGTTCTACTGTATCTCTTCTTTACTCTTTTTCATTTTTTTATTTAAAAACACTGATTAATTTGTGTAACAGCAGGGCAATTTGTCATGATGGAAAAACGTAGGGAGAGCCGCTTAGACACATCAGTGCAATTTCCTTTGACAAGGCAGAGAATAAAATAAAATGGACATGCATTAGAATGGAGAACAAGAGCAGGTTAGAGTAACTGCTCCTATCCAGCCTCCCAGCCTTATCCATGGGTAACAGCACAGATCAAAATGAGAGTGGGCAGCTCTGGTCTGAATACTCTTTAAAGCGACAATCAGCAGTAGAAACAATAACAAAGCATAATCTCCGCCCCTGTTTCGGTAAAAAGCTGAGGGTAGGGCTGGAGAAATATAACCACTCTCAAATTCATAGACAGAGCTATGGATGCAAGGACTGACTGTCCATGACATCAACATGATAGTTTTAACCATGTTTTGAGGTTCTATAATGTTTGTTTACATTTACTTTGTTTACAAACATTGGAGTAAAACAATGTTATATTTTGGGTTCTGATGGATGAGTTATATTCTTCAAGAATCAATGGGTACATATCATTCATTTATGAGTCCAAAAATTGATATAGCAACTTCTGATTGCTCCTTTAAAACCACAGGTGTGGAGGAATTTACATAATAGACTGCACCACCTGTTTCTACCTTTGGAAGTCAATATGGACATAGGTTATTCAATTCCTGTTGTATTGGGTTTAAGTAGTGTTCCTGGCTTGTTTTGAACTGCTTATTATAGTTCCGCAATGTGTTCCTTGAAGATTCATTCAAAGTTCATTCAACGTCTTTATGGTTTTAAACAGCCGACATGCCATCTGTTTGTGTTACATTTGTTTGCTGCAAATCACATTTCCTCGTAGCCTAGCTAACAGTATGCTGTGAGGCTTGGCTTTATTCAGAGCCAATTCTCCTATGGTGAACTGTGAACTCTTTCTGTATGTAAGACTTTTGGAACTCTTGTTCAATACCCATGGTATGGAATCTGTGTCTGGATCAGAATAGACCTGGATCAATCCATGTACAATGCAGTACATGCACATAGCCGAGGATGCTAGACCAGTGACATCACATTAAAGACATGTCACCCTATTTCCTATATAGTGCACTCATTTTGACCAGGGCCATTTAGGATGCACACATAGTAATCAGGCCTATTAATGTTGTTGTCTGACCTCTGACCTCTCTCTCCTCCAGGGTGAAGTTGAAGGATGGCGTGGCGTTCCTGGGGGCGCGGGCCAGTAACCCAGTCCTGTGGACGGTGAGTCAGGACGTGAGGAGCGAGGGGCATAGGGTCGTCACTCTCCACTGTCACCGCAATGAGAACACCTTTGGTCAGAGGTCAGTGGCGCCTGGTTCTTGTCAGATTAACACCTATTAATTGGGATTAGACGTTCTGTAATAGCATGGATTATTGGTAGGAACAGGAGTTTTTTCTGGTCAGACCATGTGGTCCGGAAAAACTCAGGGCCCTAATTATGTCTTATGGGCTAAGCAAATGTCCTGGTATGCTGCTAACTCAGCAGGCTCAGCAACAATGTTCATGAATAACAATGCTGTTATTACAGCCCCACAGCCCCTCCCCCCCAAAGGGACCACTCATTAATGATAACAATTTCACTACTGAGCCACTGAACTTCAGAGCTCAACTTTAGTGCACTTGGCTCCCTTTGGACTCAATTTCCATTTATACAGTGGGGTTCTTTCTGAAACAACTCAGCTTGAATGTCTTACTCAAGGGTCCAACGTGTGGGACTGGAAGAAGCATGGGACTGTTTGATGGTAGAACAAAGAATACTACTACGACAGGCTGTTTTTAATCAGGCTGTGAGGGTTGAAACTGTTGATCTTAGCCAATCAGATGTATTTGTTATGCAGTTTCTGCTTGGTGCACTCTAAAGGCATTTGACCTAATCTCAATTAAACCATGAACGTGGGATGTGTTACCTCTAAGACCCTGAATAGACCCAAACTCTAATCCACCAGTCCAGCAACGTCTTATGCTCGAACTGTTACTCCACACACAGGCCATCATGTCCATCTCTCTGACACCTCCTCCACACTTATGTGTCTCGTATTCCCCTCCCTCTCCCCTCCCCTCTTAGAAAAAAGGGTTCCAAAAGGCTTCTTTGGCTGTCCCCATAGAAGAACCCTTTTTGGTTCCAGATAGAACCATTTTTGGTTCCAGGTAGAACTCTTTTGGGTTCCATGTAGAACCCTCTGTAGAAAGGTTTCTACATGCAATCCAAAAGGGTTCTACTTGGAACCAGAAAGCGTTCTTCAAAGGGTTATCCTATGGGGACAGCTAAAGAACCCTTTTCGGTTCTAGATAGCATCTTTTTTTTCTAAGAGTGTACAATTCAAAGCAAAGTTTTCTTGTGCTCGAGGAGAGGAAACACATGAACATAAACAAAGCTGGGCTCCTTGCCTGTGGACCTCTGTACAAGTTATATTCAAATACAATTAGATTATTAGATCGTTTTTTTTCACTCTCCTCATTGAAAGCGCATTGTGCAGGGAGATGTCTAAAGACGATATATATATTATTGTGTTGTTTTTACTGTGCTTCTAAATTGAATATCCTGTCGAGCGACATAAGTTATTCGGTTTGGGCGCTGCAAATTACTCTTAAGTTGCATCGAATGGGTAAGGAAATGTTTAGACCTAAAGCACATCTCTGTTAGACTTCGTATAACTGTCACGGTTTCCATAGTTCTCCCAAGAGAATGTTGTTGTTTATAACAGCCTGTCTGAAACCACACACAGTAATGTGTATGCACACTACACAGTAATGTGTGTACACACTACACAGTAATGTAGCTAGTTATAAACATATGTGTTCCTGATCCACACGACCCTTCCTCTTTGAGTGTTTGAGGACACAGAAAGGTCCCTCTGTGTCCACAACTCTCTATATTCAGCGGTGACATTCAAACTGGTACAGCCAGGGTATAGCCAGGGCCCCAGGATTCATCAGGTAACATGTACCCCTAAAATCAGGTAATTTACCTAGGCAAAGCAGAGATCATTAAAATACCATGATTTATAAATTAGCCACGGTGTAACAGGAAGTACTGTAGTGTATGTGATGCAGGTTCCCAGGGGGGGACAGTCTCTCGAACGAGTTGCTGTATTTCAGGTCTAATTTCTGTATTTTCTCCCACGCTGACACTAATGAGATCCCTAAGAAATCACCGCTTTTTCTTACGTGTGCGTGCTGTAGATGACCAGATTTCTCTGCTACCGTACTCCCATGGTTAGTGTTAGAGTCAGTATGGTTCTATGGTCAGTGGGAGTAAGGTTGTGCTGATGTGTGTGTGTGTTTATGTTTTACTACCAGAAGTCCTCACAAGTAAAGTTAACCAAAGAGAATTGGGACACGTGAGAACAGTTGGCCGGTCCTAAAAAAGAAATGTTTTATTTTAGGCATAGGGGTTAGGTTTAGGGTTAGAATTAGGTTTAGGGGTTAGGTTTAGGGTTAGGGGTTTGGGGTTAAGGTTAGTGTTAGGGGCAAGGGAAAATAAGATTTTCAATGGGAATCAATTGTTGGTCACCCAAACGTTTAATACACAGGTGTGTGTGTGTGTGTGTGTGTGGTGTGAGAGAGAGGCAGAGAGAGAGAAAAAGGACAGAAATAGAAAAAAAGGGAAATGAGGAGAGAGAATGAGAAATTAAAAAGAGTAGGCCTAATGCACCTTTCAGGACCATGGACAGCGTACCAAACGTTTACTGCTTTATCATAAATGGACATGTTTATGGAACGATAAACATCGACATATGACAGACAGATAATGAAAGACATCATAAAATGAAACCATGTCAGGAGGCAGATTAAAAGAGGAACAAACAATGTACACTATATATACAAACGTATGTTGTCACCCCTTCAAATTAGTGGATTCGGCAATTTCAGCCACACCTGTTGCTGACAGGTGTCTAAAATTTAGCACACAGCCATGCAATCTCAATAGACAAACATTGGCAGTAGAATGGCCTTACTGAAGAGCTCTGTGATTTTCAATGTGGCACCGTCATAGGATATATCACCTTTCCAACAAGTCAGTTTGTCAAATTTCTGCCTTGCTAGAGCTGCCCCGGTCAATTGTAAGTGATGTTATTGTGAAGTGGAAACCTCTAGGAGCAACAACTGCTCAGCCGCAAAGTTGTAGGCCACACAAACTCACAGAACGGGACCGCCGAGTCCTGAAGAGCATAGTGTGTAAAAATTGTATGTCCTCAATTGCAGCTCACTGTTTTTCCTGGTTCGGGCTAGGCCCCTTAGTTCCAGTGAATGGAAATCGTAATGCTACAGCATACAATGACATTCTAGACGGTTCTGTGCTTCCAACTTTGTGGCAACAGTTTGGGGAAGGTCCGCTCCTGTTTGAGCATGACAATGCCCCTGTGTAAAAAGCGAGGTCCATACAGAAATGGTTTGTTGGGATCGGTTTGGAAGATCTTGACTGGTCTGCACAGAGCCCTGACCTCAACCCCATCGAACACCTTTGGGATGAATTGGAATGCCAATTGTGAGCCAGGGCTAATTGCCCATGATCAGTGTCTGACCTCACTAATGCTCTTGTGGCTGAATGGAAGCAAGTCCCCGTAGCAATGTTCCAACATCTAGTGGAAAGCCTTCCAGAAGAGTGGAGGCTGTTATAGCTTCAACGGGGGGACCAACTCTATATTAATGCCCATGATTTTGGAATGAGATTCTCAATGAGCAGGTGTCCACATACTTTTACATGTGCTGTAGAGATTTCCCCCATGAACTATAAAGTCACCATGTCATCTCTGTCTCTGTCAGCGGAGATTAGTTTACTATCACAGAGGAGAAAAAAGATCCAGAGCATTCCAGTCTTTTTCTACTGTAAATTTCCTTTTTTCGCTCAGTCTCTATGAGGTTCCCAAAACGCTCCTTTCCCCTATCATTTTGTTTCTATATTTTCATCTCTCTCTCATCCACCTTCTCTTGTTCTCTCTTATTTTTCTCTCTTTTTCTCCTATTCTATTTCATTCTTCTCTGTGGTGTTTTTTCATATTCCTCTTGAACGGTGTGTGAAATGAAAGGATCAGTTCCTCCAGGTGGAAGCAGCTGTGCCTTCACACAATCCTCCACCAATCACAGGCCTTCGCCTGCAGACCCCCCTGTACCCTCGTCACACAACCAGTCAAACCACAAAGAGCGGCGAAGGAAAATACAGTTATTTCAGAAATATATAAATGTTAAAGAGTTTGTAAGCCTACAGATGTACAACTCCCGTCTCCTACTAAAATGACATAATTTGCAGATGAAAAAAAAACTATCTAATAATGATTTGATCCTTATAACCAATTGATTCTTAGACGTGAAGTACATTTAAGTGTAAGAATGTCCAACGGATTTTGCCACGATGTGCAATTGATTAGTATATCTGTGTTTTGTTAAACGGAGTGCATTCATTATTTCTTCAGAGATGTCCTTATCATTTAATATAAAACACATTATTTTCTCTTGTTATATTACTCACATATCCCACATAGCCCCACAGTCAGACTCTCCATTCAACAGTGTGATGTGCATTACATCGAACAGCACCGTCAATATACTATTATATGCCTAGACACATTCAGTGTTTTCTCTCTTTATTGATTCTTCATGCTGTGAGAGGGCTTGAAGTGAGATCCTCACAGGGCTATGTAGCCTGTGTCTAATCCTGGACTCAATGGGCCTTCTAATCTCTCAGCTGGCTCTGACGACTCGCAAAGCCCCATCAGAGTCTCATTTTATCACCATGTATGATACTCTCACTTTCTTTTTTCTCTTTCTTCTCCTCATTGACGATTAGCAAGGGGGATTCGATTGAGCTGTCTTTTCATTTGTCGTTGATCTGTTCGCATGACGACTACCTTTGATGTCACCTTTGTTTTAGTTTTGACTAAAGACCGGGTTGACCTCCTACTGTTTTTAGATTTAAACATTTTTCAGATTTCACTACATTTTTCCCTCCCTTGCCATTTTCCTGCTTTCTGTCTCTCTCTCTCCCGTAGTCGATCCATCTCTGAATGTCTCATTAGCTTGTGGGACCAGAGAAAATTTGCCATGTAATCACCTGTGCCTACCCCATTTATTCTATTTCTCATAGGGCCCTACACTCTCAGAGCACATCTCATCAATCCTTTATCCCCATGTGTACATTTATTATATTTTCGGTGACTTCCCTATATGCTCTCTTAAAGAAACAGAGCACACCACTGCAGTCTTTTAATCCTATTTGTAAAGCATGATTTTGTTTCTTCCTATGATTCATTCCCCATCGGCCCCCAACAATCTGTTGAGCGTCAAACTCACATTTCCATGGTCTGCATGTATTATCATAATGCTCTGGTTTTTGGCTGGACCCCTTTCAGGTATAGCCACAACACAAACCTGTAGAATACCTGAGGATGTTTGTAGCCTAGTGAATGAAGAATGTGTCGCCCACACACAACCCCACACATCAGAAGTGTATTTGATAGATGGAAGGTTTCCATCTTACATCCTGTGGGAATCCTATACTGTCTATAGGAAACTGAGAAATAGGGCATTCTCAGTCTTTGTCATTCTCAGTCAAGTCCTAGCCTCAGCATTCATATTAACTACAGCTTTTACATGCACCGTCACAAACAGCATCAGCACTCCAATGACTTATATGTCCACCTGGTTACTTTGAGTACCCCTCCCCCGCACACTCCCTCCCTGTTGGTGCAGTCCATTAAACAGGGCTGTCTGGACAGGGTTAATGAGGCTGCTGACCCCTGGGTGACCACGTGCTGACCTAGACTCTTACGTCTGCTTCTCCACCTCATTAATCTGCCAAGGACACAGGACCCACCTCCACATCCCCCTGCCGGAGAGAGAGGGAGATCGAGGGAGGGGGAGAGAGAAGAAAGCGATATAGAGAGAGAGAGAGGAGGAAAAACAGAGCGAGAAAGAGAGAGAAAGGAGTGGAGGAAGGAAGGGAAGGATAGAGTGGGGAGGGAAGGTTGAGGGGGAGAGAGAAGGAAGGAGAGAGTGAGAGAAAAGGAGAGATACACTATATGACCAAAAGTATGTGTACACCTGCTCGTTGAACATCTCATTCCAAAATAATGGGCATTAATATGGAGTTGGTCCTCCTTTGCTGATATAACTGCCACCACTCTTCTGTAAAGGCTTTTCACTAGATGTTGGAACATTGCTTCGGGGACTTGCTTCCATTCAGCCACAAGAGCATTAGTGAGGTCAGGCACTGATGTTGGGCAATTAGGCCTGGCTCGCAGTCGGCATTCCAATTCATCCCAAAGGTGTTCGATGGGGTTGAGGTCAGGGTTTTGTGCAGCCCAGTTAAGTTCTTCCACACTGAACTTGACAAACCATTCCTGAATGGACCTCGCTTTGTGCACTGGGGAATTGTCATTCTGAAACAGGAACGGGCCTTCCCCAAACTGTTGCCACAAAGTTGGAAGCACAGAATCTTCTAGAATGTCATTGTATGCTGTAGCTTTAAGATTTCCCTTCACTGGAATTAAACCTGAACCATGAAAACCAGCCTTACACCACTCCAGCCAACGCTTGGCATTGCGCATGGTGATTTTAGACTTGTATGCGTCTGCTCGGCCATGGAAACCCATTTCATGACGCCGCCGACAAACAGTTCTTGTGCTGACATTGCTTCCAGATGCAGTTTGAAACTTGGTAGTGAGTGTTGCACCCGAGGACAGAAGATTTTTATAGCTCTACGCACTTCAGCACTCACCAGTCCCGTTCTATGAGCTTGTGTGGCCTACCCTTCGTGGCTGAGCCTTTGTTGCACCTAGATATTTCCACTTCACAATAACAGCACTTACAGTTAACCGGGGCAGCTTTAGCAGGTCACAAATTTGACAAACTGACTTGTTAGAAAGGTGGCATCCCATGACGGTGCCACATCGAAAGCTCTTCAGTAAGGCCATTCATTCTACATTCATTCTAGTCATTTAGCAGACGGTCTTATCCAGAGCGACTTAGTGCATACATTTTCAGAATTGTTCGTGCTGGTCCCCCATGTGAATCAAACCCACAACCCTGACATTGTAAGTGCCATGCTCTACCAACTCAGCCACACGGGACCTTTATACTGCCAATGTTTGCTATGGAGATTGCATGGCTCTGTGCTCAATTTTATACACCTGTCAGCAACAGGTGTGGCTGAAATAGCTGAATCCATTTATTTGAAGGGGTGTCCACATACGTTTGTATATATAGTGTAGCTCATCACAGCCACCATCACTAGCATGCTGTGAATTAAGTATTTTAGGAAGTAAAATTCACTTGTTGATACTTTCATTTCTTCTTCCTTTTCCTTTTTAGCATGAGTTGCTTGACAGGATGGGCATTGGTTTTAGAAGGTTCTTTCTCAGCATCTTCTCACCTTCATATGCAAATGTTCCTAGAGTGCCCCTGGCGTATTTATGAGCCATAGAGAAACAGAGAAATCCGTAATTGAGATTTCTGCAGATAGAAGACTCCCTTGCTGTCATCTTCATTGAGGAGAGCTAAATGACTGATTACATGGCCTTCCTCCAAGGAGGAAACACTAACCCTGAGATAGTATGGAGTCTATCTTCCCGAGTTAATCAGCACCATGCTGCTGTATTTAATGAAGTGTTGAAGATCCAGAACTGGGTGAGGGTATGGATGGTATAAGTTTCCCAAGGCCAGCTGGAGTTCCTAATCACACAGGACCAGCCCCCTGTACCATCATCTCCAACATTTCTGTTGATGAAACTCCCCAGCAGCGCTAGTGGTGCTCCTTCTGATAAACAGAGATTGTGAAGCTTCTGAACTGAAACTGGCCAAGGGTCTCTGACAGAGTGAGTCAAGAGAAATGAATGTCTACCAGGGTTTAAGTGGCGACCCGCTGGGCTTCTGCTGTCACCAACTAGTTAAACAACAATCCTACTGCCGGCTGAGCCAAGACCCGGTCTGCATCTCAAGTTTTTGGTATTGATGCGAAAGCAGCAGCCTCTCTTCCTGGGGTCCACACAAAACATGAAACATGACATATTACAGAACATGAATATACAAGACCAGCTCAAGGACAGAACTACGTAAATTTAAAAACGGCACACATAGCCTACATACTGTATCTATACATAAACACAAAATATCTAGGTTAAATAGGGGAGAGGCATTGTGCGGTGAGGTGTTGCTTTGTCTGTTTTTTGAAACCAGGTCTGCTGTTCATTTGAGAAATATGTGAAGGAAAGGAGTTCCATGTAATAATGGCTCTGTAGAATACTTTACGCTTTCTTGTGAAAGAAACCCTGGTGGCATGTCTGTGTGTGTGTCAGAGCTGTACTTACAACTTTTTAGTTACTTTGCAACCACTTAGCATGTTAGCTAACCCTTCCCCTAACCCTAACCCTTTAACCTAACATCTGATCTTATCCCTAATCTTAACCCTAACCCATAGCCTAGCTAACGTTAGCCACCTAGCTAGAATTCATAACATATCATACGTTTTGCAAATTTGTAACATATAATACGAATAATGTGAAATGCTCTGAGAGCAGGTTGGGTGAGGAGGAAGGGGATATTCTGAGTGGGACATGGCGGTGTCACAGAGGGAGATATAATGCATTTTGAGAATTTCCATCAATGATGACAGGTCCCTGTAAATAAATCAGTGGTTTTTGTTTTGATCCCATCAGCTTAGGCCATCTGCATTATGGGGCCATTATGATTAACTGGCTACCGGTCATTAACATCTCTGCATCCACACGCCCGGTTGACTCATGTCACTTTCAGTCGTCATTGGAATCAGATTGCATTGAGGGATATTTGATTCAGCTCTAATTCACAGCAGTAAATGTGGTACCAATGGCCTTGTGGTTAAAGGCTCGCCTCATCCTTGATTGTCTGTTTTCTTTGGCAGGGTGCGTTGAGCTTTGGCGCAGTGGTCTCAACAGTTTAAGGCTGATTGACTCCTTATAAACTGGAAAGGGCAGGATATCAAACCCCTCTCCAATTTTTCTGTCAATGAATATTGCCTCGGATGACTCTCCAACACAGCAATCTCTGCTATATCCAGATATTGATGTTTATTGGGATTGGGTATATATCATAAGAAAAGCTTTTTGGTCTTCATTTAAGGTTAGGCATAAGGTTAGCAGTGTGGTTAAGGTTAGGTTTAATGATTTGATGACTTTGTGGCTGTGCCAGCTAGTGACTACCCTGCAGTGCTACCTCCAGTTCACAAGTCATCCCAATAAATGCCAACATGCTAATTTGACACAGCACAGATACAAAAATACACATGGGGCCTCATATAGAACATACTACTATCCAGCATTATGTGCCCATTCCTCATGGCACATTGGGAATGATGAATTTCTGCTCCTTCTAATCTAATGCACTGGGGGGGGGTTCCCATACCAGGAACACCACACTGGCCTGACTACTCTAGCTGCTCATGTGAGGAAAGGGAGAAAAAAACTGAATAAAGAGGAGAGGAGGAGAAAGTGAAGGGGAGATATCACAATGCGCAGGAGGAGGATTGCTTTCCGTAGCATGGCCTGGGGCCGGTATTACCATATCATGAGAACTATCCATCAAATTGGGTTAAATTGTACATGCCGTTTCAGGGCTATGTATACAGCGGTAATGAGATCATGGATACGATGCAGAGAGGGATGACGCTTCGTGCTCCACCAGCGCTTGCCCACATTACAGTTTGATTGTGTGGTAGCATGGTACACAGAGCAGAACAGACTCATCCCTATACTCATCCACTTGTTCATTTATCCATCCAGAGCTCGCTGTCGTACACCTAACCGGCTCATGAGTTAGCTGGTGGGAAGAAACAGCATGTCGCTAGAATATCTGACATTAAAGGCCGCTCATCTGGCATTTCCACCCGTTCTCCCTGTCTCTTGCTAGACGTGTACAGCAAGAGAGAGTATGTAAATGTCTCGTCTAAAACAAGCTCAGGCTTTCTTTACGCTCGTGTTCATGGAACTTTCATCCGACCGCTCCACAATAGGCCCACAGAGAGAAGTCTCGCAGTCTTACATCTGGAGACAGATGGCTGCTATGTTGTATAAGAATGACACACACTATATAACGCGATACAATACCTGTGGGTTTTGAGAGAACTGTATTCACTCACATTGTGCTGTAATGTCACGCACCACATGACGCAGGTTCAGGCGAAGTCTGGGACATCATGCTCTCTCTGGAGTCTTGTTTTGTTGATGGCTTGTAATTGTTGTGTAGCCTATGTACTACTGTCAATTAATTGTTATAGTGCTGTACAAACGTCACTGTTAGACGTCCCTGCGTGAATTCTCCAGTGTTTTTATTTATATTGCAGAGTTTTTATTTAGATTTAGTTTCTGAATTGGTGAAAAAAACTGTGATTGACAAACAGCCCTGGAAGTACGTGTGTGACATGTGTTGGCATCTTCTCGATCTCTCTCGCTCGATATTTCTCTCTCTCACTCTCTCTTACTGTCTCTGTGTTTGTGTGTTTGCGTGTGTTTGCATGTGTGTGTGTGTCCATGTGCTTGTGTGTACAGTGCACTCAGAACCTCAGACTGGGGCGAAGGTTTACCTTCCAACAGGACAACGGCCCTAAGCACACAGCCATGACAATGCAGGAGAGGCTTTGGGACAGGTCTCAGAATGTTTTTGAGTGGCCCATCCAGAGCCCAGACTTACATCTCTGGAGAGACCTGAAAATAGCTGTGCAGCGACGCTCCCCATCCAACCTGACAGAGCTTGAGAGGATCTGCAGAGAAGAATGGGAGAAACTCCCCAAATACAGTTGTGCCAAGCTTGTAGCGTTATACCCAAAAAGACTCAAGGCTGTAATTGCTGCCAAAAGTACTGAGTAAAAGGTTTGAATACTTATGTAAATGTGATATTTCAGTTTGCACTGCATGTGTTTGTTTATGCGAATAGGGATATAGTTACCTTATCCTTTGGCTCATTTGCTACAGAGAGAGAGAGAGAGACGAGATTAGGGATATAGTAATGAGAAATGCCAGTACCTCCCTGTTCCTTTGTTGGTTGGGGGAGAGAGCTACATTATGTTTAACACTCTGTCATGTGTTTTGGCTGGGGGATGGAGTTGTGTGTAACACCATGTGCATTGTCTTGGGGACAGAGTTGTGGGTAACACGATGTGTGTTGTCTGGGGGAAAGAGTTGTGTGTAACAGGATATGTGTTATCTGGGGGACAGAGTTGTGTGTAACACGATGTGTGTTTGCTGGGAGAGTGTGCTGCGTGTGAAACCATGTGTGTTGGCCAGGGGAGAGAGCTGTGTGTAACACCATGTGTGTTGGCCATTAGATTCAGTTCCTTTAATTAGTCCTCCGATGTCATATTCGACTCCTACAATTACCAATCAAACTTCCATCTCACGCTTCCCTTTTTATCAATTCCTCCCCTCAATCAAAGAGAACTCCAAATTGTATTAGGTTCCAATAAAAATAAATAAAGCAGGCAGCAGCATCTGAGTACCTGACATGCATGGTAGATGATCCACTATTGTGATCCACTATTTCCCTGATTAATTACTTGGAGCCACTGATGGTGATTGGACCTCATTGCCGCTCACAGCACAAAAAACATGAACAAGAGTGTCGGGAGAGGCCACCGCTGTCTCTTATCCTCGGCTCTGCCGGAGCGAGGGAGAGGGAACGTGTTGGTGAAGGACTGCAATTAGTGTTTTTGCGTCCTCATACGTGACCGACCGGCTCGATTTGGTCTTACGTTGCAAAATTTTAAATGGTGTTTTTTACATTAGATAAAAGTAGAGACTCAGAGTTAGAAAATGGTATATCATAAACAACAGTTGGGGAACAATGGGAAAGTAATTATGCTTTGAAAGTTGATAAACTTGTAGCCCCACTTTAGAGAAAATGTCCCTTGAATGTTTTGGTACATGTACTGGAGAGCTCTTTGTCTACAACCATTCAGAATCATGCAATCCCTCTTAAGCCTTAGCCCCACCCATCTCTTCATGGATTCAAATGCATGACATCAGCAGCCTGGTGGTGAAAAATAGCACAACTGGTGTATTTTAACACCAATAAACCCATCTGTTTGAAAATTAATTTAGTAGCTATATTTCTCAATTTAGCAAACCAGGCAACTTAAAACAATTTTCTAAACAATGTTTGGGTTCGGTTCAAGCTTGCTAGCTAGCTAGCTTACATTAAGTTAGCTGGCTAGCCAGGTCAAATAATACTGTATCCACATCATATAGCTGACAACGTCTTCACTTTTGCACATATTTTATTAATTATTACAGGAAAATAAACTCACACAAGTTCATGACAAGCTAATTACAGAAAATAGCTTACAGTTGTGAGTGTGACGAAATGAAAGAAGGGCATTCCAGATAATGTTTTTACTTGAACACTGTCTCATTGGCCTAACGTTATATCCTAATTTGACTTTGTGCAGGTCATGTTGTTCTCCAAATTACCATCTCCGGTAAACATACAATATATCAAATAAAATCAAAGTTTATTTGTCAGATGCACAGGATACGGAAGGTATAAAACGGTACAGTAAAATGGTACCTTGTCTTTTGTTTGGACATGCTAGCTAGCTAAACAATGAACCATAATCCCAACTAATAACATTACTACCCTGCATGAATCTGCAGGTAGCTAACCAACTAGATTCAATATTAGCTAGCTAGCTAACATTAGGCTATAACTAGCAATGCAAATGGCTCTGAGATACAAATAATATTACGACACAGATCATACACATCATGTTAGCTAGCGAGCCAGCCAGCTAACATTAGCTAGCTAACAGTATGCTTTAACTTGATGAAAACAACTTTCTTACAAAATTAGAAACGTGTAATATCTGAAAATATAGCTAGCTAGACTCTCTTACCTGTAAAGAAGCAATAAAACTAGCGATCTTTAGACTAGTTGAGGATCTGGAGCATCAGCATTTGTGGGTTTGATTACAGGCTCAAAATGGCCAGAATGAAAGACCTTTCTTCTGAAACATTTCAGTCTATTCTTGTTCTGAGAAATGAAAAGTAAAAAAAAGAAAATTGTTCGATCAGTTAAACAAAGCATATTCATTATAATTGTACATGATATACTCAGTATACAAGACAAAAACCTGTTTGATTATGTGTATGTATGTGTGTGAGTGTGAGAGTTAGGCTTCATGGAGGGGATTACTGGGTAGTTTGATTCATCAGGCTGACCCCTAGTCTTCGCTTGAAGTTATTGAGGGATGATGAGGTTTTGGCAATGTGAAGACAAGAATTCCAGAGTATGATACCTCTGATAATAGAATTGACTATGTGAGTTGCGTCACTGGGGAGGGTGACGGTTATCGCAGTGTCTCGTGTTATAGAGATGGATTTAAGAATTAACCTGGAAGAATCCATTGAAGGATTTAGGTAAACTGTTTGGGAGTTATTAGTATATTTTAGATGAAAGTGCATAATTGGCGCACATTAATGTCGTAAATAGACAATATACTGAGTTTCTTTAAGAAAGGTGCAGATGGTGCTAGGTAATTAGATGAGGTGGCTAGTCTTGCAAATGTGTTTTTTATGATGAGTAATTTGTGTAGGTAGGAGGCATTTGTACTGGCCAAGACAATATTACAGTACATTCGATGTGGGTAAATTAAGCTATAGTATAGGGTTAGGAAGCAAGCCTGATGAACCAAACCACTAATCTTTCTGATGACACCAACAGATTTCATCACTTTGCTACAGACAAATGTAATATGATCTTTCCAGGATAACTTTTCATCAATTAGAACTCAGAGAGATTTTGTGGATCTGACTTGTTCCATTTTATTCCCAATTATAATTTTGGATTTGTTAACATTTAAAAATAATTTGTATATCTGGAACCTTTCAGAAAATGTGGCCATACCTGAGTTAAATTCATTAATTCGTGAATCAAAATTCTTGTGATAAAATCAAATTGGTTTCATCAGCAAAGAGAATGGGAAGTATGTAGAAGATACAGCAGCAAGGTCATTGATATAGATTAGGAAGAACAAAGTGGCCACAGGATATCTTGGCTGTGGTAAGCCATTTGTTCTCTATCGTAAACATAACTATAAAACCAATTACATGTATAATCATGAAAACCATAATAAGCACGTTTGAAAGTAATATTTCATGATTAACCGTGTCAAATGCTTTGGATAAATCTAAAAAGATGCCAAGAGCGTATTCATTATTCTTAAGAGCTGTTAAGATTTTATCCACAAGTTTCAAAAGAGCCATATCTCTGGAATAGTTTTTACGAAAACCGTATTGGCGCTCATATAGAATACAGTGTTGATTTAAATGTTTGAAGATTCTCTTACGCACCAATTATTCTAGGATTTTTAAATAACATGGTAGTACAGAAATTGGCCGATAATTTGTTAAAGATCTGAAATCCCCATGTCTATAGAGGGTGATAACTTTGGCAATACCAGTTTTCATAGATTTAATGGAGACATACAGTACCGGTAAAAAGTTTGGACACACCTATTCATTTCATGTTTTTTCTTTAATTTGACCATTTACAATATTGTAGAATAATAGTGAAGGCAATCAAGACTATGAAATAACACATATGGAATCATGTAGTAACCAAGAAAGTGTTAAATAAATCAAAACATATTTCATTTTTGAGATTCTTCAAAGTAGCCACCCTTTGCATTGATGACAGCTTTGCACACTCTTGGCATTCTCTCAACCAGCTTCATGAATCCTGGAATCCATTTTAATTAACAGGTGTGCCTTGTTAAAAGTTAATTTCTGAAATTTCTTTCCTTCTTAACGCGTCTGAGCCAATCAGTTGTGCTGTGACAAGGTAGGGGTAGTATACTGAAGATAGCACTATTTGGTAAAAGACCATGTCCATGTCCATGTTATGGCAAGAACAGCTCAAATAAGCAAAGAGAAACGACAGTCC
This sequence comes from Oncorhynchus clarkii lewisi, assembly GCF_045791955.1. Lineage (NCBI taxonomy): Eukaryota > Metazoa > Chordata > Actinopteri > Salmoniformes > Salmonidae > Oncorhynchus > Oncorhynchus clarkii. Next base: position 18,173,203 of record NC_092175.1, on the reverse strand, counting down.
ATCATTACCTTAAGACATGAAGGTCAGTCAATCCGGAAAATTTCAAGAACTTTGAAAGTTTCTTCAAGTGTTGTTGCAAAAACCATCAAGTGCTATGATGAAACTGGCTCTCATGAGGACAGCTACATTTAAGGAAGACCCAAAGTTACCTCTGCTACAGAGGATAAGTTTATTAGAGTTACCAGCCTTAGAAATTGCAGCCCAAATAAATGCTTCACAGAGTTCAAGTTACAGACACATTTCAACATCAACTGTTCAGAGGATCAGGCCTTCATGGTCGAATTGCTGAAAAAACACACTACTAAAGGACACCAAAAAGAAGAAGAGACTTGCTTGGGCCAAGAAACATGAGCATATGGACATTAGACCTGTGGAAATATGAGATTTTTGGTTCCAACTACTGTGTCTTTATGAGACACAGAGCAAGTGAATAGATGAAATCCGCATGTGTGTTTCCCACCGTGAAGCATGTAGGAGGAGGTGTGCTGGTGTTGGTGTGCTTTGCTGGTGACACTGTCTGTGATTTATTTAGAATTTAAGGCACACTTAACTTCTTAGTGATCCCTTTGCGCGCCAATCCTGTTAATGGGATTGATTTGACAACACCCAGCCAAATAATTTCTGTTATACTCACAGACATCATTCAAACAGTTTTAGAAACGTCAGAGTGTTTCCTATCCAAATCAACAAATAATATGTATATCCTAGCTTCTGGGCCTGAGTAGCAGGCAGTTTACTTTGGGCACACTTTTCATCCGGACGTGAAAATAGTGCCTAGCCTTAAGAAGTTTTAACAAGCATGGCTACCACTTCATTCTGCAGTGATATGCCATCCCATCTGATTTGCGCTTAGTGGAAATATCATTTGTTTTTCAACAATGAACCAACACACACCTCCAGGCTGTGTAAGGGTTATTTGACCAAGAAGGAGAGTGATGGAGTACTGCATCAGATGATCTGGCCTCCACAATCACCCGACCTCAACCCAATTGTGAAGGTTTGGGATGAGTTGGACCGCAGAGTGAAGGAAAAGCATCCACCAAGTGCTCAGCATATGTGGGAACTCTTTCAAGACGGTTGGAAAAGTATTCCAGGTGAAGCTGGTTGAGAAAATGCCAAGAGTGTGCAAAGCTGTCATCAAGGCAAAGGGTGGCTACTTTGAAGAATCTCAAATATAAAATATATTTTTATTTGTTTCACACTTTTTTGGTTACTACATGATTCCATATGCGTTATTTTATGGTTTTGATGTCTTCACTATTATTCTACAATGTAGAAAATAGTAAAAAATAAAGAAAAACCCTTGAATAAGTAGGTGTGTTCAAACTTTTGAATGGTACTGTATGTTAGAGGCTCAGTAATTGAGGAAGAAACTGATTTCACCAAAGAGGCACCAATCTCATCATGACCTACTGCTGATATATTCAAGGTACCAATTACCTCCATCACATCAAGAGGATCAAACTGAAGCAGAGAAGGGAAATGTTCCTTAATGTAATCCAAGGGATTTCCATCAATTTTCTCAATGTTCTTTGACAGAGAGGAACCCACATTCACAAAGAAGTTATTAAATTCACATGAAATACAATAACATCAGGATCACTATAGGTCTTATTTCCAACAATACATTGAGATGGAATTGTTGTCGATGCCTTTTTCTTATTCGTCAGTTGATTAATGATTTTCCAAGTTGACTATATAAAAAATATTTTGGGGGATATCCGACATAGGTGAGTACATTTTTTCTTATAGATTTTGTAATTTGCAGAATTCAGGGGAAAGGGATTTGTGAAAAACTTTTCATCCAACTTTTCATACAATCTTTGAAAGATAACAAAAAAAGTCTGGAAGGCAGGCTCCACATCGGCTTGATTATTAACATTTTCCCATGAAATATCAATTAACATCCTAAGGCGCTCACAATGACTTTTGTTAAATATTCTACATTTAATGCTACTAAGCAATCCCATCTGTTAATTTCCAGCTGCCAAAGAGAAGTAAAAATTGGAATGTTGTCAGAAATGTCAATATAAAGTATACTTGTAGAATTTGTACAATTATTATCAGTAGGGTGTCAGACAATCTGGTCACTCTTGTGGGCGTATAGATGAGGGCATACAGACAGCTGGTGTATAACGTATATAAAAAAAAATCAGATGTCTGAGTGGTTCTGACTAAAAAATGTATGTTGCAATCACCCAACAGAAAACACATTGATCTTCATTAAACCCAAGATTGATGCAAGGATATTAGTGAAACTACCAATGTCAGAATCAGGTGGCTGATAGATGCATCCAATTATCATGTTTTTTTTACCACAAATAAATGAACAGGAAGGAATTTCTTTGAAAAGAACGTTATCAGATGTAAGTGTGAGGTCCTCTCTTACAAATAATTGTAAACGTTTGTGAACAAAAATGGACACTCCTCCTCCTAATCTTGACGTTCTACAGTGGTGGACAGCATTATAAGGAGGCATGTCATAAAGCGTGGTTGTCTCTTCAGTCAACCATGTTTTTGAAAGGGCAACAATGGAGCATTCATGACTGAGAGAAGACAGATAAGGAACAAGGTGGTCACGATTTTTAGGAAGACTGCGAACGTTCAAATGAAAGGTCAAAAATAAGTTTGTCTTGCAATTAATAAACTGCTACACAGGTTGTTAAATTGCCTCTTAAGTCTACCCCTTCCTTTTTCGAACATTCTGTTAACAATAGAGTAATAAAAAGTGATAGACTTATTTCTGGTAAACTCTAATGGGTTAAAGACCATGTTATCAGGGTTGAAATCCTGCCCAATGGGTTAAAGACCATGTTATCAGGGTTGATATCCTGCCCAACTAAGAGGATCCACAGTTGGAATCATCCAGGATTTGGAACGGAAACATAGAAGTGCAAGCCTCGCATATCCAATACAACCATACATTTGTGTTAGTTTTATCAATAGGGCTGCACTTCCTATGGAATGTATATTGACCCAGTCCACATAACACCAAATCAAATCAAATTGTATTGGTCACATACACATGGTTAGCAGATGTTAATGCGAGTGTAGCGAAATGCTTGTGCTTCTAGTTCCGACCATGCAGTAATATCTAACAAGTAATCTAACAATTTCACAACAGCAAAGGAATGAATAAGAATATGTGCATATAAATATATGGATGAGCGATGGCCGAACTGCAAAGGAAAGATGCAATAGATGGTATAGAGTACAGTATATACATATGAGATGAGTAATGTAGGGTATGTAAACATGATATAAAGTGGCATTGTTTAAAGTGACTAGTGATACATTTATTACATCCAATTTTGTATTATTAAAGTGACTAGAGATTTGAGAAGGTATGTTGGCAGCAGCCACCCAATGTTAGTGATGGCTGTTTAACAGTCTAATGGCCTTGAGATAGAAGCTGTTTTTCAGTCTCTTGGTCCAAGTTTTGATGCACCTGTACTGACCTAGCCTTCTGGATGATAACAGTGTGAACAGGCAGTGGCTCAGGTGGTTGTTGTCCTTGATCTTTTTGGCCTTCCTGTGACATCGGGTGGTGTAGGTGTCCTGGAGGGCAGATAGTTTGCCCCCGGTGATGCGTTGTGCAGACCTCACTACCCTCTGGAGAGCCTTACGGTTGTGGGCGGAGCAGTTGCTGTACCAGGCGGTGATACAGCCCGACAGGATGCTCTCGATTGTGCATCCTGTAAAAGTTTGTGAGTGTTTTTGGTGACAAACCAAATTTCGTAAGCCTCCTGAGTTTGAAGAGGCACTGTTGCGCCTTCTTCACCACGCTGTCTGTGTGGGTGGACCATTTCAGTTTGTCCGTGATGTGTACATCGAGGAACTTAAAACTTTCCACCTTCTCTACTACTGTCCCATCGATGTGGATAGGGGGGTGCTCCCTCTGCTGTTTCCTGAAGTCCATGATCATCTCCTTTGTTTTGTTGACGTTGAGTGTGAGGTTATTTTCCTGACACCACACTCTGAGGGCCACCACTGAAAACTTCAGAGGGTTATGACATTTAGAGCAATGTGTGTTTTTGGCCATGAGCTTATGTGAAAAACATGAACAAAGTAGAGTAAATATGCCATAGGCCCACTGGGGGGGGGGGGGGGGGGGGGGTGAACGACCAGGTTATCGTTCTTCAGGTGTGCAATGTTGCCTATTTTTTAGTTCTTCAACTAGTTGTGGAAGCAGTTCCTTTCTTTTGAGGTGTACCTTTTCGGAGAACTCTTCATTGATGAAGGTTTTGGTTCCCTTCAGGCACTTGGCTCTCCTGAGAATCTCCTCCTTGTCTTTGAACCTGAGCAGTTTCACCACTATAGATCTGGGCCATCCATCGGGAAAGAAAGTGCCATTCCTATGCATCCTCTCCATCTCCATGAGTTTAGTTTCCAGTTTGAGTTGATCAGCCAGGAATTTCTTAGCCTTTACGCCCTCAATTCCATTGATTAAAATTTTATTTATCCTCGATTGTTAGTCTCCTTTGGAAGAGTGCTTGTCAAGTGATTTTTGGAAAATTGTGAAATCCTCAGACATGGTTTTGAATGCGGTCTGGCTGGTGACATTCACGTCCTTTAGCTCCTCCACCTCCACCTGCGTTAACACCAAACTGTGTTTAAATTCCATTACATCCTTAAACAGATCATCAACCCCTTTGTTGGTATAATCCATAGAGAGTTTCAGATCTATTAGATCTTTATAGAACTGTTTTTGTTGATCCAGTGTTCATGGAGTGTAGTGCTTGATACATATTTTTTTCCGCATTGAGCTTTGCAGCAATTTTCTGTCTAGTGTTAGCCATGCTACAAGCTTGTTGTGAGCTAAAATGAGTTTGCAAACACAACCCACACCCCGCCTCCCGAAAACAAGCTCCGCACTGAAATGGCAAACACACACAAGCAACACAGACTTGATCACACATGCAACCAGTACGATGAACAGAGAGAAGGCAAAGGACTTATTCACTGTATGGATCCTGGCTGCACTTTACTAAACAGGTGGGAGATCACCAACTCACACTGAAGGTACACTTAACCAGCATGGCTACCACAGCATACTGCAGCAATACAGCATCCCATCTGGTTTGCACTTAGTGGGACTATAATTTATTTTTCAACAAGACAATGACCCAACACACCTCCAGGCTGTGTAAGGGCTAATTGACCAAGCAGGAGAGTGATGGAGTGCTGCATCAGATGACCTGGCCTCTACAATCAGCCGACCTAAACCCAATTGAGAAGGTTCGGGATGAGTTGGACCACAGAGTGAAAGAAAAGCCACCAACAGGTGCTCAGCATATGTGGGAACTCTTTCAAGACTGTTGAAAAAGCATTCTAGGTGAAGCTAGTTGAGAGAATGCCAAGAGTGTGCAAAGCTGTCATCAAAGCAAAGGGTGGCTACTTTTGAAGAATCTAAAATCTAAAATGATTTGTTAAACACATTTTTGGTTACTACATGATTACATATGTGTTATTTAATAGTTTTGATGTCTGTAGAAAATAGTAGAAAAATAAAATAAACCCTTGAATGAGTTGGTGTGTCCAAACTTTTGCCTCGTACTGTATATCATAAGGATGTGATAGCCTAAGCCTAATGGTGATGTTAAACATTTCTCCAATTGAGTTGAGATCTGACATTGAGATCTGTTGAGATCTGATATTCTGTGCAGCGCAAGATGAGAGCTATTGTAGGCCAATGTCATAGGCCTATCGTCAACCAATCATACTGTATTTCTCAAATCCTTTCTGGCTAATTTCCTGCTAAACTCATAACTACATGCAAAAAAAGTGTGCTTCTGATGAAAAGATACAAAAGTAAATAAATAGCCATATTAGATGAAAAGACATAAGGTAATTTTGTCAAACTTGTGAGGCAATCAATGCTCATGAGTTGCTCTATTTAAAATATTTTCTGCTATAGTATTCCCAACCCGTTTTAAAAGTCTCGCTTCCTAACTGTTTTACATTCCCTGAGACCAACCAAAAATGTTTCCTTGGACAAATATTCCAAGACTTCCATAAAACAGCCACATGTGGTCTCTGTATCACCACATTTTTGGCTATGCTTCAATTGCTCAGTCGGTGCAGTGACCTGACGGGGGTGTAGTGCTGCCAGAGTACACTGGTCGTCCCTCCGCCACTTCTCAGAATGGTGCTTTCTTAGTAAAGTTAGATCAAATCTGAATCAATATCTTAGAAGATCACATATTAATTCATTTGTATTCTACATAACTAAATATAACAGCATAGTTTAACGTTACTGTTACCACCAAAAACACATTTTAGGATGGTTAGCTGAATAGGCCCTGAAGTGGCCAAAACTCAACAGCGTGAGCCACCAGGCAGAATGTGCTTTGATTGAAAGAACAGAACTGGAAGGCTATATAGTTTGTTAACACCATCTGCTCTAATTTGCTCACAAAACAGTAATTTAAGAAGATCTAAATGCATATTCCCATTAATCTGATTGGGGAGGGGGGGGGGGGGGGGGGCGGTGCTGCCAAGTGTTTTTATTCATGTAGGCCACTGTCCCACAAAATCATCATGTTGTCCCGCATTTGGGTATTTTAAATGTGGTCACCCTATATCTCAGTGACTTGGAAAGAAGTGTCTCAAAGGAGCATAGGGGATTTAAAGGGTGTGTGTGTCTCAGTCACCAGATCTCAACCCAATTGAACACTTCTGGGAGATTCTGGAGCGGTGCTTGAGACAGCGTTTTCCACCACCATCAACAAAACACTAAATTATGGAATTCCTAGTGGAAGAATGGTGTTGCATCCCTCTAGTAGAGTTCGAGACACTTGAAGAATCTATGCGCATTGAAGCTGTTTTGGCGGTTCTGGTGAGTCGGGGCGGCCCAACTCCCTATTAAATCAAATCAAAATCAAATCAAATGTTATTAGTCACATGAGCCGAATACGACAGCTGTTTCACCTTACAATGAAATGCTTACTTACAAGCCCCTAACCAACAGTGCAGTTTCAAAAAAGTATGGTTAAGAATAAGAGATAAAAATAACAAGTAATTAAACAGCGGCAGTAAAAAATAACAATATATACAGGGGGGTGCCGGGGGTGCCGTACAGAGTTAATGTGCGGGGACACCGGTTAGTTGAGGTAGTAGGTAGAGTTATTAAAGTGACTATGCATAAATGACAACAGAGAGTGGCAGTGGTGTGGAGGGGGCAAGGGGGCAATGCAAATAGTCTGGGTAGCCATTTGACTAGATGTTCAGGAGTCTTATGGCTTGGGGGTAGAAGCTGTTTAGAAGCCTCTTGGATCTAGACTTGGCGCTCCGGTACCGCTTGCCGTGCGGTAGCAGAGAGAACTGTCTATGCCTAGGGTGGCTGGAGTCTTTGACAATTTTTAGGACCTTCCTCTGACACAGCCTGGTATAGAGGTCCTGGATGGCAGGAAGCTTGGCCCCAGTGATGTACTGGGCCGTTCGTACTACCCTCTGTAGTGCCTTGCGGTCAGAGGCCCAGCAGTTGCCATACCAAGCAGTGATGCAACCAGCTCTCGATGGTGCAGCTGTATAATATCCTTTTGAGGATCTGAGGACCCATGCCAAATCTTTTGAGTCTCCTGAGGGGGAATAGGTTTTGTCGTGCCCGCTTCACGACTGTCTTGGTGTGCTTGGACCATGTTAGTTTGTTGGTTATGTGGACATCAAGGAACTTGAAGCTCTCAACCTGCTCCACTGCAGCCCTGTCGATGAGAATGGGGGCGTGCTCGGTCCTCTTTTTTCTGTAGTCCACAATCATCTCCTTTGTCTTGATCACGTTGACGGAGAGGTTGAAGTCCTGGCACCACACAGCCAGGTCTCTGACCTCCTCCCTATAGGCTGTCTCGTTGTTGTCGGTGATCAGGCTTCCACTGTTGTGTCGTCTGCAAACTTAATGATGGTGTTGGAGTCGTGCCTGGCCGTGCAGTCATGAGTGAACAGGGAGTACAGGAGGGGACTGAGCACTATGTTGAAGATCAGCGTGGCGGATGTGTTGTTACCTACCCTTACCACCTGGGGGCGGCCCGTCAGGAAGTCCAGAATCCAGTTGCAGATGGAGGTGTTTAGTCCCAGGGTCCTTAGCTTATTGATGAGCTTTGAGGGCACTATGGTGTTGAATGCTGAGCTGTAGTCACTGAATTGCATTCTCACATAGGTATTCCTTTTGTTCAGGTGGGAAAGGGCAGTGTGGAGTGCAATAGAGATTGTATCATCTGTGGATCTGTTGAAGCGGTATGCAATTTAGAGTGGGTCTAGGGTTTCTGGGATGATGGTGTTGATATTAAGACACTTTATTACTGCATACACATATTACTACAGCATACATGTGAGCTAATCTCACTGGAGTCTCACTGGAGTCTCATGAGAATCTCACTGGAATCTCATAAAAATCTCACTCGAGCCCAATGTTCCCTCTAATGTTTTTCGGCACTGAACAAGTTATGATCTGCTGAGCGCAAACTTCAACATTGTAAACATTCTGTGCAACCTTCAGCTTGCATTTACTGTGAACACTACCTGCGTTAAGTTACAGTTTCAGACAGTGGTCAAGTAGGCTACTGTGGCTATTTGATCATAATGTAGGCCTACCAGAGTGGCCTACCATCAAAAACAGTGGAGAAAATGCTCCCATAACATATTAACATGGAGATATATGTTCTATCATTCAGCCTACAGTAGACCCCAATGTGTGGTGTTCAATGTAGGCTTCTGAGACTTTTGAAAAAAATATGCAGGGCTTAACATTAACCTGTTTATCCACTTGTACTTCAGACAAGGAAGTGACTAAAAATGTTGTGTTGTTTGATCCAAGAAACCAGTTCACAAAATAAAATGCATTATTATTCCCATACCATTATTACAGAGAATCAGACAAATTATGCTACCCTTTGCCTATTGGCTCCTTAGCTTATTCAAGCAGGTCTCAAAATTAAACACTGCCCCTTTAAGACAAAAACATCTCTTTTTTCACTTTTCAAAGATGTCTAGAAATGTACACATGTTGTGCTCTTGTAGGAAGCAATCACTCCCCCATTGCTGACTACAAATGATCTATAACTAGGCTAAGAACTCAGTAACTAGCAAAGGATATGAACAAATGTGCACACGTGGCTACATGCAGCTCTGCTTTGATTTCAAAACAAGTGATCTACTCATGACCACTCATGCTGTAAACACAGTCCAGTTCAAAGTGAATGGCATAGATCCATATACAGTACAGTATGGCAATGGTATAATTGCATATAGGCCCACTGCAGCATTGATTGGTTATGCCACACCGATCTGTGCCGAGTACAGGCTGAGTCGTGCATGTCAATGAACTAGAATCCTACTCCGATGCATTCTGCCTACAACAAAATCTATTGCATAGCTAGTATTGCATACTAAGTCTTGCATAGTTAGTTTTGTTTCGCTATGTTGCATTGAAAGTGGCTAATATTGCATTGATTCGATCACAATTCCCACAGCGAAGGGAAACGTTGATAATGTTAACTAAGGGAAACAACTTAGAAAGTTGAGTTGTGTTTCTCTGCGGGTGCTGATATTTCTTCTGTGTGGCAGTCCCAGGGAGCTGCGTGCCCATGCACGAACGCAGCTTAAAGGGAACATTGCTGGACCATTTGAACGCTCTTCAGACCTTCCATAGTCAATAACTCATTGGCACTCCCATCACACTCTCAACCAATAGCCTGAGGTGGGTTGGCTTCCTACATGCTTTGGTGTCCATATTCTGGTAATGTCTGGTAACATTTGCACACTAACCGGTTCTAATATTCTACACCTGCATTGCTTGCTGTTTGGGGTTTTAGGCTGGGTTTCTGTACAGCACTTTGAGATATCAGCTGATGTACGAAGGGCTATATAAATACTTTGATTTGATTTGAATATCACTAATGTATCGTATAAGTATCGTCCTGTGGCTGTAAACTACAGAGAATTCAAGCTCAGTGTCAGAGTACATTTAGAGTTGAAGTATTAATGAGTGAGCTTTTTTAGGATCTTGCTCTGGGTAAACACTGACTCTAATAGTCAGGCTTCATCTTCAGCCAGGGTGAAAACCCATACAATATTACAATATGTCAATATTGCACATTCAGTACATAGAACATATTTATTATTTTTACAATTTTCTATATTGTAGAATAATAGTGAAGACACAAAAACTATGATATAACACATATGGAATCATGTAGTAACCATAAAAGTGTTAAACAAATCAAAATATATTTTAGATTTTAGATTCTTCAAAAGTAGCCACCCTTTGCCTTTATGACAGCTTTGCACACTCTTGGCATTCCCTCAACCAGCTTCATCTAGAATGCTTTTCCAACAGTCTTGAAGGAGTTCCCACATATGCTGAGCACTTGGTGGCTGCTTTTCCTTCACTCTGTGGTCCAACTCATCCCAAACCATCTCACTTGGGTTGAGGTTGGATGATTGTGGAGGCCAGGTCATCTGATGCAGTACTCCATCACTCTCCTTCTTAGTTAAATAGCCCTTATACAGCCTGGAGGTGTGTTGGGTCATTGTCCTGAAGAAAAACAAACTATTGTCCCACTAAGTACAAACCAGATGGGATGGCGTATCACTGCAGAATGCTGTAGTAGCCATGCTGGATAAGTGTGCCTTGAATTGTAAATAGGTAACTGACAGTGTCACCAGCAAATCACCCTATCTCCTCTTCCACGGTGGGAACCACACATGCGGAGATCATCCGTTCACCTACTCTGTGTCTCGCAAAGACATGGCGATTGGAACCAAAAATCTCAAATTTAGACTGATCTGACCAAAGGACAGATGTCTTATGTTCATTGCTCATGTTTCTTGGCCCAAGCAAGTCTCTTATTATTGGTGTCCTTTAGTAGTGGTTTCTTTGCAGCACTTTGACAATGAAGGCCTGATTCACACAGTCTCCTCTGAACAGTTGATGTTAAGATGTGTCTGTTACTTGAACTCTGTGAAGCATTTACAGTGCCTTGCGAAAGTATTCGGCCCCCTTGAACTTTGCGACCTTTTGCCACATTTCAGGCTTCAAACATGAAGATATAAAACTGTATTTTTTTGTGAAGAATCAACAACAAGTGGGTCACAATCATGAAGTGGAACGACATTTATTGGATATTTCAAACTTTTTTAACAAATCAAAAACTGAAAAATTGGGCGTGCAAAATTATTCAGCCCCCTTAAGTTAATACTTTGTAGCGCCACCTTTTGCTGCGATTACAGCTGTAAGTCGCTTGGGGTATGTCTCTATCAGTTTTGCACATCGAGAGACTGACATTTTTTCCCATTCCTCCTTGCAAAACAGCTCGAGCTCAGTGAGGTTGGATGGAGAGCATTTGTGAACAGCAGTTTTCAGTTCTTTCCACAGATTCTTGATTGGATTCAGGTCTGGACTTTGACTTGGCCATTCTAACACCTGGATATGTTTATTTTTGAACCATTCCATTGTAGATTTTGCTTTATGTTTTGGATCATTGTCTTGCTGGAAGACAAATCTCCGTCCCAGTCTCAGGTCTTTTGCAGACTCCATCAGGTTTTCTTCCAGAATGGTCCTGTATTTGGCTCCATCCATCTTCCCATCAATTTTAACCATCTTCCCTGTCCCTGCTGAAGAAAAGCAGGCCCAAACCATGATGCTGCCACCATCATGTTTGACAGTGGGGATGGTGTGTTCAGCTGTGTTGCTTTTACGCCAAACATAACGTTTTGCATTGTTGCCAAAAAGTTCAATTTTGGTTTCATCTGACCAGAGCACCTTCATCCACATGTTTGGTGTGTCTCCCAGGTGGCTTGTGGCAAACTTTAAACAACACTTTTTATGGATATCTTTAAGAAATGGCTTTCTTCTTGCCACTCTTCCATAAAGGCCAGATTTGTGCAATATACGACTGATTGTTGTCCTATGGACAGAGTCTCCCACCTCAGCTGTAGATCTCTGCAGTTCATCCAGAGTGATCATGGGCCTCTTGGCTGCATCTCTGATCAGTCTTCTCCTTGTATGAGCTGAAAGTTTAGAGGGACGGCCAGATTTGCAGTGGTCTGATACTCCTTCCATTTCAATATTATCGCTTGCACAGTGCTCCTTGGGATGTTTAAAGCTTGGGAAATCGTTTTGTATCCAAATCCGGCTTTAAACTTCTTCACAACAGTATCTCGGACCTGCCTGGTGTGTTCCTTGTTCTTCATGATGCTCTCTGCGCTTTTGACGGACCTCTGAGACTATCACAGTGCAGGTGCATTTATACGGAGACTTGATTACACACAGGTGGATTGTATTTATCATCATTAGTCATTTAGATCAACATTGGATCATTCAGAGATCCTCACTGAACTTCTGGAGAGAGTTTGCTGCACTGAAAGTAAAGGGGCTGAATAATTTTGCACGCCCAATTTTTCTGTTTTTGATTTGTTAAAAAAGTTTGAAATATCCGATAAATGTCGTTCCACTTCATGATTGTGTCCCACTTGTTGTTGATTCTTCACAGAAAAATACAGTTTTATATCTTTATGTTTGAAGCCTGAAATGTGGCAAAAGGTCGCAAAGTTCAAGGGGGCCGAATACTTTCGCAAGGCACTGTATTTGGTCTGCAATTTCTGAGGCTGGTAACTCTAATGAACTTATCCTCTGCATCAGAGGTAACTCTGGGTCTTCTTTTCCTGTGGCAGTACTTGAAGAAACTTTAAAAGTTCTTGACATATTCCAGATTGACTGACCTTAATGTCTTAAAGTAATGATGGACTTTTGTTTCTCTTTGCTTAGTTGAGCTGTTCTTGCCATAATATATGGACTTGGTATTTGACCAATTAGGGCTATCTTCAGTAAGCCACCGCTACCTACAGTATACGGGCACAAGGTGAGACCCAAATGCAGACTCAGGAGGCAGATGGTTGAGCTCCGATATTTTTTATAATAAAAGAGGTAGGCAAAAGGCAGGTTGGGTACAGACGAGAGTTCATAAACCAGGTCAGAGTCCAAACAGTACCAGGCGATAGGCAGGCTCAAGGTCAGGGGCAGGCAGAGTGGTCCGGCAGGCGGGCTCAGAGAGTCAGGATAGGCAAGGGTCAAAACCAGGAGGGCGAGAAAAGAGAGACTGGGCAAAGCAGGAGCTGAGACACAAAAATGCTAGTTGACTTGACAAACAAGACGAACTTGCACAGAGAGACAGGAAACACTGGGATACATACACCGGGGATAATCAGCGACACCTGGAGGGGGTGGAGACTAGCACAAGGACAGGTGAAACAGATCAGGGTGTAACACAACCTTGTCACAACAGAACTGATTGGCTCAAACGCATTAAGAAGGAAAGAAATTCCACAAAGGAACTTTTAACTAGGTACACCTGTTACATGAAATGCATTCCAGGTAACCTCATGAAGCTGGTTGAGAGAATGCCAAGCGTGTGCAAAAGCTGTCACCAAGGCAAAGGGTGGCTACTTTGAAGAACCTCAAATATAAAATATATTTTGATTTGTTTAACACTTTTTTGGTTGCTACATGTGTTATTTCATAGTTTTGATGTCTTCACTATTATTCTACAATGTAGAACATAGTCAAAAAACAAAAACCCTTGAATGAGTAGATGTGTCCAAACTTTTGACTGGTCCTGTATATATACTGGATGACATGCTTAAAACAACAAGGAATGTAGCACAGTCCTTTCACTGAACAGTGTTGCTAATATGACTCAGTATTTGTGGAGGGAGATCACAGCAAACACTCTGACAGTGCGGACATGTAGTGATATTGGGTGTTGCTCAACCAGAGGCAGCTGGCGGGGGGAGCTATAGGAGGATGGGCTCATTGTAATGGCTTCAATGGAATCAATGGAACGGAGTTACACATTTGATTTCCATATGTTTGATATCCCTCTATTTATTCCATTCCAGCCATTACAATGAGCCAGTCCTCCTTTTGCTTACCCCACCAGCCTCCTCTGTACTCAACAATTAACTTATAACTATACTATTCAACAATTGTACTGCCATTGATCTCACAAGCTATCCATTTAATAAGGAAGCCATCATTTAAGCAAGTGTGTTTATATGTTTATGCAGTGAAGTCACGATCTGCAGTATTCCTTGCTCGCTTTGAATCCAGTGTCGTGGATGAATCCAGAATCTATGTCTTTGGTGACGTTCTCATTCAGACCTCTTTACACCATTGTATATGAATGATGCCTATGTGGATGTTCTTTGTCCCGAAGCTGTTTGGTCGTGGTGGGTTATACCCCCTAATTTAAATGCCTCTGGGCCGGCGCCTTTTGTACTTTAGAGAGCTTTACAGTATAATATGGGAACCACATAATATGGTTCACAGCATGTGTGACCTTGGCTTGGAGAGCACTATGTAATTCAATGTCCCCGTCCCCTGGCTGGGGTGTGAAAGAGAGCAGCGTGAATGACGCCAAAATGCCCTTAATTTACATTTTAGGCATCAGCCTGACTCCTGGGAGGAAATGACGGTTGTGACTAGAGAGAGTACAGCTACGACCCGAAGTTACTTTTCGTAGCTGGTTAACAGAGCATTTTAGCTAACACCTAACTTTTCCTAACCTTAACCTTTGTCTCCTAATCTGTCACGTTAATGATCCTAACTTGCTGTGTAAATTCTCCTAACCAGCTACGAAAAGTCACTTCCGGTCGTAGCTGAACTCCCTCTAGTCACAACCATTATTTCCTCCCAGGGGTCAGGCTGATATCTAAAATGTAAAGTGTAAATGAATGTCATACTCCCTCTAGTCAAAACCGGAAATAACAGCCTTGCCCCGCAGTGTCACTTCCTGTACCCCGCAGCTACGCTCTCTTCTTTGGGGAGCACAAAGTACCTACCCCTACACGCTTGCATGCATATAAACACACATGCAATGTATGTTCATTCAAGCGCACATCGCATAGAGGATCTAGCCTTCAAAAGCTTCTATTTATGAGTTCCAGTCCCATCCTCTTCATTAAAGAGTGATCAGTATCTGGTAATATTTCACACTGTCTTTTATCCTTCGTAATCTAATCTTTCCTCCTTTTCCCCCTCTTTGTGTCCTGTGGTGGTGTGTGTGTGTGTGTGTGCCTGTGTGTGTTTCAACTGCCCACTTCCGTCCTGTAAAGCTCCAGGTCTTGGCCCCCATGCTGGCTCCCTGATTGTGTTCCCCGCTTCCTCAGTGGGGGGGATGTACCTCCCAGAGCTGCCCCAGATGGAAGCACTCTGTCTGGGTTACTGTCCCGCTGGATCTGGGCCTCAGGCAACTTCCAGCCCACCACAGAGTACAAGCCCTTACTTCTGACCTATAGGAATTGAGAATCCTCCACCGATTAGCACGCGTTCCTGCCTAGCTACATTTCATCTGCTTCTACTTCTATGGTCCCAAACGTTTAATTTCTCCCCAACACACACACACGCACACACACAAACAGGCCCACTGCGGCACCGCAGCCCACTCCACGCGGAGGCTTTGTGTTGAAATTGATTCTGTTCTTTTGATGTATCATTGTTGTCCCTGCTAACCAAATCGTTGCTGCGCCTGAAAGGAGTCACCATAGCAAAGTTGCCTTCCTTCCTGTGGTTGCATAGGCCCATTCATAAAGGTGTTAGGCATAAGGAATACACACAGCTGCTGCACAGGCCCTCTGTGTTGGGTAGCTGACATCATGGTATTCTATCTTTTTCTGTCATACTTTCATTCCTGGAGCCCTTTGTCACAACAGCTCTCCTCTGGAGAGGAATGTCACGAAGCCCAACAGTGAGTTTGTGTGTATCTCTACATGTGTGTACGCATGCTTCTGTTTATTCTTGACTGCTGTTAGGTCAGAGGGAGCAGCACAAAACAGCACATTGGTTACTGTGACACCCAGGTCTACAGTAAACAGCCTGACGATCCAGGGAAGTCCTTAATATCCACTCTCTTAATGCAGCACTCTCTCACAGTAACTACTGTACACTTGGCATTGTTGGACTTATTCTTAGCTAGAACCCTATTTAGTTCCGTCTTCGTCTGTCTCAGGCATGCATCTCGAAGCAGCAGCAGAAGCAGCAGAAAAAGAAGCAGGTAGCTGACTCTTCGACTATAGTTTTCTATGGACATGTTGCTCCCTTTCTCTGGCTCCATTTAAAGGGCACAGTATGGTTATGTTTATAATGAGACACATAATAAAGCTGGCTGACCTCTCTGGCCAGCAGGCTGCAGCCATTTATCATCCCAAACACTTGCTGTGGCAGTACCAGCCACCAGATAACACACTGCCCTCTGCTGGGCACTGTGTGTGTGTGTGGGTGGGGGGGTGGGGGGGGGGGGGGGGGGGGGGGGCAGAAGTGGATAATCTTGTCAATGTGGCAATATAAGCTTGTCAATGTGGCAATATATGTCTCTATTCAAACATACAGATTATTCATAGTTTGTGAGATTAGATTGTCAGAGTTGATTTGAACAGAGTAATTTGTGCAGTACGGTGTCGTCATACATTGCAGTCTGTCCTCAAAAACTCTCATTGCGCATTGATCTCACCGACCACCAGTCTTTGAAGTGTGGTTGTAATTTTCTGAAATGGTAAACCAGAAAAAGTTCTGGGAGTCTAAAATGGAATATATGCTCAGCTAGAATGTTCAGCTCCAAGACCATGGATCAGTGTCCTTGCCTTGTGGATTTTGAGTATTGATCCTGTTGCACAATATGACACTCATGAGGACACAACTTGGAAGTTGGTACAATACAATACAGAGATCAGTTTCCAATCCAATTTATTCCCCTGTGGATTGTATAATGCCTGTCTGAGTTTGCACTTACTTTGAAAACTTGGTGGCATCTCAACATGCACTTAAATTGTGATTATACACACAATAAATACAGTTACACGAGAGGGTTTGTTTGTATGTATTACACAGAATTGACAGCAAGTTTCAGATCCCAGATGCAAGTTATAGTTTCACAATGCCTTGTACACTGTTTGTTTCCCCGGGATGTTTACTTTTGTATCTAGTTTTATGTTAGATAAAGAATGCCATGGGGACAGACAGTCAGGCAGGCTGATCAAACTGAAGGCTCAGGAAATCAGAGTTTAGTATTTTTGTATTCATCGTTTTTCCTGCTTTGTTTGCATCGCAATCAGTGGAGAGCCAATGTTATTCTTTTCAGATAAGATCTTTCTCTGTGAAATGTGCCATGGAGGAGGAACAAAAGTAAATTGCTTTTTTCTCCCTCATGCTTCTGGGGAATGTGAGACAGAACTGAACTGAGTTTGGGTTGCGGTGGATACATGTTATACTATTTAACGGCTCTCCTCTTTTTTAGGAAACTTGTCTGTTTGGCACTCACTTTTCCCTATGTCTGCGTCTCCTTTTGTCTAACTTGGTTTCCATCCAAACTGAGACAGATTTTCATGTGAATTTCATAAAATCAAAAAAATATATACAGTGGGGCAAAAAAGTATTTAGTCAGCCACCAATTGTGCAAGTTCTCCTACTTAAAAAGATGAGAGATGCCTGTAATTTTCATCATAGGTACACTTCAACTATGACAGACAAAATGAGAAAAAAAATCCAGAAAATCACATTGTAGGATTTTTAATGAATTTATTTGCAAATTATGGTGGAAAATAAGTATTTGGTCACCTACAAACAAGCAAGATTTCTGGCTCTCACAGACCTGTAACTTCTTCTTTAAGAGGCTCCTCTGTCCTCCACTCGTTACCTGTATTAATGGCACCTGTTTGAACTTGTTATTAGTATAAAAGTCACACCAGAAACAAAATTGTAGACCTGCACCAGGCTGGGAAGACTGAATCTGCAATAGGTAAGCAGCTTGGTTTGAAGAAATCAACTGTGGGAGCAATTATTAGGAAATGGAAGACATACAAGAACACTGATAATCTCCCTCGATCTGGGGCTCCACGCAAGATCTCACCCCGTGGGGTCAAAATGATCACAAGAACGGTGAGGAAAAATCCCAGAACCACATGGGGGGACCTAGTGAATGACCTACAGAGAGCTGGGACCAAAGTAACAAAGCCTACCATCAGTAACACACTACAGGGGGGCAGGGTAGTCTAGTGGTTAGAGCGTTGGACTAGTAACCGGAAGGTTGCAAGTTCAAACCCCAGAGCTGACAAGGTACAAATCTGTCGTTCTGCCCCTGAACAGGGGGCCTAGGCCGCCTAGTTAAATAAATAAAAAATAAATAGATAAACTATGCTGCCAGTACATGACCAGGCCCGTCTGAAGTTTGCTAGAGAGCATTTGGATGATCCAGAAGAAGATTGGGAGAATGTCATATGGTCAGATGAAACCAAAATATAACTTTTTGGTAAAAACTCAACTCGTCGTGTTTGGAGGACAAAGAATGCTGAGTTGCATCCAAAGAACACCATACCTACTGTGAAGCATGGGGGTGGAAACGTCATGCTTTGGGGCTGTTTTTCTGCAAAGGGACCAGGACGACTGATCCGTGTAAAGGAAAGAATGAATGGGGATTTTGTATGTATGTATGTATGTATGTGTGTATGTGTATGTATGTATGTGTGTATTTCAAGGTCCTGGAGTGGCCTAGCCAGTTTCCAGATCTCAACCCCATAGAAAATCTTTGGAGGGAGTTGAAAGTCTGTGTTGCCCAGCAACAGCCCCAAAACATCACTGCTCTAGAGGAGATCTGCATGGAGGAATGGGCCAAAATACCAGCAACAGTGTGTGAAAACCTTGTGAAGACTTACAGAAAACGTTTGAGCTCTGTCATTGCCAACAAAGGGTATATAACAAAGTATTGAGAAAAACTTTTGTTATTTACCAAATACTTATTTTCCACCATAATTTGCAAATAAATTCATAAAAAATCCTACAATGTGATTTTCTGGATTTTTTCCCCCTCATTTTGTCTGTCATAGTTGAAGTGTACCTATGATGAAAATGAAAGGCCTCTCTCATCTTTTTAAGTGGGAGAACTTGCACAATTGGTGGCTGACTAAATACTTTTTTTGCCCCACTGTATATATGTATTTCCCCACCAGATGTAGCAGATATAATGTGCGTGATGATGTAGGGCACATATAAAACACTTTTGCGCTTAATTTTTCATATGTACCGAATAAAAAACATGGGTAACACTTTATTTGGATAGTCAACATACATGTCAGTAACATTTCAACAAACATGCAGTTGACATGTTACTGATATTCTGTATATAGTCTGTAGAGCATCTATAGATGGACTATCCAAATAAAGTGTTACCAAAACATGAGTTGAATGTGTTTCCATTGCATTTTCCACTGTACCAATAATTTTGTCACACAAACTGTTGCGAAAAATGACAGATTTGCCCAATCTGGTTTTCACACACGCTCTAGACAAGTGTACACTGGAAAGGTTACGTTACATGATGAGATGGATAAGAGCAAGATCATTTTCATTTTTTAAGCACTGATCATCATGTCACTAGCATACAAGTTAAGATGCTCAAAATGTATTGGAAAGGAGCATCAAGCTCATCACCGCGCAGACACCACCTTGTAGCCTAAACTGTGCATGCTTTTCCAAGTCACAGTGGGAGTACCACACAACATAACATCCTGTGATTGCAAATTTACCTCGACATAAGGGTTATTCTATCAACAACTGCTCAATAGATTGTTTCCAGAGCAATACGTTGCATAATACATTTTACCGACACAAAAATAACCCACCATGTCGAACAATCAAATTGTCTGTTGACATTCATAAAGTTCTACCGACACTTTGTTTCCATCACAATTTTTTTTAAACGCCATGACTTTACTTGGATTAAAACTGTGGGTGGAAACGTGGCTATTGATGATACTAATGTTAATACACCCTTAATGCCTTTTCTAAACACCCAAGGTCACTTGATCATACAAATAAAAAACACTTCTTTCCCTCCTTCCCTCTCCCCTCCCCTCTTCCCCCAGGCTGGAGGCGGGTTACCAGAGGGTCCTCCAGGTGGATCTGGAGGTGAACGGGCTACTGGACCCGCTGGGCAGCCGGGTGGTGATGTGGCAGGTTGAGTACCCTCCTACCCGCTCCATCACTGATGAGGTCCAGACCGTCATCCGCCTGGCACCACAGGACTTGGGTGGGATTGTGCCACTGGCAATGGTGAGGAACCAGAAAGAGAGTGCCTGTGTGTGTGTAGTAATATTTATCATGTATATAATATACCTCACATGCGACTCATAAGAAGACAATTCATTTAGCCCATTAAATGAATTATCGAATCCATAAGATAAATAGCAATATGCAAGAAAAATATAGTTGAGTTACAGTAATGGCAGTGAAGAAATGTCTGAGAATGGAATGTATTTAATTACTTTGTAAAATTAATGGATTCACATACAAGGCATAAAGATTAAGTTACAAAGTATGAAAACACATTACAAGGCATTATTCCAAGCATTGTCAGAGAGAGAGAGAGAGAGGCTTGTGCTATGACGTAAAGCTCATGGGAGAGGTGGAGAGAAAGAAAGAGATTCGGTATCTCACCACAGCAAGTCAGGAACATAAGAGAAGGTACAATGAATCTAAGACCCTTTCATAAGCTTCTGAGTTGTTTGGATTCAAAATTTGTTGACCGATAGTGTTACTGTAAAGTTAACCTCCCATCAGATATCAGACCTACAGTTGAAGTCGGAAGTTTACATACACCTGAGCCAAATACATTGAAACTCAGTTTTTCACAATGCCTGACAATTACTCCTAGTAAAAATGATCTGTCTCAGGTCAGTGAGGATCACAATTTTATTTTAAGAATGCGAAATGTCAGAATAATAGTAGAGAATGAATTATTTCAGCTTTTAGTTCTTTCATCACAGTCCCAGTGGGTCAGAAATGTACATACACTCAATTAGTATTTAGTAGCATTGCCTTTACATTTTTTAACTGGGGTCAAATGTTTCGGGTAGCCTTCCACAAGCTTCCCACAATAAGTTTGGTGAATTTTGGCCCATTCCTCCAGACAGAGCTGGTGTAACTGAGTCAGGTTTGTAGACATCCTTGCTCACACAGGCCTTTTCAGTTCTGCCCACAAATATTCTATAGGATTGAGGTCAGGGCTTTGTGATGGCCACCCCAATACCTTGACTTTGTTATCCTTAAGCCATTTTGCCACAACTTTGGAAGTATGCTTTGGGTCATTGTCCATTTGGAAGACCCATTTGCGACGAAGCTTTAACTTCCTGACTGATGTCTTGAGATGTTGCTTCAATATATCCAAAGTTTTCCTGCCTCAAGATGCCATCTATTTTGTAAAGTGCACCAGTCCCTCCTGCCGCAAAGCACCCCCACAACATGATGCTGCAACCCCCTTGCTTCACGGTTGGGATGATGTTCTTCGAATTGCAAGCATCCCCCTTCTTCCTCCAAACATAACGATGGTCATTATGGCCAAACAGTTCTATTTTTGTTTCATCAGACCAGAGGACATTTCTCCAAAAAGTACGATCTTTGTCCCCATGTGCAGTTGCAAACCGTAGTATGGCTTTTTGATGGCGGTTTTGGAGCAGTGGCTTCTTCCTTGCTGAGCGGCCTTTCAGGTTATGTCAATATAGGACTCGTTTTACTGTGTTTATAGATACTTTTGTACCTGTTTCCTCCAGCATCTTCACATGGTCCTTTGCTGTTGTTCTGGGATTGATTTGCACTTTTCGCACCAAAGTACGTTCATCTCTAGGAGACAGAACGCATCTCCTTCCTGAGTGGTATGATGGCTGCGTGGTCCCATGGTGTTTATACTTGCGTACTATCGTTTGTACAGATGAACGTGGTACCTTCAGGCATTTGGAAATTGCTCCCAAGGATTAACCAGACTTGTGGAGGTATACCATTTTTTTTCTGAGGTCTTGGCTGATTTATTTTGATTTTCTCATGATGTCAAGCAAAGAGGCACTGAGTTGGAAGGTAGGCCTTGAAACACATCCACAGGTACACCTCTAATTGACTCAAATTATGTAAATTATGTAATCAGAAGCTTCTAAAGCCATGACATCATTATCTGGAATTTTCCAAGCTGTTTAAAGGCACAGTCAACTTAGTGTATGTACATTTCTGACCCACTGGAATTGTGATACAGTGAATTGTAATGCACAAAGCAGATGTCCTAACCGACTTGCCAAAACTATAGTTTGTTAACAAGAAATGTGTGGTTGTTGAAAAAACTATTTTTAATGACTCCAACCTTAGTGTATGTAAACTTCCGACTTCAACTGTACATGATGTAATCACAACAGAACCTCTGCCTCTCAGAGGTGTGACAATGGGGGTTGGCAAGATCAACAGAGAGAATGTTGAATCCCTAAGACAACACAGAGAAATCCTTACATACAGTTAGCTGATAAGAAGACTCACTTCGGGGGTTGGGCAAGCAATACTACGTGTGTGTGTGTGTGTGTGTGTGTGTGCGTGCGTGCGTGTGCAGCTTTACCTCACATGGCTGACTGCACTCTGCAGGAGGCTTTGTCTCTCTTCTCTCCAAAGCTGACACCCACTGTTTTACCTCTCTTTGCAATTCTGAACCCTTGTATCATCGATTTTCCCCAGCACTAACACTTTGATGTCTTTGTCTCTTTATACTGCCTGTGTTTGGAAAAAGCAGAGGAAAGTCAAATTGCTGTTATTGTAAATAAGAAGAATTTTGAACTTCATGATAAAATGTGTTGGTTGTCAAGCTTGGATGCCTTTTTAAAAGTAGTGTGTTTGAGTTGTGAGGTGAACAAGCTAAAGTCCCATGTTGAAAGCCCAGACCTCTCTGCTAGGGTTAAACACGAAGCGTGCACTTTTTAATTGGCTGTAATTTGGCTAATAGAGCTTTTCTGTACTTTCCATGATTAAGAAAGTTAATTGAGTTTGGTCCTAGGATAATCCTTTTAAAAAACAGATGGATGCATCGGCAAGGGACTCTAGACAGCCAAATGTATTACGATAATTCATATTTATTTATGATCAAATATTTGCAACTGTTTGTGTTGTTTTGGGTTGTGGATTTTAGTTTTTTTTTCAACAAACATATTTGCAACTGTTTGTGTTGTTTTGGGTTGTGGATTTTAGTTTTTTTTTTTTACTATGAAAATAAATATGTACGCTGCAGACAGATTTTTTATTTAATTTTCCAAATTGAATATTGTGTTCCAAGCTCTGGCTTTTATTATGGTAATTGGTGAGAAAGAACTTCACCCTCACAAACAATTATGCATTCAGGCCACGACAGCAACATGTCGACTTCTACTGTGTCTTTAACCTTTGGCTGGCCCTACTAACATCCAGATCAGATTTTTCTCCTATTAACCTTTTTTTTTACTGATTTTTTTTGTAATTTTGCAGACGCTCTTATCCAAAGAGACTTATAGGAGCAATTAGGGTTAAAGGGTAGGTGAGGGGGGGGGGGGTCTACTAAGCCAACATATAGAATTGTTTTAAGACTGTCATACCATAGATAATTTCTATTTCTGGTATACCAAAATAAGTGTGTAAAAATGATTTGATAAAATATAGAATTTGGCCTTTACTACTATAGCCCATAGAAGTGCATTGAATAACACATTAATAAATGGCAAAAAAGACAGTCAAAAAATGTATCTTAAGGAATGAGGTTTTGAAGTGTCTGTGCTATATCTGGGATATATAAGAAAGCTCAGGAATTATATATTAATGTATATACAGTGCATTCAAAAAGTATTCTGACCCCTTTACTTTTTCCACATTTTGTTGTTACAGCCTTACTCTAAAATTGATTAAATAAATACAAATCCTCAATCTAAACACAATACACAACATTTTAAAATGTTTTTGCTAATTTATCATATGTAAAAAAACAAATATCTTACTTACATAAGTATTCAGACCCTTTGCTATGAGACTTGAAATTGAGCTGAGGTGCATCCTGTTTCCATTGGTCATCCTTGAGATGTTTTTACACCTTGACTGGAATCCACCTGTGTTGAATTAAATTGATTGTACACGATTTGGAAAGGCACACACCTGTCTGTATAAGGTCCCAGAGTTGACAATGCATGTCAGAGGAAAAACCAAGCCATGAGGTTGAAGGAATTGTCTGTAGGGCTCCGAGACAGGATTGTGTCGAGGCACAGATCTGGGGAAGGGTAACCAAAAATGTCTGCTGCATTGATGGTCCCCAAGAACACAATGGCCTCCATCATTCTTAAATGGAAGACGTTTGGAACCCACAAGACTCTTCCTAGAGCTGAACTGAGCAATTGGGGGAGAAGCGCCTTTGTCAGAGAGGTGACCAAGAACCTGATGGGCACTCTGACAGAGCTCCAGAGTTCCTCTGTGGAGATGGGAGAACCTTCCAGAAGGACAACCATCTCTGCAGCACTCCACCATTCAGGCCTTTTATGGTAGAGTGGCCAGATGGAAGCCACTCCTCAATAAAAGGCACATAGTCCGCTTGGAGTTTGCCCAAAGGCACCTAAAGGACTCTATTGGAAACAAGATTATCTGGTCTGATGAAACCAAGATTTAACTCTTTGGCCTGCATGTCATGAATGCCATGGTTTAAATGCTATTTCTAGAGACAATATCTCTTTCATTATCACTATATGTACAGGTTTACCCCTACTGTATTCACATCCTACTATACCTTTGTCTGTACATTATGCCTTGAATATATTCTACCATGCCCAGAAATCTCCTTTTACTCTCTGTTCTGAATGTACTAGGCGTCCAGTTCTGTTAGCCTTTAGCCATACCCTTATCCTACTCCTCCTCTGTTCCTCTGGTGATGTAGAGGTTAATCCAGGCCCTGCAGTGTCTACCTCCACTCCCATCCCCCAGACTCTCTCATTTGTTGACTTCTGCAACCGTAAAAGCCTTGGTTTCATGCATGTTAACATTAGAAGCCTCCTCCCTAAGTTTGTTTTATTCACTGCCCTAGCACACTCCACCAGTCCTGGCTTAGGAAGACCACCAAAAACCTTGAAATTTCCATTCCTAACTATAACATTTTCCGACAAGATAGAACTGCCAAAGGGGACGGTGTTGCAATTTACTGCAAAGATAACCTGCAGAGTTCTGTCTTACTATCCAGGTCTGAACCCAAACAATTTGACCTTCTACTTCTAAAAATGAACCTTTCCAGAAACAAGTCTCTCACCGTTGCCGCTTGCTATAGACCACCCTCTGCCCCCAGCTGTGCCCTCGACACTATATGAGATTTGATTGCCCCCATCTATCTTCTGAGCTCGTGCTGCTAGGTGACCTAAACTGGGACATGCTTAACACTCCGGCCATCCTACAATCTAAGCTTGATGCCCTCAATCTCACACAATTTATCAATGAACCTACCAGATATAACCCCAAATCCGTAAACACGGGCACCCTCATAGATATCATCCGTACTAACTCACCCTCCAAATACACTTCTGTAGTTTTCAACCAAGATCTCAGCGATCACTGCCTCATTGCCTGCATCCGTAATGGGTCTGCGAGGAAACGACCTCATCACGGTCAAACGCTCCCTAAAACACTTCTGCGAGCAGGCCTTTCTAATCGACCTGGCCGGGGTATCCTGGAATGACATTGACCTCATCCCGACAGGAGAGGATGCCTGGTTATTCTTTAAAAGTGCCTTCCTCACCATCTTAAATAGGCATGCCACATTCAAAAAATGTAGAACCAGGAATAAATATAGCCCTTGGTTCACTCCAGACCTGTCTGCCCTTGACCAGCACAAAAGCATCCTGTGGCGTTCTGCATTAGCATCGAATAGCCCCCGTGATATGCAACTTTTCAGGGAAGTTAGGAACCAACATACACAGGCAGTTAGGAAAGCTAAGGCTAGCTTTTTTAAACAGAAATTTGCATCCTGCAGGACAAACTCAAAAAAGTTCTGGGATACTGTAAAGTCCATGGAGAATAAGAGCACCTCCTCCCAGCTACCCACTGCTCTGAGGCTAGGAAATACTGTTACAACCAACAAATCCACTATAATTGAGAATTTCAATAAGCATTTCTCTACGGCTGGCCATGCTTTCCACCTGGCTACCCCTACCCCTGTCAACTGCCCGGCACCCTCCACAGCAACCCGCCCAAGCCCCCACCATTTCTCCTTCACCAGATAGCTGATATCCAGATAGCTGATGTTCTGAAAGAGCTGACAAATCTGGACCCCGACAAATCAGCCGGGCTAGACAATCTGGACCCTCTCTTTCTAAAATTATCTGCCGAAATTGTTGCAACCCCTATTACTAGCTTGTTCAACCTCTCTTTCGTATCGTCTGAGATTCCCAAAGATTGGAAAGCTGCTGCGGTCATCCCCCTCTTCAAAGGGGGAGACGCTCTAGACCTAAACTGCTACAGACCTATATCTATCCTACCCTGCATCTCTAAGGTCTTTGAAAGCCAAGTTAACAAACAGATTACTGACCATTTTGAATCACATTGTACCTTCTCCGCTATGCAATCTGGTTTCTGAGCTGGTCATGGGTGCACCTCAGCCACGCTCAAGGTCCTTAACGATATCATAACCGCCATCGATAAGAGACATTACTGTGCAGCTGTATTCATCGACCTGGCCAAGGCCTTTGACTCTGTCAATCACCACAGGGCCTGTTGTCCGTACCTCTGGCAGTCTCTATGGGGGTGCCACAGGGTTCAATTCTCGGGCCGACTCTCTTCTCTGTATACATCAATGATGTCGCTCTTGCTGCTGGTGATTCTCTGATCCACCTCTACGCAGACGACACCATTCTGTATACTTCTGGCCCTTCTTTGGACACGGTGTTAACTAACCTCCAGATGAGCTTCAATGCCATACAACTCTCCTTCCGTGGCCTCCAACTGCTCTTAAACGTAAATAAAACTAAATGCATGCTATTCAACCGATCATTGCCCGCACCTGCCCGCCCATCCAGCATCACTACTCTGGACAGCTCTGACTTAGAATACGTGGATAACTACAAATACCTAGGTGTCTGGCTAGACTGTAAACTCTCCTTCCAGACTCACATTAAGCATCTCCAATCAAAAATTAAATCTAGAATCGGCTTCCTATTTCGCAACAAAGCATCCTTCACTCATGCTGCCAAACATGCCCTCGTAAAACTGACCATCCTACCGATCCTTGACTTCAGCGATGTCATCTATAAAATAGCCTCCAACATTCTACTCAGCAAACTGGATGTAGTCTATCACAGTGCCATCCGTTTTGCCACCAAAGCCCCATACACTACTCACCACTGCAACCTATATGCTCTCATTGGCTGGAGCTCGCTTCATACTTGTCGCCAAACCCACTGGCTACAGGTTATCTACAAGTCTCTGCTAGGTAAAGCCCCGCCCTATCTCAGCTCGCTGGTCACCATAGCAGCACCCACTTGTAGCACGCGCTCTAGCAGGTATATATCACTGGTCAACTCCAAAGCCAATTTCTCCTTTGGTCGCATTTCCTTCCAGTTCTCTGCTGCCACTGACTGGAACGAACTGCATAAATCACTGAAGCTGGAGATTCCCATCTCCCTCACTAGCTTTAAGAACCAGCTGTCAGAGCAGCTCACATGTCACTGCACCAGTTCATAGCCCATCTGTATACAGCCCATCTATCTACCTCATTCCCATACTGTATTTATTTAGTTTGCTCCTTTTGCACCACAGTATCTCTACTTGCACATCCTTCTTTTGCACATCTACCATTCCAGTGTTTAATTGACATATTGTAATTACTTCGCCACATGGCCTATTTATTGCCTTAACTCCCTTATTTATTACTCCCTTAACTCCCTTATTATCCGCCTCGCCTTCCAGTTCTCTGCTGCCAATGACTGGAACGAACTGCAAAAATCTCTGAAACTGGAAACACTTATCCCCCTCACTAGCTTTAAGCACCAGCTGTCAGAGCAGCTCACATATTACTGCACCTGTACATAGCCCATCTATAATTTAGCCCAAACAACTACCTCACCCCCTACTGTATATATTTATTTAGCTCCTTTGCACCCCCATTATTTATATCTCTACTTTGCACATTCTTCCACTGCAAATCTACCATTCCAGTGTTTATTTAAAAAAAATGTTTTTACTTGCTATATTGTATTTACTTCGCCACCATGGCCTTTTTTGCCTTTACCTCCCTTATCTCACCTCATTTGCTCAAATTGTATATAGACTCATTTTTCTACTGTATTATTGACTGTATGTTTGTTTTACTCCATGTGTAACTCTGTGTTGTTTTACGTGTCGAACTGCTTTGCTTTTTCTTGGTCAGGTCGCAATTGTAAATGAGAACTTGTTCTCAACTTGCCTACCTGGTTAAATAAAGGTTAAATTAAAAATAAATTTAAAAAACATGTCACATCTGGAGGAATCCTGGCACCATCCCTATGGTGAAGCATGGTAGTGGCAGCATCATACTGTGGGGATGTTTTTCAGCGGCAGGGACTGGGAAACTAGTCAGGATTTAGGGAAAGATGAACGGAGGAAAGTACAGAGAGATACATGATGAAAACCTGCTCCAGAGCGCTCAGGACCTCAGACTGGGGCAAATGACCCTAAGCACACAGCCAAGACAACGCAGGAGTGGCTTCAGGACAAGTCTCTGAATGTCCTTGAGTGGCCCAGCCAGAGCCCGGACTTGAACCCGATCGAACATCTCTGGAGAGACCTGAAAATAGCTGTGCAGCGATGCTCCCCATCCAACCTGACAGAGCTTGAGGGGATCTGCAGAGAAGAATGGGAGAAACTCCCCAACTACAAGTGTGCCAGGCTTAGTAAACATTTCTACAAACCTGTTTTTGATTTGTCGTTATGGGGTATCGTGTGTAGATTGATGAGGAAAAGGATAAAACCTAACAAAGTGTGGAAAAAGTCAAGAGGTCTGAACATTTTCTGAATGCACTTCATACATTTTTTTGGACTGATATTTTACCACATTTTTTTATTGGCGCAAAACTAACTGCATACTTCCATTAATTTGTATGGGTTACCTTCAGACGAGTCCCGCGACACTTGGAAAACACCAAACGGAGAACACCATCGTATTTCCAGTTAGTTTGTAGCCAAAACGGTTTGGACGCCACCGACAAAAGTTGGCATAGCCGCATTACCAACTTCAGATGAGTCCCGTGGGGCTTGTGAAGGTCGTAGAGCAAAACTGAGAACACCAAACCCTTTGGAAGCTACAGAAGTTTTCATGAGAAGAACGATTTTCGGGACATCTCATGGTCTGTCAAACATTGCTGTAGCTCGGCCTCCCTCCACCGCAGATGCGGAAGGCCAACATAGGCAAATGGGGTCGATTGAGACAGCCCATGCTAAAAAACATATCTCTAGTTTAAACTGATAGATTATGATAGGGTGTTATATTATTATGTTACTTACAGTGACGCACGTATACATCAATAAACTCTTAAGGAGCTCTTAACCGCCAGGCCCCTATTGTCAAAATATGCTTCTGTATCTACTACTGGGGTCTGTGACATAAAGGAGATTTGCAGACACAGAGCGTTTGGCTGAGCAGAGGTTCGGGAGTACCCACTTGTCCGTCTAGTAGTCAAAGCGGAAAGTGCCTTCACACGAGTGCGACAGCCAGCCATAGCAACGAAATAAACAAACATTATGGACGTACTAAAAGTTAATCGCTATAAGGGACAGATTGCAAATTACTGGGGAGGGGTGGTCCAAAATAGGGGAGGGTTGTCAAACATTTTTTTTCTTTGGGGAGGGTTGTGTGTTTTTTTATTGGGCACAGGGGAGGGTAGTTCATTTTCCCCCTTGGTTTACATTTGCCCTTTTGCAGTATTTACTGTAATATTTCTTCCATCCATCCACATTTCCTCATCTGCTTGCATGCGCCTCCCCTTTAACAAGGTGGTTTGGTACTACCCTTATGCACTACGCTTTTCCATGTGCTAACTTTTACTATACCATAGGTCAGTATAGTCTACCAGTCTAACGGTCTATCCTGTCTTCTATCCACCAGTCATAGTGACAATATTGGTGGGTGGATCATTTTCCAGATCTGCAATAGTTTAACTAGCAATCATACTACACATAAAAACATTAAAAGCTTCTACATTTTTTCTATGATTTGACAAGAACAAATAGGAATAGCTGATAGGCCAGGTGCATCATTGCGCATGAAAGAACATTGAAGACATGAGACACACAGCTAAAAAATGTCCCCTATTGATCTTGTTTATGGAGAATACAATTATCCTACCTTGACTAGCCTACAACAGAGTGGGCACATTTGCTATACTTACGCAACATTTTTGTGACAAAACCATCAGTATACCTAGAGTTGAAAATGCATGTAAACCCATTTAACTTTTTCAAGTTTGCAAAAATCTGCCATCACTTTGAATATGAGACAGGTCAATCTTGGAGAAGAGATCGGCGACTTTTACACTCTTTTTAGTAAATTATTTAAATGATTTATTCTGTACAATTTTACCTCAGTAGGTATTTTTATGTGCACTGCGTATTTACACACAGACTTTTATCTGCAACAAGTCAATTTGATGGAAACAATTTGATGAAAATTACTCCAGGGTTTCCCTTAGCTGATAAATGCTGGAATTTGGCCGATAAAAAAAAAGAAAAGCTGATAAATATAATTGTAGCAGGCCAAATTGTGCAGGAGAGGATGTCTATCATAGCCTATACCCCACATTCTCACTGAAGCACAATTATCTCATGCCCTGCTGCTGAGAGAGAGAGCAACAGAAAAGCCTTGGCCTGGCTACTGTTGATTATGAAGATGGAGGCCTTTTTCATTGAAGTAAAACAAAAGTCAGAATAATTTGTAAGCCTATTTATTAATCCAAACCAGTTCTTTAAATATGCAAAATCTGTTTTGTTTAATTCTGTTGTGACATTTTCATTAGCTTAATTACATTCGATCAGTCTTTTAAATTGTGTGCTCCATATTTAGTTTAGGTATGTTGTAAAATAAATAACATTAGCAATTGTGTTCGTTGTCCATAGCTTATGCCTGCCCATACCATAACACTATGGGGCACTCTGTTCCCAACGTTGACATCAGCAAACCGCTCGCCCACACAACGCCATACATGCTGTCTGCCACCAGCCCAGTACAGTGAAGAGCCCCAGCATGCCATTGGCCATCGAAGGTGACCATTTTCCCACTGAAGTCGGTTACTACCCCGAACTGCAGTCAGGTCAAGACCCTGGTCAGGACGACGAGCACACAGATGAGCTTCCCTGAGACAGTTTCTGACAGTTTGTGCATACATTTTTCAGTTGTGCAAACCCACAGTTTTATCCACTGTCCTGGGCTGGCGTGGTTACACATGGTCTGCGGTTGTGATGCAGGTTGGATGTACTGACAAATTCTCTAAAACAATGTTGGAGGCTGCGTATGGTAGAAAAATAAACATTAAATTATCTGGCAACAGCTCTGGAAGACATTCCTGCAGTCAGCATGCCAATTGAATGTGGCATTGTGTTGTGTGACAAAACTGCACATTTTAGAGTGACCTTTTACTGTCCCCAGCACAAGGTTCACCTGTGTAATGATCGTGCTGTGTATTCAGCTTCTTGATATGCCACACCTGTCAGGTGGCTGGATTATCTTGGCAAAGGAGAAATGCTCACTAACAGGGATGTAAACAAATTTGTGCACAACATTTGTGAGAAATAAGCTTTTTGTGCATATTGAACGTTTCTGGGATCTTTTATTTCAGCTCATATAACATGGGCCCAACATTTTACATGCTGCGTTTATATTTTAGCTCAATGTAATAGTATTGTTTTGTATTTTCCCTGTAAACGCTGGCTTGAATTACTTTTGATATTACCATAATAAAGTTTAGAAACTTTTGTGAAGGTTTGGTGTGGCTATTCTTAAGCTTTAGTTACTGCAAGCCTATGATATGAAGGCATTGCGCACCGGCGCTCCAACTGACTCTGACAGTTGAACTTGAGGTGAGGAAGAATGTTTCATGCCTACCAGAGTTAATCCTATAATCTAACAATATAATGCTTATCATTATATAAAATATTCTGATAGAAAATGTACAAATTATTCTCCTGTACATGTACACCTGTATAGTAGACACAGAATCCATCTTACATTTAAAAAAAATGCATGTCGGTGATGTAGCATGCCCCCGGCATATCTCTCTGCCTCTACCTCTCTGGGGCTAGGCCTAAGCTTCTCTCCCTTTTTATAGGCTCTATATACAGTTGAAATAGGACATTTACATACACCTTAGCCAAATACATTTAAAATCAGTTTTTCACAATGCCTGACATTTAATCCTGGTAACAATTCTCTGTCTTAGGTCATTAGGATCACCACTTTATTTTAAGAATGTGAAATGTCAGAATAATAGCAGAGAGAATGATTTATTTCAGATTTAATTTCTTTCATCACATTCCCAGTGGGTCAGAAGTGTACATACACTCAATTAGTACTTGGTAGCATTGCCTTTAAATTGTTTAACTTGGGTCAAACGTTTTGGGTAGCCTTCCACAAGCTTCCCACAATAAGTTGGGTGAATTTTGGCCCATTCCTCCTGACAGAGCTTGTGTAACTGAGTCAGGTTTGTAGGCCTCCTTGCTCGCACACGCTTTTTCAGTTCTCCACACACATTTTGTATAGATTTGAGGTCAGGGCTATGTGATGGCCACTCCGATACCTTGACTTTGTTGTCCTTAAGCCATTTTGCCACAACTTTGGAAGTATGCTTTGGGTCATTGTCCATTTGGAAGACCCATTTGCGACCAAGCTTTAACTTCCAGACTGATGTCTCGAGATGTTGCTTCAACATAATTTTCCTTTCTCATGTAACCATCTATTTTGTGAAGTGCACCAGTCCTTCCTGCCGCAAAGCACCCGCACAACATGATGCTGCCACCCCCGTGCTTCACGGTTGGGATGGTGTTCTTCGGCTTGCAAGCATCCCCCTTCTTCCTCCAAACATAACGATGGTCATTATGGCCAAACAGTTCTATTTTTGTTTCATCAGACTAGAGGACATTTCTTCAGAAGGTATGATCTTTGTCCCCATGTGCACTTGCAAGCTGTAGTCTGTTTTTTGACGGTTTTGGAGCAGCGGCTTCTTCCTTGCTGAGCGTCCTTTCAGGTTATGTCGATATAGGACTCGTTTTACTGTGGATATCGATACTTTTCTACCTGTTTCCTCCAGCATCTTCACAAGGTCCTTCGCTGTTGTTCTGTGATTGATTTGCACTTTTCGCAACAAAGTAGGTTAATCTCTAGGAGACAGAACGCGTCTCCTTCCTGAGTGGTATTATGGTTGCGTGGTCCCATGGTGTTTATACTTGCATACTATTGTTTGTACAGATGAACGTGGTACCTTCAGACATTTGGAAATTGCTCCCAAGGATGAACCAGACTTGTGGAGGTCTTTATTTTGATGAACCAGACTTGTGGAGGTCTTGGCTGATTTATTTGGATTTTCCCATGATGTCAAACAAAGAGGCACTGAGTTTGAAGGTAGGCCTTGAAATACATCCACAGGTACACCTTCAATTGACTCAAATGATGTCAATTAGCCTTTCAGAAGCTCCTAAAGCCATGACATCATTTTCTGGAATGTACATTTCTGACCCACTGGAATTGTGATAGAGTGAATTATAAGTGAAATAATCTGTCTGTAAACAATTGTTGGAAAAATTTGCACAAAGCAGATGTCCTAACCGACTTGCCACAACTATAGTTTGTTAACAATAATTTTTTGGGAGTGGTTGAAACATGAGTTTTAATGACTCCAACCTTAGTGTATGTAAACTTCCGACTTCAACTGTATGAATACACTAAGGCACAGTACATTTTTGACTGACAAATAAAATCAATCAATCAATCTAAACTATTCAGAGGCAATTTGATGAATGTAAAGAGACATCTGTTAATAACCTGTTTGGGATAGGGGGCAGCATTTTCACGTTCGGATGAAAAGTGTGCCCAGAGTAAACTTCCGGCTACTCAGGCCCAGAAGCTAATATATGCATAGAGCCCAGAGTAAACGGCCTGTTACAAAGCCATAAATATGCTGGAATATGCATAGTATTAGTAGTATTGGATAGAAAACACTCTGAAGTTTCTAAAACTGTTTGAATGATGTCTGTGAGTATAACAGAACTCATATGGCAGTCGAAAACCTGAGGAATATCAGACCAGGAAGTGGAAAATCTGAAGTTTGTAGTTTTTCAACTCATTGCCTATCCAATATACATTGTCTATGGGGTCATATTGCACTTCCTAATGCTTCCACTAGATGTCAACAGTCTTTAGAACGTTGTTTGAGGCTTCTACTGTGAAGTGGGTGCGAATGAGAGCTGATTCAACCAGAGGTCTGCCAGAGTGGCATGAGCTGATCACGCGCGCACACATCAGAGCGACCTGTGTTCCATTGCAATTCTAAAGACAAAGGAATTCTCTGGTTGGAACATTATTGAATATTTATGTTAAAAACATCCTAAAGATTGATTCTATACATCGGTTGACATGTTTCTACGAACTGTAATATAACTTTTAAAACTTTTTATCTGAACTTTCGCCTGGACTTGCCCGCGCCTTGTGAGTTTGGATTTGTTTACGAAACGCGTTAACAAAAGGAGGTATTTGGACATAAATTATGGACTTTCTCGAACAAAACAAACATTTATTGTATAACTGGGATTCCTGAGAGTGCATTCTGATGAAGATCATCAAAGGTAAGTGAATATTTATAATGCTATTTCTGACTTTTACTGACTCCACAATATGGCGGGTATCTGCATGGCTTGTTTTTGTGTCTGAGCACCATACTCAGATTATTGCATGGTTTGCTTTTTCCGTAAAGCTTTTTTAAAATCTGACACAGTGGTTGCATTAAGGAGAAGTATATCTATAATTCTGTGCATAATACTTGTATCTTTTTACTTCTTGCTCCTACTTGAGACGCAGATGTCTCAAGTAGACACCTGGAAATGCAAATGCGCTACGCTAAATGCTAAATGTACTCGTTAAAACTCAAACGTTCATCAAAATTCACATGCAGGGTATTGAATTAAAGCTACACTCGTTGTGAACCTAGCCAACAAGTCAGATTTTTTAAATGCTTTTCGGCGAAAGCATGAGAAGCTATTATCTGATAGCATGCAACACCCAAAATGCCTGAATGCGATGTAAACAAAGATATAGCTTAGCCGGCGCTACACAAAACGCAGAAATAAAATATAAAACATTCATTACCTTTGACGAGCTTCTTTCTTGGCACTCCTATATGCCCCATAAACATCACTATTGGGTCTTTTTTTCGTTTAAATCGGTCCATATATACCCAAAATAGCTTTCTATGGAAGCTGTGTCATTCAGAAAAAAACATCGTTTTTAAACGCTGCGTCATTTTTTAAAATTAAAAAAGTCGACGATAAACTTTCACAAAACACTTCGAAATACTTTTGTAATCCAACTTTAGGTATTAGTAAACGTTTATAATCTATCAAAATGATTACAGGGCGATGTATATTCAATAGCTCCTCGTTTTCAAATCAATGGCTGCCAATGTGCACATTCAAAACATCCTGGTGGAGACCGGAAGAAATGGAATCCAGTTAGTTGGATTTACCAAGAAAAAAGTCCCTTGAAAATGACGACAATGGCGACATCGTGTGGAATCTGTAGGAATTGCATGCAGATCCATAATTAATTTTGTGCCCTTTTAACAAAAGAAGTTGATACAGCTGATCTGCCAACTTCTGTCTGTAGCAATCGAACAGTTTGGGCTACACACTAACATGAACCATCTGTATGAAGGTGAGACTCTCACACATACATTGTTTTGCTATAGGATGTCAACAAGCCTCCTTGTCTGAAGGTCCCCCGGAACCAGACGAAAAAATTCATGGAAGTACAGTACTAGTCAAAGTTTGGACACACCTACTCATTCCAGTGTTTTTCTTTATTTTTACTACTTTCTACATTATAGAATAATAATGAAGACATCAAAACTATAAAACAACACAAATGGAATCATGTAGTATACAAAAAAGTGTTAAACAAATAAAAATATATTTAATATTTGGGATTCTTCAAAGTAGCCAGCTTTTGCCTTGATGACAGATTTGCACACTCTTGACATTCTCTCAACCATCTTCATGAGATAGTCACCTGGAATGCATTTCAATTAACAGGTGTGCCTGATTCAGATTCAGGAAACTAGGCATATGTCGCAAGTCACAACTTCACAGGAGAGCCTTTTGAAAGCCGTTTTTTTAATCAAAATGCGTTTCTTTTGGGGCAGAAATGCCTTCTCAAACACATGAACTTTCATGTGCCTTAAAAACAAACATGTATGCCATCTGTAAATACGAATAAAATTATTAAATTACGAGTCTAGTTGGTTTAGTCACAGAAAAAGCCAGCAACCTTCCCGCTAGCCATGATTGGCTGAGATAATGAGTGGGCTGAACATGCCGAGAGATGAGTTTGGATTGGTCTACGGTGTAGCATCTTTTGTCTATAAAATGAGCTGCCCGGTATGCTTAGATAATCATTTCTACTGCAGTTTTTTTCTCGATATAATGTTAGCCATGAAGACCTGCAAATATGTTGCTACTGTGCTCAATAACATTGCTGCTCTGAATTTATCAGGTGCTATCGAGAAAGGTCAGTGTGAAAAAGTTCAGATGGACTTCTTTCTGGAGGACGATCACACCATGCTGTCTCTCTCTGACTCTGAAAATGTAATAAAAGGGTTGCAGTCTGCCGTGAAGCTTTCACCCATGTATATGTGTAAGAGTCTAGCTAGAATTTCAGATATTGTACGTTTTAAATTTGGTCAGTTAGTTGTTTTCATTGCAAGTTAAAGCTTGCTGTTAGCTAGCCAGCTGACGTTAGATGGCTGGCTAGCTAGCTAACATTTAACCTATTTGGTAAACTTTAGCTAGCTATGGCAATCGATTTGTATTGCTAGTTAAAGCTTGCTGTTAGTTAGCCAGCTGACGTTAGATGGCTGGTTAGCTAGCTAACGTTACATACATGACCTGTGTAGTGATGTTATCTCAGAATGCCAGTCATACAAGGAGAATGGTGTAATGACTCCCATCAAAAAGAGAGCTGGCCCAATCAAGCACAGGCTACACCTGAAGCATGATGACTTTCAGCGAGTG
The DNA here is from genome assembly GCF_045791955.1 of Oncorhynchus clarkii lewisi. Classification (NCBI taxonomy): domain Eukaryota; kingdom Metazoa; phylum Chordata; class Actinopteri; order Salmoniformes; family Salmonidae; genus Oncorhynchus; species Oncorhynchus clarkii. Next base: position 18,136,116 of record NC_092175.1, on the reverse strand, counting down.
GCGAACTTCATCAACAACTAATGCAATAGTATTACCAGGATGCCACCCAGGACACAAACACTGGTGGAAAGCTGCTGCCATCCCATGGACTTGAATTGGGATAACTGCAGTGGCCAAAACAATAACAAGTTTGTGCTCTGGTCGTCTGCCTGGCGGACCATGAACAAGCTCCACCACAGTCTGGACCTTCACTTCCTGATCACAAGCCACTCCGAGTTTGTCCCCGACTGGTGCTTCGGCATCATCAAGCAGCGCTTCAGAAAGACCAGAGTGAACACTTTGTCTGAGATTGCTGGTGTTGTGAAGGACAGCACTGTGACGGGTCAACATCCCACTGCTGGTTTGACTCGAGGATGATGCGGTGCTTGTGGAAATCTATGGCTGGCAACAGCACCTGACTCCTTACTTCAGGCCACTGCCACAGATCAAGCAGTACCAGCACTTCAGGTGAATATCATTCTCATTGCATTATATGAGGTTATTCTTCTAATCTAAACTTGAGAGGTGAATTGATGTTGTGCAAGATGGTAATGTCTTCAAACTTTTTTGTATTTCCTGTTTTACAGCTTCGATGCTCTGGAGCCTGGTGTTGTCGCCAAAAGGAGCATTAGGGCAAAGTTGGGACCAGGTTTCAGTTGCTGCGCAACGCTGACATCCTTCCTCCCATAGATGGTCTGCCTGTCCAAGCACCACCTGGATTGGACACAGCTAGACAAACTTATCTTTTTGAGATGATCAGGGAGTTTTGCGACGAAGAGGCTCTGGACATCACATGCCCTGCACCAAAGTCAAGGGCAGGACAGAAACAAGCTCTCCGAACAATGGATTCCCTTGTTCATGCGTGGTTTGGACGGACCAGTCATCAGCACTATCTGCAGTGCCTCTATTCAAGTGACTTTCTCCTAACACAACATACGTTGCTGCTGCTATTTTATTTATCCTGCTGCTCAGCCACTTTACCCCTGATTGTATGCATATAACTACCTTGCCTATCACTTTCGTTATTGATATTGTTTGTGTACATACTGTATATTATTTTATTTATATTGACATTATACTGATATTTCTACTATGCAAGTAACCATTTGGCTGTACACCTTCTGTAGAGACCCATCCACTTAGCAAGACATAGCAAAATATTTATATATAAAATTAATATTGATATATGTGGTCGTAACATGATTTTGTAACATACCACAACATTATCATGTGACCGTATCAAGTGTCCAACACATAAATATATGGTGTATGCATCTGTTTATGTACTGTACATGTGCACCTCACTCTTGTTTCAACTCAGGTTGCATGGCCTTAATTTATGTATGGAATACTATGTGATAAGTGCATGTGTAACAGTATATAAAGTATGCTAATATGGTGTGAAGGCATTTGGGCAGTGGTGTAAAGTACTTCAGTAAATATTCTTTAAAGTACTACTTGAAAGTACTACGTTTTTTGGTATTATCTGTACATTACTTTACTATTTATATTTTTGGCAGCTTTTTCTTTTACTTCACTACATTCCGAAAGAAAATGATGTACTTTTTACTCCATATATTTTCCCTGACACCTGAAAGAGCTCGTTACATTTTGACAGGAAAATTGTTCAATTCACACCCGTATTAAGAGAAACACCCCTGGTCATCCCTATTGCTTTTGATCTGGCAGACTCACTAAGGACAAATGCTTCGTTTGTAAATTATGTGTGTGTTGGAGTGTGCCCATGGCTATCAGTCAATAAAAAAAATTGGTCCATCTGGTTTAATTTAAGGAATTTGAAATGATTTATACTTTTGATACTTAAGAACATTTAGGCAATTCCACTTACTTTTGATACTTAAGTATTTTTAAAACCAAATACCTTTTGACTTTTACTCAAGTAGCATTTTACTGGGTGACTTTTATGTAATTTTCTATTAATCTATCTTTACATTTACTCAAGTATGACAATTTAGTACTTTTTTCACCACCAGATGTGGCTGGGGGTTATAGCATTTATTTCAAATGACCCATCAATTTAGACAAGTGTGTCTGGGTAAGCGTCATCTAGGATTTATAAAATGTTTTTATCTGGACACTTTCTGTTTACCTGGAATGTTTCCTTATTGTAGGCTACTACCACTTTTAGTATTAATCTTTACTACACTACTCACTGTTTAGCACATAACCACACATGTGAATCCTTAAAGAGATGGGTGGGGCTGGCTTAAGAGAGTGTGAACAATGGTCAATGGGTGTAGACAAAGGAGAGCTCTCCAGTAGGTACCAACCTATTCAAAGGCCCTTTTCTCAAAAGTGAGTTTACAAGTTTATCAATTTTTAAAGCATAATTACTTTCCCATTGTTCCTCAAAAATATGGTGTGTGCTATTCCACTTTGTAGCTCTGAGTCTCTACTTTTTACCAATGTAAAAAACCCAATTTCAAATGTTGCTATATAAGCCCGAATCCAGGTGGTGAGGCACATTTGTGGAATTTATTTCCTTAGTGCGTTTGAGCCAATCAGTTGTGATGTGACAAGGTAGGGTGGTGTACAGAAGATAGCCCTATTTGTTAAAAGTCCATATTATGTCAAGAACAGCTCAAATAAGCAAAGAGAAATGACAGTCCATCATTACTTTAAGACACGAAGGTCAGTCAATCTGAAAAATGTCAAGAACTTTGAAGTTTCTTTAAGTGCGGTTGCATAAACCACCAAGCACTATGATGAAACTCGATCTCATAAGGACCGCCACAGGAAAGGAAGGCCCAGAGTTACATCTGCTGCAGAGGACAAATTCATTAGAGTTACCAGCCTCAGATTGTTGGTGCGGTATGCAACATTTTTATCGGCTCTTAACCAACCATGGAATCTTGTTTGTTTTTTCGAGTTGATCGTAACTTGTATTGTACATAATGTTGCAGCTACCGTCTTTTATGACCGAAAAGAGCTTCTGTATATAGGATCGTATGCTATCCATTTACGTTTTTTGTATGCTATTTTAATATATGAGAAGTAACCAATAATATCAGGCCACACCCGGCAATGATTACAGACACCTGTGTGTGTCCTTTGACACTATATAAACGAGTCACCCCGCAGTGTTTGTCATTATACCCTGATGAAGACAGCTTGTCTGTCGAAACGTTGGATATTAGGTTATTAAATTATTGCATCATCTCATCTGCTCCGAGAGTGTTCGGCTCTCCATTCATTTTTCAAGTGTTCTACTCCGCTAGCCAATACCTCGCCTAAATAGGTATGGGTTTCTTTCGCCTCTCGAAAAGAGCTTCTGGACATCAGAACGGAGATTACGCGCCTCAAATTGGACGAAGAGTTCTTATTAATGAGGCAGATGGGAGGGATATACTACTACAGACATCCGACCAGGCCCAGATCCCCGTGATTTGCTGGAAAAGGAAACTGAGGTTTAGCTGAAAGTGATCAGGATGCCTTTTGAGGATCAGGCTAATCTTCCCTTGCCTTCCATCCTTTTAGCTAAAGTTCAATCACTGGAAAATAAATGGGACAAACTGAAAGCACATATATCTTACCAACAGGACATTAAAAACTGTAATATCTTATGTTTCACCGAGTCGTGGCTGAACGACGACATTAAGAACATACCACTGGTGGGTTATACACTCTATCGGTAGGACAGAACAGCAGCCTCTGGTAAGACACATAGGTGGCCTATGCATATTTGTAAACAATAGGTGGTTTACGATATCTAAGGAAGTCTCAAGGTTTTGCTAGACTGAGGTAGACTATCTCATCATAAGCTGGAGACCACACTATCTACCTAGAGAGTTTTCATCTGTATTTTTTGTAGCTGTCTACATACTACCACAGACCGAGGCTGACACTGAAACCATACTCAATGAGCTGTATTCCGCCATAAGAAAAAAGGAAAACGCTCATCTAGAGGCCGCTTTCGTAGTGGCTGGGGACTTTAGTGCAGGGAAACTTAAATCAGTTTAACCTAATTTCTATCAGCATGTTAAATGTGCAACCAGAGGAAAAAAATTCTAGATCACCTTTACACAGAAAGCCGCATACAAAGCTCTCCCTCGCCCTCCATTTGGTAAATTTGACCATCTCTATCCTCCTGATTCCTGCTTACAAGCAAACATTTAAGCAGGAAGCACAAGTGACTCGGTCTATTAAAATGTGGTCAGATGAAGCAGATGCTAATCTACAGGACTGTTTTGTTAGCACAGACTTGAATATGTTCCGGGATTCTTCCGATGGCATTGAGGAGTACACCACATCAGTCACTGGCTTTATCATTAAGTGCATCGAAGACATCGTCCACACATTGACTGCACGCACATACCCCAACTAGAAGCCATGGATTACAGGCAACATTGGCACTGCAGCTAAAATGTAGAGCTGCCACTTTAAAGGAACTGGACTCTAATCCGGAAGCTTATAAGAAATCTAGCTATTCCCTCCGATGAACCATCAAACAGGCAAAGAGTCAATACAGGACTAAGATCGAATCGTGCTACACCAGCTCCGGCGCTCGTCGGCTGTGGCAGGGTTTGCTAACTATTACAGAATACATACATCAGCTGTTCCGGAGGACTGTGTGATCACTCTCTTCGCAGCTGATGTGAGTAAGACCTTTAAACAGGTCAACATTCACAAGGCCGCAGGGCCAGACTGATTACCAGTACGTGTACTCCGAGCATGCGCTGACCAACTGGCAAGTGTCTTCACTGACATTTTCAACCTCTCCCTGTCTGTAATACCAACATGTTTCAAGCAGACCACCACAGTCCCTGTGCCCAAGAACACTAAGGTAACTTGCCCAAATGACTACCGATCCGTAGCACTCACGTCTATAGCCATGAAATGCTTTGAAAGGCTGGTCATCGCTCACATCAACACCATTATCCCAGAAACCCTAGACCCACTCCAATTTGCACATCGTACCAACAGATCCACAGATTATGCAATCTCTATTGCCCTCCACACTGCCCTTTCCCACCTGGACAAAAGGAACACCTATGTGAGAATGCTATTCATTGACTACAGCTCAGTGTTCAACACCATAGTGCCATCAAAGCACATCACTAAGCTAAGGATCCTGGAACTAAACATCAACCTCTGCAATTGGATCTTGGACTTCCTAATGGGCCACCCCCAGGTGGTAAGGGTAGGTAACAACACATTCGCCGCGCTGATCCTCAACACAGGGGCCCCTCAGGGGTGCGTGTTCAGTCCCCTCCTGTACTCTCTGTTCACTCATGAATGCACGGCCAGGCACGACTCCAACACCATCATTAAGTTTGCTGATGACACAACAGTGATCGGCCTTCTCACCGACAATAATGAGACAGTCTATAGGGAGGACGTCAGAGACCTCTCCCTCAACATGATCAATTCAAAATGGATTATTTTGGACTACAGGAAAAGCAGGACCGAGCACACCCCCATTCTCATTGACGGGGCTGTTGTGAAGCTGGTTGAGAGCTTCAAGTTCCTTGGCACACCAAGACAGTCTTGAAGAGGGCACAACATAACCTATTCCCCCTCAGGAGACTGAAAAGATTTGGCATGGGTCCTCAGATCCTCAAAATGTTTTACAGCAGCACCATCGAGAGAATCCTGACGGGTTGCATCACTGCATGGTATGGCAACTGCTCGTCCTCCGACCGCAAGGCACTACAAAGGGTAGTGCGTACGGTCCAGTATATCAACAGGGCCAAGCTTCCTTCCATCCAGGACCTCTTTACCAGGCGATGTCAGAGGAAGGACCTAAAACTTGTCAAAGACTCCAGCCACCCTATTCATAGACTGTTCTCTCTGCTACCATAGGGCAATCGGTACCGGAGTGCCAAGTCTAGGTCCAAGAGGCTTCTAAGCAGCTTCTACCCCCAAACCATAAGACTCCTGAGCAGCTAATCAAATGGCTACCCAGACTATTTGCATCCCCCCCCCTCTTCTAAGCTGCTGCTACTCTCTGTTATTATCTATGTACATTCACTGTAATAACTCTACCTACATGTACATATTAACTCAATTACCTCGACACCGGTGCCTCCACACATTGACTCTGTAGTGGTACCAACTGTATATAGCCCCGCAATTGTTATTTACTGCTGGGGGGTATTTTATTAAAATTGCATTGTTGGTTAAGGGCTTGTAGGTAAGCATTTGACTGTAAGGTATTCCTGTTGTATTCAGTGCATGTGATTAAATTAATTTGATTTGATATTGCGGCCCAATTAAATGCTTCACAGATTTCAAGTAATAGACACATCAACATCAACTGACGGCGTGAATCAAGCCTTCATGGTAAAATTGCTGCAAGGAAACCCCTACTAAAGGACACTTATAATAAGAAGAGACTTGCTTGGACCAAGAAACACAAACAATGGACATTAGACCGGTGGAAATCTGTCCTTTGGTCTGATGAGTCCAAACTGCTCGCAGTTAAAAGAGCCATGGTATAATTAAGCAATAAGGCACGGGGGGGGGTGTGGTATATGGACAATATACCACGGCTAAGGGCTGTTCTTATGCACGACGCATTGTGGAGTGCTTGGACACAACCCTTAGCACCAGAGGTACCTTATTGCTATTACAAACTGTTTACCAATGTAATTAGGGCAGTAAAAATCGTTGTTTTGTCATACCACGGCTGTCAGCCAATCAGCATTCAGGGCTCGAATCACCCAGTTTATAATGACCTCTAACCTCAATTCAACAATTGTTCGCTCTGGGCATTGGTAGACAGGTATATTTTCTGGGTGATTTAAATATTCACTAGCTTTCATCAAGCTGCCAACTCAAGAAAAACCTGGCTCAGGTTAGCAGTCAACCTACCGGTGTAGTTACAATCAGCACAGGAATTAAATAATCAATATGTATTGATCACATCTTTACTAATAGTGCAGAAATGTGCTTTAAAGCAGTATCCAAATCCATCGGATGTAGTGATGACAATATAGTAGCCATATCTAGGAAAAACAAAGTTATAAAGGCCGGACCTAATTGTAACGGTCTTCTTGTGGTGAAATAGAGGCGGACCAAAAAGCAGCATGATTATATTGATTCATGTTTAATAACAAAAAGGATAAACAAGAACACTACAAAACAACAAACGTGGAAAACCAAAAACAGCCCTGTCTGGTGCAAAACACAGAGACAGGAACAATCACCCACAAACACACAGTGAAACCCAGGCTACCTAAGTATGATTCTCAATCAGAGACAACTAATGACACCTGCCTCTGATTGAGAACCATACTAGGCCGAAACATAGAAATACCCCAAAACATAGAAAAACAAACATAGACTGCCCACCCAACTCACGCCCTGACCATACTAAATAAATACAAAACAAAGGAAATAAAGGTCAGAACGTGACACTAACATAGTGTATAAGAGGTCATACAAGACGTTTTGTAGTGATTCCTATGTTGTTGATGTAAATAATATTTGCTGGTCTGTGGTGTGTATTTTGGCATTAATATGTGTCACATATCAGTTTGCAAACAATGTAAAAACAATATATATTGTATATGCAGTGCCTTGCGAAAGTATTCTGCCCCCTTGAACTTTGCGACCTTTTGCCACATTTCAGGCTTCAAACATAAAGATATAAAACTGTATTTTTTTGTGAAGAATCAACAACAAGTGGGACACATTCATGAAGTGGAACGACATTTATTGGATATTTCAAACTTTTTTAACAAATCAAAAACTGAAAAATTGGGCGTGCAAAATTATTCAGCCCCCTTAAGTTAATACTTTGTAGCACGACCTTTTGCTGCGATTACAGCTGTAAGTCGCTTGGGGTATGTCTCTATCAGTTTTGCACATTGATAGACTGACATTTTTTCCCATTCCTCCTTGCAAAACAGCTCGAGCTCAGTGAGGTTGGATGGAGAGCATTTGTGAACAGCAGTTTTCAGTTCTTTCCACAGATTCTCGATTGGATTCAGGTCTGGACTTTGACTTGGCCATTCTAACACCTGGATATGTTTATTTTTGAACCATTCCATTGTAGATGTTGCTTTATGTTTTGGATCATTGTCTTGTTGGAAGACAAATCTCCGTCCCAGTCTCAGGTCTTTTGCAGACTCCATCAGGTTTTCTTCCAGAATGGTCCTGTATTTGGCTCCATCCATCTTCCCATCAATTTTAACCATCTTCCCTGTCCCTGCTGAAGAAAAGCAGGCCCAAACCATGATGCTGCCACCACCATGTTTGACAGTGGGGATGGTGTGTTCAAGGTGATGAGCTGTGTTGCTTTTACGCCAAACATAACATTTTGCATTGTTGCCAAAAAGTTCAATTTTGGTTTCATCTGACCAGAGCACCTTCTTCCACATGTTTGGTGTGTCTCCCAGGTGGCTTGTGGCAAACTTTAAACGACACTTTTTATGGATATCTTTAAGAAATGGCTTTCTTCTTGCCACTCTTCCATAAAGGCCAGATTTGTGCAATATACGACTGATTGTTGTCCTATGGACAGAGTCTCCCACCTCAGCTGTAGATCTCTGCAGTTCATCCAGAGTGATCATGGGCCTCTTGGCTGCATCTCTGATCAGTCTTCTCCTTGTATGAGCTGAAAGTTTAGAGGGACGGCCAGGTCTTGGTAGATTTTCAGTGGTCTGATACTCCTTCCATTTCAATATTATCGCTTGCACAGTGCTCCTTGGGATGTTTAAAGCTTGGGAAATCTTTTTGTATCCAAATCCGGCTTTAAACTTCTTCACAACAGTATCTCGGACCTGCCTGGTGTGTTCCTTGTTCTTCATGATGCTCTCTGCGCTTTTGACGGACCTCTGAGACTATCATAGTGCAGGTGCATTTATACGGAGACTTGATTACACACAGGTGGATTGTATTTATCATCATTAGTCATTTAGGTCAACATTGGATCATTCAGAGATCCTCACTGAACTTCTGGAGAGAGTTTGCTGCACTGAAAGTAAAGGGGCTGAATTATTTTGCACGCCCAATTTTTCAGTTTTTGATTTGTTAAAAAAGTTTGAAATATCCAATAAATGTCGTTCCACTTCACGATTGTGTCCCACTTGTTGTTGATTCTTCACAAAAAAATACAGTTTTATATCTTTATGTTTGAAGCCTGAAATGTGGCAAAAGGTCGCAAAGTTCAAGGGGGCCGAATACTTTCGCAAGGCACTGTAATTGAGTTAATAAAGCTGCATACAAACATATTCTCTTATTTGTTTTCTTGAGTAAGGCATCTCCAAAATGCAGGTGTTTCAGCCTAGCTTAGTGCTTTCTGTGGTGGGGCAAGCCAGCAGAAAATACAGAGCTTTGAACTCTGATTGGCTCAGTGTTCTTTCATTCATGGGGACACTATGTCATCACCAAGTCTAAGGGTAGAGCTAGAAAATTCTATCCCCATCGGTGCTGCCATAGAGTTGCATTAGAAGTGCCCATCCAAGAAAGCTCAAGGTCATTGCCCACAGATAAAATTATGTCAAATAACATTATATGTACAGTAGCTTTGATTGGACTGATCATGTCAACATCGTACTTTCAAAATCTTAGCTAGCAGTCATCATCATGAATTAAGTCGACAATCTACTGGCAAATCATTTTCAATCCTTGTCATATGAAGATAAATAATGAAGAGAAATAATAGATAAAACGTATCGGTGCTCATCGGCCATTGGACATAAACATTACACAACAATTTGGAAATCGCAAATTCAACAATGAGTGGTTTGGAAGGAATCAGTGACAGTGGCTAACTGCGAGCATTGCAAAGCAATGACTGGCCTGCTATTCAGTGGAGTGGCTATGTGGTCCAAAATCTGGGATTAAGTTTAAAATGATGAACATTCAACATTGGCCATGCTGTCAATAAAGCATGATTTGTGCCGTCCTCAAAACAACTGTTAATTAACTCGGAACTGCGAGAACTTGACTTCAGGAATAAACGGGCAAATACGTTTTGAGTGGTCATCCAAGTAAGAATTGTAAATCCGGCCTCTTTCTAAAACTTCAACCTGAAGATCAAGGATGTCATCATGATTCACCCTTTATTTTTCCCAGTTGTTTTGAAAGCACCATAAATCCAGAGAATGACAGAATGACACAAAAATGTATTGTATGCTGCTGCATAAATGATCATATCAAACCAAACCTTACTTGTCACATGCGTCGAATACAACAAGTGCAGACCTTACCGTGAAATGCTTACTTACAAGCCCTTAACCAACAGTGCAGTTCAAGAAGAGTTATCGTAAATACAGAATAACCGCCCATTTGAAAAAGGAGAATGTAATAAATATTTACTTTGAGTTGCGCTTCGGTAGATTGGTCTTCGATGGAAGGCCGGTTTGTCCTTTATGGATCTCTGGTCCTCTGAAGAATGTCTACTGGCGAACTGGAGCGTGGTAGAATGGATACTCTGTCCGTCCTCTCCTAGCCCACATTTAGTGGTGACTGCTGCTAACTCAACGGCTAAGAGGTATCACTTCGGGAGTGAATAAGAGTTCAAAGTTCATACCAAGTTGCCATACTTTAAGCTTATGCTATATTCTGGCTAGTATAATCGAAATTCATCCTTCCGGGGTGTTGGTCGTCACCTTCCCATTGAAATTCGATGTTAATTTTGTTAGGTTCTCTAAGGTTGGCTTGGTTCTATAGGTGGTCTTTGTCCTTTAAACGAGGGGACCCCAAGTCCACACAGCTTATTATCTGAGCCCTTTTAAAACTTATTTGGGACAGGGGGGCAGTATTGAGTAGCTTGGATAAAAAGGTGCCCAGAGTAAACTGCCTGCTACTCAGTCCTAAAAGCTAGAATATGCATATAATTAGTAGATTTGGATAGAAAACACTCTGAAGTTTCTAAAACGGTTTGAATGATGTCTGTGAGTATAACATAACTTATATGGCAGGCAAAAACCTGAGAAAAAATCAAACCCGGAAGTGGGAAATCTGAGGTTTGTAGTTTTTCAACTCATTGCCTATCTAATATACAGTGCCTATGGGTTCAAATTGCACTTCATAAGGCTTCCACTAGATGTCAACATTCTTTAGAACCTTGTTTGATGATTCTACTGTGAAGGAGGGGGGAATGGGAGCTGAATGAGTCAGAATGAATGACTGGCATGAGCTGGTCACGCGCGTTCACGTGAGAGTTAGCTTGCGTTCCATTGCATTTCTGAAGACAAAGGAATTGTCTGGTTGGAATTATTATTGAAGATTTATGATAAAAACATCCTAAAGATTGATTCTATACATCGTTTGACATGTTTCTACGAACTGTAATATAACTTTTTTTACTTTTCGTCTGAACTAAGCGATCGCGCATTGAGCATTTGGATTACTGGGCTAAATCACCGGATGTTTTGGAACTACTGAACGTAACGCGCCAATGTAAACTGAGATTTTTGGATATAAATATGAACTTTATCGAACAAAACATACATGTATTGTGTAACATGAAGTTCTATGAGTGTTATCTGATGAAGATCATCAAAGGTTAGTGATTAATTGTATCTCTATTTCTGCTTTTTGTGACTCCTCTCTTTGGCTGGAAAAATGCATGTGTTTTTCTGTGACTAGGTACTTGTATGTTTGAGGAATTTTAATTATGGGATTTCTGTTGTTTTGAATTTGGCGCCCTGCACTTTCACTGGCTGTTGTTGAGGTGGGACACTACCGTCCCGAATATCCCAGATGCACTTCTCCTTAATGCAACCGCTGTGTCAGATTTTTAAAAAGCTTTACGGAAAAAGCAAACCATGCTATAATCTGAGTCGGCGCTCAAAGCCCAATCAAGACACAAATATATCCGACGTATGCAGTCAACAAAAGTCAGAAATAGCATTATGAATCTTCACTTACCTTTGCTGATCTTCGTCGGAATGCATTCCCAGGACTCCCACTTCCACAAGAAATGTTCGGTAATGTCCATCATTTATGTCCAAATAGTTACTTTTGTTAGCGTGTTTGGTAAACAAATCCAAAGTCACAAAGCGAGTTCACTAAAAGCAGACGAAATGTCAAAAAGTTCCGTAACAGTCAGTAGAAACATGTCAAACGATGTATTGAATCAATCTTTAGGATGTTTTTAACATAAATCTTCAATAATGTTCCAACCTATTCTATTGTCTTCAGAAGTCTCATGTGAACGCGCATGGTCAGAGCATGGTCAGCTTATGGCAGACCTGACTCATTCCCTTCTCCTTCAGCCCCACTTCACAGTAGAAGCATCAAACAAGGTTCTAAAAACTGTTGACATCTAGTGGAAGCCTTAGGAAGTGCAAAATTACAAATATCCCACTGTATCTTCAATAGGAGCTGAGTTGAAAATCGACCAACCTCAGATTTCTCGCATCCTGGTTGGATTTTTCCTCTGGTTTTTGCCTGCCATATGAGTTATGTTATACTCACAAACATCATTCAAACAGTTTTAGAAACTTCATAGTGTTTTCTATCCAAATCTACTAATTCTATGCATATTCCAGCTTTTATGACTTTGTAGCAGGCCGTTGACTCTGGGCATGCGTTTCATCCGGACGTGAAAATACTGCCCCCTACCCCAAAGAAGTTAAAGCAAGTCAGCTGTTTCAGTTATCTTTTTATAAAAGGCAGTAAATGAGGCTGAATTAACTGTTTCGCTGCCAGACAAAGCTCAGCTGATAGCCAGGTGTAGCAGTGGCGAGATGTTGTGACTGCTGTTAGGACAGCTTTATGCATCCCATTTCCTTTTTGTTCCCCACCAAGATTTACAGTGGGGCAAAAAAGTATTTAGTCAGCCACCAATTGTGCAAGTTCTCCTACTTAAAAAGATGAGAGAGGCCTTTCATTTTCATCATAGGTACACTTCAACTATGACAGACAAAATGAGGGGAAAAAATCCAGAAAATCACATTGTAGGATTTTTAATGAATTTATTTGCAAATTATGGTGGAAAATAAGTATTTGGTCACCTACAAACAAGCAAGATTTCTAGGTCTCACAGACCTGTAACTTCTTCTTTAAGATGCTCCTCTGTCATCCACTCGTTACCTGTATTAATGACTATTAAAGAACACCAATAATAAGAAGAGACTTGCTTGGGCCAAGAAACACGAGCATTGGACATTAGACTGGTGGAAATCTGTCCTTTGGTCTGATGATTCCAAATGTGAGATTTTTGGTTCCAACCGCTGTCTGTGTGAGACGCAGAGTAGGTGAACACATAATCTCCGCATGTGTGGTTCCCAACTTGAAGCATGGAGGAGGTGTGATATTTTTTTGCTGGTGACACTGTCTGTGACTTATTTAGAATTCAAGGCACACTTAACCAACATGGCTACCACAGCATTCTGCAGTGATACGCCATCTTATCTGGATTGCACTTAGTGGGACTATCATTTGTTTTTCAACAGGACAATGACCCAAAACACACCTCCATGCTGTGTAAGGGCTATTTTTCCAAGAAGTAGAGTGCTTCATCAGATAACTTGGCTTCCACAATCACATTAACAAGAACCCAATTGAGAAGGATTGGGATGAGTTGGAAAAACAGCCACCAAGTGCTCAGCATATGTGAGAACTGCTTCAAGACTGTTGGAGAAGTAATCCTCTTGAAGCTGGTTGAGAGAATTCCAAGGGTTTTGAAAGCTGTCATCAAGCCAAAGGGTGGCTACTTTGAAGAATCTCTAATCTAAAATATATTTTGATTTAACACTTTTTTGGTTACTGCATGATTCCATATGTGTTATTTCATAGTTTTCATGTCTTGACTATTATTCTACAATGAAGAAATAAAGAAAAACCCTTTGAATGAGTAGGTGTGTCCAAACTTGTGACCGGTACTGTATATCAATTTCTCCATTATCTTGCCTTAACAATCAGGCAAAAGTAAATAAAAAAACTGTCTGCTTACAATTTCAGAGTCTTAGGCTGAATAACATTTGATCTCTCTCAATCTTTTTTCACATATGGGCCATTTAAAATGTTCCCACTTACTCTGGAGAGCATTAAAAAAATAATTAGCCAGATCATAGCAATCATCATGTTGTCCTGTTCCCTTGTCAGTTTGTTACTTAAATAGATAATGGCTATTGCCTACCAATTAATGGGTTATCATTTAGGCTGCATAGCCAATATTCATTTAGACAGACTGCATAGCCAAGTGTTATTCATTTAGACAGATTGCCTGAGTCGCGCTTTGATTGTCTTTTCAATAGGTGTGTAAGTGAAGGCATTAACAACACATACCTTTCTCTTTTGTATCTCTGATGTGTTGGGATGTAATAGTCCATCGTTCACCTTATTTCAGTAAAACAGTTCAATAGTCCAGTGCGCCGCGCCATCTGTCGTTCAATGTCTGTTAAACCCTCTTAAGGATCGGACCCTTTTTTTTCAATTTTTGCCTAAAATGACATACTAATGACATACTCATACAGAATCCTGACTTTTTGGCTTTGATATCCAGTCAGAGAACTTTACCTTGGTCCCTAGTCTTCCATCCCATTTAGTCTTTCAGTAAGCCCCATAATGATGTATTTTTGTTAAGCAAAGGTTTTCTTGAGATTGTCATAACATGCAGTTGCCAACATAACATTTCAGTTATTTCTTAACTTTAGAGTCAGTTCTTTCCTACTTTAGGGGTATATTTTAGTAAAGAGAGGGAATGACAAATTGATCACCTTCACCTCATGGTCGCAATCTTGAGAGGTTGTATTTGTCTGGGTAGCTGGTTAATTATTTAGCAGTCTTATGGCTTGGGGGTAGAAGCTGTTCAGGGTCTTGTTGGTTCCAGACTTGGTGCATCAGTACTGCTTGCCATGCGGAAGCAGAGAGAACATTCTATGTCTTGGTGGTGGTGGTCTTTTTCGGACCTTTCTCTGACTCCTCCTGGTATAAAGGTTCTGAATGGCAGGCTGCTTGGCCCCAGTGATGTACTGGGCTGTACGCACTACCCTCTGTAGCGCCTTGCAGTCGGATGCTAAGCACTTGCCATATCAAGTGGTGATGCCGCCAGTAAAGATGCTCTCAATGGTGCAGCTGGATAACTTTGAGGATCTGAGGGCCCATGCCAAATCTTTTCAGCCTTGTGAAGGGGAAGAGGCGTTGTCATGCCTTCTTCATGACTGTGTTGGTGTGTGTGGGCAATGTTAATTACTTAGTGATGTGGACACCGAGACACTTGAAGCTCTCGACCTGCTCCACTAAAGCCCAATCGATGTGGATGTGGTCGTGTTGTCCACGATCAGCTCCTTTGTCTTGCTGATTTTGAGGGAGAGGTTGTTGTCCTGGCACCACACTCCCAGGTCATTAACCTCCTCCCTATAGTAATCGGTGATCAGGTCTACAATCAGGTCTACCACCGTCGTGTTGTCAGCAAACTTTATGATGGTGTTGGAGTCGTGCACGGCCACACAGCAGTGGGTGAACAGGGAGTACAGGAGGGGACTAAGCACGCATCCCTGAGGGGCCCTTGTGTTGAGGGCTACCTGGGCAGCCAGTCAGGAAGTCCAGGATCCAGTTGCAGAGGACAGTGTTCAGTCCCCGGGTCCTGGCCTTAGTGATGAGCTTGGGAGACGCTATGGTGTTGAATGCTGATCCTTAGTCAATGAAGAGCATTCTCACATATGTGTTCCTCTTGCCAGGTGGGAGAGGGCAGTGTGCAGTGCAATTGAGATTACATTGTCTGTGGATCTGTTGGGGTGGTTTGAGAATTGGAGTGGGTCCAGGGTGTCTGAGATGATGTTGTTGAGGTGAGCCAGGACCAGCCTTTCAAACACTTTCATAGCTACAGATGTGAGTGCTATGAGACTATGTTGTTCTGGGAGAGGTCGAAAATGTCAGTGAAGATACTTGCCAGCTGGTCAGCGCATGCTCTGAGTACGTGTGATGGTAATCCATCTGGCCCCACGGCCTTGTGAATATTAACCTGTTCAAAGGTCTTACTCACATCGGCTGCGGAGAGTGAGCTCACACAGTCATCCAGAACAGTTGTTTTTCTCATGTATGGTTCAGTGTTGCTTGCTCTGAAGTGAGCATAGAATAAATGTAACTCCTCTGGTAGGCTTGCATCACTGGGTAGCTTGTGGCTGGGTTTCCCTTTTAATCTATGATAGTTTGCAAGCCCTGCCTCATTCGACAAGTGTCAGAGTTGGCGTAGTAAGTTTCCGATCTTCGTCCCGTATTGATGTTTTGTATGTTTAATGGCTCGTCGGAGGTCGTAGCAGGATTTCTTATAAGCTTCCAGATTCGTGTCCCATTCCTTGAAAGCAGCAGCTCTAGCTTTAGCTCAATGTGGATGTTGCCTGTAATCCATGGCTTCTGGTTGGGATACGTACGTACGGTCCCGGTGGGGACGACGTCGTCTATGCACTTACTAATGAAGCCGGTGAAAGCCTAGAGTCTGGAGTACAGACTGAACTATACATAAATATGTTTTAATGATTCTAGCAAACATCTGTTATGAAATGATTGTGGTTCCCACAAATGACATGACTCACATACTGTATGATAGCCAACTGTACTGTACCTGACTCCTTCGACTGTTCACTGCTTGAAAATATACATTTTAGTTACTAATTTATTATTCATGGTTATCAGGAAATAATGATTTATTTGGGGGGCATTCTGCCATTTGTAGAAGTAATAAATACCAGTATTGATTATTTCATCAGGACCCACTAATTTATTCCCTTCTCATTAATTAAATATTGATTTATTACACAAGTTGTTGGCTTGATAATCTGTTGGCTTTTGGTTATTGTGTATTTGTTACCCACTTGTCTCTGATTCCAATTAGGGATTAAATATTAAAGCACTGCTATTTTCTTTTCACTGTATTTTCCCAAGTATTCCTGTTTGGAACAAATGCCAAAGTTGATATGGTAAAATGGGCATCTGTGATCAAGCTTGTTTATGTGCAGAGGACCCTTAGCGGTTCTGAATGCCTTTTGAATATAATAAACTTGGGTCCTTCCTTGTAATGTACTCAGGCCCTGTTGTCTGAGCTGCTCTGAGGGCAGAGGTCTGACAGTAAGAGGAGAGCAAACAAAAGCTTGCATGAAAACAAACACACAAACACAGAAGCAGAGCGAAAGAGCTAGTCTTGGAAATTAATCTTGACACACATAGATGTTGCTTTTTAAAAGAGAATCCTTACAGAGAAAGAGAGAGCGAGAAAGACGGAGAGGGACATAGGGAGAGGGACAGAGAGAGAGAAAAACACAGAGAGAGAGAGGGCAGCAGTAAAGCCCTCTCAGCAGAAACAAAACAAACCCTCACCAGAATCTGGAGAGCGTTTGAGGGGAGATTACTTTTCCCTCCCTACTTTGCTTTTCTCACAGCGACTAGCAGTGTCGTGAGAGGGCGAGCAAGGGCAGAGAGCTTTTTAATATGAGAGAGAGAGGATGAGCCAGAAAGATAGAACTAGTGCTGTTGACACCAGGACGATAGAGCAGTGAATTAAAATGCAACATATCCACAAAAGGACTTAATTAAGCTATGAGGGGTATTAAATTCACATGACGACAGCTAATGCTTCCTAGAGGACAGCTTAGTTTGCATGCTTGTGGACAGCCCCACTCTGCTAGCTAGGCCACTATTACAACTGACTGACTGCTATGTCATCTCATTAAATGATTCTTAGAGGATAATTAGCATGCTAGCGGGATGTCAGCCCCACTCTGCTAGCTAGCTAGGTTACTATTACCAGTGACTGACTTTTATGTCATCACCTAAACACAGTTCCTGACAGAGAGAGCATGAATGATGGGAAGCTGCCATCTTTGGCTGGTGTGATGTGATTGCTAGTTGTGTGTACAAATGACTGATAGTTGACAGCTTTCCCTTTGGACTTTTTTCCTCTCATCTCCCCTCGCCATTACACATGGCTTTGACATTGGGATGAGTATATGTTTGTCCACATCATTTTGTATGTTTTGTCATGTCACCAATATAGGTGCAGCATGAAACACTCACATTCGGGCAAACCCCAGTTATTACAGATAATAGCCCTCATCCATGAGGCTAATGTTAGTTCAATACTAAATGGTAGTGATTAAAGTGCTATGGAACTGTGAGCATAATGCTAAAATTAGTGTTCGACAGAAAGCAAGCTTTGAGAGTGAAATGCTAATGGTAGTGTTTCTGATGTAAGGTGTGACACTGGCTGTATCTTCTAATGAGCGAACAGAGACACACAACACTAGAAATGTAATATGCATCTCTCTCTCTCTCTCTCTCTCTCTCTCTCTTTCTGAGAGAAATGGGTGACTGTTGGGAGGCACACAGTCAAAGGACCAACAGGTTGACGGGTGAAGGAAGACAGGTGGCACTGTATATCCAGAGAAGCAGGGATCATTGTCACCTAGATGTTTCCCCTGCCAAGGCAGACAGCTCCCGTTGGTATCTGAGTGTAATCGTGCTGATGATTGCGCAGAGTGTAATATCCACCGGGTCTACTTGTAAGATGTAAGCCAGGGATGAGTCTCACAGTAATAATGGATGGGCCATGCACTCAGAACCAGTGCTGTCAGCATGGTGTGTGAGTGTGTTAATAAGAGTAGAAAAAACTTAGCCTGACCATGTCTCTCTCGGTGTGTGGGCCTTGGCACAAACAGACAGACAGAATCACACCTGGCTCCCTCTACCACTTGACAAGCTTCAATGGGGCGTGTCCGAATACCCATACTTGCATCCTAAATAGTAGTATGTAATGTAGATGTCTGGATGCGCTACTGAAATCAACGAATAGTGGGAAACATGAAGCATTCTCAGTATGCGAAAATAGAATGTATTATATTTTGTGAATTATTGAAAATGGAGTATGGTTTAAATGCCAGGATGTCATACACATTCCGGCTCTTCATCTAGTAGAATTTGATGCACACTTTCCACAACGCATTGGAAAACGTGTTCTCTTCAAGCTGCCAAATGACAAGACTTGGCTACATAATTGGGAAGATGCAGAATAGCAAAGCTTCTGTGGTGGTGCTCAAAAGTAGTTTTTGTTCTCTTTAAAATGAACATGAGTACTGCATTGTAGGTTACATCTTTGGAAACAGAAGTATTTCTTTCTTTCATTTTTCCCAGTGGATTTCTGTTATCTCATTGAAAATGTTTATTTTTCTCCTGGCCTTCGTCAGAGCATTTAAACTAAATACTAAACCATCTTTGATTTCTGAATGTTTCGGCACCAGGGACTCGGGATGTGGCTGCGTTATTGATGTCATGTTAATCAAGCCTTTTGATTTGAACATATGGATTGTTTTAGTTTTGTAGGATAGGTTACCCATTAGTCATTCTGATCTCGTTCCCAGTGATCAGTGCTTTTGGAAATTTGAAATTAGCTATTATCAGGCTGGTTAATGTGATGCGTGTCTGTTGAATTTGGAAAAATCCACTCGCACTTGGCCCCGCCCCACCTGCTCAGCCAGTCAAGAGCCATTACTACGTTGCGGCTGTGGCATGCTGCATACTTTTTACTAAATGGTACACGACGATGGGTAGGCCTACATAGGATGCAGTTTAAGTGAGTATGAGTATGGGTATTTGGTCATGACCAATATGTTTTTAGATCCATCTTTACTGTTTCTCCTTTCCTACTATTACTGTATGTAATTTTCTTTTCCAATCAAATGTACATGTGTTTTAAACCATCCTCCCTAGATTATACAGATGTAGGATCTTAATTTGATCACACTGTTGCAGGAGAACTTGTAGTGTATTTGAGGCTTATGAAGTTTTTAATTTCCACTTTGAAATGTCAGACTTGAATTTCCCGTATGAAAAATGTATCAACCCCTTCCTCCTTCCTCTGTAGCTCAGTTGGTAGAGTATAGTGCTTGCATTGTCAGGGGTTGTGTGCTCTATTCCCGAGGCCACCCATAAGTAAAATGTATACAAGCATGTCTATTAGTCTCTTTGGATAAAAAGTGTCTGCTAAATGGCATATATTATTATAACCCATTATGGTCCCACTTTAAATTACATGCTGCTTATAAAGGCTTCATAAACCCTTCATAAACACTACATAAATGTGTTACAAATCATCTATAACCATTTGTCTCATGCTCTATAAAGGGTTCATAAATCTGTCATAACTGTGTGACCTAACCACTAATGTCAAATGTGACATATGCCACTAGGTCAAATGTGACATAAGTAGTGCTTTGTAAGGGTGGCATAAGCATTGCTTAATAAATGCTTTTTAAATCATATTTAATTGAGGCTTCACAAAGCATTTATAACCTTGTCATGCATCTTGGTAGAGCATTGCAATGCCAGGATAGTGGATTCGATTTCCCGAGACCACCCATACATAAAAATGTATGCACTCATTCTGTAGTTCGCTTTGCAAAAAAGCTTAAGCTAAATGACATATTATACTACTCTAAAACATTTCTAGGATGGCCTAACATATTTCCCTCTTGGATGCATAGCTAATATTGGACCTGACCTCAACATTCCCTAAAATGCTGTGCTGCAGGATGACACACGCTCTAAAGTGCAGTCATGCACAGAAGAACATGTTAGTAGGGCCTTTCGAAATACAATGATATATTTTGCCTGATTCAGTTTTTTTCTCCCAAATTCAATTTTCTGTTTTGTTTTTCCAGGTTACAGATTTCCCTAATTTCTTCTGGTTTCCCAGTTTTTTTCTCACTTTTTTGTGAATAGAGAAACAACTTAAGTTGATTTCTGTGTTCACAACAATGCTGAAACTCCATCAGGTGACCACTTTTGAGGTCTCTGTGAAAAATCAAAGAAACTTTTATTTTTGAGTGTAGATACCCTTTAATTCAGTGCACATGCACTTCTCAAATCAAATGCCCACTTTTGGTGCCACTGTACAGCAAAAAATGAGTAAGTTAACCTTTATTTATTGTAATTTAAATTAGTTTGTTGAGCAATGGGTTAGATTACATAGCTACCTCAATCGTTATTTCAAATAATTCTGGTGACTTCAAAACAATTGCTAGATAGCTAGCTAATGTTAGCAGCTTAAGCTAGTTAGCTAGCTATACCAATATGACATTTTGCTAGGTCGCAGGATTAACAAAATAAAAATCCCCTTCGATACAGCCACGTCTCATAGTCGCGTCATGAGATTTGTAAATGAAAGAGGAATATAAGAATGTGAATCTAAAGGAGTTTCCGGAGTTTCTGGTGCAATACTTTTTGAAATGTTATGTATTCGTATTGTTTAAAACATTTCAAAATAAAAGGAAATGTATAGTTTAAACTTACATTTTTATTTGTTTTAGCTGTTAGTGATAATTCAGTAAGTGTTAATACATTTATGTTTACATTAAAGCTGCAATATGTAACTTTTGGGAGACCCGATCTGTCATTCTCATTGAAGCAGGTCTAAGAAGCGGGAGATATGTTCTGTGTGCACTATTTCTATGCTTCACTTTCTTAAGTTTAGTTTTTGCAACTTTTGCTTTCGATTTTGTACACCAACTTCAAACAGCTGAAAATACAATATTTTGGGTTATTGAAAATACATTTTACAGCTGTTTTAGAATGCACAATGATTCGCTACACTATGCATTGTTTGTTTCGTCACATCAACTGATATTACTCAAACTATTTGAATTTTAGCAACCAGGAAATGGTGCCTGACTTTATTATAAGTACAGCATCATATGACACAAGGCATTTAATGTATGTATTATAAATTGTATTTTACATTTTTATTTTTATGACTGACCGAATGTGTCTCACTTCAAAATGAACTATTACAGGACACTACATAAATGCCTAGTTAAAGTAAAGGATACATTTTTAAAAAGTGTTATTTAATAGGTTATAAACGTTCTGCTGATTTATGAAGGTTCTCTCATGATCCACAGATTACTGCAGGGTGTGAGAGATATTTAGATGGATTGATGGACCTGTAAGGCGCGTGGGTGTGTGTGTGTGTGTGTGTGTGTGTGTGTATGTGTGTATGTGTATGTGTGTGTGTGTGTGTGTGTGTGTATGTGTGTGTGTGTGTGTTTCAGAGCCAAGATGATTTGGAGTAGTCCTACCTGAGACTACTGCATCAGGTATTCCTCTTCTGTTCCCATGCTTGAGACCAGGGCTTGATTACAACCTGTTACAATGGTGGCAACATTTTGTGGCTGATCTTTCAGCAGGGGGAGTGGGTGACTGTGTCAAAGACCTGACTGGGCCCAGCCTCAGTCGGTACAGCTCATTACATTGTTGTGTCCTTGTTGTTTGACTGAGGTGTTCTAGAAGAAAGACACTTTCAATTAGCCTATGTTGGGGGCTTTCATCAAGATAAATGTTTCTTGGTATAATGGCGTCCCCAGGCTATTGCGCAAACAGCACATATAAGCCTGGGATATCAACCATTCAAAGTTAGCCTTATTGGTAGTGACCCTAGAATTCTATGGGAGTGACCTTACTGAGTAAAGTATTAGTCATCAGGCTGTCCTTAAAGTTCAATCTAGACTTGGTTTTCTCTGTAGTAATCGTTCCTCTTTCATCCCAGCTGCTAAACTAACCCTGATTCAGATGACCATCTTACCCATGCTAGATTACAGAGACATAATTTTTAGATCGGCCGGTAAGGGTGCTCTCGAGCGGCTAGATGTTCTTTACCATTCGGCCATCACATCAGATTTGCTACCAATACTCCTTTTAGGACACATCACTGCACTCTATACTCCTTTAATCTGGTCATCTCTGTATACCCGTCGCAAGACCCACTGGTTGATGCTTATTTATAAAACCCTATTAGGCCTCACTCCCCCCTATCTGAGATATCTACTGCAGCCCTCATCCTCCACATACAACACCCATTCTGCCAGTCACATGCTGTTAAAGGTCCCCAAAGCATACACATCCTTGGGTCACTCGTCTTTTCAGTTCGCTGCAGCTAGCGACTGAAACGAGATGCAACAAACACTCAAACTGGACAGTTTTATCTCAATATCTTCATTCAAAGACTCAAATCATTGACATTCTTACTGACAGTTGTCACTGCTTGCATGATGGATTGTTGTCTCTACCTTCTTGTCCTTTGTGCTGTTGTCTGTGCCCAATAATGTTTGTACCCTGTTTTGTGCGGCTATCATGTTGTGCAGCTGCTGTGTTGTGTTGCTACCATGTTGTTGTCGTGTTGTGTTGCTGCGTCTTAGGTCTCTCTTTTTTTTTTATCCCAGCCCCGGTCCCCGCAGGAGGCCTTTTGCCCTTTGGTAGACCGTCATTCTAAATAAGAATTTGTTTTAACTGAAATGCCGAGTTAAATAAAGGTTAAATAAATAAATAAATTAAGTGTCCTTTAATAGCAAAAACCTTTCCCCTGTTCTTCACTAATTACCAGAGCCAATAATTATGGCTAAACCTTGCCCATTTCCACAATTTCTCTTCTTAAAACGTTATTTTAAACCTAACTCTAACCTCACTCCTAACCTTATGCCTAACCTAATCTTAAATTAAGCACTTTTTTGTTTTCATTATTTAAAAAAAATCCAATTTCTACTTTGTGGCTGTGCTATCTAGTGAAACCATTCCCCCTGGATGCAAGGGACAAAAAAAACAAAGAAAACATGCCCTACTTTCCAGCTAGCTAATTATTTAAGGACATAGCTAGCTAGCTAGCTAGCTAATGGCTTAATCAAGAAGAAGGACTACAACTTAAAATCTAGGGATAGCTCCCTTTATTTCAATTTTAGCCTAAATGACATACCCAAATCTAACTGCTTGTAGCTCAGGCCCTGAAGCAAGGCTATGCATATTCTTGGTACCATTTGAAAGGAAACACTTTGAAGTTTGTGGAAATGTGAATTCAATGTAGGAGAATATAACACAATAGATCTGGTAGAAGAAAATACAAAGAAAAAACCAACCAGTCTTTTTCTACCACCATTATTGAAATGCAAAAGAAAGGTCATAGTTATAGCCATCAGACTATTCTTGATTTAAACTTGTGTTAACATATATTAAATAACATATGTGGGAAATTTGTTTTGATTTAGAATGGACCATTATCATGCACCTGTCTCGAAACGGGCATGGGGGAAAATAGCAAATGGAGGACACTTTTCCCGTGATTCACTTTCATACCAGTCAGGTAGGCTACACTCCTGTTGTAAAGAGAAGAAATGTGCTTATTAATACTAGGAAAGTTGAGATATAAATATAGTAGGCCTAGTCTATAGAAATCCTCTTTTAATAGAGGCCATCACTCTGTTTTCTCACGCAAATCTTATAGAAATGCAGCACAACATGAGTTCATGGGCTCTCATGAAGTGTTTGATTAGATTTTTGATTAAATTTGCATTGAAAGCAGAGTGGTTAGAGGAACAGTAGTGCTGAGTACCAGGGCAGTTATGAAGTTTGGTAGGCTACTAATGACCATCAGCAGCATCAGAGCTTGGAGAAGTCTAATAACCGTGCCTAATAGGTCACGTGGAATTTGACTGCCATCATGACTCATGACTGCCGGCATGGTGGAAATACGGTCACAGTAACAGCCCTAGTCTCAGATGATCTTGCAGATGAAGAAGCTGGATGTGGAGGACCTGGGCTGGTATAGTTACACGTGGTCTGTGGTGTGTGAGGTCGGTTGGACGTACTGACAAATTCTCTAAAATGACGTTGGAGGCGGCTTATGGTAGAGAAATGAACATTACATTATCTGGCAACAGCTCTGGTGGACATTTCTGCAGTCAGCATGCCAATTGC
This sequence comes from Oncorhynchus clarkii lewisi, assembly GCF_045791955.1. Lineage (NCBI taxonomy): Eukaryota > Metazoa > Chordata > Actinopteri > Salmoniformes > Salmonidae > Oncorhynchus > Oncorhynchus clarkii. Next base: position 18,111,483 of record NC_092175.1, on the reverse strand, counting down.
ACACTCCCTCAAAACTTGAGACATCTGTGACATTGTGTTGTGTGACAAATTTTAGGGTGGCCTTTTATTGTTCCCAGCACAAGGTGCACCTGTGTAATGATCATGCTGCTTAATCAGCTTCTTGATATGCCACACCTGTCAGGTGGATGGATTTACATGTTCCGTTTTTATTTTTGTTCATTATATTACCTTTGATTGAAAAGTTAGAAGAAGAAAAAAACTGTGGAGGGTAACACTTATCCATTTACGGGAAGATTACCCTGATTAATTCTCTTGTGATATCCCATTATACATATTTTTTCATGGGCTTACTGACTCCAGCATAATCCTTTTTCAAATCATGCGAGCAAAATATATTTAACTTTATTTTTGCAATGGCAAACTAGATAAAGTTAAACAAGTATGTTAATATGATGAACATCAATCTTAAGGCATTAAACCTCTTACATTAATAATTAATTCTTAGGGCTCGCTAGCGGGATCCAAATCGACAACATCCAGTGAAGCTGGAGTGTGCCGAATTCAAATGACAAAATTGTAATATTAAACATTCATGAACATACAAGTGTCTTTACATCATTTGAAAGCTTGACTTCTTGTTAATCCCACTGCTTTGTCAGATTTCAAAAAGGCTTTACAGCGAAAGCATACCATCTGATTATTTGAGGACAGCGCCCCACATCAAAATACTTTTTCAACCTGCACCGGCTTCACAAAAATCACAAAATGGCGATAAAATAAATCACTTACCTTTGAAGATCTTCCTCTGTTTGCAATCCCAAGGGTCCCAGCTACACAATAAATGTTCATTTTGGTAGATAAAGTCCTTCTTTATATCCAAAAAGTCAGTTTAGTTGGCGCCATTGATTTCAGTAATCCACTCCTTCAACATGCATAGAAAGGAATCCAAAAGGCTACGGATAAACTTCGTCCAAACACGTCAAACAATGTTTCTAATCAATCCTCAGGTACCCTAATATGTAAATAAACAATAATATTTCAGACGGAAAGAAAAGTGTTCAATAGAAAAGTAAAATAACGTAGAGCACCCCCTCGTTCACATGCGCCAACAGTCTATGTGTCCTGATGAGAACACCTTGGATACAGTGTTGCCAACTCCTCAGTAAGGAAAGTAGCTATTGCCTGTCCTAAAAGTCGCTAGAAGTCGCTAAATGACATTGTCACCTAATTTGCATAATTGGTGCATTTAATTGTGATGGACGTTGTAGGAGAGAACAATAACGTCATGGAAGAGACAAAAAGTGAGTAAAAAACACACCCTAAATATGTTTAGAACTACAAATGAGCAAGCTGCAGAGAGTGGCACACACAGCGAATAACAACCAGATATTTGAGGCCATACATACTCCTCCTTCAGCACTTTATGGACCCTATTGTTAATCCTCGTCATAACAGAGGCATTGTCAGTCCTTATCCCCAGGAGTTTCTCTTTTTTTAAGACAACACTTCTCGAGGCAAACCACAATAGCACGGACTATAGATTTGGCATCTCCTCCCTCCAACTCAACAAGCCCCAGAAATGTTGATTCAATTGTCTGCTTGGTGTCACTAAAGTACCTTATCACAACCCCCAGGTACTTAGAAACACTAACATCCGTGGACTCATCGAGGAGGAGGCTGAAATGCTGGTCACCCACATCTGCGACCAACTTTTTCAGAAAGTATGGTGCTAGAACACCATTAATCATTTCTGTGCACTTTGTCCTGTGCATTTTGAAGTGGGTAGCAGCAGTGGAGTCTGAGAAAGCAGCTCTACATGCTTCTCCAATGTGATCACATGCGAGCATGGAACAGTGTTCAGCGATAGTTAATGCCATGGTGGCCTCAGCCTTTTTTGCAGAGTACATTTTTTAAACCATAAATGGCAGCTTGTTTTGGGTGGAGCTGTTATAAAGGCTTTGCCTTTTGAGTATGTTTTTGAGTGTCATGTGTTTTTTCAAGCAACACGGCTTGAATAAAACTACAATTACTACAATTTTTCAAGAAACAAGCCTGAAACCCATTCTAAAGACTGTTGACATCTAGTGGAAGCCATAGGAACTGCAATCTGGGGCCTATTTTATTGTATATCCCATATAGGCTAGCATTGAAAAGGCCTGTGACCTCCAAAAAAAAGAAATTCCGGATAGATTTTCCTCTGGTTTTTGTTTGTCAGATCAGTTCTGTTATACTCATAGACATTTGAACAGTTTTAGGAACTTCAGCGTGTTCTCTATCCAATGCTACCAATTATATGCATATCCTAGCTTCTGGACCTGAGTAACAGGTAGTTTACTTTGGGCATGTCAGTCATCCGGAAATTCAGGATACTGCCCCTAGCCCTAAGAGTTAAAGCCTCCATTGTACCGAAATGTAATTTAAAAACAAATTGGTTTTCTAGCAAGCTACTGAAATAAACCCATCCAATTTTTAAGAGTGGGCTCTTTGCCTTTTTGTAGATTTAAACCTAACATATTTGGTGGATTGACAATGAATCCATGTTTAAAGTATCCTCCTTTTTAAGTCATACAGAGTTGGCTACAATTTCAATTTCATCCTCCAGAAAGGCAGATCTAATGTTATAGCTAATAATATGGCTAAACTCCAAAATACTGATAGAGAATAAAAAAGTTATGTCACACAAGCAACTTACAAGGAAACAACAACAGTGTATAAAGGTGCATGTTCATTACAAAATTATAACGAATTGCGGCTCTGCCCAAAAATTGGAAGAGACAATTACTTCTAGAACATTTTTAAGAATTAGTCTGTCCGCCACCCATTAAAAATCATAATTGGCTTAAAATGATTAGTATACATCGAAAAATGTATCAGTTTCACTTAAAGTGACCTAATACCTAAAAAAACATTCAAGTCAGTTGGGAACAGGTTTTTATGTCCCAATACCTTGGCATTGGGTTTATGAACTGACATCTAAAACATCAATAGACATGTTAATCCGTTTGTTTCAATTTAAGCTGTTACATAAAATACTTGCTACAAAAATTATGTTCAATATATGGGGCATTGAACAGTCAGCCTTGTGCAGACTCTGCCACGAGGAAACAGAATCAATAGAACATATTTTCTGATACTGTCCATCGGTGGCTGGCTTTTGGAGTCAGGTCCAGGAATGGATCTTATGTCATGATATCAGGGTTCAGATGGACCTGCAAATTGTATTGTTAGGGAATCTGGAAAAAAAACAACAATAAATCCATGGGAAATATCATTATACTCTTGGGTAAAGTATTTATTTTTAGTGCAATATCGGTAGAAATGTTACAAATAGGGAGGTTCAGTACCCTCGTAAGACATAGTAAAATGGAGGGATGTATTGCAAAAGGGAATAGCAAAATGGCATTATACTGGGAAAGATTAGTTCATCTGTGGACTTCGGAGGGTTGGAGTTAAGATCAGAATGAATGGTGGATTGGTTGCTGTGGGTGAAAATTGTCAATTCGGAATGTACAATTATTTAATTACAGGAACCGTAGATGTCAGTGAAATAGCTGTAGTAGCAGTATAAGTAATGTTGTCCATTAGTTTACTCGTGTTATTAATATTATTTTTTACATTTTATCTCTGTGTCGTAAGTAAGCATTTCACTGTTAGTCTACACCTGTTGTTTACAAACCAAATTACATTTGATTTGATGTAGACTTATGAAAACTGATGATTCAACTAGCCTACTATTTCCTTCCCTAGAAAGGTTGTAAATTACTAACATTTCTCTGTGAGTGATGTCATTGATGAAATGCCATTTTCCTGCCTTTTCCCTGACTGACATATGGTTCTTGTCATTCCATTTATCAGCCAAGTCATTTCCAGATTCCTGCTCCACTCCATACATTGCTGTGTCTGATACATAATGAACAGAGCACACCGCCTCCATCCCTGGCCATAACCATTAAAAAGATAACATTCTCAGAATGTATTGGATTTACTGGTTGGAAACACTGTTTATTTCTCTGGTGTGTGTGGAGATACAGAAAACAGGCATTTCCCTCTCTCCTCAGCTTTCCGTTATTTCCATAGGTTAGAGGTGTGTGATTATGTAGGCTATGTGAGAATGTCAGTGTGAATGAATGTATGCAGAATAGAATAATATTTTTTATTTGAACTTTGTGAATTTGAATTGACTGAAGCACTTGGTTTTGAATTGGTCAATTTTAGTGCCCTGCATTTTTCTACAATGACCTGACCATGAAACATAATTTTCAATTTTAAATGAATTGGAGGAATGATTCAAAATTACATGCAGGTGAACAAGTGGACCACCATGGGACCTCTGGGTGGTGGAAAGTGTTCCTTAGCATTCTATCCATCTCAATGGGCTCATCAAGAAGCAATGCAGAGCTTTGAGTCTCCATGGATTATGGTATCTAGTCAATGAATAATGCAGGGATGTTCAGACAGAATCATGGCCATAGATGAACTCTAAAGTTAGCCTGGATATGGACAGCCCCAGTGGACTAACATTAGGGACTCTAAAGCAAACTGAAGACATTGAGATTGGCCCTGGAGAATAGTATCAGGCTGCGATATACCTTTAGCTCCTTATCCCAGATCCAGGATCAGCTCTCCTGATCCCTAATGTCAGATTAACCACAAGGAGGTCAGAGGCATTCCACAATCGGAGGCCTAACAATAACACAATAACAAAGCAATAATACAAGCCTGTTATTACCCGACTCCTCCAGACACTGAGAGCTCTTTTGTTGACCTTTGACCCCCTTAATGTGTTCAACAGCCTTTGGGCAGTCTTTTCCCTGTCCTTAAGTCTCCTCAGGTCGATACCCAGTGAAGCTGTGAATTGAAAGCATGCCTGCCATCCTCACGCACGCTACCACACAGCCCACTGCTTAAAGGGAGCCAAGAGCACAGATCAATACCCTTCTTACTCATCCTGATGTGTGTGCATGTTTGTGCATGTGTAGCACATGGGGATGTGTGAAACTTACTTCTCAGCCTGAGGTGTCCACACTTGCGCCAGCGAATAGCTAGCTTTTCACATGGCATCAACTGGTAAAATTCTTCAAGAGGGCGGTCGCGTGTGCTAGCAAGGCAGAAGTCCTGTGTCGACCCTGGGATGGTTCATCCGGGGTATGAGTGTTTTAAAGCCCTTCTATCTGTGTCTGTCCTTGAGGCCTACTACGTATATCAGAGCTGTGGTTGGTCTTTACAAACGAATCATCCACCTCCCTATCAGCCCTCCCACACCCCAACCGCTCAGTGGTGTAATGGCCTTTTATTGATTCCCTCCCTCCTCCCTCTCTCTTTCCTCTCAGTGTGCAGGCTGTTAAGATAAACTTGTGTGTGAGGAGGCAAGCCTCCCCTGCTGGGGTCTGTGTGTGGTTTGTGTGTGGTTTGTGTGTGGGAGGAAGGAGCAGGGCGTGCGAGCCCATGCACGCGTGTGTGTGTGGGTGTGTGTGTGTGTGTGTGTGTGTGTTTGTGTGTGTGTGCATGCGTGCGTGCGTGTGTGCATGGGAGGATCAGTGTGTGTCTGTCTGTATGTTAGTAGGAGGTCGGATGCAGCGGATCGCTTAGGCTAATCAGGGAGGAGCCTGGGGATCAGTGTTTACCAACTGCTGGGCCACAGCGTCGTACCAGGGGCCATAAATGAGGCATGTTTTCCACCAGCCACTCAGCCCCAGGAGCGCCCAGGCGGCAGGGTCAGGCCCCAGGGAGGAGAGGGGGGACAGGGAGAGTTGTGGATTAGCCAGATGGTTCACATGCCACCCACATAACTCCCGCTGTCACAACAAATCTCACTTAATTTCACACCCCCAAGGCTACCAGATAGGCAAGGAGATTGAGCCCTCACGGAGGCAGAGCTGAATGCTAAGGGAGTCGAAACACACAGCCCTTCTTAAAAACACACACACACACTTATTCTGAAGACATAAGCACACCCTTAAAGCTCTCTCAAAAACAGACGTAAACACAGAAACACACACACACTGATACTACTCTTGAATACATACAGTACACACTACGTCTAGGGCAGGGTTCCACAACAGGCGGCCCGGGGGGATCAGGGTATAGTATCAGTGTGCCGTCCTCATTTTTGTTGTACGTAAAAGACTGGAAAAACACCAGGAAATCATTTCCAAGTGATTTTAATTTTGGAAATCTGTTCCCAAATATTCCCATGTATAACAGAGAGATACAGTTGAAGTCGGAAGTTTACACACACCCTTATCCAAATACATGTAAACTCAGTTTTTCACAATTCCTGACATTTAAACCTGACATTTAAAAAAGTCCCTGTCTTAGGTCAGTGAGGATCACCACTTTAAGAATGTGAAATGTCAGAATAATAGTAGAGAGTGATTTATTTCAGCTTTTATTTATTTCATCACATTCCCAGTGGGTCGGAAGTTTACATACACTCAATTAGTATTTGGTAGCATTGCCTTTAAATTGTTTAACTTGGGTCAAATGTTTCGGGTAGCCTTCCACAAGCTTCACACAATAAGTTTGGTGAATTTTGGCCCATTCCTCCTGACAGATTTGGTGTAACTGAGTCAGATTTGTAGGCCTCCTTGCTCGCACACGCTTTTTCAGTTCTGCCCACAAATTTTCTATAGGAATGAGGTCAGGGCTTTGTGATGACCGCTCCAATACATTGACTTTGTTATCCTTATGCCATTTTGCCACAATTTTGGAAGTATACTTGGGGTCATTGTCCATTTGGAAGACCCATTTACGACCAAGCTTGGACTTCCTGATTGATGTCTTGAGATGTTGCTTCAATATATCCACGTAATTTTCCTTTCTCATGATGCCATGTATTTTGTGAGGTGCACCAGTCCCTCCTGCAGCAAAGCAAACCCACAACATGATGCTGCCACCCCCGTGCTTCACGGTTGGGATGGTGTTCTTCGGCTTGCAAGCATCCCCCTTTCTTCTCCAGACATAACGATGGTCATTATGGCCAACAGTTCTATTTCTGTTTCATCAGACCAGAGGACATTTCTCCAAAAAGTACCAACTTTCTCCCCATGTGCAGTTGCAAACCGTAGTCTGGCTTTTTTATGGCGGTTTTGGAGCAGTGGCTTCTTCCTTGCCTTCCTTTCAGGTTATGTCGATATAGAACTTGTTTAACTGTGGATATAGATACTTTTGTACCTGTTTCCTCCAGCTTTTTGTTTTTAGGTCTTGGCTGATTTATTTTGATTTTCCCATGATGTCAAGCAAAGAGGCACTGAGTTTGAAGGTAGGCCTTGAAATATATCCACAGGTACACCTCCAATTGACTTAAATTATGTCAATTATCCTATCAGAAGCTTCTAAAGCCATGATAATTTCCTGGAATTGTCCAAGCTGTTTAAAGGCACAATCAACTTAGTGTATGTAAACTTCTGACCAACTGGAATTGTGATACAGTGAATTATATGTGAAATAATCTGTCCGTAAACAATTGTTGGAAAAATGACTTGTGTCATGCACAAAGTAGATGTCCTAATCGACTTGCCAAAACTAAAGTTTGTTAACAAGTAAGTTGTGGAGTGGTTGAAAACAAGTTTTAATGACTCCAACTTAAGTATATGTAAACTTCCGACTTCAACTATATATAAAATCACCATGGAGACAATGTTCATGAGCCAACTCTACAGCATGCAAGGTTTTAAGATGGCGCCGACAGATATGGCAGCTCTGCATCTAGCTCCTAAGCAACTTTGCAGTATTTTATTTTTTTGTGTTATTTCTTACATTATTAGCCTTTTGGATATCAGAGAGGCGGTAACTCACTAGCATTACGACCAGGAATTCGACTTTTCCGAATTGGATCCTTTGTTCGTACCCCCCAGGGCAATTTAACTTATTCCAGAGGCTGCTCTAAAACACCTGTCGGCAGAGAAGAGGTATTCTGAATGGACTTCTAGTCCGACTCAGGAAGCGTGTACACCATCTACCACTTCCGAGTATATTACTCGCTAATGAGGATCTGCTTCCAGAGAGACATCAGGGATTGTAACATGGCTCTCTCGGGATATACTGTTCCCATCCATACAGCCAGCTGGGTTCTCAGTACACAGCGCAGGCAGTAATAAAGAACTCTCTGGAAGAAGAATGGCGGAGGTGTATGTTTCATGATTAACTACTCATGGTGGGATAGTGATAACATGCAGATACTCAAGTCCTTTCGATCACCCACCCCAGAATACCTCACAATCAAATGCAGCCATATTACCTCCCAAGAGAATTATCTTTGGTCATAGTCACAGCCGTGTATATTCCCCCACAACGGCCCACAAAGAACTACACTGGACTTTATGCAAATTGGAAACCACATATCCCGAGGCCGCATTTATTGTAGCTGGGGATTTTAACCAAGCAAATTTGAGGAAAATGCTACCGAAGTTCTACCAACACGTTGACTGTAGCACTCGCGCTGGAAAAACATTGGACCACTGCTACTCAACTTTTCTTAATGTCTACAAGGCCATCCCTCATCCTCCCTTTGGCAAATCTCAATTTTGCTCCATATTTGCTCCTCCCTTCCTATAGGCAGAAACTCAAACAGGAAGTACCCGTGCTAAGGTCTATTTAACGCTGGTCTGACCAATCGGAATCCATGCTTAAAGATTGTTTTATTCACGCAGCCTGGGATATGTTCCGCGTAGCCCAGTCGTCGAATATACGGATACCGTGACTGAGTTCATTAGGAAGTGTATAGGAGTTGTTTTACCCACTGTGTCTATTAAAAGCTACCCAAACCAGAAACTGTGGATAGATGGCAGCATTTGGGCAAAACTGAAAGCACGAACCACCACATTTAATCATGGCAAGGTGACTGAGAATATAGCTGAATACAAACAGTGTAGTTATTCTCTCCGTAAGGCAATCAAACAGGCAAAATATCAGTACAGAGACAAAGTGGAGTCACAATTCAACGGCTCAGACACGAGACGTATCTGGCAGGGTCCACAGTCAATCACGGACTACAAAGGGACAAGCTAAACACTTTCTTCGCCCGCTTTGAGGATAACACAGTGCTACCAATACGGCCCACTACCAATGACTGTGGGCTCTCCTTCTCCGTGGACGACATGTTAACCCTATCAAGGTTGCCGGCTCAGATGGCATCCCTAGCCTCGTCCTTAGGGCATGCACAGACCAGTTGGCTGGAGTGTTTATGCACATATTCAATCTCTGCCTATATACGTCTGCTGTCTCCGCTTGCTTCAAGATGTCCACCATTGTTCCTGTACCCAAGAAAGCACAGGTAACTGAACTAAATGACTATCGCCTTGTAACACTCATCATGAAGTGCCTTGAGAGGCTAGTAAAGGATCATATCACCTCTACCTCAGCTGACACCCTAGACCAACTTCAATTTTCTTACCGCCCCAATTGTTCCACAGGCGATGCCATCGCACTGCACAGTGCCCTATCCCATCTGGACAAGAGGAATACCTTTGTAAGAATGCTATTCATTGACTGTAGCTCAGAACTCAACACCGTAGTACCAAACCACAAGCTATCCACTGACGCGAGCCTACTAGACTAGCTAAATACCTTCTATGCTCACATTGAGGCTAGCAACATTAAACCATGCATGAGAGCACCAGCTATTCCGGATGACTGTGTGATCACACTCTCCTTAGGAGGTCAGAGACCTGGCAGTGTGGTGCCCGGAAAACAACCTCTCCCTCAATGTCAGCAAGACAAAGAAGCTGATCGTGGACTACAGGAAACGGAGGGCCGAGCATGCCCTCATCCAAATCGATAGGGCTGTAATGGAGCAGGACGAGAGGTTCAAGTTCCTCTGTGTCCACATCACTAAGGAATTATCATGGTCCACACACACCAACACTGTCATTATTAGGGCACGACAAAGCCTCTTCCCCCTCAGGAGGCTGAACAAAATGTGTCATGGGCCCTCAGAAGATTCTACAGCTGCACCATTGGAAGCAACTTGACTGGCTGCATCATTGCTTGGTATGGAAACTGCTTGGCAACTGACAACAAGGCGCTACAGAGTGTAGTATGTATGGCCCAGAACATCACTGGGGCCGCACACCCTACCATCCAGAAACTTTATACTAGGCAGTGTCATGGATTACTCTCTCTGCTTTCACATGGAAAACGGTACCGATGCAAGTCTGGAACCAACAGGACCCTGAACAGCTCCTACCCCCAGGCCATCAGATTGTTAAATACAGTGAGCTCCAAAAGTATTGGGACTTTGACAATTGTGTTGTTGTTTTGGCCCTGTACACCAACAATTTGGATTTGAAATGATACAATGACTATGAGGTTACATTTCAGACTGTCCCATTTTATGGTACCAAAAGTATTGAGACAAATTCACTTCAATTAACCTTTATTTAACCAGGAAAAGCTCATTGAGACCCAGCATCTCTTTTTCAAGGGATACCTGGCCAAGAAGGCAGCAACAATCAATACATTACAGAAATAAAACATAGGACAATGCAATACAACAACATTCATTCAGTGGCACGAACATATATAGATGGATTGTAGACTATTCCATGCCTCTGGTGCACAAGATGACAAGGCAGTCTTGCCTAATACTGTACATATTCTGGGGACCTTAAGTAGCAACCACCTAGCAGACCAGTTATGGTAACTGCTGGTGGTGAAGAAGACCAGGCTACATAGGTAAAGAGGGATTTTAACCAAATGGGTTTTGTAGAACACAGACAAATTTAGCTTTCTGCGCATATAAAGTGAGGTCAAACCTACCATTTGGTACAAGGTGCAATGGTGGGTGAGTGACTTGGCATTTGTAATAAAGCGCAAGGAAGCATGATAAAGTCCAGGCTCTGTAAGATGGAGGAGGCTGCATGCATATTCAACAAGTCACTTATTATTGTTGCAATAAAATAAAACACATAATAAAACATTACAGAGAGAAAAGTGGCCTGAACAAGCTTCTGTTGTAATAAGCAAGCCTTATTACGGAAATAAAAACCCAATTTCAATTTAAGCTTCCCCACAAGATTATCCATATGAACTTTAAAGGACAACTTGTCATCCAACCATATACCTACAGTATGTATTTGTAGGATGACACTTTTTCAATGGATAAGCCACCAGATGTGACAATGCTATCCTTCTCTGGCTGAGTGCGAGCTCTGGTAAAGGTCATGCATTTGGTTTTTCGTACATTCAAGACCAGTTTGAGACCATAAAGGGAGGCCTGCAGTGACTGAAAAGCATTCTGGAGCTCTTCAACAGCCTGCACCAGAGAAGAAACACATCAATATATGACTGTATCATCTGCATATAGATGCAACTTTAATGGTTGCATCCCATTTCCCACATCATTAATAAAGATTGAGAACAACACAGTAGCTAAAGTAGAACCCTGGGGCACACCTATATTAATCTCAAGAAAGCTAGACTTGTGATTGTCAGTATATACACATTGTGTTCCGTCAGAAAAATAGTCCCTAAACCAATTTACTGCCCTTCACTGAGGCCAATGTTACTGAGTCTAGCTAGCAACAATTTATGGTCAACTGAATCAAATGCATTTGAAAAATCAACAAACAGAGCAGCACAATGTTGCTTTTTATCAAGTGCATTAATGATGTCATTTGCCACTGCCATAGCTGCAGTTGTGGTGCTGTGCCCCGATTTAAAGCCAGACTGAACCCCTCTCAGTATGTTCTTTTCAATTAAGAAGTTTTTTAAAACTGTGAGTTCACTAGGGATTCATAGACTTTGGCCAGGATAGGGAGTTTGGAGATAGGATGATAGTTATTAGCATCTGAGAGATCTCTACCCTTTAGCAGTGGGAGGACATAAGCTGATTTTCAAATGCTGGGTATGGATTTGGTCAAGAGACTCAAGTTGAAAATGTGAGCCACAGGTTCAGTAATAATACCAGCTGCTAACTTTAAGAGGTAGGGGTCCAGGTTGTCAGACGTTTTAGTGTCTATTGCCTTTAGTGCATATATAGCTCAGCATAAGAAACAAAGGCTCAAAGTTTAAATGGTTCACATGAGTGGCTATGTCATAGTTTACTGTAAAAGAGCTTAAATTAGAGGCCTGGGCCCCACCATTATCAAAAAACTAAGCCAGCAGATATGATGTGCTTGTTAAAAAACCCTACAATATCAGCTTTATCCTTCATTTCATTAGAATCCATTATTAAATGGTCAGGAAGGCCAGAGGATACATTAGAACCTGACACTGATTTGATTAGCTTCCAGAACTTGGTAGGGTTGTTTAGGTTCTCTGTGACATTTAGATAGAAATCTTATTTGGACTTCCTGATCAGTCCTGTGCATTTGTTTCTTAGCTCTCTGATGGAGGCCAAGTCAACAGGAGCATTTGTATGTCTAGCTTGAGGCCAAGAGACATTTCTCTTTCTAATTCATTCTGCCAAGTTATCTGAAAACCAGGGATTGTCCCTTCTTCCACTGTTTCTAAATTTATTTACAGGGGCATGCTTATCACAAATGGACATCACATTTCATATAAAATCGTCCCTGGCAGTGTCAACATCGGGAATCAGACTTACTCTGTCAATATTATAGTACAGATCGTGTAAGAACACTTCCTCATCAAACTGTCTAAAATGTATTTTAAAAATAACGGGTTTGGCTTTGGTAATTTGTGTATTTCGAACACAAGCAATTGCACAGTGATCACTAACATCATTACAGAATATCCCAGTTGATGTGTATTTGTTAGAAGAATGTCCAATGACATTGATTTGTTAGGTGCTCTGGGAATCGGTCTTGTAAGCGCGTTAATTAAATTGCGAGAGATTCAAAATCACACAGTTCTTTAGAAGGGTCTGATACAGATGTAAGCATGTCCCAGTTAAAATCTTATAAAATAATGAATTCAGAGTCATTTAGCTTGTGCAGTACATCAGAAAGATGTGTCTCCCAAAGCCGAGGGTGGTCTACAGTAGCCGACTACAGTGACGTGGGAGTCCTTATATACATTCACTTTAACTGCAAGCAATTCAAAATGTTTGGCTTGGTAATCGAGAGAATTTCAGAGGAGTTAAACTTTCGGATTTCACATAAATTGCAACTCCTCCTTTACTCATCCGATCCATTCTAAAAACAGTTTACCCATCAATAGAAAGAGTTATTTGACATGGATTTCTTTAGTCAAGTTTCTGATAAAACCATTACGTATGCATTTGTTGTATTGGTCCATATTTTAATCATGTCTATTTTTGGAAATAGACTTCTGCGATTAACAATCATGAGACCAAAACCTGCTCTGTTTTTAAAATCATAGGGAGTTGGTAGAGATGCATGGTATCTACCGGACCAGGGTTTGGTTGCACATTTCCCGAGATCATCAATTAAAGCATAACAATACATATCAGCTGCCCAATGCGTGAGGACTTGACACAGCACGCACCATTGTCAATAAAACGAGCTGAGTCTTTTGAGCAGAAAAAGAGTAATTCAAGAGTTTAAGATTTTGGAAGTATGCCATCAAGTGTAGGCCTAGTTGCATTTGAGAGTGGTACACATGTAATTGCAGAGAGAGACCAAGTTTCTTGTGGTATTGACATGTTCTCGTCGGGGTGTTTGCAAATTGTAGGGCATAAGGCGAAGCTAATTCACTCACCCATTGATCATTCAGTCTATTTAATCCAGGATGGCATTGAGTACACAGAGATGCATACAAAGCTCTCCCCCGCCCTCCATTTGGCCTATCTGACCATAATTCTATCCTCCTGATTCCTGCTTACAAGCAAAAACTAAAGCAGGAAGTACCAGTGACTCGCTCAATACAGAAGTGGTCAGAGGATGCAGATGCTACAGGACTGTTTTGCTAGCACACACTGGAATATGTTCCGGGATTCATCCAATGTCATTGAGGAATACACCACCTCAGTCACCGGCTTCATCAATAAGTGCATCGATGACGTCGCCCCCACAGTGACTGTACGTACATATCCCAATCAGAAGCCATGGCTTACAGGCAACATCTGCATCGAGCGAAAGGCTAGAGCTGCCTCTTTCAAGCAGCGGGATACTAATCCGGAAGCTTATAGGAAATCCCGCTATGCCCTCAGATGAACCATCAAACAAGTAAAGCGTCAATACAGGATTAAGATTGAATCCTACTACACCGGTTCTGATGCTCATCGGATGTGGCAGGGCTTGAAAATTATTACGGACTACAAAGGGAAAACCAGACGCGAGCTGCCCAGTGACGCGAGCCTACCATGCCTACCTAAATGCTTTTTATACTCGCTTCGAGGCAAGCAACACTGAGGCACGCACGAGAGCACCAGATGTTCTGGATGACTGTGTGATAACGCTCTCAGTAGCCGATGTGAACAAAACCTTTAAACAGGTCAACATTCACAAAGCCACTGGGCCAGACGGATTACCAGGACGTGTACTCAAAGCATGCGCAAACCAACTGTCAAGTGTCTTCACTGACATTTTCAACATCTCCCTGACCGAGTCTGTAATACCTACATGTTTCAAGCAGACCACCAAAGTCCCTGTGCCAAAGGAAGCGAAGGTAATCTGCCTAAATGATTACCGTCCCGTGGCACTCGCGCCAGTAGCCATGAAGTGCTTTGAAAGGTTGGTCATGGCTCACATCAACAGCATCCTCCCGGACACACTAGACCCACTCCAATTTGCATACCACCCCAACAGATCCACAGATGATGCAATCTCAATCGCACTCCACACCTCCCTCTGCAACTGGATCCTGGACTTCCTGACGGACAGCCCCCAGGTGGTAAGAGTAGGCAACAACATGTCTGCCATGCTGATCCTTAACACTGGGGCCCCTCAGGGGTGTGTACTTAGTCTCTTCCTGTATTCCCTGTTCACCCATGACTACGTGGCCAAACACGACTCCAACACCCTCATCCTGTTGCCTAGTCACTTTATCTCTACCTTTATGTACATATCTACCTCAATTGCCTCGTACCACTGCACATCGACTCTAAACTTGTGTAATTATTTTTACATTTTCTACTTTCTTTTTTTTTCTCTGCATTGTTGAGAAGGGCCCATAAGTAAGCATTTCACTGTTAGTCTCCACCTGTTGTTTAGCAAGCATGTGACAAATAACATTTAATTTGGAAATATTGCTGATACAATCCAGTAAATTATACCTGGTCTCAGATGAGCTTTGGAGACTTAATTCATTATTGCAGTTATCTTCACAGTTCAAAGAGAATGAAAACATGATTAGGCAATATAGATGCAATGGAATAGTGCAACCGAATAGTTTAGTCAGTGTATAGAAAGCCTTCATGTCACACAGGAAATCTGTTCTGATGTTGATGACTCAGTGTATACGTATGAGCGGTCAATAAGGGCATTGCTTTATGATTAACTACTTCTTACTTAACTGCTTCTTCATTGACTCTCAACTGGCAGCTTCATTAAATTGTACCCGCAAAACACCAGTCTCAACGTCAACAGTGAAGAGGCGACTCCGGGATGCTGGTCTTCTCGACAGAGTTGCAAAAAAAAGACATATCTCTGACTGGCCAATAAAAATAAAATATTAAGAAGGACAAAAGAACACAGACATTAGACAGAGGAACTCTGCCTAAAAGGCCAGCATCCCAGAGTTGACTCTTTACTGTTGACATTAAGACTGATGTTTTGCGGGTACTATTTAATGAAGCTGCCAGTTGAGGACTTGTGAGGAGTCTGTTTCTCAAACTAGACACTCTAATGTACTTGCCCTCTTGCTCAGTTGTGCACAGGGGCCTCCCACTCCTCTTTCTATTCTGGTTAGAGACAGTTTGCACTGTTCTGTGAAGGGAGTGGTACACAGTGTTGTTCGAGATCTTCAGTTTCTTGGCAATTTCTCACATAGAATAGCCTTCATTTCTCAGAACAAGAATAGACTGATGAGTTTTAGAAGAAAGGTCTATGTTTCTGCCCATTTTGAGCCTGTAATCGAACCCACAAATGCTGATGCTCCAGATACTCAACTAGTCTAAAGAAGGCCAGTTTTATTGCTTCTTTAATTTAAAAAAAATGTGCTGTTGGAACACAGGAGGGATGGTTGCTCATAATGGGCCTCTGTACACCTATCTGCTGTTTCCAGCGACAATAGTCATTTACAACATTAACAATGTCTACACTGTATTTCTGATCAATTTTATGTTATTTTAATGGACAAAAAAAATGATTTTCTTTCAAAAGCAAGGACATTTCTAAGTAACTCCAAAATGTTCAATATAGTAGTGTATATAGTTTGTATAAGCTGGAAGCTGGAAGCTAGTTTAAGTAGAAGCCTAAGTGTTGTTGTTCATTAGTTTAATCCAATTAGGGGAGGGGTGGTAGGGTTAGCAGAAAATAATACATATATATTTATATGTATGAATGTATACAGTACCAGTACCAGTCAACATTTTGGACACACCTACTCATTCAAGGGTTTTTCTTTATTTTTACAATTTTCTACATTGTAGAATAATAGTGAAGACATCAAAACTATGAAATAACACATATGGAAGGATGTAGTAACCAACAAATTGTTAAACAAATAAACATTTATTTTATATTTGAGTTTCTTCAAAGTAGCCATTGCCTTGATGACAGCTTTGTGCACTCTTGGCATTCTCTCAACCAGCTTTAATGAGGTAGTCACCTGGTATGCAATTAAATTCAATTAACCGGTGTGCCTTGTTAAAAGTTAACATGTGGAATTTATTTCCTTCTTAATGCATTTGAGCCAATCAGTTGTGTTGTGACAAGGTAGGTGAGGTATACAGACGATTGCCCTATTTGGTAAATGACCATGTCCATATTATGGCAAAAAAACTCAAATAAGCAAAGAGAACGACAGTCCATCATTACTATAAGACATGAAGGTCAGTCAATCCGGAAAATCTGAAGAACTTTGAAAGTTTCTTTCAGTGCAGTCGCAAAAACCATCAAGTGCTATGATGAAACTGGCTCTCATGTGGACCGCCACAGAAAAGGAAGACCCAGAGTTATCTCTGCGTACCTCTAAGTTTATTAGAGTTACCAGCCTCAGAAATGGGCAATTAGGAGACTGCGTGAATCTGGCCTTCATAGTTGAATTGCTGCAAAGAAACCACTACTAAAGGACACCAATAAGAAGAGACTTGCTTGGGCCAAGAAACACGAGCGACGGACAGTAAACCGCTGGAAATCTGTCCTTTGGTAAAATGAGCCCGACCTTGAGATTTTTGGTTCCAACTGCCGTGTCTTTGTGAGACAGTGTAGGTGAACAGATTATCTCTGCATGTGTGTTTCCCAGCGTGAAGCATGGAGAAGGAGGTGTGATGGTGTAGGGGTGCTTTGTTGTTGACACTCTCTTTGATATATTTAGAGTTCAAGGCACACTTAACCAGCATGGGTACAACAGCATTCTGCAGTGATACGCCATCCCATCTGGTTTGTGCTTAGTGGAACTATTATTTGTTCTTGAACAAGACAATGACCCAAAACACACCTCCAGGCTGTGTAAGGGCTATTTGACCAAGAAGGAGAGCGATGGAGTCCTGCATCAGATGACCTGTCCTCCACAATCACCCGACCTCAACCCAATTGTGATGGTTTGGGATGAGTGAAGGAAAAGCAGCCAACAAGTGCTCAGCATACAGTGCCTTGCGAAAGTATTCGGCCCCCTTGAACTTTGCGACCTTTTGCCACATTTCAGGCTTCAAACATAAAGATATAAAACTGTAATTTTTTGTGAAGAATCAACAACAAGTGGGACACAATCATGAAGTGGAACGACATTTATTGGATATTTCAAACTTTTTTAACAAATCAAAAACTGAAAAATTGGGTGTGCAAAATGATTCAGCCCCCTCAAGTTAATACTTTGTAGCGCCACCTTTTGCTGCGATTACAGCTGTAAGTCGCTTGGGGTATGTCTCTATCAGTTTTGCACATCGAGAGACTGAATTTTTTTCCCATTCCTCCTTGCAAAACAGCTCGAGCTCAGTGAGGTTGGATGGAGAGCATTTGTGAACAGCAGTTTTTAGTTCTTTCCACAGATTCTCGATTGGATTCAGGTCTGGACTTTGACTTGGCCATTCTAACACCTGGATATGTTTATTTTTGAACCATTCCATTGTAGATTTTGCTTTATGTTTTGGATCATTGTCTTGTTGGAAGACAAATCTCCGTCCCAGTCTCAGGTCTTTTGCAGACTCCATCAGGTTTTCTTCCAGAATGGTCCTGTATTTGGCTCCATCCATCTTCCCATCAATTTTAACCATCTTCCCTGTCCCTGCTGAAGAAAAGCAGGCCCAAACCATGATGCTGCCACCACCATGTTTGACAGTGGGCATGGTGTGTTCAGCTGTGTTGCTTTTACGCCAAACATAACGTTTTGCATTGTTGCCAAAAAGTTCAATTTTGGTTTCATCTGACCAGAGCACCTTCTTCCACATGTTTGGTGTGTCTCCCAGGTGGCTTGTGGCAAACTTTAAACAACACTTTTTATGGATATCTTTAAGAAATGGCTTTCTTCTTGCCACTCTTCCATAAAGGCCAGATTTGTGCAATATACGACTGATTGTTGTCTCCCACCTCAGCTGTAGATCTCTGCAGTTCATCCAGAGTGATCATGGGCCTCTTGGCTGCATCTCTGATCAGTCTTCTCCTTGTATGAGCTGAACGTTTAGAGGGACGGCCAGGTCTTGGTAGATTTGCAGTGGTCTGATACTCCTTCCATTTCAATATTATCGCTTGCACAGTGCTCCTTGGGATGTTTAAAGCTTGGGAAATCTTTTTGTATCCAAATCCGGCTTTAAACTTCTTCACAACAGTATCTCGGACCTGCCTGGTGTGTTCCTTGTTCTTCATGATGCTCTCTGCGCTTTTAACGGACCTCTGAGACTATCACAGTACTGGTGCATTTATACGGAGACTTGATTACACACAGGTGGATTGTATTTATCATCATTAGTCATTTAGGTCAACATTGGATCATTCAGAGATCCTCACTGAACTTCTGGAGAGAGTTTGCTGCACTGAAAGTAAAAGGGGCTGAATAATTTTGCACGCCCAATTTTTTAGTTTTTGATTTGTTAAAAAAGTTTGAAATATCCAATAAATGTCGTTCCACTTCATGATTGTGTCCCACTTGTTGTTGTTTCTTCACAAAAAAATACAGTTTTATATCTTTATGTTTGAAGCCTGAAATGTGGCAAAAGGTCGCAAAGTTCAAGGGGGCCGAATACTTTCGCAAGGCACTGTATGTTGGAACTCCTTCAACACTGTTGGAAAAGTATTCAAGGTGGCTACCTCATGAAGCTGGTTGAGAGAATGCCAAGAGTGTGCAAAGCTGTCATCAAGGCAAAGGCTGGCAACTTAGAAAAATCGCAAATATATTTAGATTTGTTTAAAACCTCTCTAGCGTCCGACCTGGCCAACATCCGGTGAAATTGCAGAGCGCCAAATTCAAAAGACAGAAATACACCTAACAAGCATTCATAAAATATACAAGTGTTATACATCGGCTTAAAGATGAATTCTTGTTAATCCAGACGCGTTGTAAGATTTCAAAAAGGCTTTACGGCGAAAGAATACCATGCGATTATCTGAGGACAGTGCCCCGTGTAAAAAAGCGTACAAACATTTACCAGCCAAGTATTGGAGTCACTAAAGTCAGAATTAGCGATAAAATTAATCACTTACCTTTGATGATCTTCATATGGTTGCACTCACAAGACTCCCAGTTACACAGTAAATGTTTGTTTTGTTCGATAAAGTCCCTCTTTATGTCCCAAAAACTATTTTGTTGGCGCGTTTTGTTCAGTAATCCAATGGCTCCAAGGCGGTCACAACTGGCAGACGAATACATACAAAAAGTACCGCTAAAGTTTGTCGAAACATGTCAAACGATGTTTATAAATCATCCTCAGGTTGTTTATTGTCTTCAAAATAAATAATATTTCAACCGGACAATACCGTTTTCAACAGAAATTAACGGTGCGCTCATGGGAGCGTGCCCAAATCAGGTCTGCATACTTCCTCTGTCCTCTGACCAAAATGGCTTTTTACTCATCGTTTTTCATAATAAAAGCCTGAAACCATATATATAGACTGTTGACATCTAGTGGAAGCCATAGGAACTGCAATCTTATTCCTAACCCATTGGATTCTCTATAGGCATTGAGTTGAAAAACCACATGAAAATATTTTTTTTCGCCTGCCATATGAGTTCTGTTATACTCAAAGACATTATTGTAACAGTTTTGGAAACCTTAGTGTTTTAGCTTCTGTTTACTTTGGGCACGCTTTTCATCTGGAGGTGAAAATACTGCCCCCTACCCAAGACAGGTTAACACTTTTTGGTTACTACATGATTTCATATGTGTTATTTCATAGTTTTGATGTCTTCACTGTTATTCTACAATTAATAAAATAGTACAAAATAAAGAAAAACCCTTGAATGAGTAGGTGAATCCAAACTTTTGATCGGTACTGTATATATAAATATATATATTTGCAAAAATTATATATGGGGGATTGGAAATTATGCAGACAATTACATTGATTGAATCTACAATCTATCTGCAATATTAAACTGTTCTACCCCTTAAACTTTTTTTTTAAATGTCTTCCCCAGATTTTCATTTACTAGGGAGGGTGGTTCCTCCACCCATATTAATCGGAGCCATTTCCCTGGTCTTGTTAAATTGATATTTTTGACAGTAAATGAAACAGTGTGGATAACTCCTTGTTAGACTGTCAGCACTGTTGTTAGGTTCTAAGTTCTGGTACACATCCAGACGGACTCTAAGGAAAGCTCAAACTAGATTTATTACACCCAACAGGATGTTTCCGCTGAATAACACAACATACAAGTCACACAAACACATATTTATAGCGTCCTACTAGGACATCTCCTTGTATGTCTAAGATAGACAATCGTTCTCTTTTGCTCGGCAAGAACTGAGTCTGTTCCTCTTATTGGTATTTTATTGGCCCGGCCTGAGCCCAGAACTTTCATGGACAGGGAGGTGTGTGTGTGTGTGTGTGTGTGTGTGTGTGTGAGAGGTGAGCCAATATATTTACTTCCCATTAAAGAACGTTAGAGGTGAAATGATAGAGAGGGGAAAAATACTGGATCCTGGTAAGAGGAATCAGCAGGGAGAGCTAGAGAGACTGGGAAAGAGAGAGAGAGAGAGAGAGAGAGAGAGAGAGAGAGAGAGAGAGATGATATTCCATTATCCACAGCAGAGCATAAAATAATATATGTTTGCACAAAAGGAGAGGGCCAACGGAAGTAACAAAGTGACAATGTGTGCCTGTCTGTCTGTGTACGTGTGTCTGTGTGGGTTCCTGCATGTAGGTGTGGGTGTCTGTGTGGGTTTGGTGTGTCTGTGTGGGCTCCTGAACGTGTGTGTGTGTGTGTGTGTGTGTGTGTGTGTGTGCCTTTACATGATGGTTGCAAACACAGAGCCGGGGGGATTAAGAGTAGATTCATTCACCTAATTATCTTTATTCTGCTTCGTCTGAGTCACAGCGTCAAGATTACACTATCTTATCATCACTGTTCACATCATTTAATGAAAGCAGCAATTTGCAGTATCTATGATTACAATGTTCATGATATATTGTATCATTAGAGACTGGCAATCTAGGATGTTAATGAAACCTTAACTACTGTATAGGGATTTGACTGGATTGTTGGTGCTTTATTCACAGGGAAATGAGGATGTACAGCAGATGTGCAAGCATTTACTGTACATACTGACTCATTTATCGAACTCTATGACAGTTGTAGGCTAATTCCAATTAGATGACAATGTGAACAGCTAATATTGCAATAGGCACAGTAAACAACGCATCTGCATGTCAGTGTGGTTGCTCTGAACTCCTCTTTTCTTCTTCTTCTCAGGACACTGAGATTCTGAATACAGCTGTGCTCACCGGGAGGACAGTTGCCGTGCCAGTAAAGGTGGTCACCGTAGGAACAGACGGCACAGTTACGGATGTAACAGAGTCGGTAGAGTGTCGGTCGACCGATGAAGAGGTGGTCAAGGTGAGTGTACACTATACAGGCTGCAACCTTGAGAGGAAACATTGAACACCTTGAGAGGAAACCTTGAACACCTTGAGAGATGACGACTTCTGGCAGAGATGGCCGCCTTGCTTCGCGTTCCTAGGAAACTATGCAGTATTTTGTTTTTTATTACATTACATTACATATTTATTACATTGGTACCCCAGGTAATCTTAGGTTTTATTACGTACAGTCGGGAGGAACTACTGGATATAAGAGCAACGTCAACTCACTATCATTACGACCAGGAATACGACTTTCCCGAAGCGGATCCTGTGTTTTGTCCACCACCTGGGACAATGGATCGGATCCCAGCCGGCGAACCAATACAACGACGCCGTAAAAGGGGCAGACGAAGCAGTCTTCTGGTCAGGCTCCGGGGACGGGCACATTGCGCACAGCTCCCGAGCATACTACTCGCCAATGTCCAGTCTCTTGACAACAAGGTTAATGAAATTAAATCCGAGCAAAGGTAGCATTCCAGAGAGACATCAGAGACTGTAACATTCTTTGCTTCACGGAAACATAGCTCATTCGAGACATGCTATTGGAGTTGGTACAGCCAGCTGGTTTCTTCACGCATCGCGCCGACAGAAGCAAACATCTTTCTGGTAAGAAGAGAGGCGGGGGCGTATGCCTTATGATTAACAAGACGTGGTGTGATCATAACAACATACAGGAACTCAAGTCCCTCTGTTCACCTGACTTAGAATTCCTCACAATCAAATGTCGACCGCATTATCTACCAAGATAATTCTCTTCGATTATAATCACAGCCGCATATATTCCTGCCCAAGCAGAAACATCGATGGCCCTGAACAAACTTTAATTGACTCTATGTAAACTTCCGCAACGCATATAAGGCCCTCCCCCACCATCCTTTCGGAAAAGCTGACCACGACTCCATTTTGTTGGATCCTGCCTATAGACAGAAATTAAACAGGAAGCTCCCGCTTTCAGGTCTGTTCAACGCTGGTCCGACCAATCTGATTCCACACTTGAAGATTGCTTCGATCACGTGGATTGGGATATGTTCCGCATTACGTCAAACAACAACATTGACGAATACGCTGATTCGGTGAGCGAGTTCATTAGCAAGTGCATTGGCGATGTCGTACCCACAGCAACTATTAAAACATTCCCCAACCAGAAACCGTGGATTGATGGCAGAACTCCTGAAACTGAAAGCGCGAACAACTGCTTTTAACCAGTGCAAGGTGACCGGAAACATGAACGAATACAAAGTGTAGCTATTCCCTTCGTAAAGGAAATCAAACAAGCTAAGCGTCAGTATAGAGACAAAGTAGAATCTCAATTCAACGGCTCAGACACAAGAGGTATGTGGCAGGGTCTACAGTCAATCACGGATTACAAAAAGAAAACCAGCCCCGTCGCAGACCAGGATGTCTTTCTCCCAGACAGTCTAAACAACTTCTTTGCTCGCTTTGACTCTCCTTCACTGCAGCCGACGTGAGTAAAACATTTAAGAGTGTTAACCCTTGCAAGGCTGCAGGCCCAGACGGCATCCCCAGCCGCGTCCTCCGAGCATGTGCAGACCATGGTGTGTTTACGGACATATTCAATCAATCCTTATCCCAGTCTGCTGTTCCCACATGCTTCAAGAGGGCCACCATTGTTCCTGTTCCCAAGAAAGCTAAGGTAACTGAGCTAAACAACTACCGTCCCGTAGCACTCACTTCCGTCATCATGAAGTGCTTTGAGAACCATACTGCACACTGCCCTAACCCATCTGGACAAGAGGAATACCTATATGAGAATGCTGTTCATCGACTACAGCTCAGCATTTAACACCATAGTACCCTCCAAACTCATCATCAAGCTTGAGACCCTGGGTTTCGACCCCGCCCTGTGCAATTGGGTACTGGACTTCCTGACAGGCCTCCCCAGGTGGTGAGGGTAGGTAACAACACTGGGGCCCCACAAGGGTGCGTTCTGAGCCCTCTCCTGTACTCCCTGTTCACCCACGACTGCGTTGCCATGCACGCCTCCAACCCAATCATCAAGTTTGCAGACGACACAACAGTGGTAGGCTTGACGAGAAGGCCTATAGGGAGGAGGTGAGGGCCCTCGGGGTGTGGTGTCAGGAAAATAACGTTACACTCAACGTCAACAAAACAAAGGAGATGATCGTGGACTTCAGGAAACAGTAGAGGGAGCACCCCCCTATCCACATCGATGGGACAGTAGTGGAGAGGGTAGAAAGTTTTAAGTTTCTCGGCGTACACATCACGGACAAACTGAATTAGTCCACCCACACAGACAGCATGGTGAAGAACCTCAGGAGGCTGAAGAAATTCGGCTTGTCACCAAAAGCACTCACAAACTTTTACAGATGTACAATCGAGAGCATCCTGTCGGGCTGTATCACCGCCTGGTACGCCACCTTCTCCGCCCACAACCGTAAGGGTATCCAGAGGGTAGTGAGGTCTGCACAACGCATCACCGGGGGCAAACTACCTGCCCTCCAGGACACCTACACCACCCGATATCACAGGAAGGCAATAATGATCATCAAGGACAACAACCACCCGAGCCACTGCCTGTTCACCCCACTATCATCCAGAAGGCGAGGTCAGTACAGGTGCATCAAAGCAGGGACCGAGAGACTGAAAAACAGCTTCTATCTGAAGGCCATCAGACTGTTAAACAGCCACCACTAACATTGAGTGGCTGCTGCCACACTAGCCACTAGCCACTTTAAACAATGCCACTTAATATAATGTTTACATACCCTACATTACTCATCTCATATGTATATACTGTACTCGATACCATCTACTGCATCTTGCCTATGCCGTTCTGTACCATCACTCATTCATACATCTTTATGTACATATTCTTCATCCCTTTACACTTGTGTGTGTGTGTGTATAAGGTAGCTGTTGTGAAATTGTTAGATTAGATTACTCTTTGGTTATTACTGCATTGTCGGAACTAGAAGCACAAGCATTTCGCTACACTCGCATTAACATCTGCTAACCATGTGTATGTGACAAATAAAATTTGATTTGATTTGAGGAAACCTTGAACACCTTTAGAGGAAACCTTGAATACCGTTAGAGGAAACCTTGAGGAGATAGTGGAACCCGTCCTTTTCAACCCAACATAGGACTTGAGTTCAAGTACAGTACATACGGTATGACAATAATGCCTCATCTTTATATATTTTTAGTCCCTCATCCTTTACAGGCACAAGGCCATATACAGATGTTGGATCTTTCTTTTGTCGCAGAGAATTTTCCTGATGCATCCATTCAAATGAGTCTCGTGAGTGGCTGAAAATGAGCAGTTCTCTTTCTCTCTATGCAGGGGCAGTCGAGTCATTGGGATCAGGGGTTGCTATCAAAATGATGTTTCCTCTCGCTCCCTCAAACGTTACGCCTGTTATCAAATATACTGAACCAAAATATAAACGCAAACATGTAAAGTGTTGGTCCCATGTTTCATGATCTGAAATAAAAGATCCCAGAAAAAAAAGCTTATTTCTCTCAAATTTTGTGCACAAATTTGTTTACATCCCTGTTAGTGAGCATTTCTCCTTTCCCAAGTTAATCTATCCACCTGACAGATGCGGCATATCAAGAAGCTGTTTAAACAGCATGATCATTAAAGGTGCACCTTGTGCTGAGGACAATAAAGGCCACTGTAAAATGTGCCGTTTTGTCACACAACACAATGTCACAAATGTCTCAAGTTTTGAAAGAGCGTGCAATTGTCATGCTGACTGCAGGAATGTCCAACAGAGCTGTGCCAGATAATTTAATGTTAATTTCTCTACGATAAGCTGCCTCCAACATCGTTTTAGAGGATTTGGCAGTACGCCCAACCGCCATCACAACCTCAGACAACTTGTAACCATGCTAACCCAGGACCTCCATATCCGGCTCCTTCACCTGCGAGTGAAGAAACCAGCCTCCCATACAGCTGATGAAACTGAGGAGTATTCCTGTCTGAAATAAATCCCTTTTCTGTGGAAAAGTGGAACACTTATTCTGATTAGCCAACCAAACTCTCGCGTGGCACTTCTGGGTAGTGATTACACTCACCGCAACATTAAAATAACTGCGGGAAATCAGTGCTCAGCAGGCAGGGGCGAACGACACTGTGTGCCGGTGTCCTAGCTAGCTAGCAGCCTCAATGGCAGTGGACGCAACATGTAGTGGGTGTAACCGGTGTGAAACGGCTAGCTAGTTAGCGGTGCGGCGACGTCACTCGCTCTGAGACCTTAAAGTAGTTGTTTCCCTTGCTTTGCAAGGATTGTGGCTTTCGTGGAGCGATAGGTAGCTAACTATTCTTCAAGGGTGACAGTTCTTGATGTGTTCAGAGAGTCCCTGGTTCAAGCCCAGGTTGGGGCAAGGAGAGGGATGAAAGAAACACTGTTAAATGAATGCTGTTGAACTGGATCACTCAGTTGGACTCTGACTGGTTGCTGTGGAGAAGGAGGAGGTCAAAGGGGGGTGAGTGTAACTGGTGTGAAATGGCTAGCTAGTTAGTGGTGCATGCTAGTAGTGTTCCAGTTGGTGACATCACTTGTATTGAGACCTTGAAGTATTTGTTTCGCTTGCTCTGCAATTGCCATGGCTTTTGTGGAGCGATAGGTAACAATGTTACGAGGGAGGCCGCTGTTGATGTGTTTTTTAAAATTGATTTCACCTTTATTTAACCAGGTAGGCTAGTTAAGAACAAGTTATTTTGCAAGATGGCCAAGATAAAGCATAAAGCACTCACCCCCCTTCGACACATACAACAACACAGAGTTACACATGGAATAAACAAAACATAGTCAATATTAATACAGTCAATACAGTAGAACAAAAGAAAACAAAAAGTCTATAAGCAGTGAGTGCAAATGAGGTAAGATAAGGGAGTTAAGGCAATAAATAGGCCATGGTGGTGAAGTAATTACAATATAGCAATTAAACACTGGAATGGTAGATGTGCAGAAGATGAATGTGCAAGTAGAGATACTGGGGTGCAAAGGAGCAAGATAAATAAATAAATACTGTATGGGGATGAGGTAGGTAGGTACAGTGCCTTGCGAAAGTATTCGGCCCCCTTGAACTTTGCGACCTTTTGCCACATTTCAGGCTTCAAACATAAAGATATTAAACTGTTTTTTTTGTGAAGAATCAACAACAAGTGGGACACAATCATGAAGTGGAACGACATTTATTGGATATTTCAAACTCTTTTAACAAATCAAAAACTGAAAAATTGGGCGTGCAAAATTATTCAGCCCCCTTAAGTTAATACTTTGTAGCGCCACCTTTTGCTGCGATTACAGCTGTAAGTCGCTTGGGGTATGTCTCTATCAGTTTTGCACATCGAGAGACTGAATTTTTTTCCCATTCCTCCTTGCAAAACAGCTCGAGCTCAGTAAGGTTGGATGGAGAGCATTTGTGAACAGCAGTTTTCAGTTCTTTCCACAGATTCTCGATTGGATTCAGGTCTGGACTTTGACTTGGCCATTCTAACACCTGGATATGTTTATTTTTGAACCATTCCATTGTAGATTTTGCTTTATGTTTTGGATCATTGTCTTGTTGGAAGACAAATCTCCGTCCCAGTCTCAGGTCTTTTGCAGACTCCATCAGGTTTTCTTCCAGAATGGTCCTGTATTTGGCTCCATCCATCTTCCCATCAATTTGAACCATCTTCCCTGTCCATGCTGAAGAAAAGCAGGCCCAAACCATGATGCTGCCACCACCATGTTTGACAGTGGGGATGGTGTGTTCAGTGTGATGAGCTGTGGTGCTTTTACGCCAAACATAACGTTTTGCATTGTTGCCAAACATAACGTTTTGCATTGTTGCCAAAAAGTTCCATTTTGGTTTCATCTGACCAGAGCACCTTCTTCCACATGTTTGGTGTGTCTCCCAGTGGCTTGTGGCAATCTTTAAACAACACTTTTTATGGATATCTTTAAGAAATGTCTTTCTTCTTGCCACTCTTCCATAAAGGCCAGATTTGTGCAATATACGACTGATTGTTGTCCTATGGACAGAGTCTCCCACCTCAGCTGTAGATCTCTGCAGTTCATCCAGAGTGATCATGGGCCTCTTGGCTGCATCTCTGATCAGTCTTCTCCTTGTATGAGCTGAAAGTTTAGAGGGACGGCCAGGTCTTGGTAGATTTGCAGTGGTCTGATACTCCTTCCATTTCAATATTATCGCTTGCACAGTGCTCCTTGGGATGTTTAAAGCTTGGGAAATCTTTTTGTATCCAAATCCGACTTTAAACTTCTTCACAACAGTATCTCGGACCTGCCTGGTGTGTTCCTTGTTCTTCATGATGCTCTCTACGCTTTTAACGGACCTCTGAGACTATCACAGTGCAGGTGCATTTATACGGAGACTTGATTACACACAGGTGGATAGTATTTATCATCATTAGTCATTTAGGTCAACATTGGATCATTTAGAGATCCTCACTGAAGGGGCTGAATAATTTTGCACGCCCAATTTTTCAGTTTTTGATTTGTTAAAAAAGTTTGAAATATCCAATAAATGTCGTTCCACTTCATGATTGTGTCCCACTTGTTGTTGATTCTTCACAAAAAAATACAGTTTTATATCTTTTTGTTTGAAGCCTGAAATGTGCCAAAAGGTCGCAAAGTTCAAGGGGGCCGAATACTTTCGCAAGGCACTGTAGATGGGCTGTTTACAGATGGTCTTTGTACAGGTGCAGTGATCTGTGAGCTGCTCTGACAGCTGGTGCTGCTATGGTGACCAGTGAGCTGAGATAAGGATGGGCTTTACCTAGCAGAGACTTGTAGATAACCTTTAGCCATTGGGTTTGGCGACGAGTATGAATCGAGGGCCAACCAACGAGAGTGTACAGGTCGCAATGGTGTGTAGTGTATGGGGCTTTGGTGACAAAACGGATGGCACTGTGATAGACTGCATCCAATTTGTTGAGTAGAGTGGCTATACAATAGATGACATCACCGAAGTCGAGGATTGATAGGATGGTCAGTTTTTACGAGGGTATGTTTGGCAGCATGAGTGAAGGATGCTTTGTTGCGATTATAGGAAGCCAATTCTAGATTTAATTTTTGATTGGAGATGCTTAATGTGAGTCTGGAAGGAGAGTTTACAGTCTAACCAGGCACATAGGTATTTGTAGTTGTCAACGTATTCAGAGCCGTCCAGAGTAGTGATGCTGGACGGGCGAGCAGGTGCGGGCAGTTTTCGGTTGAATAGCATGCATTTAGTTTTACTTGCGTTTAAGAGCAACCGAGGTCAAATCAAATCAAATCAAATTTATTTATATAGCCCTTCGTACATCAGCTGATATCTCAAAGTGCTGTACAGAAACCCTGCCTAAAACCCCAAACAGCAAGCAATGCAGGTGTAGATGCACGGTTGCTAGGGAAAACTCCCTAGAAAGGCCAAAACCTAGGAAGAAACCTAGAGAGGAACCAGGCTATGTGGGGTGGCCAGTCCTCTTCTGGCTGTGCCGGGTGAAGATTTTAACAGAACATGGCCAAGATGTTCAAATGTTCATAAATGACCAGCATGGTCCAATAATAATAAGGCAGAACAGTTGAAACTGGAGCAGCAGCACGGCCAGGTGGACTGGGGACAGCAAGGAGTCATCATGTCAGGTAGTCCTGAGGCATGGTCCTAGGGCTCAGGTCCTCCGAGAGAGAGAAAGAAAGAGAGAAAGAAAGAATTAGAGAGAGCACACTTAAATTCACACAGGACACCGAATAGGACAGGAGAAGTACTCCAGAAATAACAAACTGACCCTAGCCCCCCGACACATAAACTACTGCAGCATAAATACTGGAGGCTGAGACAGGAGGGGTCAGGAGACACTGTGGCCCCATCCAAGGACACCCCCGGACAGGGCCAAACAGGAAGTATATAACCCCACCCACTTTGCCAAAGCACAGCCCCCACAACACTAGAGGGATATCTTCAACCACCAACTTACCATCCTGAGACAAGGCCGAGTATAGCCCACAAAGATCTCCGCCACGGCACAACCCAAGGGGGGGGGGGGGGGGGGCGCCAACCCAGACAGGAAGATCACATCAGTGACTCAACCCACTCAGGTGACGCACCCCTCCCAGGGACGGTATGAAAGAGCCCCAGTAAGCCAGTGACTCAGCCCCTGTAATAGGGTTAGAGGCAGAGAACCCCAGTGGAAAGAGGTGAACCGGCAGAGACAGCAAGGGCGGTTCGTTGCTCCAGAGCCTTTCCGTTCACCTTCCCACTCCTGGGCCAGACTACACTCAATCATATGACCCACTGAAGAGATGAGTCTTCAGTAAAGACTTAAAGGTTGAGACCGAGTTTGCGTCTCTTACATGGGTAGGCAGACCGTTCCATAAAAATGGAGCTCTATAGGAGAAAGCCCTGCCTCCAGCTGTTTGCTTCGAAATTCTAGGGACAATTAGCAGGCCTGCGTCTTGTGACCGTAGCGTATGTGTAGGTATGTACGGCAGGACCAAATCAGAGAGATAGGTAGGAGCAAGCCCATGTAATGCTTTGTAGGTTAGCAGTAAAACCTTGAAATCAGCCCTTGCCTTGACAGGAAGCCAGTGTAGGGAGGCTAGCACTGGAGTAATATGATCAACATTTTTTGGGGTTCTAGTCAGGATTCTAGCAGCCGTATTTAGCACTAACTGAAGTTTATTTAGTGCTTTATCCGGGTAGCCGGAAAGTAGAGCATTGCAGTAGTCTAACCTAGAAGTGACACAAGCATGGATTAATCTTTCTGCATCATTTTTGGACAGAAAGTTTCTGATTTTTGCAAGATAGATTCAGGTTGGATATTAAATGGATATTCGCCTGTAGTTTTCTTTACGTCCACCAACAGCAGTTAGGGACCGTCAACATAGTGACAAATTTCAATAGCTCTTTAACCATTACTTCTAAAACTGTTTTTTAATGTTTCTAATTTCAATAGCTCCTTAGTCATGTGACCTACTGACTTCAGACACGGTTCAGAATGTCCACTGACTGCGCTTCTATATTGCACACCCTTTAGTTTGTCCATTTTCATCTCATGCAATTTTACATTAATTTTCAATGTTTTTCAATGATTCTCATTTCAATAGCTCATTGGTCATACTGACCTCAAATGTGAACTACTGACTTCAAACAAGGTTCAGAATGTCCACTGACTACCCTTCCGTATTGCACACCCTTTAGTTTGTCCATTGTCATCTAACACGTTTTTACATTTTTTTTTCAACTTTCTAATTTCAGTAGCTCCTTGGTAAGGTGACCTACTGACCTCAAACTACTTTCAAAATGTTCACGGACTGGCGGAGACAGCGCCGCGAGGCATCCAGTGCGGTAACGCGACCGATCCTGGAGAAGCTGGTGGGAGCCCCGGGAGACTTCTCTTTTCTTTGTGAAGGGTAGGGCACCCTGGAATGGGTTCACCCTTAGAGAGGGGCCCAAGCCCTGGAAAGCATTGCGGTATCTGCGGCATCCGGTGAGCTCTCCCTGGCCCTTGAGAATCCGGGGGAGAGGTTGTAAATCTCACGCCGGGCCGTAACCATATCTGCAGCAGGTCTCCAAGGTGAACAGCCTGTGGCATGTTATAACAATGTAGATAAGGGAAGTTGGGAAAAAATGATCTGTAACTTCAGGATAAGGATTGGCTCTAAGGGCTGAGTTGGTCGGGCTGGAGTGCGAAGCTGGGCTGTGCGAAGCTGGGCTGTGCTCGAGCTGCGGCTGGGGGAGCAGTCGGTCTGTCACCCTCCTCTCGCCACCATTGGAAGTTCGTTGTGCGGTCTCCCGTGCGTGGTCTCACAAGGGGCTGTGTGTGGGGGGGGGGCTGTTTAACAGTCTGATGGCCTTGAGATAGAAGCTGTTTTTCAGTCTCTCGGTCCCAGCTTTGATGCACCTGTACTGACCTCGCCTTCTGGATGATAGTGGGATGAACAGGCAGTGGCTCGGGTGGTTGTTGTCCTTGATGATCTTTATGGCCTTCCTGTGACATCGGGTGGTGTAGGTGTCCTGGAGGGCAGGTAGTTTGCCCCCGGTGATGCGTTGTGCAGACCTCACTACCCTCTGGAGAGCCTTACGGTTGTGGGCGGAGCAGTTGCCGTACCAGGCGGTGATACAGCCCGACAGGATGCTCTCGATTGTGCATCTGTAGAAGTTTGTGAGTGCTTTAGGTGACAAGCCGAATTTCTTCAGCCTCCTGAGGTTGAAGAGGTGCTGCTGCGCCTTCTTCATGATGCTGTCTGTGTGAGTGGACCAATTCAGTTTGTCTGTGATGTGTACGCCGAGGAACTTAAAACTTATTACCCTCTCCACTACTGTTCCATCGATGTGGATAGGGGGGTGTTCCCTCTGCTGTTTCCTGAAGTCCACAATCATCTCCTTAGTTATGTTGACGTTGAGTGTGAGGTTATTTTCCTGACACCACACTTCGAGGGCCCTCACCTCCTCCCTGTAGGCCACCTCGTAGTTGTTGGTAATCAAGCCTACCACTGTTGTGTCGTCCGCAAACTTGATGATTGAGTTGGAGGTGTGCGTGGCCACGCAGTCGTGGGTGAACAGGGAGTACAGGAGAGGGCTCAGAACGCACCCTTGTGGGGCCCCAGTGTTGAGGATCAGCGGGGTGGAGCTGTTGTTGCCTACCCTCACCACCTGGGGGCGGCCCGTCAGGAAGTCCAGTACCCAGTTGCACAGGGCGGGGTCGAGACCCAGGGTCTCGAGCTTGATGACGAGCTTGGAGGGCACTATGGTGTTAAATGCCGAGTTGTAGTCGATGAACAGCATTCTTACATAGGTATTCCTCTTGTCCAGATGGGTTAGGGCAGTGTGCAGTGTGGTTGAGATTGCATCGTCTGTGGACCTATTTGGGCGGTAAGCAAATTGGAGTGTGTCTAGGGTGTCAGGTAGGGTGGAGGTGATATGGTCCTTGACTAGTCTCTCAAAGCACTTCATGATGACGTAAGTGAGTGCTACAGGGCGGTAGTCGTTTAGCTCAGTTACCTTAGCTTTCTAGGGAACAGGAACAATGGTGGCCCTCTTGAAGCATGTGGGAACAACAGACTGGGATAGGGATTGATTGAATATAAACATGTAAACACACCAGCCAGCTGGTCTGCGCATGCTCTGAGGGCGCGGCTGGGGATGCCGTCTGGGCCTGCAGCCTTGCGAGGGTTGACAAGTTTAAATGTTTTCCTCACGTCGGCTGCAGTGAAGGAGAGTCCGCATGTTTTGGTTGCGGGCCGTGTCAGTAGCACTGTATTGTCCTCAAAGCGGGCAAAAAAGTTATTTAGTCTGCCTGGGAGCAAGACATCCTGGTCTGTGACGGGGCTGGTTTTCTTTTTGTAATCTGTGATTGACTGTAGACTCTGCCACATACCTCTTGTATCTGAGCCATTGAATTGAGATTCTACTTTGTCTCTATACTGACGCTTAGCTTGTTTGATTGCCTTGCGGAGGGAATAGCTACACTGTTTGTATTCGGTCATGTTTCCGGTCACCTTGCCCTGATTAAAAGCAGTGGTTCGCGCTTTCAGTTTCACGCGAATGCTGCCATCAATCCACGGTTTCTGGTTTGGGAATGTTTTAATTGTTGCTATGGGAACGACATCTTCAACGCACGTTCTAATGAACTCGCTCACCGAATCAGCGTATTCGTCAATGTTGTTGTTTGATGCAATATGAAACATATCCCAGTCCACGTGATGGAAGCAGTCTTGGAGTGTGGAATCAGATTGGTTGGACTAGCGTTGAACAGACCTCAGCGCGGGAGCTTCTTGTTTTAGTTTCTGTCTGTAGGCAGTGATCAAAAAAATGGAGTCGTGGTCAGCTTTTCCGAAAGGAGAGCGGGGCAGGGCCTCATATGCGTCGCGGAAGTTAGAATAGCAATTATCCAAGGTTTTTCCAGCCCTGGTTGCGCAATCGATATGCTGATACAATTTAGGGAGTCTTGTTTTCAGATTAGCCTTGTTAAAATCCCCAGCTACAATGAATGCAGCCTCAGGATATATGGATTCCAGTTTGCAAAGAGTCAAATAAAGTTTGTTCAGAGCCATCGATGTGTCTGCTTTGGGGGGGGGGGATATATACGGCTGTGATTATAATCGAAGAGAATTCCCTTGGTAGATAATGCGGTCGACATTTGATTGTGAGGAATTCTAATTTAGGTGAACAGAAGGACTTGAGTTCCTGTATGTTGTTGTGGCCACACCACGTATTGTTAAACATGAAGCATACGCCCCCGCCCCTCTTCTTACCAGAAAGATGTTTGTTTCTGTCGGCGCGATGCGTGGAGAAACCAGCTGACTGCACCCACTCCGATAGCGTCTCTCCAGTGAGCCATGTTTCCGTGAAGCAAAGAACGTTACAGTCTCTGATGTCCCTCTGGAATGCTACCCTTGCTCGGATTTTATCAACCTTGTTGTCAAGAGACTGGACATTGGCGAGAAGAATGCTAGGGAGTGGTGCACGATGTGCCCGTCTCCGGAGTCTGACCAGAAGACCGCTTTGTTTCCCCCTTTTACGAAGTCATTTTTTTGGGTCGCCGGCTAGGATCCATTCCGTTGTCCTGGGTGAAAGGCAGAACACAGGATCCGCTTCGCGAAAGTCATATTCTTGGTCATACTGATGGTGAGTTGACGCTGCTCTTATATTCAGTAGTTCTTCTCGACTGTATGTAATGAAACCTAAGATGACCTGGGGTACCAATGTAAGAAATAACACGTAAAAAAACAAAAAACTGCATAGTTTCCTAGGAACGCGAAGCGAGGCGGCCATCTCTGTCGGCGCCGGAAGTACACGCCCATTGATTTGCTGTGGAACCATAAAACGGACGGAAGAAGCCTAGGTTCCCACTGGGCACGGATCACTGAATGTCAACTTGATGGAATTCAAAAGGAGCATACCCACCTGTCGCCGTCGCACTCAAATCACCTGTGGGGTGACTTTATTATGTCAAAGTGAGGAAATTCGATGAAGCGGGGGTAAACGGCGGGACATAATTTAGAGTCTCTTGAGGTAGCCAAATGCCTCGTCTTTTAATTAGTGACGCGCATGAATGGATGAATGAGATTCCCACTGTCCCTCCCTACTATCTAGCAAAACCCCAGCCAATGGAACGGGCTCGACGGAATCAGCGGAGAAAGAAGAACCTGTTGAGCTTGACTCTAGTCCGGCACTGTGTTGAGACATGAGAGGTGCAGAATAAGTGGGAGGCCTCTACTCTTATTGTTTTTCGAGCCAGGTGCATCCCACTCCGCATAAGGAGGACAGAAACTTGCTGTGGAGCAGAAGTGCAAAAGTTTGCTTGTTCTTGATTTTCAGGATGAATACAGACCGTGAAAGCGGGGACTCACAATCCTTCTGAATTTTTGGCTTTTAAGCAGGAGGTGTCAGAAAAGTTATCACAATGATAACTGGTAACTGGCTGGTGGTGACCAAGCGTTCATAGCAACGTCGCTGGTTGATTCTTCGATGTTGGCTCTTCCTATCATTGTGAAGCAGAATTCACCAAGCACTGGATTGTTCACAAACTAATCGGGAACATGAGCTGGGTTTAGACCGTCGTGAAACAGGTTAGTTTTACCCTACTGATAATGTATTGTTGCAATAGTAATCCTGCTCAGTATGAGAAAACTGCAGGTTCAGAGTCCGAGCAGGGGCGGCCGGACTCAGGGGTTGCACTCAGACTCAGGCTGTGGAGGTTGGGGTGGGTACTTAGTCTCTGAGCGGATAAAAGCGGGCGGGTCACCAGGATAAAAGCGGACGGGTCACCAGGTGCACAAAACTTGTTTCAAGTTACCAGGTGCACAAGGAGGCCTCCATCAAAGCGAGGGGCGCTGAAAGTCCAAGCAGGGCCGGCCAGACTCGGGGGCTGAGGCAGCACTCAGGCCATGGAGGTTGGAGTGGGGACTTAGTCTGTGAGAGGAAAAAGTGGACAGGTTAACTTAATGTTAAGTTAGCTGGCTAGCCAAGTCAAATAATAACCACATCATATAGCTGACAATCTCTTAACTTTAGCAAATTTTTATTCATTATTACAGGAAAATAAACTCACAACAAGATCATTATTTACAAGTTAATGGCAAGCTAATTACAGAAAATAGCTTACGGTTGTGAGTGTGGTGAAATAAAAGCAGGATATTCACCCGGATCATTTTTTAACTCGGACACTGTCTCGTTGGCCTAATGTATATCCTAATTTGACTTTGATGCAGGTCATGTTCTTCTTCACATTACTGTCTCTGGTAAACACACACTATATCAAATAAAATCACTCTGTATTTGTCACATGCACAGGATACAGAAGGTGTAAACGGTACACTGAAATGGTTACTTGCATAGTGGAGTCTTTTGTTAAGACATGTAGCTAGCTAGATAAACAATGAACCATAGTCCCAATTTATAACGTTACTACCCTGCATGAATCGTCAGGTAGCTAAAGTTAACCAACTACATTCAATGTTAGTTAGCTAACTAACATTAGGCTATACCTAGCAATGGAAATGACTCCGAGATACGAATAATATTAATACACAGATCATACACGTATCATTAGCTAGCAAGCCAGCCAGCTAACGTAGGCTAGCAAGCCAGACAACCAACGTTAGCTAGCTAGCTAACCGGACACTTTAACTTGCAATGAAAACAACTATGTGACAAATTTTGAAATGTATATTATCTGAAAATGTAGCTATTTAGACTCTCTTATCCGTATACATGGATGAACACTTCTACCTCTCTGTCATGCATGCCATGGTTGCCCTTGGTTTGAAGATGTGATGCAGAGACAGGTGTGTTATACAACAGGCTTCTGTGTATTCTTTTTTCGACTCCTACCGCATATTTGCAATCAAATGCTGAATTTTCTCCATCTCCTTAGCTATCATACTCTGCTTCCACTGGGCCTTCCACTGATTTCAAAACTCGGTCCTCCAGAAAGTGGCGAGGATTAGCAACACTTTTTTCAAGTTCTTCGTGATACAGTATCTTTCAAAAAAAGCTGTGTTAGAAAGGATCACCTCTACATACTGACCAGTTTATGTTATAGACAGAAGCGTGCTACATGGCAGACCAATCCAAACTTGTCTATTGGCATGTCCAGTCCAGCCATTATCTCAGCCAATCATGGCTAATGGGATTGTTCCTGAACATTTCTGTGGCTGAACCAACTAGGCTTGTAATTTAACAATTGTATTTGTATTTACAGATGTCAGACAAGTTTGTTATTAAGACACATGAAAGTTCACATGTTCCAGAAGGCATTTCTGCCAACGCATTTTGATAAAATAACTCATGTTTACATTCAAATGCCTCTCCTGTGAAGTTTTGACGTGTGACATACTCCTAGTTTCCTGAAACAAGTCACATATGAGTAATCAACAAATATAAAACCATGTTATCTTGAACATCGTGTCATTTAATAATATGCAGGGGCGTGATAGTTGTATGTATTAATCACAATGTAAGCCTATTCATTTGGGGAAAAATACAGCAGCTCTAATGCAATATTAGCTTCACAGTGAAACACCACTATTCTGGCTATTCATTTTCATTTATTTTATATTTAACAAGGCAAGTCACAAATTCTTATATTAACCTTAACCCAGACGACACTGGGCCAATTGTGCTATGTGACTCAATCACTTCCAGGTTGTGTTACAGCCTGGAATTGAACCGGGGTCTGTAGTGATGCCTCTAGCACTGAGATGCAGTGCCTAGACCGCCGTGCCACTCGGGAGCCCCTTAATCATTCTTAAACAGTCAATAAATTGCTTAAAGCAATACAAATCATTTTTGCCTGTATGATATCATGCATGCAAGCTTACCGATAATGTCCACAACGATAGAGCCGCAGACCAAGCAATATGCGAGACGAGAAGCCTATGAAGTTGGATAATTATTCTGGTCGGTGTCAACTTCATTCATTAACAGGCACTGAGGAGATTGATTCTGTTACTTGCTTACTTATTGTTTGTGTCAGATATTTCCAATTTGGGATAGCTGTCTACTGAAATAGTTGCTCATTCAACTACAGGGGCTACAATGTGGCTACAATTGTCTCGCTTTTGGCGGAATGTGAACGCGTTATCATGTGATGCTGCCTACAAATCCCATCCCAATAACCTACTGGAAAAGTGTTACCTACTAGGGTAAGTGCTTTTTGTAGGCAAGCAGGGAGAAGCCTTTGCATTGGTTAAATAATAAAGGTATGCTACACCAACATAAGTTTCCATTCATACAAAGTGTCAAAACAATAGCGCTGGGCGCAAACTCATGCTCAGAGATGAAGTGTGCTGCTCAGACCACTGCCCTGCAGCAGGTCACAAGGCTTTGACAAGCCATGAGAATACATGATGTATGAGGTCGGTTGGTTTGCAGAGCCTTCCTCACACCATAGCCCCCTAAAATAGGTACTGCATTGTATAATCTACAAACACCGCTTCCAGCTGCCCCCTGGCGGCAATTATACATTTGAAATATTTATTCAAATCCTCCTACTGCAGGATTATTTTCCTCCTGCGATGAAGTGGGTCATATTAAGATCTGACACCTGTAGAGTGGCTTTGATGAGTGAAAGCTGTGCCCTTCTGTACAACACAGAATAAACAACACGTGGTTGTGTGTACCCGACTTAGAGTATTTGAAATAATTTAATATAGTATTTGAACCTATCTGTGCTTGATTAAGCTTGCTTGTTATAATAAATGGAAAAAGTGCAACCCGGCCTACCTGTAAATACTGTTTAAACCCAAATCTGGTGTGAACATGTATGTATGTACTGTATATTGAGTAACACCATACTCTAACCTTGTTAGGCAGAATTACCATATGCTGAGGGTTTTTGGTAATTTAATTCATTCTTTTTTCCAAGTAGATTGGTTAAGGTACCCTAATTAGATATAGACCCAGTGCCAGTGCTAATTAAAATGGTGATAATGCTGATAATAATAATGTTATATCTATAGTGTGGATTCTATTCACCACAGATAGACAGGCAGCACTTTGCTCTCCACTTCCCTCCCAGTTTTTGTCTCAAACAGCAGAGGGGGGGGGGGATGTCTGTACGTGTGTGTTCTTGGGGGTATGCATTTGTGTATGTGTATGATTATGCACAGTATGTGTGTATTTTGTGTGTGTAGATTTTTATTTGTGTGTGTTAAAGAACATTAGAGAGTGAGAGCTCTCAGTAGGTTTAATTATCCACTGAGATATGTTGATCTCTGGAGAGAAGCCCTCCCGACAGCACCACCATTAGAGAGGCTTTAGGAACAGTCCTTTGTACCCCCTCTCCTCACCTCCCACCGAAATTATAGTTAAAATATATTAAGCATTTCTCATATTAGCTCTCCAGCAGCATTGATTGGGGAGTGGCTGTTCCCTCTCTCCGGTCTATTTTTGCCTGACTTTTGGCATTGTTTCCTGATGAGCATTGTGAAAGCAGCCATGGCCAACAGTAATTGCACCCAGTGTCGTTACTGAGGACTGTGACTTCCCTATTGACTGTCTCACAGCTCAGAAAGGTCAAAGGGCATGCCAGTGTGTTAAGGAGCCCCTTTCCTCTCATTGGGAAATGGATCTGGTGTCAAAGTAGTTTCCGTTTGTATTATACAAACTTCATGTACCTTACTTTCATGTGAAATTACCTTTGAAGACGGTGATTACGAGTCTAATGCGTCTCAGTGTTAATGGAAGGTAAACAGAGCAACAATAGGGATTAGGTTTGATCCACTGTCCTAGCTTCGGGGGAAGCCAGTCGAATGTGCGGAGGATCGGGGTGACATGAGAGAACTTGGGAAGGTTGAAAACCAGGTAGGCTGTCGTGTTCTGGATAAGTTGCAGGGGTTTGATGGCACAAGTGGGGAGCCCAGCCAACAGCGAGTTGTAGTAGTCCAGACGGTAGAAGACACGTGTCTGGATTAGGATCTGCAACGCTTCCTGTGTGAGGTAGGGACGTACTTTACAGATGTTGTAAAGCATGAACCTGCATGAGCGGGTCACTGCTTTGATGTTTGCAGAGAACAGCAGGGCGTTGTCCAGGATCACGCCAAGGTTCTTTGCACTCTGGGAGGGCGACAATGTGGAGGAAGAGCAGTTCCATCAATTTTTTGTTGTTGTTGTTGTATTTTACCCTCTTTTTCTCCCCAATTTCAATATTCTCATTGCTGCAACTTCCCCACACGCTCGAGAGGCAAAGGTTGAGTCATGCATCCTCCGAAACATGACCCTCCAAACTGAGCTTCTTAACACCAGCCCGCTGAACTCACCTGCACCAATGTGTCTGAGGAAACACTGTTTACCTGACGACCGAGGTCAGCCTGCAGGCGCCTGGCCCGCCACAAGGAGTTACTAGAGCGTGATGAGCCAAGTAAAGCCCCCCCAGCCAAACCCTCCCCTAACCCGAACAACCCTGGGCCAATCGTGCACCGCCCTTTGCGACTCACAATCAAGGCAGGTTCTGGAATCGAACACAGGTCTGTAGTGATGCATCTAGCACCGCGATGCAGTGCCTTAGACCATTGCGTCACTAGGGAGACCCTGAGCAGTTCCGTGTTGTTGAGGTTGAGCTCGAGCTGAGCTTGAGCTGCCATGTACGCTTAGATGCGTGTTGCCACCTGGGTGGGTGGGTGGGTGGGTGGGAGGGAGAGAGAAACTTCACCCAGGTTAATGTAGGTTCTAAGGCACAGCCTGCTTTAATGACAGTTAAATGAAGATACAAGACTGAGAAGAGAAGCAGAGAGAAGAGGGAGCCAGAGTAAGAAGGAGAGAGTAAAAGAGACCAAGAGAGAGAGGTTGAGCTGACAGAGAAGCCTAAACTGTCAGATTGGTGCTATGAGGAGTGGGTGGTCTGAAATAATTTGTATACAAAACTGCCAAGACACGTCCAGCGAAGAGTGATGATAGTCTGCTTTTGACTAGTTTTATAAAAGACTAATTGCACATCCAAACTGTGGGCATATGCTGAGATAAACAGTGATGCCCATGTTCATTATCACTCCATACAAAGCTTCAGATGAATGGAAAATGGTTGTTATTATAAAATGAAAGGCTTTGACAAGCTGTTGAATATGGAGACACTAAAACAAAATCTGTCCTCCAAGGCTTCTGTGAAAGAAGACATGCCTGATCAAGTGATTTAACCCTACGATGTCATTGGTCCATCTGTGGTTCAGTGGCCACATACAGTGCCTTCAGGAAGAATTCATACACCTTGACTTATTCCAAATGTTTTTGTGTTATAGCCTAAATGAAACATTTATTCAATTGTTTTTTTCTCTCTCACCCATCTACACACAATCCCCCACAATGGCAATGTGAAAACGTGTTTTTAGAAATGTTAGCAAATTTATTGAAACTGAAATACCATTCACACTGCATGAGTCAGTACTTTGAAGAAGCCCCTTTGACAGTGATTACGGCTGTCTTTCTGGGTAGGTCTCTAAGAGCTTTCCATACCTGGATTGTGTAACATTTTCCCATTGTTATTTTCAAAATGCTTCAAGGCCACTCTGGAACATTCACCGTCTTCTTGGTAAGCAACTCCAGTGAAGATTTGACATTGTGTTTTAGGTTATTGTCCTTATTGTCATTCAAAAATGTTGTTAACCCGTTACAGTCAAAGCACTGTCTACAAAGCTTTATGGAATGTATGGAATGCGCTTCTACTAAACCATATGGAGTTGTTTTAAGGCTGTCATATCAAGGAAAATGTTTGCTATTTGATTTAGAATTTCAAGACCCTTTGAAGTATAAAAATATAATTTGATGAACAATTACAGTGGGGCAAAAAAGTATTTAGTCAGCCACCAATTGTGCAAGTTCTCCCACTTAAAAAGATGAGAGAGGACTTTCATTTTCATCATAGGTACACTTCAACTATGACAGACAAAATGAGAAAAGAAATCCAGAAAATCACATTGTAGAATTTTTAATGAACCTATTAGCATATTATGGTGGAAAATAGGTACAGTGCCTTGCGAAAGTATTCGGCCCCCTTGAACTTTGCGACCTTTTGCCACATTTCAGGCTTCAAACATAAAGATATAAAACTGTATTTTTTTGTGAAGAATCAACAACAAGTGGGACACAATCATGAAGTGGAACGACATTTATTGGATATTTAAAACTTTTTTAACAAATCAAAAACTGAAAAATTGGGCGTGCAAAATTATTCAGCCCCCTTAAGTTAATACTTTGTAGCGCCACCTTTTGCTGCGATTACAGCTGTAAGTCGCTTGGGGTATGTCTCTATCAGTTTTGCACATCGAGAGACTGACATTTTTTCCCATTCCTCCTTGCAAAACAGCTCGAGCTCAGTGAGGTTGGATGGAGAGCATTTGTGAACAGCAGTTTTCAGTTCTTTCCACAGATTCTCGATTGGATTCAGGTCTGGACTTTGACTTGGCCATTCTAACACCTGGATATGTTTATTTTTGAACCATTCCATTGTAGATTTTGCTTTATGTTTTGGATCATTGTCTTGTTGGAAGACAAATCTCCGTCCCAGTCTTTTGCAGACTCCATCAGGTTTTCTTCCAGAATGGTCCTGTATTTGGCTCCAAACCATCTTCCCATCAATTTTAACCATCTTCCCTGTCCCTGCTGAAGAAAAGCAGGCCCAAACCACGATGCTGCCACCACCATGTTTGACAGTGGGGATGGTGTGTTCAGCTGTGTTGCTTTTACGCCAAACATAACGTTTTGCATTGTTGCCAAAAAGTTCAATTTTGGTTTAATCTGACCAGAGCACCTTCTTCCACATGTTTGGTGTGTCTCCCAGGTGGCTTGTGGCAAACTTTAAACGACACTTTTTATGGATATCTTTAAGAAATGGCTTTCTTCTTGCCACTCTTCCATAAAGGCCAGATTTGTGCAATATACGACTGATTGTTGTCCTATGGACAGAGTCTCCCACCTCAGCTGTAGATCTCTGCAGTTCATCCAGTGTGATCATGGGCCTCTTGGCTGCATCTCTGATCAGTCTTCTCCTTGTATGAGCTGAAAGTTTAGAGGGACGGCCAGGTCTTGGTAGATTTGCAGTGGTCTGATACTCCTTCCATTTCAATATTATCGCTTGCACAGTGCTCCTTGGGA
Source organism: Oncorhynchus clarkii lewisi (assembly GCF_045791955.1). Classification (NCBI taxonomy): domain Eukaryota; kingdom Metazoa; phylum Chordata; class Actinopteri; order Salmoniformes; family Salmonidae; genus Oncorhynchus; species Oncorhynchus clarkii. The sequence goes on along the minus strand of NC_092175.1, from coordinate 18,068,413 downwards.
TGTTTAAAGCTTGGGAAATATTTTTGTATCCAAATCCGGCTTTAAACTTCTTCACAACAGTATCTCGGACCTGCCTGGTGTGTTCCTTGTTCTTCATGATGCTCTCTGCGCTTTTAACGGACCTCTGAGACTATCACAGTGCAGGTGCATTTATACGGAGACTTGATTACACACAGGTGGATTGTATTTATCATCATTAGTCATTTAGGTCAACAATGGATCATTCAGAGATCCTCACTGAACTTCTGGAGAGAGTTTGCTGCACTGAAAGTAAAGGGGCTGAATAATTTTGCACGCCCAATTTTTCAGTTTTTGATTTGTTAAAAAAGTTTGAAATATCCAATAAATGTCGTTCCACTTCATGATTGTGTCCCACTTGTTGTTGATTCTTCACAAAAAAATACAGTTTTATATCTTTATGTTTGAAGCCTGAAATGTGGCAAAAGGTCACAAAGTTCAAGGGGGCCGAATACTTTCGCAAGGCACTGTATTTGGTCAATAACAAAAGTTTATCTCAATACTTTGTTATATACCCTTTGTTGGCAATTACAGAGGTAAAAAGTTTTCTGTAAGTCTTCACAAGGTTTTCACACACTGCTGCTGGTATTTTGGCCCATTCCTCCATGCAGATCTCCTCTAGAGCAGTGATGTTTTGGGGCTGTTGCTGGGCAACACGGACTTTCAACTCCCTCCAAAGATTTTCTATGGGGTTGAGATCTGGAGATTGGCTAGGCCACTCCAGGACCTTGAAATGCTTCTTACGAAGCCACTCCTTCGTTGCCCGGACGGAGTTTTTGGGATCATTGTCATGCTGAAAGACCCAGCCACGTTTCATCTTCAATGCCCTTGCTGATGGAAGGAGGTTTTCACTCAAAATCTCACGATACATAGCCCCATTCATTCTTTCCTTTACACGGATCAGTCGTCCTGGTCCCTTTGCAAAAAAACAGCCCCAAAGCATGATGTTTCCACCCCCATGCTTCACAGTAGGTATGGTGTTCTTTGGATGCAACTCAGCATTCTTTGTCCTCCAAACACGACGAGTTGGGTTTTTACCAAAAAGTTCTATTTTGGTTTCATCTGACCATATGACATTCTCCCAATCTTCTTCTGGATCATCCAAATGCTCTCTAGCAAACTTCAGACGGGCCTGAACATGAACTGGCTTAAGCAGGGGGACACGTCTGGCACTGCAGGATTTCAGGATTTTGCAGGAGTCCCTGGCGGCGTAGTATGTTATTGATGGTAGGCTTTGTTACTTTGGTACCAGCTCTCTGCAGGTCATTCACTAGGTCCCCCCGTGTGGTTCTGGGATTTTTGCTCACCGTTTTTGTGATCATTTTGATCCCACGGGGTGAGATCTTGCGTGGAGCCCCAGATCGAGGGAGATTATCAGTGGTCTTGTATGTCTTCCATTTCCTAATAATTGCTCCCACGGTTGATTTCTTCAAACCAAGCTGCTTACCTTTTGCAGATTCAGTCTTCCCAGCCTGGTGCAGGTCTACAATTGTGTTTCTGGTGTCCTTTGACAGCTCTTTGGTCTTGGCCATAGTGGAGTTTGAAGTGTGACTGTTTGAGGTTGTGGACAGGTGTCTTTTATACTGATAACAAGTTCAAACAGGTGCCATTAATACAGGTAACGAGTGGATGACAGAGGAGCCTCTTAAAGAAGAAGTTACAGTGTGAGAGCCAGAAATCATGCTTGTTTGTAGGTGACCAAATACTTATTTTCCACCATAATTTGCAAATAAATTCATAAAAAATCCTACAATGTGATTTTCTGGCTTTTTTTTCTCATTTTGTCTGTCATAGTTGAAGTGTACCTATGATGAAAATTACAGGCCTCACTCATCTTTTTAAGTGGGAGAACTTGCACAATTGGTGGCTGACTAAATACTTTTTTTTGCCCCACTGTATATTTGGCCTTACTGCTATTAGCCCATATAAACATATTGAATAACACAACTGGACAACCATCTATGTAGCACTCCACCAATCAGGCCTTTAAGGTAGAGTGGCCAGACGGAAGTAAAAGGCACATGACAGCCCATTTTAAGTTTTCCAAAAGGCACCTAAAGGCCTCTCAGACGATGAATCTGGTTTGATAGAACCAAGATTGAACTCGTTGGCCTAAATGCCAAGCGTCGCGTCTGGATACTTATGTAAATGTTATACTTTATTCTTTTTATTTTTAATACATTTGCAAACATAAAAAAAAAATGTTTTTGCTTTGTCATTATGGGGTACTGTGTGTAGATTGATAAGGGAAAAAAAACAATTGAATCAATTTTAGAATAAGTCTGTAACATAACAAAATGTGGAAAAGGTCAAGAGGTCTGAAATCTTTCCAAATGCACTGTACTTCCATTCATTTTTTCAACTGGTAATGGGGGACCTTCAGGCGAGTCTTGTGAGGCCTGTGGGCGTCCTAAACAACCAAAATGTATGTGTTCATGGGAGTTTCAGCTTTACACAGAGGGGTCATCTGTATATAGCCCACACCGTTTGGACACTACAGAAAGAAATTGGAAGATCGTCTGTATCTACTTCAGATGAGTCCAAAGACGCTTGTTGGGTCATATAGCAAAACGGAGAAAACCATCGTGTTTGTGAGAGTCTGATCTTTCCATAAAGGGGTCATTCGTTTATAGGCCAAATGATTTGGACGCTGTAGACGATTTTGTGAGAAGATGTCTCATGGTCTGACAAACACCGCACTAGCTCTTTCACCTCAGCAGATGTGGAAGGGCAACACAGGGGGATGCTGTGGATTGAGAAGCATCCAAAGAAATAAAAAACGGACAGATTTATATGCGGATTTATATAGGGTGTTATTAAACACTATTATTGCACACAGAGTGAGTTCATGCAACTTATTATGTGACTTGTTAAGCACATTTTTTGTCCTAAACTTATTTAGCCTTGCCCTAACAATGTGGTTGAATACTTATTGGCTGTAAAAAATTTGAAAACATAATTCCACTTTGACATAATGGGATATTGTGTGTAGGCTAGTATCACAAAATGTCAATTTAATACATTTTAAATTCAGGCTGTAACACAACGAAATGTGGAAAAAGGGTTGTGAATACTTTCTGCAGGCACTGTATGTGAGTGGCTTTGGAGCTGATTGGAGGAGACAGGGCAGATTCAGCCAATCGTGAAGTGGCTTGAGGCTAGGGTTTTGTTTTTTGATTGGCACTCGCGATTTGTGTCTTTCTCTGCTCCATCTGTTAATAATTTTAAGCCCGTTTCTCCTCACTGGCCTTGTCAGTATGCACACACACACACACACACACACCAACAATATATCCCATTTTTACCAATTTCACTTCAGATTCTGATGTTTACTCCCACTCGCGCTTCTCCACACGTAACATTTGTATATTTTTTTTACACCCTGGGTTGATCCTCCTGCTCAGTATCGATCCATATATCCAAACGTCAAACTTCAAAATGTTTTCAAGTTAAGGGTTACGGTTTGGATAGGGTTAAAACAAAGTTTAGGCATTCATAACAAATGGTTAAGTTAAGGGTAAAGGTTTGGGATAGGCAAAAAAAATAAATGGTCTTCCTCTGGGATTGAAAACGTGATCTTCGGATCCAGAGTCACGTGAGTCATGAGATTACGCCCGTCCACAGTGCACTAGCAAAACCCAAGCCTAATTGATGGCTGTTGCCCTAGACGTCCAATTTCAAAGTCGCACACACACACACACTTGAATGGAGACTTCAAGGGTACGGTCAAAGAATGCAAAGTCTGTCATCAAAATCATTACTGAGCAGAGGGAGAGATTTAAAATCTTTGGAAATGGCAGATTTTCTTTTGAAGGATATAAAAATAAAAACATTTTCTGCCTCTAGCCATATAAACTTGCATGACTAATATTTGCATAGAAATAATTTAGAACTCTTGGCCCTTAAAATAATACGGAATGTTGCATCGTATTCTTTCATAAAGCATTAGCCTAAATGTCAAACTTAGTTGCTTTTGTTGCTCTTTCTCTTAATAACATGTTTTCCTATTTCTCCCCCTTCTCCCCCACAGGTGTCGGATCGTTGTGACTATGTGTTTGTGAACGGGAAGGAGACGAGGGGGAGGATGAGGACGGTGCTCAACTTCACCTACAGCTACCTGAGCGCCCAGCTGGAGATGAGTGTGTGGATGCCCCGCCTCCCGCTGGTCATCGACGTGGCTGACCCCGAGCTCAGCCAGATCAAGGGCTGGAGGGTCCCGGTGGCGACCGGCAACAAGAGGTGTGTGGTTTTACCAGACAGTGAGATGGGTTACCTTGTTCATACTGCTTGGGAAACAGATGTTCATAATAATTGCAGTGCATAGTAAAAAACTAAGATTCAAGGATCATCTTCAAACATCATGTTAATTAAAGTGGTTGTACCTCTCATATATTTACCACTTATTCTCTAAGTAGCCTTGGAACCTAATGCACCAGTCTGTCCACATATAAGTCCATCCTCATCTGGAGGGTTAGAATAACTGTGATAATGCCAATGTCTTAACCATGATGCCTACACCTGTCCAGCATTACGCTCCCTCTCTATGGCCACCGCTGTTCTCTGGATACCCAGGTGACGCCGGTGACTCAGATGCTCTCTCCGAGGGGTTGTGAGAGGCTTAAGAATATGACTTTCAATTACTGTTGTGACTCTCAGCCAATTCTCTCTGTGACTCACTTTCTGTCAGCCAGACGCAAGACTAACACGTCTGACAATTCTGTTCTCACCTGCACAACATTCTGTAAAAGTCCTTACAAAAGCAGTCAACCTTGTTCCTGTTTGAACAAGGAAGAAAGAGAGCAAAGACTAGAATTGGAGTCTGCATTTCATTTTCGCTTGTTGTTATAGAAATAACCGTTTTTCTAGGAAATATGACATCCTAGCTTGATGCATATGTTTTTTAGCTTGAGGCATGTGTTCTATAGACTTTTCAGTAGCCAGGCCACCAGGTGGCACTCTAACACATCTGCCCCTGAGCGATTTAGTCCAGTGAGTAGGAGAGGTGAGCGAGCCAGTCGAGTCATATTGTGCTTCTGGAAGCGAGCTTATTACACGGCCAGACCTTATCTGACCTGACGGCCATCCGTGAGAGCATGCCTCGCCCACTTCTTCTTTCTTTTTTTTGCTGCTTGCCGCTAATGTCACCCGAGTTAGGCTTTAGGCTGCCATGTAAGTGTCGTCACGCTGGTGAATGTGGTGGTGGGGGGAGGCATGGAGAGCCCGGGCAGGTCCAGCATGTTAACCTGTCAGCCTGTTTTTCTGCCTGGATGGCCACACCTCATTAACCTAATGGAAGCTGTCAGTATCACACTTCCCCCGGCCACCTGACCTAGCCCAGAGCACATAAAGGAAGGGAGGGTGGGAGTAGAGAAAGAGAGAGAGAGAAAGAAAGGTGTTTGAATTCAGTGAAAGAGACTGAATTCAGTGAAAGAGACTGAGTTCAGTGAAAGAGACTGAATTCCGTGAAAAGCGAGAAAGAGACTTGAATGAGAAAACACATAATGTAGGAGTAGAGCGAGAGAATGGGAGATAAAGTGTTTAGAGAGAATGGAGAGTTGAGTAGCGTCAGGGTAATAGCCTCTTTGTTGACTGTCTGTCACAGTGCTCCGCCATTTACAGGAGGTTAGATTCCCTGGGCCACGCTCTCGATCACTGGGCTGAACAGGGCTACCTCTCCCTGATCTGTACTTTACCTCATTCTACTGCTGCTGAATGGGTCTAATCATAGTAGATGAAGAACAATGGGTCCCTATAGATTTTACATTTATATTTTAGTAATTTAGCAGACGCTCTTATCATGCGTGAATTACAATTAGTGCATTCATCTTAAGAAAGCTAGGGGAGACAACATACTGTATACAGTTGTAGTTAGTATATTTTCCCTTAATAAAGTAGTTATCAGCAAAGACAGTGCTAATAGGAAAAGTAACAGGGTTTCAATCCCTTGTTTAATTCAAACAATGGAATAAAATGGAGGAGAAGATAGAGACAGTGAAGCTAGAGAAATGGAGGAAATGTCACGCGTGCTCCCGCTCTCCCTCTCTGGCGCTCGAAGGCGCCAGGCTGCCCTTCATTACGCACACCTGTCACCATCATTACACGCATCAGCGCTCATTGGACTCACCTGGACTCTTTCCGTTTGTTGTTTGCCCCATCTATAACTGTCTGCTCCCCCGTTTGTTCCCTGTGTCAGCATTATTGTAGTTATGTGTTCATGTCCAGACGCTGTCCTGTCCTTTTCTATGTCCGTTGCTATTGAATATTCACTCCCTGCACCTGCTTCTCGTCTCTACCAGCGTCAATCCATACAGGAATAGAATAGAACAGAGTAGAGAACTATTTGATATATACTGTAAAATACAGACTTTCTCAAATATCACACAGTTTCACCTTGCATGTGAACATATTTTTTGCCAGAAATTAGGTTGCATTTAGATGATTTTGTCTGTGCTTCGGAGTTAACGAATACCCACATCCAAATATGTCTGTGTTAACTACAGTAAACTGTTGATTTGCTCTACATTTTCCAACTTAAATGCTGCTTTTATTCTGCTTCTTTCCAAGCTTTTTTTCTTTCTTATTTTCTCCAGGTATGAGAGAGTGAGTGCGGATGATGGTGACAGTGAGAGGACAGAGAGTGGCTGTGTCCCCCAGTACCAGAGCACCACGGTGCGGGTCCTCACACACTTTGTGGCCCTGGGAGTTGATGGAAATGGCCAACAGGACTTCTTGCTGGGCAGTGATTGGCAGGTGGACGTGACTGACCTGGTCCAGGATTTACTGAGGGTGGAGGACCAACGTGTGGCCTATCTACTGGAGGGACAGGTCCTGATGGGCCTCAACACTGGCACAGCCAAACTACAGGTGTGAGAGAAAGGGAGATGAAGGGAGAGAGAGAGAAGTGATTAAAGAGTGATACAGCAGTCTGAACGTTTGAGTGTGAGTGAAATGGCGAGAGTGTGATCGAAAGTGGGAGAGACAGAGATCGTGGGGTGAAAGAGTGGTAATGAGAGCATTAGTGTGTGTGAGAGAGCTAGGAACAGAGAGAAACCTTATGATGAACCAAGAGTGAGAGATAAAGAGTGCCTGCTTGGACAAAATAATAGAGGATGGACAGTGCAAAAGGAACGTTTATGAAAACACAAAGAAAACGGAGGCTCTTTGCGAGTGGGGCTTTTAAAAAAGGTTACCGAATCGATCTCGGCACAGCACAAACACTTAGCCTATCAGGGACTGACAAAGCAACGTGAGCCTGCGGCACGCCCAATAAAGGCTGCTAAGTCTCAGAGGGCGTGTAGGCTCACACACACCACCAGACACTCCCCCCATCCCATGTAGATCATTACTAACAGCAGGCTCCTCTGGAGAGCGTTGAGGGGTGCCCACTTACGGTGTAAAATACAATCGATCAAGGTTTTCCCCAACAACACAACAGCTCTTCCAATGCCTGATCCATGGACATTCATATCCTCTCCTTATTGTTGTTGGTGTACAATACCCTATTACCTTTACATTACCCAGGTTGGTCAGTTGAGAACCATTTCTCATTTCCATTGGAGACCCTGGCCCACAGACAGAAACACGCAGCAAAGATATCTATTGGGAAATGGATGGAAATTATATCAATGGTTGCACTGTATTGTCCCTCTATTTGTGTGTGCTCTTTAGGATGTTTTGAGAATAACTATGACTCAATAACAGTGGAGAGGCACTTTATGATGTCAAAGTTGTTTACCCTGTGATCATTCACTCTGCTACGAAGCCATCCTGTCCCTGTCCTGCCCTGCTATTATAGGTGGCTTACTACACACACACACACACACACACACACACACACACACACACACACACACACACACACACACACACACACACACACACACACACACACACACACACACACACACAAAGGTAAAAAAATGTAATGTTTTAATCCTCCCCTCCTTATGCTGATCACTCACATGCATAGAAACACACAAAACAGAACACACTATGCTTTTCGATCTCTCTTCATCAATGTTTTCCTCTCCCCCCTGAAGCATACACACTGGCACTCAGAGAAACCCACATGCAGCAGCCTCAAAGGAGTATTGACAATGCTGTTAGAGAAGCTGTGAAGTTTTATTTGATAGCAAAATTGCCTCTTTGTTCATTGGAGTGATTTTAGATCCATCTACAAACAAGAGGGTCTTCAATTGTCTGGAATTAAATTCAGATAAAAAGCAGAGCAATCACTGCAATTGGCATGGAGGGTCTTGGAATCAAACTATCAAAGGGAATTCTGATGAAAGGGGAGCAGATTGCCCTGGGTCTCCACAGTAACCAAAAATCCAACCCATTTCATGTGTCAGATACATCTCTGCCTGCAGTGCGGTTCGCGCTGCCGCTAAATTGATAAATCACTCTACCTCAGACAAACCGGTTATTAGCTTTAAAAGGCACAATCACTGCTTTTCCCAAGCCCTAACACTTCCATTAGTAACGACGGCAGGGAAAAGCTTACTGAAAGCTTCAAATGCAGCATTGATTGGTTCAATGTTTTGTTATTCATGTTTTTACAATGTCACCAACAGATGCAGTTAAAGGCCCAGTGCAGTAAAACATAATTTACCTGTGTTTAATATACTGTATATTTGCGAGGTTGGAATAATACTGTGAAATTGTGAACATTAAAGATAATGTCCTTTTAGTTTAAGACAGTGGTGGTCAATGCTGTTTAAGATGAGGGACGGCAATATTTTTTTGGAATGAGCATGGCTTTATTTCTATTACAGTTAATTGGATGACTGTCATTCATATCCCATTCACCCAGTTCAATCGATAGGTTTAGGCTACTACATGACACTCATGAGGTTGCTACAACGTAGCCTATGAATGAAAGATTACACCGTAGGTGCACACAGGCCGAGAAAAAAATGTTGAGGTGACAGACAGTGACACATTGACAGACATTGACAGACCGTTTAATAAACGTTTTTCAACAGAATCAACAGAATGAATACACCTCGGGTGACGCTAAATACAGTTCACATTCATAGCAGCCATGTCATATTCCTTCTCGCATACATGCGCTCTCCTCCTCTCACCTTTTCCCTAATGTTTGTGTACTTCAAGACGATTCATCAGCTGTATATGACCAGGCAAAAAAAACATTCCAAGCCAAACCATATCATATCAAGTGCTCCACACTGCCTACATCATTGTCACCATATTAGCTAAAGTAACATCATAGTCAACATAGCTAATAGAACTAGCGTGTTAGTAAACCTGCTACAATCATGCAATAACGTTATAGTGTATACTCAGTTAGCAGTTTAGCAGTTACACTGGCGGGCCCCGGTGGCAATAAATTAATAAAACCAAAAGCTTACCTTGACTTGGAAGAGTTTCAGTGTTGTGTTGGATAGTCGTAATTAACACAGCATCCCTCTGTTTGAGCAAGGTGCTTGAGTAGGCTAAATTAGATAGCTGCATTTGCTAGTGAAGTGAAACTGAAAGTGCAAAAAAAAGACACTGCAGTGATAGCTAGCTGTAGCTCATGCTTTCAGTACTATATTCATTTTCTGGTCCTTTGACTTGGTGGACAACATGTCAGTTCATGCTGCAAGAGCTCTGATAGGTTGGAGGACATCTTCCGGAAGTTGTCATAGTTACTGTTTAAGTCTACAGAAGGGGTTGAGAACCATGAGCCTCCTCGGTTTTTGTATTGAAGTCAATGTATCAAGAGGAGGATGGAAGCAAGCTGTCCTCCAGACACACCATGGTGCTACCCAACAGAGTGCTGTTGAGGCTACTGTAGACCTTCATCGCAAAACAGTGTGTATTAATAAATGAATTTACAATTCCAGTCAAAAGTTTGGACACAGCTACTCATTCAAGGGTTTTTCTTTATTTTTTAAAACTATTTTCTACATTGAGGTAGTCACCTGGAATGCATTTCAATTAACAGGTGTGCCTTGTTAAAAGTTCATTTGTAGAATGTATTTTCTTCTTAACGCGTTTGAGTTGTGTTGTGACAAGGTAGGGGTGGTATACCATTTTTTGGTTACTACATGATTCCATATGTGTTATTTCATTGTTTTGATGTCTTCACTATTATTCTACAATGTAGAGAATAGTAAAAGTAAGGAAAAACCCTTGCGTGAGTAGATGTGTCCAAACTTTTGACTGGTACTGTATTTAGTATAGTTTTATCTAAAAAAATCTACTTTTAGAATGTTTTACAATTAAATTTTTTATGAAATTTAGGAGGGAGAATGGTCCTCCCTTTCCTCCTCTGAGGAGCCTCCACTGGTAAAAAGACCGCCTGAAATTTCAGCCTGTTTTGGTGGGATGGAGTTTTGGCCTGCCTGGTGACACCCCCAGATGGTAAATTAGTTATAAAACCAAAATGAAAGAGAGTTTCAAACCTCTCTGCCAATAATGGCTAGTTTCCAGTTTTCCACACACAGTATATTAATCGTTACCCACAAATTCTTTGATATTGAGATAATCTTGAGGATATACAGGTAGTTTTGCGAGACAATGCTAACTAACATTTGCACAATGACTGGAAGTCATAGCATGCCAGCAGGTACCCATGGACTTCCAGTCATTGCACTAATGCAAGTTACCATTGGCTCGTGAAACTACCTCTAACTTCCTTCATATTGGACACAGAGACATACAAATGGTATCATCTGACTCAGGGGAAATAGATAAAGGGCCTCATTGCCAAAATCCCAAAGTATCCCTTTTAAATAATGTCCCCCTCTTACTTTGTTAGTTACTTTTATTTAATGATTATTTTATTTCACTTTATTCTAGAGTAGATTAAAGGACATTGGATGAGAATGTGGTGGTATGTGTTCTGTTGGATTTTAGGATAAAGCTTTTGGCTTAATCTAACCAGTGACACAATGTACCCACTTAGATAATAAAATTGTCCTAAATAGACCTAAACGCACCAAGGTAACATCAAGATAACAACAAGGTAACTCTACCTATATGATCATGACAGCATATGTTGACCTATGACCCAGCCCTAGAGGTGTCACAGTACACAGATCTACACGGCTGGCCCTGTGTGTTCCCAGTGTGTTTATCTATGAGGCGAGCATGCAACCGTGCAGCTCTAACAGTACGGTGCTGTGGATGGGAAGTGTGTTGGCCTAGCCTGTGGTCCTGTACAGCAGGGGTTCCCAACGTGTTTCACATTGCACCTTGTGCATTCTACTATTACAACTATCAAGAATAATCCTTTATAATGTTTTTTTTGGGGGTACCACTGCTGTACAGATGAGGCAGTGATCCGTGCTGACAGTTCATTATGGCAGGGTGGAGGCGTGGGCCTGTGTGGGGGCTGGTGGTGGAGAAGAGGAGAAGGGTGGAGAGGAGACTCATGCCTAATGGGAGCAGATGGGAGTGCTTCCCTTCTCATCACCCACATTTACATGCTTACATCTCAAGCAGCCCCGGGAGGCAGGGAACTGCCAGTCAGACAGACGCAGGCGGAGTTTGTATGTGTGCGTCTTTGAGAGTGTGGCTGGCAGATCGCAGATGCAATTGAGGGTACAGTACATGCATCACCTTTTTTGGGTCATATAAGCACTGAACAGTAATAAAGAGCTTGGGTCATGGTGTTTCCTCTAAGGAGGTCAATTATGTTCTTTCTTGAGTGCCAATATAAGCTTGTCATGTTGACGTCTTCGATCATGATGGGTTGAATGTAAATGCTTGTGCAGGTGATGTGAACCAATACAAGCGTGTGTGTGTGTGTAAGGGGGGGGGGGGGGGCTCTGTTTGTATACTAATGTATGATGTTGCAGGTGATGTCTCCTCTGTCTGACTCGATCCTGGCTGAGCGGATGATCAGGGTTCTGGATGACAAAGTGAGCGTGACAGAGCTGGGAGTGCAGCTGGTGTCTGGCCTCTCTCTGTCCCTCCAGCTCAGCCCAGGGAGTAACAGGGCCATCGTCGCCACTGCTACCACACAGGAAGTCATGCAGAAACTCAAACAGGTTACCACGCACACATGCCTCAGCAACCTAATGCACCAAATATATAATATGTTCACCCATAGATAGAAATGATATATGGGAATTATATGAGATATATGAGCCATCTGTAAGGCTAAACTGTAACTTTCTCACCTGGAAACGGTGGAGTCACATTTGCTGCCATTTGATCCTATATAGTGAATATGATGTGTTTCTAATGTCAAAGTTTTGATCTAATCTCAATGAAGATGTCTGCTTCTGAAACTATGACATATTTTCAGAAGAACAGCTGCAGAGTCCTTCTTCTTCTTCCTCTGCTTTTAAACAGGCTATTTAAACATATCTTTACATCTGCAGGGGTTCTCTCTCTCTCTCTCTCTCTCTCTTTACTTCTACACTCACTCTTTCTTTCTTTTTCTCTCTTGATGAAGATGAAAAGATTAGACTCCTGCTGATACCATTTTCTACCGTGTAGTAACATAGTAGGACTTTATATTATGACAGGGAAGCATGCTTTCCTTTAATACCTGCAGTAGTTATGTGTCCCATGGGGAGTTGGTGTTTTAGAGTAGACATGTGGGTGGGGATTGGTTTTGTTGAAGCACTCCTAAGACAGGTTTATTTGGAGTTTACCCTTATGATAGAAGAACTCCAATGTCTTTGTGTGTGCGTGTGTATTCATGTGTGTTTGTGTGTGTGTGTCCTCAGGAATCCCTCATCAGTGCCTGGCTCCAGTTCAGCGACGGCTCCATGACTCCTCTGGACCACTACGACCCCGCCCACTTTGTGCTCACAGCCATCTCATTGGACGAGCATGTGGTATCGGTACGGCGCAGCGCGGAGTGGAAGTGGCCGGTCATCATGGCAAACGGCGAAGGTCAGGGGTTACTGGTGCGTGTAGAGATGACATCATCAGAGATCTGCCAGAAGACAAAGCGACGCACCATTCTGGCAGCCGGGGTGGGAAATGTCTGCGTTAGGTTTGGCCGCTCTGAGGAGCCATACAGCCACCCTGGAGGCAAAACACGACCAGACCCGCCCTACTACGGAGGCTCCATCTCTGACATTGAGGCTGGGATCATGAACCGGGGGGCCACGACAGTCAAGACCCCTATTCCGGTGAGGCCCAATGGGGACAGGCTGTCTGCCGATGGAAGAGTCCCTGGGGGGTTCTCTGAGTTCCCTGCCCAGGAGGAGCTGCCGCGGGGCCGCAGCACGGACGAGGATCTGTTGTCATCACGCCGCAGCCTCACTGACCTGGAGATCGGTATGTACGCACTGCTGGGGGTCTTCTGCCTGGCCATCCTGGTCTTCCTCATCAACTGCATCTCCTACACCCTCAAGTACCGCCATAAAGAGCTGCCCTTGGAGGCCCCCGAGGCCATGCCCCATGCCCACGACTGGGTGTGGCTTGGCCAGGAGGAGGGCCTGTGTCTGCAGCAGCAGCAGGATGAGCTGGGCAGCACCCTGGAAGAGGGCAGCCAATTGCTGAACGGCGGTGTTCTGAAGGGCAGTGCCCAGGGAGGCTGCCCGGGAGGCAGGAACGAGTCACTCAACTCACCTACCACCAAGAGGAAGAGGGTCAAATTTACTACCTTCGCCAACATCAAGCCCAGTAACGGATGCCCAGTTCTAAGCCCGCTGGCACTCGGACAGACCACCGACATTAAGTGGGTATGTCCGGACATCGAGCTGGGGGACTCGCAAGAGCTCCGGAATTACATGGAGAGGTTGAACGAGAATGCTACAAAAAACATTGTATAGAGGGCTTGATTTTTTGTGGACAAATGAGTAACTCTAACTCACCCGAATGCCTTCAGAGTAAGAAGAGAGTAAGGGGTGCTTTTTACTGAAACTGGTTGGCACTGTACCACACCATGACAACAAAATGGAACATTCCAGCAAGTGTTGTTTCCATGGTAACTGTTGTAATAGTTGATGATCATAAGTGAGGTGGGGGGTGGGAATTGCCATGACACCACATTGGATATGTGGGAATTTGTGAACTTGAATGTCACTTTAATTAGTTTAGATGTCTGTTCCCTTGTCTTTAATTAAAGAAAAGCTTACAGTGCATTCAGAAAGTAGTCAGAACCCTTCACTTTTTCCACATTTTTTACGTTACATCCTTATATATATATTTTTTCTCCTCATCAATCTACACACAATATCCCATAACGACAAAGCAAAAACAGGTTTTTAGACATTTTTGCAAATGTATTACAAATAAAAAACAAATACCTTATTTACATAAGCATTCAGACCCTTTGCTATGATACTCAAAATTGAGCTCAGGTACATCCTGTTTCCATTGATCATTACTGAGATGGTTCTACAACTTGAATGGTGTCCTGTGGTAAATTAAATTGATTGGACATGATTTGGAAAAGCACACAATTGTCTATATAAAGGTCCCACAGTTGACATTGCATGTCAGAGAAAAAAACAAACAATGAGGTCGAAGAAATTGTCCGTAGACCCCCGAGACAGGATTGTGTCGTGGCACAGATCTGGGGAACGGTACCAAACAATGTCTGCAGCATTGAAGGTCCCCAAGAACACAGTGGCTTCAATCATTCTTAAATGGAAGAAGTTTGGAACCACCAAGACTCTTCATAGAGCCGGCTGCCCGGCCAAACTGAGCAATCGGGGGAGAAGGGCCTTGGTCGGGGAAGTGACCAATAACCCAATGGTCACTCTGACAGAGCTATAGTTCCTCTGTGGAGATGGGAGAACCTTCCAGAAGGACAACCATCTCTGCAGCACTCCAGCAATCAGGCCTTAATGCTAGAGTGGCCAGACGGAAGCCACTCTTCAGTAAAAGGCACCTGACAGCCTGACAGCACCACCCATCACCTGGCAAATTACCATCCCTACGGTGAAGCATGCTGGTGGCAGCGTCATGCTGTGGAGATGTTTTTCAGCAGCAGGGTCTGGGAGACTAGTCAGAATTGAGGGAAAGATGAATGGAGCAAAGTACAGAGACCAGGACCTGGTCTCTGTACTTTGCTCAGGACCTCAGACTGGGGCGAAGGTTCACCTTTTAACAGGACAACAACTCTAAGCACACAGCCAAGACAAAGCAGGAGTGGCTTTGGGACAAGTTCCTGAATGTTCTTGAGTGGCCCAGTCAGAGCCCGGACTTGAACCCGATCTAACATCTCTGTAGAGACCTGAAAATAGCTGTGCAGCAACGCTCCCCATCCAACCTGACAGAACTTGAGAGGATCTGCAGAGAAAAATGGGAGAAACTCCCGAAATACAGGTGTGCCAAGCTTGTAGCGTCATGCCCAAGAAGACTCAAGGCTGTAATTGCTGCCAAACCTGTTTTTGCTTTGTCATTATGGGGTATTATGGGTAGACTTATGAGGGAAAAAACAATTTAATCAATTTTGGAATGAGGCTGTAATGTAACAAAATGTTGAAAAAGTGAAGGGGTCTGAATACTTTCCGAATGCACTGTGTTTCATTTTGTTATCATGCACAGCTCTCTTTGTTAACTTTTTAAATCATGATTTCCTTATACTATTGTACATGATGTGGTTGCTTTTTTTCTAGTCATGCCCTGAAAATACTTCAAATCTGTAAAATAGTCATAAAAAATGTCAATTTGTTTTGCGTCCACATGAAGCTCTCAGATTTTCTGATGTTAAGCAATTATAGATTCTATGAGAATAGTGTTCAAAGCTATCAAAGTTGTAAATAAGTCGAGCAGAAATACTGGTTTGGAGTACGTGAGACAACATTTTGTAAAGTATTCTGTATTTTTGTACATATTTCTTTAGTCTGTCCTTTTTGAGTTACATTTTTTTTCTCCAGAGACCAACATGCATGTTAGTGAAAACAAAGCCCAAGCCTGGCTTAGTTCCTGTTGATCCATCAGAATGAAATGTGTACATACTGCACAGTCTTCCCTATGAGACACAAGCATCTCTCACACACCTCCCTGTCAAAGACATGACATTCATTTTATAGCTGAGCTCTAGGTATTATTATTATTTTTTTCTTAATTTTCTTTCCTTTTTTTATTTTATTTCTCCTTCACTTTTTTACTTGTATTTTCTTTCATAACGAAAGAATATGTACAATATGTACAAAAAGTTTATTAATAGAAATCAAACACCAATGTCTCCTCAATGTTTGTCACATTATTTTGTTATTTTGTTGATTCACTCAACTGATTTGAATATTTAGTTTAAACCTGTAGCCTACATGCAGGTTTTCACACTCCTTATGTCATTAGTTTTATTCTGAACCTACATTACATGTAATTGTTGGTGAGCATAACTTCTGATATCTTGTTCTAATCCCCATTTTGGATCTATTTATTTCTCTTTCAGAAGGACCATAATAACTGCAGATTATTACACTAACACTGAGCCATAAAACCTTAACACACAGTATAGTTCAGGTCTATTATCAGAACTAATGGTTGGAGTAGATAAGTATAGTATCCCAGTGGAGAAAATTGGTTGAAATGACATCATTACAACCACAAACTGTTTGAAATAACATTGTTATGACATAATTTAAACCATTTGAATAGTAGTATAGGGATAGTAGTATACGGATACACTAAACTTCCCTTCAATGACATGAGCTGCTGAGTTCTAGATGGAATAGTAATCGGCTACATGGCATCACTCCTGACTCCAACATCCCAATCCTCTCCCTATCCATATTCCCCTCCATATCCCCATGCCCTCCTTTCCCATCAGTCAGATCCATAGATGTCCATCCCTTACTGTTTTCAGAATGGCCTCTGGATTGATTAAAACTAAAGGTGATACCTCTCTCTCCTGTTTCTGTGTGATTCATTTGTCTAGACGTTAAATTCATCCCTCTATCTATCTGGCCAGAATGAGATACCCATCCGACCATTCACGTTTGTGCAAACAGACAGCCCCTCTATCAAATACCAAATGGGCCTCCTGTCAGTGCATCTGCCAGACAGTAAGCTGGGAAAATAAGTCATTCTGATGCCTGCCTTCCCAAAGTACTACTTTCAAACTTGGCTGAATCATTAGAGTTGTTTTACAACATTACAATTATGACATCTATTACCATCTTTTTAACTTTTTCCTAAAGACATGTTATAGCCTGAGTTTTTTCTGGTCAGGTCATGTGATTAGGAAAAGCTCCTGGCCCTAATGATGAGTATCACAACTACTTCCATAATGTACTTTTATGCTTCTCATATTGTATGTTATGATTCCACTACAACAGAAGAGCTCCATCTCCAGCTCTAGTATATTAAAAAGCCTTTTTTACCGCTCCCAGACAATTAGTATATCTCCCCTAGAACACAGGCCTGGCTCCCCTTTGTGAAAGGGCAAGCTAATTAATGATTACCGGGACGAGTTTCACTACATGTTAATGTGCCATTTTCCATCAACAACCCAGATGTCAATGATGTTCTAATGAAGCACTAGCCCCTTGCAGCACCTGTGAAGAGAGGGAGGAGGAAGCAATGAGTCCCCATCCAACTCACTGGACTTTGTGTATTCTGTGAGGGTTTGAGGCCACAGACTGCACCGATACAATAAGCTAGAGGATATTCTACTAAAATATTTGGGTTTCATTTGAAGAGCAGTGAAGTGTTTCTGGAACATAGTGTTTCTTAGTGAATTGAAAGAGACGAGTAAAAGATGAGTGGGGATTAATGAGTCTGTAGACCATTTTGAAATCCTGGGCGAGTAAGTGGCAGAGGGCACATGTTTGTGAAGTGAGTATAAGTAAGGCCTACCTTGCTGTTGTTAGTCAAGTTCTCATTCTGCTACTCACTGCTCTTTCTCTATTGATCCTGGCCTCTATGTTTAATGAAAACACCAAAACAGATTAAACTCACCCCACTTTCCCACCCTATACTTGCTTTGCTTGTGTGTGTGTGTGTGTGTGATACATCATGATAAGTGGTTATTTCACAAATGTTTCGTCCCCCATTTTGAATCTGATTATATTGCATTCCTATCAGTGGCAGGATTGATGTTGGATCCTACAGGCACTATGTGAAAGCTATCGAAGTTGGCAGGCCCTTTCAGGATTTCCATTGTCTGCTGGTGTGTGTTTGAGAGAGAGTGTGGATGAGAATGCGTGTACAAACGTGTGTGTACAAATGGGTATTTCTATGTGTATGTGTGTGTTTGTATGAGAGGTGATTTATGAGTTAGACGAGTGCAATTAATGCAGCTGTGACTGCGCTATTGTACTCTCCTCCCTCAACTTTGCATCTCTACCCAGGGTCAACATGGCATAGCTAAGCAGACAGTCACTGGAGTGTCCTATAAGAGACTCCCTTATCCTAGTCCTGTGTACAATGCACCACAATGAAGAAGCCCTCTGAGGACGTCCCTGCAGTGTCAAGGGAGATGTAGAAACGATGTAGAGTTCATGAAGGAAAATGATTAATCGCAGCGTTTTTAGATGCTTGTGGTTCACTTCTATTCCCTGTGGTCCCGTCTTTATTGAGATCCTAATTGAGGTATTGCCGCTAACACCCCCCCCCCCCCCCTCCCTCCGAGGGACCCCTCTGTGGAAGAAGTTGGTCTGTTTTATTTTCTGTTTCTCGTTTAAATCTAAGATGGTATTTCTGTATTTAGGTCTACGTTGTCAGTGTCTGGAGGTAAATCAAGCTTTATTTGTCACATACCCCGAATACATCAAGTGTAGACCTTACAGTGAAATGCTTACTTACAAGCCCTTAACCAACAGTGCAGTTCAAGACGAGTTAAGGAAATATTAACCAAATAAACTAAAGTAACACAATAAAATAACAATAACGAGGCTATATACAGGGGGTACCGGTACCGAGTCAGTGTGTGGGGTCACAGGCTAGTTGAGGTCATTTGTACATGTAGGTGGGGGTGAAGTGACAATGCATAGATAATTAACAGCGAGTAGCAGCAGTGTACAAAACAAATAGAGGAGGGGGTCAATGTAAATAGTCCAATGGCCATTTGATTAATTGTTCAGTAGTCTTATGGCTTGGGGGTAGATTAAGGAGCCTTTTTGTCCTAGACTTGGCGCTCTGGTACCACTTGCTGTGCGGTAGCAGAGAAAACAGTCTATGACTTGGGTGACTGAAGTCTCTGACAATTTTATGGGCTTGCCTCTGACACCACCTATTATTGAGATCCAGGATGGCAGGAAGCTTGGCCCCAGTGATGTCCTGGGCCGTATGCACTACCCTCTGTAGCGCCTTACGGTCTGATGCCGCTCAGTTGCCATACCAGGTGGTGATGCAACCAGTGCTCTCGATGGTGCAGCTGTAGAACTGTAGAACAGTAGATCACAGTGAAGTGATAGACCCGCCCAAGCTTGAGCATGTGACAAGAGGGCAGTACATACTGCCTGGAAATAGGATAGAATCAGGCCCAGACCAATACTATTAAAGTGATTCTCCGGTACTTTTGTACATTTTTAGACAGTAATTCTGAAAGTAGCCCACACGAGCAAAAAGTGTTCCCCCGAAAATTGCAACAAAGTCACATATGTGACTTGTTTCAGGAAACTAGGCGTATGCCCCGCCTTCATTACATAACAGGAGAGTCATTTGAACGTAAACTTTTATTTATTTATCAAAATGCTTTTTTGCCAAAAATGTCTTCTGGAACATGTGAACTTTCATGTGCCTTAGTTACAAACTTGTATACCATCTGTACATATGAATATGTGTTAAATTACGAGCCTAGTTAGTTTAACCACAGAAAAAGCAACAACCTTCCCACTAGCCATGATTGGCAGAGATAATGAGTGGGCTGGACATGCCTAGAGATGAGTTCGGATTGGTCTGCCATGTAGCACACTTCTGTATATTTGAACTGGTCAGTATATATAGGTAATCATGTATAACGCTGCTTTATAAAAAATATATTGCATAGTAGAACTGCGGAAGTGTTGCTCTCCACTTTCTGGAGGACCGAGTTTTGAAATCAGTGGAAATAGAGTATGAAATAGAAATAGAGCTAAGGAGATGGAGAAAACACCTCTGTGGATTACATCTTCAAACTAAGGGCAACCATGGCATCCGTGAAAGAGAGTGAGAAGCGTCCATCCATTGTCTAGCTAGCTACATTTTCAGATATTACACGTTTCTAATTTAGTCAGAAAGCAGTTTTCATTTCAAGTTAAAGTGTACTGTTAGCTAGCTAGCTAAAGTTAGCTGGCTAGCTCGCTAGCTAACAGTATGTGTATGATCTGTGTAATATATTATTCGTATCTCAGAGCCATTTGATTTGCTAGTTATAGCCTAATGTTTGCTAGCCAACATTGAACCTGTTTGGTTAGCTACCTGTACATTATGGCCGGATTATGGTTGGTTATGGCCAGGTTATGGCCAGATTATGGCTGCTGTCAGTAAACGTTGGCAAAAAAGCATAATTAAATTGTTGCCAGCAGCACAGTTGCAGTGACCAATGGTCTGGATAACATAAGAACAGCCTAACCAGCTCTGCTAGGGTGAGTAAAATGGTCAGAGTGAGCTGTTCTCTCATTTGTGTCTGGAAGTAGCTAGCAAGCTGGCCAATATTAGCCAGTTAGCTTGGGTGCTTGACTGCTGTTGTAAGGTCAGCTAGCTAACATTACGTGTATGATCTGTGTAGTAATATTATCCATATCTTAGAGCCATTTGCTTTGCTAGTTATAGCCTAATGTTAGCTAGCTAACATTGAACCTGGTTGGTTAGCTACCTGCAGATTCATGCAGGGTTGTAAAGTCATGAGTTGGGAGTATGGTTCATTGTTTAGCTAGCTAGATACATGTCTGAACAAAATACTCCACTATGCAAGTAACCATTTCAATAGAATGTTAATGATGTCACTGCCAGATGTTGATAGACGTAGCTGGTAAATTCGCTCTGGCTATCTACTCAGATTTCAGTGCACTCTCGTCTGAGTGTGCCAGAGCACAGAATAACTGACACATTTACGAACGCTCAACACCCGTTGAATATGGCCGGTGTCAGTAAAGGTTGGCAAAAAAACGTAATTACATTTTTGCCAAGTTGCAGTCTCCAACGCTCTGGATAACATAAAACAGCCTAAGCAGCTCTGCAAGGGCAAGTAAAAATTGTCAGAGTGAGTTGTTCCCTCATTTGTGTCTGGAAGTATCTAGAAAGCTAGCCAACATTAGCCAGTTAGCTTGGGTGTTTGACTGCTGTTGTTAGGACAGAATTCTCGTATCAACCTTTAAAGAGATGGGTGGAGCTAAAGCTTTAGAGGGTGTGAACAATGCTGAATGGGTATAGACAAAGAAGAGCTCTCCAGTAGGTTTTGCAAAACACTAAAAGCCATTTTCTCAAAAGTGAGGATATAAGTTTATCAACTTTCAAAGCGTAATTACTTTCCCATTGTTCCTCAACTGTAGTGAATGATATACAATGTTCTAGTCTCTACTTTATCCACTGTAAAAAAAAACTCAATTTCAAATGATGCTACGTAAGACTGAATCGAGCTTGTCGGTCACATATGTGCAGATATATGCACCACGTCATCACTCTCTCTCTTGCTCTCCTGTGTGTGCATCTTGCTAGCTGTCACTCAAATGACGAGGGGCTGAAGCTCATTGGCTGGAACTCGAATTGCTAGGGGGTGGGTCCACGCGTGGGAAAATGTAGGGAAAATGGTGGCACACAGCTTCTAGTAAACAGTCACTTTCAAACTAGGAATTTTGAGGCTTATTGAGGTAATTCTGCTCATAGATTATGCACATCCAGCCAAAAGTGAAAGAGTAAAATAATACTTAAGTTACTAGTCGCCAAAGTTCTGGATCATGTCTTTCATTAGTCTCTGTCTGGAGAGATGATATCCAGATAGCACATTTGTTCCTTGGAAGTGGTTCTGGGAACGAAGCCATAAGTTTCCTGACTGGAAGGGAAGATTTCGCTTGTCCTGGGAACATACATTTTTAGGTTGCATGGGGAGGTGAAACAAACACTTTAATATGGTTCCCTGAACATTTTCCTGGAAGGTTTAATTAATGTTCTGAGAATATAAATTATAGGTTATTTTAAGGTAACTAAATACTGTTCTGAGAACATGTCTCAATAAGACATTTAATAACTCTGCTAGCTTAGGTTAACTGTTTCGAACTCAGATAGGACGCATGGAACTTAAGATGCTAAGGCATTAATCATACGAACAGTATTTTTTATTTTGGCATGGTTTCAGGGAGATTCAAACCTATGATCTTTTGTTTTCTAGCAATGGAATCAATCCACTGTACCACCAGGTTTTAACTAGCAGTCCACATTTTTTTAATTCAGAAAAAGCTGCTAATTTTTGTCTATTCATACAGAATATGGGAAACAACAGGTAAATACCATAGGAAACAAGCACATTAAGATCCGGTGTCGCCAATTAGTGGGCACAGCCAACACACCTGAACACACAGAATGTATGTTTTTAAATAATTTTCTTAGAATGTTCTTTGAATGTTCCTAATTAACATTACTTTAAATAGAACCATGCAGAAAACTTTATACTGAATACTGAAATTCCCACAGACGAATGTTGTTCCTTATTAACATTCTCGAAACATTACTTTAATAGAACCATGAGGAACCCAGTAGGAAATGTTATGCTGAAGTACTGAAATTCCCACCTAAGAAACATATGGTTCTCAGAACGTTATGGACTAGCTGGGTATCTTGGACCATTCCCAGAACTATGTGGGAAGGTTGAATGCAAAATAATCATAGGACAACCAACACTCTCACCAAGCTCAAAAAACATGCTGCTCTCAGAACGTTATGTGCTAAGTGAGTACTTACTGTATGATCATAATACAAAGTCTAGCTCAGATCTCGGACATGGTAGAGACATCTTCTCATGCAGTCTGACCTAACAGGTGTGTGAGGAAATGTGCTGTGTTTTTCTCTCTCTCCCTCTGTGCCGTTGTTTGTTGACTACTGAGACAGTGCCAAAAGTCTTGTCAATGCTTGTTATTGGAACAGCATCTCTCTTTGGCTGGTTCTGTAGAATGCCTTGGCAGGGTTGATTAGTGTCTCTGAACAGATTATTTCATTGCTATACCATGAGAAACACCAACACTCAGGTGTACAGTTTTGTGTACACACTTTTGGAGGAGGTATAAAATCACAGCAACTGATACAAAATAATCATGCTGTTTTACAGCTCCCCAAAAATTATATAGACCTATCCTTCTGATGAAATGTTGGTGTTCCTGTTTGCTGGTACCTCAGTGCTCTACTGATCATCTGTATGTCAGATGATACTGTGTCCTTTTCATCGTTCAAAGCCAGTATGTTGGAGAGACACATCAGAGACATACATATACTGTAGAACATAACATATGGATGTGAAAAGGGATTACGAGGTTACTTCTGTGCTGTACACAGGCATTAACACATATGGACAAATCAGACAGTGATCACATGGATAAGGCAGTCTTTCAAACAGTTGTGCTGTGTGGGAGGCATGTGTGGGAGGCGTGGGATTTGTATTGTAATTGCATAATTGAAGAAAAAGTTGAGATGAAAGAAAAGCAAAGTGAGCGGTGTGTATCTACAGTGGCGTGACATGGTTTTTGTTACACTGATAAGTGATACGCAACGTGTGTATGCGTGCGTGCATGTGTGTGTGTGAGAGAGAAAGAGGGCGAGAGAGAGAATAGGATATCTCCGGGTGTCGGACAACTTTTTCTATGTAAGAAGAACAGGGCCTTGAGAAGCTTTCATCTCTTGTTCTAAGAGGTGACAGAACTTAGTCTCTCTACCCTGGTGTGAGAGAGAGAGAGAGAGAGAGAGAGAGAGAGAGAGAGAGGGGGAAGGAGAATGAGATAGAGATGGAAGGAGGATGTGAGAGAGATGGAAGGAGGATGAGAGAGAGAGAGAGGGTAGGAGGATGAGAGAGCGGGAAGAAGGATGAGAGAGAGAGAGAGAGAGTGAAGGAAGGAGAATGAGCGAGAGAGAGGAGGATGAGAGAGAAAGAGAGAGAGAGAGAGAGAGAGAAGAGAGAGAGAGAGAGAGAGAGAGAGAGAGAGAGAGAGAGAGAGCGAGAGAGAGCGAGAGAGAGAGAGAGAGAGAGAGAGAGAGAGAGAGAGAGAGAGGCAGTATTAAGGGTAATGCACTTTCAGTTCAGGACCGTGGACAGTGCATTGATCGTGCACTACTCTGTAGGTACATAAAAAGGTACGAAAAAGCAGTACTATCAAGAAAAAACTTCTAACAAACCAAAACCTGCAGAAGAAACACAGTGGAACCTGGAAAAACCATCCAACAAAAAAACTGAGTGAGTAATGTTCTGTCTGAAACTACTTCTGAAGCCAAAAAGTAAAAAACAATCTCTAGGTAATTTAATTCTGTTGAATAAAGCTGAATAAATAAGGCTACTAAGCTACCAAGCTGCTAGGACAGGACGGACCTGGCTGCAACTGTAATTAGCACTGAAGTATGAAGTGAAAGGTGTGAATATTCTTGAGCCTAACAATGGCAGGGGAGTTTCACCCCCCCCCCCCCCCCCCCCACACACGAGGCCTTTGAAGCCCCCATGGCTTATCCCCATTTAGAGGTCATTGCAAAACAGTACCCCATGGATATTAAAAATATCACTGCACGGAATACGTTTTTAAAAAAAAGCTCCTCGAGGACAATCCAGAGACACAATTTGCTGATTGCTACAAAGAGGGGAACGTAAGTAACTTAGTTTTCCACACAGACCATCCCCTGGCATGGCACAGTGCTTTAAGAGCACACTATCCCTATATGAAGGCAGATGGTATTGGCCCAGGGTGGAAACTCAGAATAGTAGACATTGAGGAAATGGAAACAACCTCTGTCAACGTGTACAAGTCTGGGACAGTAATGGTGCAGGGCATCCTCAAGCAGTTCCAGCAGGACTTGTACATGATCAAAGGGAGAGCACAGCAGATACAGCTCTCTCTCTGTGACGACTCCCCCATCCTGAGTGAGTCTTATAAGACTCTTCAAACTGTCCTGCAAACGAGGATAGTCCCCCGTCCCTGCCCAGGACTGAACACACCCAGGTCCCACAACTGACTGCTCCTCCATCACTGAGAGGGATAAATTCACTAGTCCACACAATCCAGACAGAACAAACACACAAAACAGACCAGCACAACGACACCCGGAGGGCAGAAGGTGGAAATTGACGGCTGTCTGACAGAGCTGGCTGCTCTACGGACTGAGGTGAGAGAACTTAAAGAGGCACACATGGCACTGCAAGAGGAGGTGACAAAGCTGAGGTGTGACAGAGAGCAGGACAGTCCCTCAGCGAAGCCAGAAGAACAGCCAACCTCATACCCGGACCAACACCTCAACACCAGAATTGGAAAGAACTCATGACCCACCAACCCAACAGACCCCAACCCCTTCTAACAGCCTCCCTGTCAGCTTCCCTGACAGCTCTCTTGACAACCCCCACACATCCACTGAGGACACAAAAGCCAGAAATTGTAATCCTCATTGACTCAAATGGCAAACACATTCAAGAGGATAAACTTTTTCCCAACCACAAAGTGGCTAAACCCTGGTGCCCAAACACTAGGCATGCCCTAGGGTCCCCCAGCCACATCATAATTCACACAGGCACAAATGACCTCAGGGCCCAGCAAGAAAGGGTGGCCACAGCACTCAGCACATCACTCCACCCTTTACTTGAACAGCCTTTACGAACAGGTCCACCTCTACGAAGCAGCAATCCCAACTTTTGTCAGGACCCTGAAGGACGTTACCCTCAACCGTAGCCCCAGCACCTCACACATGAACAACAGAGCAACGGACACCCCGCACAGACCAGAGAGACACCCTCCCAGACCTGCAAAAGCCCCTCCTGAATGACCTGCCCCGAGAGAACCCACGCCAAGAGGACCTACACCCAGACCACAGCATCACCAGCCACACCCCAACCAGCTAAGACCACCCCAAGCAAACACCGGCCACACCCTATATAGGCCCCCCCATATCAGACATATGCCCCTTCTTCCCACCCCATGCCCCTGCAGCAAGGACCTTAACATGACAGCAGGACATGCCCAGGCCGTGAACAGAGCAACAGGCCCAAACCCCTCATTTTCACCCGCCCAAGCCCCATCCTTCGACCTGAGCGGTATGTATCAGATGCTCAACATGCTCTGCTCACACCTACTGTGATGGTCCAGGCCTAAACCACACAAAAACAACACTCGTCACTATGAAACACAAAGCTTTTACTATCTCATCCTGGAATATACAAGGTCTTAGGTCACCTGCCTTTGGCCTAAATATAAGGATTCCAGACTTCAAAGAAATTGGAAATACAGACATTGTCATCCTACAAGAAACATGGTATAAAGGAGACTGACCCACTGAGCTGGTAGTCCCATCCACCAAACTACCAGGTGTGAAACAGGTAAGAGATGCTAATTTGGTATAGAGCAGACCTTAGCCACTCTATTAAATTAGTCAAAATAGGAACATTGTGCACCTGGCTAGAAATGAACAAGGAAATGATCTCAACAGAAAAAAATGTCCTCGTGTGTGCAACCTGCATCCCCCCCAGTAGAAGCCCCACACGATGACAGCTTCTTCGTCCTAGAGAGGGAGATCAACAATTTACAGGCCCAAGGACATGTACTAGTGTGTGGCAACCTAAATGCTAGATCTGTACAAGAACCTGACACCCTCAGCACACATGGAGACAAACACATACCTGGATGTGACAGCTTTCCCTCCCTCATATGCCCCCCTAGACACAACTACAACAACATAACCAACAAAAATGGGTCACAACACCTGCAGCTCTGTCGCACACTGGGTATGTACATAGTCAATGGTAGGCACGCCTATAGCTCATCTCTTGGCAGTAGTAATGTAGACTACTTTATCACTGACCACAACCCAGAGTCTCTTAGAGCGTTCACAATCAGTCCACTGCCACCCCTATCAGATCACAGCGAAATAACAGAGCTATGCTCAACTGTGAAGCATCAAAGCCAAAGGAACTGAATAATATAAATAAATGCTATATATGAGAAGAGTGTGGAAATCTACAACAAAAAAACAATTAGGCAACAACAAATGTATTATCTTCTATACAATTTCCTGGACAAAATGTGTCACTGTAATAGTGAAGGTGTAAAGAATAGCACGTCAGAAATCAGCTCAATGTAATTGAATAATCTATAGAATCTAACCACTTCTGGGAAAATCGGAAAACTCTAAACAAACAACTACATGAAGAGTTATCTATCCCAAATGGAGATTTGTGGATAAACCATTTCTCCAATCTTTTTGGCTCTACAACAAAGAGCAAACAGCAAAAACATATACATATACAAATCTTAGAATCAACTATTAAAGACTACCAGAACGCACTGGATTCTCCAGTTACACTGAATGTACTACAGGACCAAATACAAACCCTCCAACCCAAAAAGGCCTGTGGGGTTGATGGTATGATCAATGAAATGATAAAATACACAGAGCACAAATTCTAATTGGCCATACTTAAACTCTTTAACGTCATCCTCAGCTCTAGCATATTCCCAAATATTTGGAACCATGGACTGATCACCCCAATCCACAAAAGTGGAGACAAATTTGACCCCAATAACTACTATGGGATGTGTCAACAGCAACCTTGGGAAAATCCTCTGGATTATCATTAACAGCAGACATTTCCAAAAACAACGTACTGAGCAAATGTCAATTTGTCTTTTTACCAATTTACTGTACGACAGACCACATATTCACCCTGCACACCCTAAATGACAAACAATCCAAAACAAATAAACATTTCTTTCCACTGGGCCGCTGGGTGATACAGGGATGCAGCTTAAGCCAACACCCTCTTCAACACATACACTACCGTACAAAAGTTTGGGGTCACTTAGAAATGTTCATGTTTTCCATGAAAACATGCATGAAATGAGTTGCAAAATGAATAGGAAATATATTCAAGATGTTGACAAGGTTATAAATAATGATTTTTAATTGACATAATAATTGTGTCCTTCAAACTTAGCTTTCATCAAAGAATCCTCCATTTGCAGCAATTACAGCCTTGCAGACCTTTGGCATTCTAGTTGTCAATTTGTTGAGGTAATCTGAAATGATTTAACTTCATGCTTTCTGAAGCACCTCCCACAAATTGAATTGGCTTGATGGGCACTTCTTACGTACCATACGTTCAAGCTGCTCCCACAACAGCTCAATAGGGTTGAGATCCAGTGACTGTGCTGGCCACTCCATTATAGACAGAAAACCAGCTGACTGCTTCTTCCCCAAAAACTTATTGCATAGTTTGGAGCTGTGCTTTGGGTCATTGTCCTGTTGTAAGAGGAAATTGGCTCCAATTAAGCACGATCCACAGGGTATGCATGGCGTTGCAAAATGGAGTGATGGTCTTCCTTCTTCAAGATACCTTTTACCCTGTACAAATATCCCACTTTACAACCACCAAAGCACCCCCAGACCATCACATTGCCTCCACCATGCTTGACAGATGGCGTCAAGCAATCCTCCAGCATCCTTTCATTTTTTTTCTGTGGCTCACAAATGTTATTCTTTGTGATCCGAACACCTCAAACTTAGATTTGTCTGTCCAAAACACTTTTTTCCAATCTTCCTGTGTCCAGTGTATTTGTTATTTTGCCCATCTTAATATTTTCTTTTTATTAGCCAGTCTGAGATATGGCTTTTTCTTTGCAACACCGGGGCCTCCCACTCCTCTTTCTATTCTGGTTAGGGCCAGTTTGCCCTGTTCTGTGAAGGGAGTAGTACACAGCGCTGTACGAGATCTTCAGTTTCTTGGCAATTTCTCGCAAGGAATAGCCTTCATTTCCCAGAACAAGAATAGACTGACGAGTTTCAGAAGAAAGTTATTTGTTTCTGGCAATTTTGAGCCTTTAATCAAACCCACAAATGCTGAAGCTCCAGATACTCAACTAGTCTAAAGAAGGCCAGTTTAATTGCTTCTTAAATCAGAAACATCAGTTTTCAGCTGTGTTAACATAATTGCAAAATAGTTTTCTAATGATCAATTAGCCTTTTAAAATGATAAACTTGGATTAGCTAACAAAATGTGCCATTGGAACACAGGAGTGATGGTTGCTGATAATGGGTGATATGCATTAAATCCTGGCGGTAAATCTCAGTAAGACAAAAGTAATGGTGTTCCAAAAAGCGTCCAGTTGCCAGGACCACAACTACAAATTTCATCTAGACACCGTTGCCCTAGACCACACAAAAAAACTATACACACCTCAGCCTAAACATCAGCGCCACAGGTAACTTCCACAAAGCTGTGAACGATCTGAGAGACAAGGCAAGAAGGGCCTTCTATGTCATCAAAAGGAACATAAAATTCGACATACCAATTAGGATCTGGTCAAAAATACTTGAATCAGTTATAGAACCCATGGCCCTTTATGGTTGTGAGGTAAGGGGTCCGGTCACCAACCAAGACTTCACAGAATGGGAAAAACACCAAATTGAGACTCTGCATTCAGAATTCTTCCAAAATATCCTCTTTGTACAACGTAAAACAGCAAAAAAAGCATGCAGAGCAGAATTAGACCGAAGCCCGCTAATTATCAAAATTCAGAAAAGAGCCGTTCAATTCTTCAACCACCTAAAAGGAAACGATTGCCAAACCTTCCATAACAAAGCCATCACCTACAGAGAAATTAACCTGGAGAAGAGCCCCCAAGCAAGGTGGTCCTGGGGCTCTGTTCACAATCACAAACAGACCCCACAGAGCCCCAGGTCAGCAACACAATTATACCCAACCAAATCATGAGAATAAAAAAAGATAATTGGAAAGAATGTGAAACTAGAATGCTATTTGGCACTAAACAGAGAATACACAGTGACAGAATACCTGAACACTGACTGACCCAAAATTAAGGAAATCTAGAGACTCGGTGAGCATAGACTTGCTATTGAGAAAGGCCGCCATGCACACTGCCCACAAAATGAGGTGGAAAATTAGTTGCATTTCCTAACCTCCTGGCAAAAAAACATATTAGAGACACATATTTCCCTCAGATTACACAGACCCACAAAGAATTCGAAAACAAATCACATTTTGATGAACTCCATTATCTATTGGGTGAAATACCGAGGTGTGCAATCACATCAGCAAGATTTGTGACCTGTTGCCACAAGAAAAGGGCAACCAGTGAAGAACAAACACCATTGTAAATACAACCAATATTAATGTGTATTTATTTCCCTTCTGTACGTTAACTAGTTGCACGTCATTACAATACTGTATATAGACATAAAATGACATTGAAATGTCTTTATTCATTTGGAACTTTTGTTAGTGTATTGTTTACTGTGCATTTTGTATTGTTTATTTCAATTTTGTTTATTATCTATTTCACTTTCTTGGGCAATGTAAACATATGTTTCCCATGCAAATAAAGCCCTTGAAATTGAATTGAGAGAGAGAGAGTCTATCCTTGAGGGGAACGTCAAATACTTCCAAAGCTATAAGAAACCACACAGCTGCAATACTTAGCTCTAGTTCTATCACTGCTTTATCGCCACACCGAAATAAAAAATATGTCACTTTCTCTCGTGAAGAGAGGGGATAGTACCATCTGAAACCACTACTCTTTGAGAGCGGTGCGGGTGAAGCCTCTGTTTCATGCGTTGCGCCAGAGCAGTTCTTCCACTGTCAGGAGAAATGGTCATGCATATTAACATATGTTAATTGCATCCAAATAAAGGCTGATTTGCTAGATGTAGGATCTTAATTTGATCACTCTTTGTTGCTGAGAATGTTCCTGTACAGCAGGAAATGTAAACTTGTAATATATTTGAGGCTTTTAAAGTTTGCAATTTCCACTTAAAAAGGTCAGACTTGATTTCCCGTAACAAAAAATGTATCAACCACTACAATTGTTTTTACATGAATTATAATCCACACAATAATTCACATTTCTTGTTGCTGTAGGATTATTTTCCTGTTGTACCAAACTGGCTCAAACTAAGATCTTACATATGTACAAGTTCCCAAAGTTTGTTGTCTCTCTCTCAACCACAACGGAAGCACAATCATGATATCGATTTGCAGGTGGAGGACTTCTGTGACAAGTCGCTGTTATGCCTGAATTTGACCCAAATCCAACGAGGAAGTCTGCTGCAGTGTTTAGAGCTGTTGTGTGAAACAAATTTGCCAGATGTAGGATCTTAATTTGATCAGTCTTTTGTTGCTGAGTATTTTCCTGGACAGCAGGAAATACAAAGTTGTTGTGGATTCAATGTTTAAAAAGTCTTCTGAAGTTTGGAATTTACACTTGAAAATGTTTTGCACTAATGAAAAATGTACATAAAAATTGTATTAGTTATAATCAAATCAAATTTTATTTGTCACGTGCCGAATACAACAGGTGTATATCTTACCATGAAATGCTTACTTACAAGCCCTTAACCAACAATGCATTTCAAGAAATACAGTTAAGAAAATATTTGCTAAAAAACACTACAGTAAAAGCTACAATAAAAAGTAACACAATTAGATTACATAACAATAACAAGGCTATGTACAGGGGCTACCCGTACCCGAGTTAATGTGTGTGGGTACAGGTTTATACATGTAGGTAGGGGTAAAGCGACTATGCATAGATAATAAACATTGAGTAGCAGCAGTGTAAAAAGTCCAGATGGCCATTTGATTAATTGTTCAGCAGTCTTATGGCTTGGGGGTAGAAGCTTTTAAGGAGCCTTTTGGACCAGAGACTTGGTGCTCTGGTACCGCCTGCCGTGCAGTAGCAGAGAGAACAGTCTATGACTTGGATGACTGGAGTCTTTGACAATCCACATAATAATTCACATTTTCTGTTGCTGCAAGATTATTTCCTGCTGTAGCAAACTGGCTCAAATTAAGATTATACATCTGTACGTCAAGCAAAGCTCTAGTCGTGCCAACCCGCTATTCATTTCTATTCATTTCGAATCGCCATACATTTGGCGTCCGAACTGTACATTACCTGGTCTGCCAATGCGTTG
Organism: Oncorhynchus clarkii lewisi; assembly: GCF_045791955.1. Taxonomy (NCBI): domain Eukaryota; kingdom Metazoa; phylum Chordata; class Actinopteri; order Salmoniformes; family Salmonidae; genus Oncorhynchus; species Oncorhynchus clarkii. The sequence goes on along the minus strand of NC_092175.1, from coordinate 18,036,442 downwards.
ACACTGACGTCAATACAGAGTGATGAATATTTCTGGTGCTCTGGAGATATGTTATGTTATGTTCAAAATGACAAGCATTTTATTACCCTCTCCACCTAAGGTCCCACACGTTCCCTGTCGCTCGCTGACAACAGGGCACTCTTTCTTGTGGCAGCACAAATCGTTAGTGAGGCATCTCTTAATTTGAGCCGCCGCAGCAGAACAGGTCTCTCAATATTTAATGTGCTGTAAAAAAAGGATCAGATGATCTGTGTCAGAGGATAGGAGGCCCCTGCGCTGCCAAGCCTAATTTCACTTCATCTTAGACCTGCGATTTGTCAAATTACAGCCTGTAGCTGAGGGCTGACAGGGGAGATTACCAGCCCGCTCTAAAGCAGAGGTGCATCACAGAGCACCATCTCAGAGTTCCAGTAGACTCAGTCCTCGCCACAGCTTCCGTCTCCTTCTCTCTAGCTATCTTTTTTCACTCTTCTCTCTCTCGCGCTCTCTCAGGTATCCGTTTTCAAATGACTGCAGCTCGTTAAGAATCGTTAATAATGTGAATATGCCTAGGTGTGTTTGTGCGCCTGTGTGTGTGTGTTTATGTGTTCTTTCATGCATGTCTGTCCATGTGTGTGTGTGTCTGTCTGTCTGGCCGTGCCTGTGTGTGTATGTGGCATGTTGTGAGAGAAGAACAGAGGAGAGCCTCTGGCAGGTCCATTACACTGGTGGTGTCAGCCTGTCTGCCTGTCTATCTTTGCTCTTTATGTGTGCTCTCTCTCACATTCAAACATTTATTTGCTGCCCTGACCTGACGTCGCCTGTCAAACACCCCCTCTCTGTCTGTCAGTTGACAGATACAGCTATGCTAACACCGCTAGCTCCACAGAATCCTACTTACTGGTTGAGTCCCAAATGTTACCTTACTGTACAGTATGCCCTATATAGTGCATTATTTTGACCAGGGCCCGTAGTGCTCTGGTCAAAGGTATTGCACTATATGGGGAATAGGGGTGCCATTTGGGACACAGCCCATGTGTTGGCATTAGCATCCTGTTGGCTGGGTAAGGGTGGCAATTGTACAGGAGGTAGAGTGACTCTCTGGGCCTCACAATGACTCAGCACTCAATGGAGTCAATAGTTGGTGTGCAAATGGCTTGCCGATTTAATTAACTTCAAACCACTAAAAGGGAGGGCAAAATCTGCTTTTTGGGGAAGCAAAGAGTCCTGACTCTCCGCGTTACCCTTTCCACTCAAACCCAGATTCACACTCATCTGGGTGGATGCTGGATCTAGACCACCAGTAAGAACAGATGATAATTTAAAAATAAAATTCAATTTTATTGGTCACATAAACATATGTTATTGCTTGTGTAGCGAAATGCTTGTGTTCCTAGCTCCAACAGTGCAGTAGTATCTAACAGTGCAGTAGTATCTAAAAAAGATTCACAACAATACACAAATCTAAAAGTAAAATAATGGAATTAAGAAATATAGAAATATTAGATTGAGCAATGTCGGTGTGACATTGACTAAAATACAGTAGAATAGAATACAGTATATATATTTGAGATGAGTAAAGCTGAATGTAAACATTATTTAAACATGATTAAAGTAACTAGTGCTCCATTATTAAAGTGGCCAGTGATTCCAAGTCTATGTATATAGGGCAGCTAAGGTGCAGGGTTGCGTAACCGGGTGGAAGCAGCTAGTGACGGATATTTAAGTGTCTGATTTCCTTGATATAGAAGCTGTTTTTCAGTCTCTCAGTCCCAGTTTTGATGCACCTGTATTGACCTTGCCTTCTGGATGATAGCGGGGTGAACAGGTCGTGGCTCAGGTAGTTGATGTCCTTGACTATCTTTTTGGCCTTCCTGTAACATCAGGTGCTGTAGGTGTCCTGGAGGGCAGGTAGTTTGTCACTGGTGATGCGTTGGGCAGACTGCACCACCCTCTGGAGAGCCCTCTGATTGTGGGCGGTGCAGTTGCCGTACCGGGTGGTGATACAGTCCGACAGGATGCTCTCAATTGTGCATCAGTAAACGTTTGTGAGGGTTTTAGGGGCCAAGACAAATTTCTTCAGCCTGTCTGCTTGTGTGGGTGGACCATTTAAAATAGTCAGTGATGTGTACGCAGAGTAACTTCCACCTTCTCCACTCTGGTCCCGTCTATGTGGATAGGGGCGTGCTCCCTCTGCTGTTTCCTGAAGTCCACGATCAGCTCCTTTGTTTTGTTGACATTGAGTGAGAGGGTTATTTTCCTGGCACCACTCTCCCAGGGCCCTCACCTCCTTCCTGTAGGCTGTCTCTTCATTGTTGGTAATCAGGCCTGCTACTATTGTGTTGTATGCAAACTTGATGATTGAGTTGGAGGTGTGCGTGGCCACTCAGTCATTGGTGAACAGGGAGTACAAAAGGGGGCTGAGCATGCACCCTTGTGGAGCCCCTGTGTTGAGGTGGAGGTGTTATTTCCTACCTTCACCACCTGGGGGCGGCCCGTCAGGAAGTCGAGGACCCTGTTGCACAGGGCGGGGTTCAAATACAGGGCCCTGAGCTTAATGATGAGCTTGGAGGATTGTATGGTGTTGAATGCTGAGCTATAGTCAATGAACAGCATTCTTACATAGGTATTCCTCTTGTCCAGATGGGATAGGGCAGTGTGCAGATTTGCTAAAGAGAGGGCAGGGGAGGGCCTTGTAGGCATTTTGAAATGTTGAGTAGCAGTGGTCCAATGTTTTACCAGTGTGAGTACTACAGTCAATGTGTAGGTAGAACTTCGGTAGTGTTTTCCTCAAACTTGCTTTGTTAAAATCCCCAGCTACAATAAATGCTGCCTCAGGATGTGTGGTTTCCGGTGTAGTACTTTTCTGCCGGCGTGATATCGGCTTGAGGGGGAATATACACGGCTGTGACTATAACCGAAGAGAATTCTCTTGGGAGGGAATACGGTCGGCATTTGATTGTGAGGTATTCAAGATCGGGTGAACAAAAGGATTTGAGTTTCTGTATGTTACCACAATCACACCATGAGCGGTTAACCATGAAACATACATCCCGCCTTTCTCTTCCCGGAGAGTTCTTTATTCCTGTCTGTGCGATGTACTGAGAACTCAGACGGCTGAATGGACGAGGACAGTATATCCAGAGAGAGCCTTGTTACAATCCCTGATGTCTCTCTGGAAGGAGATCCTCTCTCTGAGCTCGTCTAGTTTATTATCCAGAGACTGAACATTAGCGAGTAATATACTCGGAAGCGGTGGATGGTGTGCACGCCTCCTAAGTCGGGCATAAAGTCCACTCCGAATACCTCTTCTCCACCGGCGGTGTTTCGGATCAGCCTCTGGAATAAGTTAAATTGCCCAGGGGGGTACGAACAGAGGATGCAATTCGGAAAAGTCATATTCCTGGTGAGTTACCGCCACTCTGATATCCAAAGGTTATTTCCGTCTGTATGTAATAACACAAAATAAAATTCTGGTCTAATAATGTAAGAAATAACACAGGAAAAAACAAACTACTGCATAGTTGCTTAGGAGCTAGATGCAGAGCTGCCATATCTGTTGGTGCCGTCTTGCTGGGGTAAAAGCATAAAATGTGAAGATCATTTCTGATGCCATTAACGAAGGTGCCTGGGGGAAAGCAGCAGTGGAGCAATATATTTTCCTAATGTGGCTAATGAGAGCTGTGGTGACTCAGGAGCCTATAACACAGCACAGTCTAGTCTGCACTTACAGCCAATCAGGAGCCTCCATTCCTCACCTCAATGCCCGGCTATTGCCCCATTTCCAATTAGAGAATTTTCAGTTAAAACTACATTTACAGGTGGGCCAAAAAGTTCATTTTTACGAACGCTAGATAAGGTCAAATCGTAAAGGCCAGACCAATCGTACCTTCATAAAGAAATACCATGCAGACATCATTTTCACAGACAAAGGCTGGGATTCCTGCTAGCTCATCACCCAGTGAAAGTACCAGCCTTAACCTCACCACAACAAACTGTTGTTTTTAAATCAGAGGATTTAAAAATTGAGCTCTAGATCTGGGGATTTAATCTCTCTCTCTCACACTCTCTCCCTCTCTCCCTCTCTCTCTCTAAATCCCTCTTCTCTCTCCCCCTTTCACTCATTCTCACTTCCTCTATCCCTCCCTCTCTCCCTCTATCCACAGACATCTGCTTCAAACCATCTGTCTCACAATGCAACAAATGCCTGTCAGTCAGTCTGAGAGTGAAAGTGGAGAGAGCGGAGAGAGTGATAGCATGTGGGGATAGAATTGGGCTATTACGGAGGCCAACTCTCCACAGGTATCACATGGGGCAACAAGAGTCAGGGTTCATAGGCACTTGGGTGCATTGTGGCAGAGATGGACCCAGCTGGCTACCATAGATCCTTCTCCTAGATTTTATATTTGTTCCCTTTTCCCTACCGAGCATCAGGTTCAAATGCTGGAGAGAACCTAATATCATTATTCAGGAAGGCACAGGTGCGGGAGAGGTGGAGAAAAGGTGGAGACAGGAGGGAGAGAGAATGGCAAGGAGCAGTGGGAGGGGAGGGCGGGTCAACAAAAGTGTGGATACAGAATTAAACAGTGTGCAATTACCAATCTACTAGTTGAAAAATGACAGGTTGGCCCTTAAAATGGGCAATCTGCTTTTGCTATATCCATTTTTAGACTCATAAATTAATGATATATACCTATTTAATCTTGAAAAATATAACTTAGAAATGCTTTATGAGTTCAACTGTCGTAGTTCAACTGTCGTACCCCATCAGAACCCAAAATATAGCTTGTTTTACTCCACTGTCTTTAAACAATATAATTGTAAATTAACACTGTATAGCTTCAAAATATGGATAAAACTATAATTTTGATATCAGGGATATGATTTGATATTGTGGATACAGTCAGTCCTTACATCCATAGCGCTGACATTTCTCTAGCTCCATCCCTCAGTGGTTTACTGAAACAGTAGCAGGGTGAGCTTTGTTATTGTTTAAACTGCCCCTTTAACTGAAACCAACCAGTACAACGTGAGAGGATTGCCAACAGAGAGGAAACGACTACACAGCGAGCATTCCCTTTGTTTTCTTCTTCTCCCCAGTGGAACTCTTCCAGACGGCTGATTTGAATAGCATTTTTTAAAGAATGCTACCTGACCAAAGATATGAATAAAGTCTGTTTAATTGGATGTGTGTGTGTGTGTGTGTGTGTGTGTATGTGTGTGTGTGTGTGTGTGTGTGTGTGTGTGTGTGTGTGTGTGTGTGTGTGTGTGTGTGTGTGTGTGTGTGTGTGTGTTTGCAATGCCTGTGTATGGAGGTTGCTGGTTGAATAAGATTAAATTATCATGACGTAATCATGTTCAACACTATTCCTGGGTATGAAGAAAAAAACAATATTTTCTTACCATCCACCAACACGTTGAATCAAGGCTTCTCTCCATCTCTCAAAGTTACCTTGGCTACAGCCATCTTTCACTTCTGGAAATTAATCTCATATCTCAGTTCTGTAGCGTCTGTGTGTTGCCCTTATTTCTCATTTCAGTCTCGTCTCTCCCTCTCTCCATGTCTCCTTTGCTAAGCTAATGCAATACAGAGCTCTGAGACATTTGGGCGGGGACCTGTGTATGTTTTGGACAGTGTTTGTGATAGAGGCTGGGTGGGTACAACAAACAGATGCCCAGACTCAGTCTCATTCATACACAAACACAGGCAGGGGGGTGACCCCACCTCCACCAGCGTCTGGAAAAAAAACGTATACCTTTAGTCTTTGCGGCGTGTGATTGGGCCTCAATGTGGGAGCCTTGTGTTTCCGCACAGGGAATGTTAATGCCTCTCTGTCTGCAGGCATCCTGCTGGGTGGTAGAATGCAGACAGAGCACAGAGAGGTCAGCACTGCAGAGGACAGGACACACAATCCAGACACGCCCCTCAGACTACAGCTGCATTAGACAGACCAGGGTTTCACTGCAGGCGATGGCATTAAAGAAGGGCTAGACCGAAGAGATTTATGTACTTAAGTTATGCACATGTAACTCATACTCTCACACACGGTCACTCCGTTAGATATAATAATAATAATCATATACATCATTGGAAATTGTGGTTATTTTGAATGTTGTATATTTTAAATTGTATCATTGAAATATTTGCCAGCAGCATGTTAAAAGAAAATTACACTCCAAAACTATATTTTGGTATTTGTTTCATTAGTCCGCTGTTGATACAGTCCCAACATTTTTTTCAAAGTTCTATATCTTGAAAACGTGATTGTTGACATTGTTGAGGGGATTGTTGACAAAACACTTTGTGAATGTATCAACAGTAGACTAGTGAAACAAATGCCAAAATATAGTTTTTGAGTGGTGTTTCCTTTAACTGGGAAGGAAAACATTCCAGTGGATCAGTTCCATTTAGCTTCCTTTACTCTGCACGACTGGCTTATCTCTGTCTCGCCACAAGGGCACAACCTCTGAGAAGTGCATTCTGGTCCACCTCTCTGGATAACAGTTGTGTGTTTGTGTACTGGCCGTGTGATAGCAGACTGAAGCATAGCTACCTAGTATAGTACATAGCTACTTGACTATTCTAGTGCTTTTGGGGAACTGCATGGCCACTCACGACTAGGACGCTGAGTTAAGATACAGTGTGAGGTCCTTCAAATGAATTGAACAACATCTTTTGAAGCCTATATGGCTCAAGTTGAGAAGAGCTATTGTATTAGATGAAACCTTTGGTTTGACCTTTAACACCCCATAACAACCCAATAAGAAAACATTGAAGGCCATGACATTTTAAACCTACATAAAACAGGTCCAGCAAGATTATGGATTGTCCATAGCTTCACTGAGATGCATCTGCATAACACAATACAAGTGTGAATGTGGTGAGGCTGATTACCGTAGAACTTAAATTACATTCTATGCTGTGATTGCCCTTCACTAAGTGCTATAGAGCATTTTCAGCTCTAACACATTTATTGACATCCTCTGAGGACTCACTAACATCTCACTGGTAAACAGGTGCTAATGTAGAAGAGTACCTTTGAGGAGTCCTCTGTCGACCTATTTGTGCACTCAACTATCGTGTTTGTTTGTCTGCCTTGATACTTTCTGTCAAGCGTTCCTTGTATTTGACAATGTAAAAAACAAGCAAATTAACAGTAAACAGACGAGCTGGCTTTGGTTAAAATCAGTTGTTTCCTCAGCTGGGCTCACAGTTAGTTTGTTCAGTAGGTGTTGATGTGCCTAGGTGGGTGTTAACGATGTGGAGGCTGGAACTCAGAAAGATGCTCTGTGTTAATCATCTAGGGCTCATTAGAGTATGCTCTGGTCTGGTCTGGTCCACAGGAGACCTCTCGGGAGTCTAGAGAAAGACGGTGGACATTTTATTAATCCTCATTTGGACCTGGATAACATTTCTACTCCACACCTGTACTTCATGATAGAGAAATATTTGAATTGCAATCAAGTCATTTTGAAATAGGCCAAGAAACCACATTGTGTATCTAATGTTATTATGCAGTAGGTACATAGGGTGGGAAAATGTGGGCATCTTGAAGGTGATGGGCATAAAAATAACTTAATGACATAAAAAATAATAAGATTAGCTAAATTTACTCTGACTTTACCCAGACCTCTATCCTGACATTTCAGCTCTCTGTCACCTGAGGTTTGAGCCGCCAACATTCAGTCATCGGTTTACTTCCCTTATATTGCCACCAGTGTTGTAGTGCTAGTCTCGGTCTCAAGACTACCTATTGAGTGTCTCGGTGTTGTCTCATACATTTGTACTCGGTCTTGACTTGGTCTCAGACAGTGAGGACTTGTAATTTCTTCCCGAGACCGCCAGGCCAAATATATACACTCCTTTCTTAAACTTTAATACAGTATCTTAACAGCAGTGGAGGCTCCTCAGAAGAGGAAGGGGAGGACCTTTTATAAAAAATACAAATTGTAAAACATTTAAAAGTTATCATTTTTAGATAAAACTATACCTAATGTTTTCACGTCACCAAATAATTGATTAAAACACACTGTTTGGCAATGAAGGTCTACAGTAGCCTCAACAGCACTCTGTTGGGTAGCACCATGGTGTAGCCAGAGGACAGCTAGCTTCCGTCCTCCTCTGGGTACGTTGACTTCAATACAAAACCTAGGAGGCTCATGGCTCTCAACCCCTTCCATAGACTTACACAGTGATTATGACAACTTCCTCCAATCTATCAGAGCTCTTGCAGCATGAACTGACATGTTGTCCACCCAATCAAAGGGTCAGAGAATAAATCTAGTACTGAAAGCCCAAACTACAGCTAGCTAGCACTGCAGTGCATAACATGTGGTGAGTGGTTGACTCAAAGAGAGAGAAAGACAATAGTGAACAGTTTTGAACAAATTAATTGTAAATGCAAGAAAGAGAGAGAGAGATAGCAAACGCAGCTAGTGAGTTTAACATACTCAAACACCCGGCTTAAGCTGAGGGATGCTATGTTAGCTAGCTAACTGTGACTATCCAACACATCATTGGAACTCTTCCAAGTTAAGGTAAGATTTTGGTTTTATTGCCACATAGCCCGCTGGTGTAACTGCTAAACTGCTTACTGACTGTGCACTGTAACGTTTCTGCATGATTGTAGCAGGTTTACTAGGGTGTTAGTTACATTGCCTATGTTGACTATGACGTTACTTTAGCTAAGATGGTGACAAGGATGTAGGCTGAGTGTAGCGGTTATGATGTGGTTTGGCTTGGAAATGTTTTTTCGCCTGGTCACATACATGTGTTGTGCATTGAAGTCCACAAGCAAAGGGAAAAGGTGAGAGGAGAGCCATAGATGCGAGAACAAATACAAAGTGGCTGCTATGAAAGAGAACTGTGTTTACCTTTGATCAGGGGTATTCATGCCACCGATTCTGTTGAAAAAAGTTTCTTAAACAGAAGTAAACTGAATGAAACGGGGATAAACATAACTGATTTTGTCCAATAGAAACACTCGTTTGCAACTGTTGGACTAATGATTACACACTATATAAGCTAGATGCAGGCAAGAGTGTGCAAGGAGGTATTGAATATGTCAATGTCTGTCCATGTGTCATCTTAAATGTTTATCTCGACCTGAGAGCACCTACGTTATGCTGTAAACTTTCATTCATAGGCTAGGTTGTAGCAACCTCATGATGGTTATAGAGACAATTCGAGTATCGAATGTTACATTGAATATATCAATGTTACATTGAACTGGGTGAATGGACTATGAATGTCAGTCATCCAATATGCTGTAATTGAAATGCTTATGAAAAAAAATAATTCTCCCTAATTTTAAATGACACCAATCGCGACTGCTTTACATCGTTAATATACAGTACCAGTCAAAAGTTTGGACACAACTACTCATTCAAGGGTTTGTCTTTATTTTTACTATTTTCTACATTGTCGATAATAGTGAAGACATCAAAACTATGAAATAACACATATGGAATCAAGTAGTGAATGTAACGTTCTTTGCTTCACGGAAACATGGCTCACTTGAGAGAGGCTAACGGAATCGGTGCAGTCAGCTGGTTTCTGCACGCATCGCGCCGACAGAAACAAACATCTTTCTGGTAAGAAGAGGGGCGAGGGCGTATACCTTATGAGTAACGAGACGTGGTGTGATCACAACAACATACAGGAACTCAAGTCCTTCTGTTCACCTGATGTATCTACCAAGGGAATTGTCTTCGATTATAATCACATCCGTATATATTCCCTCCAAACAGAAATATCGATGGCCTTGAACAAACTTTATTTGACTCTTTGCAAACTGGAAACCACATATCCTGAGGCTGCATTCATTGTAGCTGGGGATTTTAACAAGGCTAATCTGAAAACAAGACTCCCTAAATTGTATCAGCATATCGATTGCACAACCAGGGCTGGTAAAACCTTGGATCATTGCTATTCTAACTTCTGCGACGCATATAAGTCCCTCCCCCGCCCTCCTTTCGGAAAAGCTGACCACGACTCCATTTTGTTGCTCCCTGCCTACAGACAGAAACTAAAACAAGAAGCTCCCGCGCTCAGGTCTGTTCAACGTTGGTCCGACCAATCTGATTCCACGCTTCAAGACTGCTTCGATCACGTGGATTGGGATATGTTCCGCATTGCTTCCAACAACAACATTGACGAATACGCTGATTCGGTGAGCGAGTTCATTAGATATTGCATTGACGATGTCGTTCCCATAGCAATGATTAAAACATTCCCAAAACAGAAACCGTGGATTGATGGCAGCATTCGCGTGAAACTGAAAGTGCGAACCACTGCTTTTAACCAGGGAAAGGTGACCGGAAACATGACCGAATACAAACAGTGTAACTATTCCCTCCGCAAGGCAATCAAACAAGCTAAGCATCAGTATAGAGACAAAGTAGAGTCACAATTCAACGGCTCAGACACAAGAGGTATGTGGCAGGGTCTACAGTCAATCACGGATTACAAAAAGAAAACCAGCCACATCTTGGACCAGGATGTCTTGCTCCCAGGCAGACTAAATAACTTTTTTGCCGCTTTGAGGACAATATAGTGCCACTGACATGGCCCGCAACTAAAACCTGCGGACTCTCCTTCACTGCAGCCTACGTGAGTAAAACATTTAAACATGTTAACCCTAGCAAGGCTGCAGGCCCAGACGGCATCCCCAGCCGCATCCTCAGAGCATGCGCAGACCAGCTGGCTGGTGTGTTTACGGACATATTCAATCAATCCTTATCCCAGTCTGCTGTTCCCACATGCTTCAAGAGGGCCACCATTGTCCCTGTTCCCAAGAAAGCTAAGGTAACTGAGCTAAACGACTACCGCCCCGTAGCACTCACTTCCGTCATCATGAAGTGCTTTGAGAGACTAGTCAAGGACCATAACACCTCCAACCTGCCTGACACCCTAGACCCACTCCAATTTGCTTACCGCCCAAATAGGTCCACAGATGATGCAATCGCAACCACACTGCACACTGCCCTAACCCATCTGGACAAGAGGAATACCTATATGAGAATGCTGTTCATCGACTACAGCTCAGCATTTAACACCATAGTACCCTCCAAACTCGTCATCAAGCTCGAGACCCTGGGTCTCGACCCCGCCCTGTGCAACTGGGTACTGGACTTCCTGACGGCCCCCCCAACATCTCCACCCCGCTGATCCTCAACACTGGGGCCCCACAAGGGTGCGTTCTGAGCCCTCTCCTGTACTCCCTGTTCACCCACGACTGCGTGGCCATGCACGCTTCCAACTTAAATCATCAAGTTTGCGGACGACACTACAGTAGTAGGCTTGATTACTAACAACGATGAGACGGCCTACAGGGAGGAGGTGAGGGCCCTCGGAGTGTGGTATCAGGAAAATAACCTCACACTCAATGTCAACAAAACAAAGGAGATGATTGTGGACTTCAGGAAACAGCAGAGGGAGCACCCCCCTATCCACATCGATGGGACAGTAGTGGAGAGGGTGGAAAGTTTTCAGTTCCTCGGCGTACACATCATGGAAAAACTGAATTGGTCCACCCACACAGACAGCGTTGTGAAGAAGGCGGAAGGAGGAGGGTGAAGAAATTTGGCTTGACACCAAAAGCACACAAACTTTTACAGATGCACAATCGAGAGCATCCTGTCGGGCTGTATCACCGCCTGGTACGGCAACTGCTCCGCCCACAACCGTAAGGCTCTCCACAGGGTAGTGAGGTCTGCACAACGCATCACCGGGGGCAAACTACCTGCCCTCCAGGACACCTACACCACTCGATGTCACAGGAAGGCCATAAAGATCATCAAGGACAACAACCACCTGAGCCACTGCCTGTTCACCCCGCTATCATCCAGAAGGCGAGGTCAGTACAGGTGCATAAAAAGCAGGGACCGAGAGACTGAAAAACAGCTTCTATCTCAAGGCCATCAGACTGTTAAACAGCCACCACTAACATTGAGTGGCTGCTGCCAACACACTGACTCAACTCCAACCACTTTAATAATGGGAATTGATGGAAATTGATGTAAAATATATCACTAGCCACTTTAAACAATGCTACTTAATATAATGTTTACATACCCTACATTACTCATCTCATATGTATATACACTGTACTCTATATCATCTACTGCATCTTTATGTAATACATGTATCACTAGCCACTTTAAACTATGCCACTTTGTTTACATACCCTACATTACTCATCTCATATGTATATACTGTACTCGATACCATCTACTGCATCTTGCCTATGCCGTTCTGTACCATCACTCATTCATATATCTTTCTGTACATATTCTTTATCCCTTTACACTTGTGTGTGTATAAGGTAGTAGTTTTGGAATTGTTAGGTTAGATTACTCGTTGGTTATTACTGCATTGTCGGAACTAGAAGCACAAGCATTTCGATACACTCGCATTAACATCTGCTAACCATGTTTATGTGACAAATACATTTGATTTGATTTTGATTTGAAGTAGTAACCAAAAAAGTGATAAACAAATCAAAATATATTTTATATTTGAGATTCTTCAAAGTAGCCACCCTTTGCCTTGATGACAGCTTTGCACACTCTTGGCATTCTCTCAACCATGCATTTCAATTCACATGTGTGCCTTGTTAAAAGTTAATTTGTGGAATTTCTTTCCTTCTTAATGCGTTTGAGCCAATCCGTTGTGTTGTGACAAGGTAGTTGTGGTATACAGAAGATAGCCCTATTTGGTAAAAGACCAAGTCCAGATTATGTCAATAACAGCTCAAATAAGCAAAGAGGAGCAAAAGTCCACCATTACTTTAAGACATGAAGGTCAGTCGTTGCAGAACATTTCAAGAACTTTGAAAGTTGGTTCAACTGCAGTAGCAAAAACCATCCAGCGTTATTATGAATCTGACTGTCACGAGGACCACCACACGAAAGGAAGACCCAGAGTTACCTCTGCTGCAGAGGATAAGTTCATTAGAGCTACCAGCTTCAGAAATTGCAGCCCAAATAAATGTTCACAGAGTTCAGGTAACAGACACATCTCAACATCAACTGTTCAGAGGTGACTGCATGAATCAGGCCTTCATGGGAGAATTTCTGCAAAGAAACCACTACTGAAGGACACCAATAAGAAGAAGACTTGCTTGGACCAAGAAACACAAACAATGGACATTAGACCGGTGGAAATCTGTCCTTTGGTCTGATGAGTGCAAATTTGAGATTTTTGGTTCTAACCGCCGTGTCTTTGTGAGACGCAGACTAGGGGAATGAATGATCTTCGCATGTGTGGTTCCCACCGTGAAGCATGGAGGAAGAGGGGTGATGGCGTGGTGGTATTTTGCTGGTGACACTGTCTGTGATTTATTAAGAATTCAAGGCACATTTAACCAGCATGTCTACCACAGCATTCTGCAGTGATACGCCATCCCATCTGGTTTGCGCTTAGTGGGACTATAATTTGTTTTCAACAATACAATGACCAAACACAACTCTGGGCTATGTAAGGGCTATTTGACCAAGAAGGAGAGTGATGGTGCTGCATCAGATGACCTGGCCTCCACCATCAACCGATCTCAACCCAATTGAGAAGGTTTGAGATGATTTGAACCGCAGAGAGAAGGAAAAGCAGCCAACAAGTCCTCAGCATATGTGGGAACTCCTTTAAGACTGTTGTAAAAGCATTCCTCATGAAGCTGGTTGAGAGAATGCCAAGAGTGTGCAAAGCTTCCATCATGGTAAAGAAGGGCTCCTTTGAAGAATCTAAAACCTAAAATATATTTATTGTTTAACACTTTTTTGGTTGCTGCATGATTTCATATGTTATTTCATAGTTTTGATGTCTTCACTATTATTATACAATGTTGAAAATAGTGACATTTAAGAAAAACCCTTGAATGAGAAGGTGTGTCCAAACTTTTGACTGGTACTGTATATTATAGACATGTTTGCACACTGGCAAACCTATAGGCCTTCAGTGTGTGACAGGTTTGTGATGCTGAAAAGACCGCAACCATAAAACCAGAGCACTCATGTAGGAGAGTGCACTAAAACACAAAGGGCCAGCGATGTAGTGGCGGTATGCAGGTATAAGCCGAATACACACTTTTTTTCTCTCAGTGGGAAGTGCTAGTTAGTAGGCTATTTGTGATGCACATTGTCATCATGGGCTGTTAACTCTTAACTCTTTCAAATCAAATCAAAGTTTATTTGTCACGTGAGCCAAAAATACAACAGGTGTAGATCTGACAGTGAAATGGTTACTTACAAGCCCTAAGCAACAGTGCAATTTTTAAGTAAAAAAATAGGTATTAGGTAAACAATAGATAAGTAAAGAAATACAAAATAAAAATAAAAAGTAAAATGACGGTGAAAGTAACAGTAGCGAGGCTATATTCAGGTGGTACCGGTACAGAGTCAATGTGCCAATGTGGTTGGCGGGACACAATGCAAATAGTCCGGGTACCCATTTGATTACCTAAAAGCTGTTGAGAAGCCTTTTGGTCCTAGACTTGGAGCTCCGGTACCAATCCGGTACCAATTGCCATGCAATTGCAGAGGAAACAGTCTATGACTGGGGTGGCTGGGGTCATTGACAATTTCTAGGGCTTTCCTCTGACACCGCCTGGTTTAGAGGTCCTGGATGGCAGGAAGCTTAGCCCCAGTGATGTACTGGGACGTACGTACTACCCTCTCTAGTGCCTTGCAGTCAGAGGCCGAGCAGTTGCCGTACCAGGCAGTGATGCAACCAGTCAGGATGCTCTCGATGTTGCAGCTGTAGAATCTTATGAGGATCTGAGGACCCATGCCAAATCTTTTCAGTCTCCTGAGGGGGAATAGGCTTTGTCGTGCTCGCTTCACGACTGTCTTGGTGTGTTTGGACCATTCTAGTTTGTTGGTGATGTGGACACCAAGGAACTTGAAGCTCTCAACCTGCTCCACTAAAGCCCCGTCAATGAGAATGGGGGCGTGCTCGGTCCTCCTTTTCCTGTAGTCCACAATCATCTCCTTTGTCTTGATTACGTTGAGGGATAGGTTCTTATTCTGGCACCACACGGCCAGGTCTCTGACCTCCTCCCTATAGACTGTCTCATCGTTGATGGTGATCAGGCCTACCACTGTTGTATCGTCAGCAAACTTAATGATGGTGTTGGAGTCGTGCCTGGCATTGCAGTCGTGGGTGAACAGGGAGTACAGGAGGAGACTGAGCACGCACCCCTGAGAGGCTCCAGTGTTGAGGATCAGCATGGCAGAGGTGTTTCTACCTACCCTTACCACCTGGGGGAGGCCCGTCAGGAAGTCCAGATCCAGTTGCAGAGGGAGGTGTTTAGTCCCAGGATCCTTAGCTTAGTGATGAGCTTTGAGGGCACTATGGTGTTAATTGCTGCGCTGTAGTCATGGAATAGCATTCTCACATAGGTGTTCCTTTTCTCCAGGTGGGAAAGGGCAGTGTGGAGTGCAATAGAGAGTGCATCATCTGTGGATCTGTTTGAGGGGTATGCAAATTGGAGTGGGTCTAGGGTTTCTGGGATAATGGTGTTAATGTAAACCATTACCAGCCTTTCAAAGCACTTCATGGCTATGGACGTGAATGCTACCGGTCTGTAGTCAGGTTACCTTAGTGCTCTTGGGCACAGGGACTATGATGGTCTGCATGTTGTTATGACAGACTCAATTAGGGACATGTTAAAAATGTCAGTGAAGACACCTGCCAGTTAGTCTGCACATGCCCGGAGCACACGTCCTGGTAATCCGTTTGGCCCAGTGGCCTTGTGAATGTTGACCTGTTTGAAGGTCTGAGGCAGAGAATCCCAGTGGAGAGAGGGGAACCGGCCAGGCAGAGACAGCAAGGGCAACTCACATCAAATCAAATCAAATTGTATTGGTCACATGTACATGGTTAGCAGATGATAATGCGAGTGTAGCGAAATGCTTGTGCTTCTAGTTCCGACCGTGCAGTAATATCTAACAACTAATCTAACAATTTCACAACAACTACCAGTTTCACAACAACTTCCTAAATACACACAATTGTAAAGGAATTAATAAGAATATATACATATAAATATATGGATGAGCGATGGCCGTGTGACAAAAGCAAGATGCAGTAGATGATTTAGAGTACAGTATATACATATGAGATGAGTAATGTAGGGTATGTAAATATTTTATAGAGTGGCATTGTTTAAAGTGACTAGTGATACATGTATTACATCCAATTTTTTATTATTAAAGTGGCTAGAGAGAGCGTAAGTTGTCCGGAACAGCTGATGTTCTCATGTATGCCTCAGTGTTGATTGCCTCAAAGCGAGCATAGAAGTGATTTAGCTCGTCTGGTAGGCTGGTGTCACAGGGCAGCTCTCGGCTGTGCTTCCCTTTGTAGTTTGTAATAGTATGCAAGCCCTGCCACATCCGATGAGTGTCGGAGCCGGTGTAGTACGATTCAATCTTAGTCCTGTATTGGCGATTTGCCTGTTTGATGGTTCGTCTGAGAATCCGGCACCTTGAAAGCGGCAGCTCTAACCTTTAGCTAAGTGCGAATGTTGTCTGTAATCAATGGCTTCTGGTTGGGGTATGTATGTACAGTCACTGTGGGAATGATGTCCTCGATGCACTTATTGATGAAGCCAATGACTGATTTGGTGTACTCCACATTGCCATCGGAAGAATATCGGAACATACAGTGCCTTGTGAAAGTATTCGGCCCCCTTGAACTTTGTGACCTTTTGCCACATTTCAGGCTTCAAACATAAAGATATAAAACTGTATTTTTTTGTGAAGAATCAACAACAAGTGGGACACAATCATGAAGTGGAACGACATTTATTGGATATTTCAAACTTTTTTAACAAATCAAAAACTGAAAAATTGGGCGTGCAAAATTATTCAGCCCCCTTAAGTTAATACTTTGTAGCGCCACCTTTTGCTGCGATTACAGCTGTAAGTCGCTTGGGGTATGTCTCTATCAGTTTTGCACATCGAGAGACTGACATTTTTTCCCATTCCTCCTTGCAAAACAGCTCGAGCTCAGTGAGGTTGGATGGAGAGCATTTGTGAACAGCAGTTTTCAGTTCTTTCCACAGATTCTCGATTGGATTCAGGTCTGGACTTTGACTTGGCCATTCTAACACCGGGATATGTTTATTTTTGAACCATTCCATTGTAGATTTTGCTTTATGTTTTGGATCATTGTCTTGTTGGAAGACAAATCTCCGTCCCAGTCTCAGGTCTTTTGCAGACTCCATCAGGTTTTCTTCCAGAAGGGTCCTGTATTTGGCTACATCCATCTTCCCATCAGCTGAAAGTTTAGAGGGACGGCCAGGTCTTGGTAGATTTGCAGTGGTCTGATACTCCTTCCATTTCAATATTACCGCTTGCACAGTGCTCCTTGGGATGTTTAAAGCTTGGGAAATCTTTTTGTATCCAAATCCGGCTTTAAACTTCTTCACAACAGTATCTCGGACCTGCCTGGTGTGTTCCTTGTTCTTCATGATGCTCTCTGCACTTTTAACGGACCTCTGAGACTATCACAGTGCAGGTGCATTTATACGGAGACTTGATTACACACAGGTGGATTGTATTTATCATCATTAGTCATTTAGGTCAACATTGGATCATTCAGAGATCCTCACTGAACTTCTGGAGAGAGTTTGCTGCACTGAAAGTAAAAGGGCTGAATAATTTTGCACGCCCAATTTTTCAGTTTTTGATTTGTTAAAAAAGATAATATTGAAATGGAAGGAGTATCAGACCACTGCAAATCTACCAAGACCTGGCCGTCCCTCTAAACTTTCAGCTCATACAAGGAGAAGACTGATCAGAGATGCAGCCAAGAGGCCCATGATCACTCTGGATGAACTGCAGAGATCTACAGCTGAGGTGGGAGACTTTGTCTCAACAATCAGTCGTATATTGCACAAATCTGGCCTTTATGGAAGAGTGGCAAGAAGAAAGCCATTTCTTAAAGATATCCATAAAAAGTGTTGTTTAAAGTTTGCCACAAGCCACCTGGGAGACACACCAAACATGTGGAAGAAGGTGCTCTGGTCAGATGAAACCAAAATTGAGCTTTTTGCAACAATGCAAAACGTTATGTTTGGCGTAAAAGCAACACAGCTCATCACCCTGAACACACCATCCCCACTGTCAAACATGGTGGTGGCAGCATCATGGTTTGGGCCTGATTTTCTTCAGCAGGGACAGGGAAGATGGTTAAAATTGATGGGAAGATGGATGTAGCCAAATACAGGACCATTCTGGAAGAAAACCTGATGGAGTCTGCAAAAGACCTGAGACTGGGACGGAGATTTGTCTTCCAACAAGACAATGATCCAAAACATAAAGCAAAATCTACAATGGAATGGTTCAAAAATAAACATATCCAGGTGTTAGAATGGCCAAGTCAAAGTCCAGACCTGAATCCAATCTAGAATCTGTGGAAAGAACTGAAAACTGCTGTTCACAAATGCTCTCCATCCAACCTCACTGAGCTCGAGCTGTTTTGCAAGGAGGAATGGGAAAAAATTTCAGTCTCTCGATGTGCAAAACTGATAGAGACATACCCCAAGCGACTTACAGCTGTAATCGCAGCAAAAGGTGGCGCTACAAAGTATTAACTTAAGGGGGCTGAATAATTTTGCACGCCCAATTTTTCAGTTTTTGATTTGTTAAAAAAGTTTGAAATATCCAATAAATGTCGTTCCACTTCATGATTGTGTCCCACTTGTTGTTGATTCTTCACAAAAAAATACAGTTTTATATCTTTATGTTTGAAGCCTGAAATGTGGCAAAAGGTCGCAAAGTTCAAGGGGGCCGAATACTTTCGCAAGGCACTGTATTCCAGTCTGTGCTAGCAAAACAGTCCTGTAGTTTAGCATCTGCTTCATCTGACCACTTTTTTTTATAGACCGAGTCACTGGGGCTTCCTGCTTTAATGTTTGCTTGTAAGCAGGAATCAGGAAGATAGGATTATGGTCAGATTTGCCAAATGGAGAGCGAGGCAGAGATTTGTATGCGTCTCTGTGTGTAGAGTAAAGGTGATCTATAATTTTTTTCCCCTCTGGTTAAGCAGTCATCTAAAGTTGCACTATAGCAACGTCCTGTAAACACACAGTCCAGTTCAAAGTGAATGTGTAACATGTACGCTGGAAGTCGGGAAGCAAGTACAGGGAGTGTATTTAATAAATGAATGAACATGGAACAAAACAAGACACACGAATAGCGTACAGACATGAAACACTGGAACAGAAACAATAACGCCTAGGGAAAAAAACAAAGGGAGTGACAGATATAGGGAAGGTAATCAGGAAGGTGATCGAGTCCAGGGGAGTCTGATGAGGCGCTGGTGCGCGTAACGATCGTGACAGGTGTGCCTAATAATAAGCAGACTGGCGACCTCGAGCGCCCGAGAGGGTGTATACGTGACAGAATGATGGCAGGCCTGTGTGGCAAATAGCTTGTTTGTATAAAGGTCTACTGTAGCTTTGATTGGCTATAGTGCACCGGTCTCTGTAGACTACGGTCCTGGACAAGACAGATGTTTTTATTCGGTTTTATTTACTGCAGTGTCTATTAATTGTCCATGTGCAAAGCCGCTTTCCCACTCTATATTGCTATAGAATTTTCACAAATGCCTTAGTATACGTAATTCCCAAAGAAGAAGGTAAGAATTTATGAAAACTTGAAAATGACCATATCTAAGAAGTCGCTTGTTAGAAAATGTTTTTAAAAAGTTTCATACTCTTCCTGGAGGTGGATATGAACAGATTTCTATAAGATTTCAAGTTGCTAAAACGCTGTCAATTCCATTTTAAATGCAACATTGTTTCACACACAGAAGTAATTTTCCAAGAGATGTCTTACCATTTTGTAAAAATGGTCCCACCCATTAAAACTGTGTCGGGATCGGTGTCCCTTCCACAGGATGGTTGAGCTAACATAGGCTAATTGCATTAGCCCGACGTTGTAAGTAACAAGAACATTTCCCAGGACATAGACATAAACTCAGCAAAAAAATAAACGTCCTCTCACTGTCAGCTGCGTTTATTTTCAGCAAACTTTACATGTAGATATTTGTATGAACATAACAAGATTCCACAACTGAGACATAAACTGAACAAGTTTACAGACATGTGGCTAACAGAAAGGGAATAATGTGTCCCTGAACAAAGGGGGATCAAAATCAAAAGTAACAGTCAGTATCTGGTGTGGCCAACAGCTGCATTAAGTACTGCAGTGCATCTCCTCCTCATGGACTGCACCGGATTTGCCAGTTCTTGCTGTGAGATGTTACCCCACTCTTCCACCAAGGCACCTTTAAGTTCCCAGACATTTCTGGGGAGAATGGCCCTCACCCTCCGATCCAACAGGTCCCAGACGTGCTCAATGGGATTGAAATCCGGGCTCTTTGCTGGCCATGGCAGAACACTGACATCCCTGTCCTGCAGGAAATCACACACAGAACGAGCAGTATGGCTCGTGGCATTGTCATGCTGGAGGGTCATGTCAGGATGAGCCTGCAGGACGGGTACCACATGAGGGAGGAGGATGTCTGCCCTGCAATGCACAGCATTGAGATTGCCTGCAATGACAACAAGCTCAGTCCGATGATGCTGTGTCACACCGCCCCAGACCATGATGGACCCTCCACCTCCATATCGATCCCGCTCCAGAGTACAGGCCTCGGTGTAACGCTCCGGCCATCACCCCTGGTGAGACAAAACTGTGACTCGTCAGTTTATTTTTATTTTCTTAAAACCTCATTGTTGGGCGTGTAAGGAAGAATTTCACAGTAAGGTTTGGTGCATGTGGCAAATAAAAATGTATTTGATTTTGATTTGATTTGTTAGCAAGAGGCCAACACTATCCACCTACTGTACGGAATTCTTTGAAACCATGTCCACTCATCACATGGATGCTGTGGGTTAAATCCCTGGCTCCAGAAAGATGATCAGTGTGAATGTACGAGTGTGAATAAAAATGAATCTTTCTCTCTAGTATGAGCAAGACCCCTGTTCTGATAGTTAGCACAAAGACGGGTTCGCTCTGTCACGTGTCATATTAACTGACTCGGTATCCCCCTTTCCCTATTACATTATACTTATGCATGGATTAAAGGACATACAGAAGGATTGCTAAATCTGTTAACTGGCAAAGCATACCCAGGAATCTCTTCCATATGTTCTAACTGAGTATTTTGGTGGTGACAGTGAATATATTTTTATCTGATTGTAATAATTCAAATCATGTACTGTTACCTCACTCCACAAGACAGGATGAAGTGCTGCCAGGAGACAAAATCAGAGAGGTCATGTTAGCATGTCACTTTAAAATAACCATTATAATTATGACAATCTTGTCTAAGGCTTCAGCAGAAAAATGCTCTACGATACAAATCTACTGAGATGACCATTCCTGAGACATCTCTGTGACACTATGACACCGTCTCTGTGTGTTGGCTTGACGGACAGCTACACTCTCAGTATTGCCTGTCTGTCAGGCCTGGTTGACTTAGCGGCTGAGTGACAGCATCAGCCTGATTGCAGGTGCACCCACCGATTGTCCCATTGTTTTCTAGTGTTTACGCTAACTGACTGTAGAGAGACATGAGTAGTGAGACAGAGAGACATGAGTGATGAGTGCTGCTCCAACGGTTGCTGCTGGTCCTGTGTGTGTGTGTGTGTGTGTGTGTGTGTGTGTGTGTGTGCCGCAGAGTGGGATAAAGTGACCACATTTGACAAGAATTCCAGTCTATCAGTCTATTCACACATCCATGTGCTCCAATCACAGATGATATGAGTCATTTTGCACTTAGGGAAAATATTGGTGTTCGAATCTTAATTCATTCTTAATTCCATTGTGACAGACTATTAATGACAACATTGACTATTTAAAGATTTGCTGCTCTAAAAAAAATCTAAATAACTTAAACTAGCTTAAAAACATTGTGTCTATGGCCTCATCAATATTCAATGGATGAGTTGCACAATTGTACATGTTCACGTCACACGTCACACAGAACCTTCCATCAAACATCCCTGTCTGCCTGCTAGAGAGCCTCCAACCCAGAGGTAATAACGTCTCCACTATGACGCCAGCCACACATTTTAATTCC
Source organism: Oncorhynchus clarkii lewisi (assembly GCF_045791955.1). NCBI lineage: Eukaryota > Metazoa > Chordata > Actinopteri > Salmoniformes > Salmonidae > Oncorhynchus > Oncorhynchus clarkii. The sequence continues at coordinate 18,014,373 of NC_092175.1, read as the reverse complement.
GCTGCCTGCCGTTGGACTGTGCAGTAAGTGTATTTGACAGCGAGACACCTGTCTCTGAGGCTCACGACATCAGACACGGCTATGAGCCAGACCTCCTGCTGTGCCCCCCCCCCTCGGCCCCCCTCACCCACACACACAGCCCCTTGATCAGGAAATCCAATCAGGTACGATTTGTGAGATCCACCGGCTGCAACGTTCTACACAGTAATCAAAGCCTTGTGTCAGAGATGAAACTGGCGTCCGAGTCATACGTCCCTGTCACGGACACGCCCCTGCCATTAGTTGTGCTGTGAAGGATGTCGCTGAAAGATGGAGACTTTCACTCTATTGCAATTCTCCCCTCAGATTTTAAAATAGTGTGTGAGAACCTTTGAAGTGGTCACTGCTGTGGCTGAGCACTTCCTCTGTAGGCGAAGGTCTAGCCCTGCACAGCTTAATCAGATTTCAATTGTGGACACAGACTGTGAATTGTGTGATGATTAACTGTGCCTGAGACCTGAAGATGTCTCTAGGTGTTACATCTCGGAGCTAATGCCTAGCCTTGCGAAGTTAATTTTCAAAGCATCTCACAAAACATTTGTCTTTGTCAGATAACTTACAAAATGTACTCAGTTTCTGAAAGAATTCCATAGTGTGTGGTAGTGTGTGGTACTGTATATTGTTCCAAGTGACAAAGGTAGGTGTTGGAGGTATTTCACATGAATAGTCGAGAGAGAAAATATCATGAATGTTTCTTCTCTTTCATCTCAGATCCAAGAAACGTCAATAACCATCTAGCAGCGCTTCAAACATTAGCCAAGCTTTAAAACGGTATAAACATTTCCAGGGTCAGTACTGGGTCCATGAAAATAAGAGACAACAACACAAACAGATAGCTTTTACTGTTCAGGTCACGGCACAGGTTGTGGAGCGAGGAAGGAAGGGCAGAGGGGCCAGAGAAAAGCATGGGATTAGTAGTCTAATTTACAGCCTTCTCTCTGGGCTGTATCGATCGGTACAGTACAAGCCTCTGCCAGGGTCATGGCTCCACTGCAGCACAGTAAATGGAACGATGGACCCAGGACCCTGGACTGTAGCCAGACCTCATTCTCTGTCCCTGGGGCAAGAACCCATTGAACCCTGGGTCCGGTATAGGGGGGAATGTGATAGGTGAGGAGGTGTGATAGGGAAGATGGGGGAGAAAAGGGGCCAGGAGCAGGGAAAGTGAGGTGAGGTGAGATGATTTTTCTCTCTCTCTCTCTCTCTCTCTCTCTCTCTCTCTCTCTCTCTCTCTCTCTCTCTCTCTCTCTCTCTCTCTCTCTCTCTCTCTCTCTCTCTCTCTCTCTCTCTCTCTCTCTCACACACACACACACACACACACACACACACACGCATGGCTCTTCAGCAGTAAAAACCCACTGAGTGCAAACAGACCAGCGAAGGGGGTCATATATCATGTCGTCGTGGAAACACCCTTAATGGGCCTACCGTGATAAGATGTGTCACGGCCGACAGGGGATAAATCACCTGCTGCTTTTTTACCGGCTGATAATGGCTCATCCCCCACATGAACAGAGACAGCGTCAGAGTGCGTGGGCTGGTATTAGAGCAGTGCAGATACAGAGGACACATACTGACCTTGCCATGATGGAGGGGCCCTAGCTGTGTAAAAATGGCAGGGAACAGCTCTAACCCCAAATGCAACACAGATGACAGAGTATGCTTTATATAGTGCACTACTTTTGACCAGGGCCCATAGGGCTCAAAAGTAGTGCACTACAAAGGATAGGGTGTCGTTTGGGACTAAGCCAAAGCCAGCAGCTTAGACAGCTTATACAACTACAGGAACACCATTATGTTTCTGTCATTCAAAACTAGTCTACTCATGTAATAGATTTGTGCTGTCAATCCTGAGAAGAAGGAATGGGAAATATTATATTTTAAAGGAGTGTTTTCAGTCTCAGATGATGCTACATGTGTTGACAACATTACTTAAAAGGGCTCCCCCTCTCCCTCTTCACCTCCCCAACACACACACACAAGCGTGCACAGTCTCGTTTCATGTGAGAGAGAGAGAGAGAGAGAGAGAGAGAGAGAGAGAGAGAGAGAAGGAGGATGAGAGAGGGAGAGAGAGAAAAGGAAGGAGGATGAGAGAGGGAGAGAGAGAAAAGGAAGGAGGATGAGAGAGGGAAGGAGGATGAGATAGGGAGAGAGAGAAAGGGAAGGAGGGTGAGAGAGGGAGAGAGAGAAAGGGAAGGAGGATGAGAGAAGGAGGATGAGAGGGAGAGAGAGAAGGGGAAGGAGGATGAGAGAAAGAGGATGAGAGAGGGAGAGAGAGAAGGGGAAGGAGGATGAGAGAAGGAGGATGAGAGAGCGAGAGAGAGAAAGGGAAGGAGGATGAGAGAAGGAGGATGAGAGAGGGAGAGAGAGAGAGGGAAGGAGGATGAGAGAGAGAGAGAGAGAGAGAGAGAGAGAGAGACGGAAGGAGGATGAGAGAGGGAGAGAGAGAGAGAAAGGGAAGGAGGATGAGAGAGAGAGAGAGAGAGAGGGAGGGAAGGAGGATGAGAGAGGGAGAGCGGGAAGGAGGATGAGAGAGAGAGAGAGAGAGAGAGAGAGGGAAGGAGGAGGAGAGAGAGAGAGGGAAGGAGGATGAGAGTGAGAGAGAAAGGGAAGATGAGAGTGAGAGAGAAAGGGAAGGAGGATGAGAGAGAGAGAGAGGGGGAAGGAGGATGAGAGAGAGAGAGAGAGAGAGAAACATAAATTTCAACATACCAATTAGGATTTGGCTAAAAATACTTGAATCAGTCATAGAGCCCATTGCCCTTTATGGTTGTGAGGTCTGGGGTCCGCTCACCAACCAACTTCACAAAATGGGACAAACACCAAATTGAGACTGCACGCAGAATTCTGCAAAAATATCCTCCGTGTACAACGTAGAACACCAAATAATGCATGCAGAGCAGAATTAGGCCGATACCCACTAATTGTCAAAATCCAGAAAAGAGCCGTTAAATTCTACAACCACCTAAAAGGAAGCGATTCACAAACCTTCCATTACAAAGCCATCACCTACAGAGAGATGAACCTGGAGAAGAGTCCCCTAAGCAAGCTGGTCCTGGGGCTCTGTTCACAAACACAAACACACCCTACAGAGCCCCAGGACAACAGCACAATTAGACCCAACCAAATCATGAGAAAACAAAAAGATAATTACTTAACACATTGGAAAGAATTAACAAAAAAACAGAGCAAACTAGAATGCTATTTGGCCCTATACAGAGAGTACACAGCGGCAGAATACCTGACCACTGTGACTGACCCAAACTTAAGGAAAGCTTTGACTATGTACAGACTCAGTGAGCATAGCCTTGCTATTGAGAAAGGCCGCTGTAGGCAGACATGGCTCTCAAGAGAAGACAGGCTATGTGCTCACTGCCCACAAAATGAGGTGGAAACTGAGCTGCACTTCCTAACCTCCTGCCCAATGTATGACCATATTAGAGAGACATATTTCCCTCAGATTACACAGATCCACAAAGAATTCGAAAACAAATCCAATTTTGAAAAACTCCCATATCTACTGGGTGAAATTCCACAGTGTGCCATCACAGCAGCAAGATTTGTGACCTGTTGCCACGAGAAAAGGGCAACCAGTGAAGAACACACACCATTGTAAATACAACCCATATTTATGCTTATTTATTTTATCTTGTGTCCTTTAACCATTTGTACATTGTTAAAACACTGTATATATATATATATAATATGACATTTGTAATGTCTTTACTGTTTTGAAACCTCTGTATGTGTAATGTTTACTGTTAATTTTTGTTGTTTTTCACTTTATACAGTGCCTTGCGAAAGTATTCGGCCCCCTTGAACTTTGCGACCTTTTGCCACATTTCAGGCTTCAAACATAAAGATATAAAACTTCACTTTTTGTGTGAAGAATCAACAACAAGTGGGACACAATCATGAAGTGGAACGACATTTATTAGATATTTCAAACTTTTTTAACAAATCAAAAACTGAAAAATTGGGCGTGCAAAATTATTCAGCCCCTTTACTTTCAGTGCAGCAAACTCTCTCCAGAAGTTCAGTGAGGATATCTGAATGATCCAATGTTGACCTAAATGACTAATGAGGATAAATACAATCCACCTGTGTGTAATCAAGTCTCCGTATAAATGCACCTGCACTGTGATAGTCTCAGAGGTCCGTTAAATGCGCAGAGAGCATCATGAAGAACAAGGAACACACCAGGCAGGTCCGAGATACTGTTGTGAAGAAGTTTAAAGCCGGATTTGGATACAAAAATATTTCCCAAGCTTTAAACATCCCAAGGAGCACTGTGCAAGCGATAATATTGAAATGGAAGGAGTATCAGATCACTGCAAATCTACCAAGACCTGGCCGTCACTCTAAACTTTCAGCTCATACAAGGAGAAGACTGATCAGAGATGCAGCCAAGAGGCCCATGATCACTCTGGATGAACTGCAGATATCTACAGCTGAGGTGGGAGACTCTGTCCATAGGACAACAATCAGTCGTATATTGCACAAATCTGGCCTTTATGGAAGAGTGGCAAGAAGAAAGCCATTTCTTAAAGATATCCATAAAAAGTGTTGTTTAAAGTTTGTCACAAGCCACCTGGGAGACACACCAAACATGTGGAAGAAGGTGCTCTGGTCAGATGAAACCAAAATTGAACTTTTTGGCAACAATGCAAAACGTTATGTTTGGCGTAAAAGCAACACAGCTGAACACACCATCCCCACTGTCAAACATGGTGGTGGCAGCATCATGGTTTGGGCCTGCTTTTCTTCAGCAGGGACAGGGAAGATGGTTAAAATTGATGGGAAGATGGATGGAGCCAAATACAGGACCATTCTGGAAGATAACCTGATGGAGTCTGCAAAAGACCTGAGACTGGGACGGAGATTTGTCTTCCAACAAGACAATGATCCAAAACATAAAGCAAAATCTACAATGGAATGGTTCAAAAATAAACATATCCAGGTGTTAGAATGGTCAAGTCAAAGTCCAGACCTGAATCCAATCGAGAATCTGTGGAAAGAACTGAAAACTGCTGTTCACAAATGCTCTCCATCCAACCTCACTGAGCTCGAGCTGTTTTGCAAGGAGGAATGGGAAAAAATGTCAGTCTCTCGATGTGCAAAACTGATAGAGACATACCCCAAGCGACTTACAGCTGTAATCGCAGCAAAAGGTGGCGCTACAAAGTATTAACTTAAGGGGGCTGAATAATTTTGCACGCCCAATTTTTCAGTTTTTGATTTGTTTAAAAAGTTTGAAATTTTCAATAAATGTTGTTCCACTTCATGATTGTGTCCCACTTGTTGTTGATTCTTCACAAAAAAATACAGTTTTATATCTTTATGTTTGAAGCCTGAAATGTGGCAAAAGGTCGCAAAGTTCAAGGGGGCCGAATACTTTCGCAAGGCACTGTATATTCACTTTGTATGTTGTCTACCTCACTTGCTTTGGCAATGTTAACACATGTTTCCCATGCCAATAAAGCCCTTGAATTGAATTGAGAGAGAGAGAGAGGGAGAGAGAGAGAGAGAGAGAGAGAGAGAGAGAGAGAGAGAGAGAGAGAGAGAGAGAGAGAGAGAGAGAGAGAGAGAGAGAGAGAGAGAGAGAGAGAGAGGGGGAAGGAGGATGAGAGAGAGAGGGAAGGAGAATGAGAGAGAGAGAGAGAGGGAAGGAGAATGAGAGAGAGAGGGAAGGAGAATTAGAGAGAGAGAGAGAGAGAGAGAGAGGGAAGGAAGGAGAATGAGTGTGAGAGAGAGGGAAGGAGGATGAGAGAGAGAGAGAGGGAAGGAGGATGAGAGAGAGAGAGAGAGAGAGAGAGAGGGGGGAGGAGGATGAGAGAGAGAGAGAGAGAGAGAGAGAGAGGGAACGGGGATGAGAGAGAGAGAGAGAGAGAGGGGGAGGAGGATGAGAGAGAGAGAGAGAGGGGGAGGAGGATGAGAGAGAGAGAGAGAGAGAGAGAGAGAGAGAGGGGGAGGAGGATGAGAGAGAGAGAGAGAGAGAGAAGGAAGGAAGGAGGATGAGAGAGAGGTAAAGAGCATGAGAGAGAGTGAGAGAGAGAGAGAGAAGGAAGGAGGATCAGAGAGAGAGAGAGAAGGAAGGAGGATCATAGAGAGAGAGAGAAGGAAGGAGGATGAGAGAGAGAGAAAGGGAGAGGGGAAGTATTAAGAGTAATGCACTGTCGGTTCAGGACCGTGGACAGCGCATCGATCGTGTACTTCTTTGTAGATACATAAAAAAGTACGAAAAAGTATGAAAGTCTCTGGATATGAGTCTACTAAATGACATAAATGTTCAATAACATTTTAAAAAGTAAAATGTACATATGAGGGAGAGAGAGCTGTTCCATCTGTTTTACCTATTACCTCATACTTCCAGCACAATTTTTTTCAAAGAAGGTTGAAAGTCCTAATACCCAAATACACATAGGCCAAAAATGACAGAAAATACAGTGTTGACACATTTCTGAAATCCGAAGGGGAAAGAGAGCAATAGGGAGTGGGAGAGAAAAAGAAGAGAGGAAGGAGTGAGTGAGTGATAGAGAAAGAGTGTTTGGGGCCTCAGCATGGATGACAGCAGACTGTGCTGCGAGGGAAGGAGAGAGGGAGGTAGAGAGAAGAAAAATAACAGTTGTCAGAGATCAAAGGGATAGAGAACACACAATCTGCTTACTACATGTAATACAGGAGCAGTTCTCTAAAGAAATGGGGTTGGCTGATACTGACAATTTGACCAAATACAGTATGTTCCTCTGCTGAAAAAAGAAAAAAAAATCCAGCTTCTCTACCGGAGTCTACCGGACTCACTTTCCAGCTCACACTCTCAAAAACCTAGATCCCAATCACCTGAATTCTAATCACTTCTTCACACACCTGTATGTCATTATCCCACTCTATTTAGTTCAGTTCTTTGCACCCCATGACTGTGAGGTATTGTTTGTTTTGTGACACATGGTGTGCTGAGCGCTGGTTTTCCCATGATTTACTCCTCCCGTGTATGATAGTTTTTGCCTGCCTCACTAACAACGCCTTTTGCCTATTCCCTGCATGTACTTTAACCTATCGGATTTCGTGTTATCTTTTGAAACCCTGTGCATGACCTTCTGCCTTCTCCTGTGATCCTTTGCAATAAACCAGCTCTCTGTCTCCCCTCGTGTTCATTACACTCACACTCCATGTGTTTCTCGTATTGACAGGCCAGTATGTTTTTGCTGCTTTCATTCTTATACTTATACAAAAACATGCAAATACAAATGCACACAAACATACACACACACCTTCCTGTGCTCTTTAGATCTGAAGCTAAGTGAAAAATAACTGCAGACCCAGACTAGTTCCTCCATATTTCTGGGATGAATGTAACTTTTCCATTAGAAATAAACATATTTTAGCATCATGGTTTGGGCCTGCTTTTCTTCAGCATGGACAGGGAAGATGGTTAAAATTGATGGGAAGATGGATGGAGCCAAATACAGGACCATTCTGGAAGAAAACCTGATGGAGTCTGCAAAAGACCTGAGACTGGGACGGAGATTTGTCTTCCAACAAGACAATGATCCAAAACATAAAGCAAAATCTACAATGGAATGGTTCGAAAATAAACATATCCAGCTGTTAGAATGGCCAAGTCAGACCTGAATCCAATCGAGAATATGTGGAAAGAACTGAAAACTGCTGTTCACAAATGCTCTCCATCCAACCTCACTGAGCTCGAGCTGTTTTGCAAGGAGGAATGGGAAAAAATGTCAGTCTCTCGATGTGCAAAACTGATAGAGACATACCCCAAGCGACTTACAGCTGTAATCGCAGCAAAAGGTGGCGCTACAAAGTATTAACTTAAGGGGGCTGAATAATTTTGCACGCCCAATTTTTCAGTTTTTGATTTGTTAAAAAAGTTTTAAATATCCAATAAATGTCGTTCCACTTCATGATTGTGTCCCACTTGTTGTTGATTCTTCACAAAAAAATACAGTTTTATATCTTTATGTTTGAAGCCTGAAATGTGGCAAAAGGTCGCAAAGTTCAAGGGGGCAGAATACTTTCGCAAGGCACTGTTTGTGCAGGACATAAAGTCTACTTTTGAACTGTTCCTCCCAGACACCATCCAGAAAATCATTCTGGACTGCACTCATTTGAAGGGAAGGTTTGTTTTTGGAGATGGACCACACTCAATTACATGCACACGTTCTTATCCTTGCTGGTGTTTTCAGATCCAATGGGGAATCTACAGAATCCCTGTGGGATGCAGAAACTGGCAGATAACTTTTCTGTGCAACAATTTCTCTGGAAGACTTCCATATTGTTTCAAGGATTATTCAGTTTGATAAACGAGACACCAAACCAGCTCGACGGCAGAGAGCCAAGCTAGCTGCAATCAGGTCAGTGTGGGACAAGTAGGTGGACCGTCTTTCCCTGTTGTACAACCCTGGGCCCAACGCTACTGTTGATTAGCGGCTAATGCCATTTAAGGGACGCTGCCCATTCAGGCAGTAAATACCATCTAAATCCGCAAAATAATCAAGATCTGGGCTGCCTGTGATGCTGCATCATCATATACGTGGAACTTGCAAGTGTATATGGGGAAGCCAGACGGAGGAGCCCCTGAGATGAACCAAGAGATGCGGGTTGTCCTGGACTTGACACAGGGACTATTTGGCTACAACATCACATGCAATAAATCAAATCAAATCAAATGTATTTATATAGCCCTTCTTACATCAGCTGATATCTCAAAGTGCTGTACAGAAACCCAGCCTAAAACCCCAAACAGCAAGCAATGCAGGTGTAGAAGCACGGTGGCTAGGAAAAACTCCCTGGAAAGGCCAAAACCTAGGAAGAAACCTAGAGAGGAACCAGGCTATGAGGGGTGGCCAGTCCTCTTCTGGCTGTGCCGGGTGGAGATTATAACAGAACATGGCCAAGATGTTCAAATGTTCATAAATGACCAGCATGGTCAAATAGTAATAATCACAGTAGTTGTCAAGGGTGCAACAAGTCAGCACCTCAGGAGTAAATGTCAGTTGGCTTTTCATAGCCGATCATTAAGAGTATCTCTACCGCTCCTTCTGTCTCTAGAGAGTTGAAAACAGCAGGTCTGGGACAGGTAGCACGTCCGGTGAACAGGTCAGGGTTCCATAGCCACAGGCAGAACAGTTTAAACTGGAGCATCAGCACGGCCAGGTGGACTGGGGACAGCAAGGAATCATCATGCCAAGTATATAACTTTTTTACTTTGCACAAGCTGGGACAGGAGCTCCTCAAGAGGAAGCTGACGATGGTAGGAACAGTACGAAAATTACAAGTCAGTTCCCATCTCAGCTGTTGATACACATAACAGGCCTATCAATTCCTCTATGTTTGTGTTCAAGGCCGACACATCCCTAGTGTCCTATGTGCCAAAGAAAGGCAAAAATGTGGTACTCATGAGTACTCTGCATAGGGATAGGAAAATCTTTGGCCAGGAACATAAAAAAAAAAATCATAATGGATTACTATGCCACAAAAGGAGGGATGGATAATTTAGAGAAGCTGGTGACTGGCTACAGCTGCAACAGAAGAACCCTACACTGGCCACTTGTGATATTCTTCAACATCTTGGACATCACGGCGTACAATGCGATTGTCATCTGGATGGAGTTGAAACCAGATTGGAACAGGGAGAAGCTCCAGATGAGACAGATATTTCTCGAGGAGCTGGGCAAGGCATTGGTAAGACCTCCAGTTAGGAGGAGGTAACATATCCCAAGGACCCCAGCTTCTGCATCCATCGTTAGTGGGATTCAGGAGGATGATGATGGTGCCCTACCCGCCCCGCGCACAGAACCAAGAACTACATTACCGGAAGTAAGTATGAGTAATGTTGTTGCATGTGTGTGTGTCTGACTCTCCTATCTTGGACTGCTGTAACTATATGTGACCCGATTCAGGTAACTTGAGCTGCAAGTCATGACTTCACAGGAGAACTGTTTGAACGGAAATGTTCTTTTTTCAAAATGCTTTCTCAAACATGGGAACTTTCATGTGCCTTAATATCAAACGTGTATGCCATCTGTAAATACGAATAAAATTGTTAAATTACGAGCCTAGTTGGTTTAGCCACAGAAAAAGCGAGCAACCTCCCGCTAGCAATGATTGGCTTAAACAATGAGTGGGCTGGACATGCCGAGAGATGATTTTGGATTGGTCTACCATATAGCATGCGTCTGTATTGGAGCTGGTCAGTATGTTTAGCTAAATCGTGTCTAACGCGGCTTTAAAAAAATGTATTGCATAGTAAAACTACATAAACCTAATGTCAAGTTAAAGTGTACTGTTAGCTAGCTAACGTTAGCTGACTGGCTCGCAAGCTAACGTTATGTGTATGCTCTCCACTTTTTGGAGGACAGAGTTTTGAAATCAGTGGAATTCGAGTATTATAGCTAAGGAGATGGCGAAAACACCAGTCTGGATTACATCGTCAAACTAAGGCATCAGACAGGAGACACTGCCAACCATGATGTATACTGGTAAGATTTTCAGATATTACACGTTTCTAGTTGACAGAAAGTGGTTTCATTTCAATTGTACTGTTACCTAGCTAATGTTATGTGTATGATCTTATTCGTATCTCAGACACATTTGCTTGACTAGTTATAGAACCTGGTTGGTTAGTGTTACGCACGCCTCTATGAAGAGGGAACGAAACACCCTGCTACAACTAAACTCTCCGTGAAGTGAAAAAGGTACGGACTGTAGGTGCGAGTAAGGATGACAACAGGCAGAATGTGGTACCGTTTACAAGGACTTTATTCCTTTACACGGTAATATGGGGAAAAGGGGCTGGACGGAACCAAAGCAAAGAAAGTAAATCTCAAAGCCCCCTCTCCTATCTTACCTGCCTACCCACTACTTACCTAATTTAGCACCACCTGGTGCCCTAACCAAAATACAGGGGGTGGTCCGCCCAGGTCTTACCTAGTGTGCCTAGACAGTGAATATACTACGGGTATATGTATGCCCGCGGGCCTCTTGCCTAGACACTCCCAAGGTGCCGTCCCCTTCTCCCCTGGGAACAAATGAAACAGAATATTAAACAATTTCACAAACAAACTAAGAAACAAAGTACATCAAATAAGCTCTGAGCAACAAACTCACAAAACATACCAACTTCCCAGCAATGAACTCCCAGCAAATCAACCTCCAGCAAAAATCTCTCTATCACAATCAATCACTCTGCAATGACCTCAGCAAAATCTCTATCACAAACAATCGCTCTGCAATGACCTCCCAGCAAATCTCTCTCAGCAATCCCTACCTCCAAATCTCTCTCTCCTGAACAGAACACTGGCTTTTATATAGCTTCAGAATTAATGTATAATTGGAGACAGCTGTGTCTTGACGAGGGGGCGGGGTCAGCTCTCCAATTAGCCCTGGAGTCGACCAATCAGCTGCTTGAGGGATTTCAGGAAGCCATTTCCTGAAATAAAACACATGCAAATACACAAACTACAACACAGAAACTGGGGAACGTAACAGTTAGCTAGCTACCTGCAGATTCATGCAGGGTAGTAACGTCATGAGTTGTGATTATGGTCCATTGTTTCAGTAGCTAGCTACATGTCTTAACAAAAGATTTTCATTTCAAGTTAAAGTGTACTGTTAGCTATGTAGCTAATGTTAGCTGGCTGGCTCGCTAACTAATGTTACGTCATGCGTTGGGATTCATTGTTTACCTAGCTAGTTATCTAGCTACATTAACAAAAGACTCTTGTCTTAGTGTGCCAGAGCGTAGAATAACTGATGCATTTTTGAACACCGTTCAATATGAATATGTCCGAATATGTCCGGTGTAAGTAAATGTCATCAACAAAGCATAATTCAATTGTTGCGAGCAGCACAGGTACAGTCACCAACACTCTGGATAACATGAAAAAAGCCTAACCAGCTCTGCAAGGGCAAGTAAAATGATCAGAGTGGGGTGTTCTCTCATTATGTGTCTGGAAGTAGCTAGCCAATGTTAGCCAGTTAGCTTGGGTTCTTGACTGTAGTTGTGAGGTCAGAGCTTTCGGAACAACCCTACTTATTGGCCTGAGGTCCAGTGTGTGCTCTGAACTCGAAACCACAGATATAGGATAGGGCGAGTAATGTTTAGTGAGCTGTTCTCTCTCTCCTAGATGTCTGGAAGTAGCTGGCAAGTTAGTACAGAATGATTGGATCAGCCCTTAAAGAGATGGGTGGGGCTAAGGCTTAAGATGATGTGAACAATGTTCAATGAGTGTAGACAAAGAAGGGCTCTCCAATAGTAGTACCAAAACATTGAAAGACAGTTTTTCAAAAGTGAGTTTACAAGTTGATCAACATTCAAAACAGAATTACTTTCTCATTGTTTCCTCAAATGCCATTTATGGTATATACCATTTTGTAGCTCTGAGTCTCTACTTTTATCCAATGTTTATCCTATTATTATTATTATTATTATTATTATTATTGTTTTATGTATTGTTTTTTAAAATGTATTGTTTAGTGTTGTGTTGTGTGGTGGCTTTGCTGGCGTGCATCCCAACATTTTTGGGGGACTTTGCCCCACCAAGATTTACATATGCCACTCCTTATAGGAGGGGGGGGGGGGGTGTTGCTGTATGTATTTAGAGCCATATCCCTGTAATGCTTAGAGAATATCTTATGTCAAGTGTTATTGAAGCCTTCTGGTTGCAGGTTCACTTGGCACATCTAAAGCCTTTTCTTTTGGGGTGTTGCTATAGGCCACCAAGTGATAACAGTCAGTATGTAAATAATATGTCTGAAATGCTTGATAGTGTATGTGATGTAAACAGAGAGGTCTACATTCTTGGGGAGCTGAATATTGACGGTGCCGGTTCAGGAACACCGATCTCGTAGAGGTTTTAAAAAACGGACTGTTCGAACTGTTAAGGCTCCATGGATTGATTAGGAATTGAAAAACTATATGGTTGAAAGAGATGGGGCAGAAGGAATGGCTAATAAGTCTGGCTGCATATCTGACTGGCTGACTTAATGCAAATTGAGAAATGACGTGACTGAACTTGTCAAAAAGAAGACTGCGTGGCCAGGCACGACTCCAACACCATCATTAAATCTGCCGATGACACAACAGTGGTAAGCCTGATCACCGACAACAACGAGACAGCCTATATGGAGGAGGTCAGAGACCTGGCCGTGTGGTGCCAGGACAACAACCTCTCCCTCAATGTGATCAAGACAAAGGAGATGATTGTGGACTACAGGAAAAAGAGTATTGTTTTCTCATTGACCGGGCTGCAATGTGCAGGTTGAGAGCTTTAAGTTCCTTGGTGTCCACATCACCAACAAACTAACATGGTCCAAGCACACCAAGACAGTCATGAAGAGGGCACGCCAAAACCTATTCCCCCTCAGGAGACTGAAAAGATTTGGCATGTGTCCTCAGAGCCTCAAAATGTTCTACAGCTGCACCATCGAGAGCATCCTGACTGGTTGCATCACTGCCTGGTATGGCAACTGCTCAGCCTCCGACCACAAGGCACTACAGAGGGTAGTGTGAATGGCCCAGTCCATCACTGGGGCCAAGCTGCCTGCCATCCAGGACCTCTATACCAGGTGGTGTCAGAGGAAGGCCCTAAAAAATTGTCAAAGACTCCAGCCACCCAGGTCATAAACTGTTCTCTCTGCTGCCGCATGGCAAGCGGTACCGGAGCACCAAGTCTAGGTCCAAGAGGCTTCTAAATGTATAATATCTGAACATTTTACCAGTATACATCATGGTTGGACACGTCTCCTGTCTGATGCCATGCATGGTTGCCTTAGTTTGATGATGTATTCCAGACTGGTGTTTTCTCCATCTCCTTAGCTATCATACTTGAATTCCACTGATTTCAAAACTCGGTCCTCCAGAAAGTGGAGAGCATACACATAACGTTAGCTAGCGAGCCAGCCAGCTAACGTTAGCTAGCTAAGTGTACACTTTAACTTGACATTAGGTTTATGTAGTTTTACTACACAACACATGTTTTTTAAAGCCGCGTTTGATGCGTTTACCTAAACATACTGACCAGCTCCAATAGACAGACGCATGCTATATGGTAGACCAATCCAAACTCATCTCTCGACATGTCCAGCCCACTCATTGTCTCAGCCAATCATGGCTATCGGGAAGGTTGCTCGCTTTTTCTGTGCCTAAACCAACTAGGCTCGTAATAAAAAATAAAAAATCATATTTACAGATGGCATACAAGTTTGATATTAAGGCACATGAAAGTTCACATGTTCGAAAAGGCATTTCTGCCAAAAAAAACGCATTTTGATCAAATAATATTTTTTACGTTCAAACAGTTCTCCTGTGAAGTCGGGACTTGCGACATATGCCTAGTTTCCTGAATCGGGTCACATATATTCAATGTTTGTAAAATGGGGAGAGGTCTGTCTGTAATAAAGAGATGCTCTGCTTTTTTGACACCACACTCCAAAAAGCAAGTCCTGCAGGCTCTAGTTTTGTCTTATCTTGATTATTGTCCAGTCGTTTGGTCCAGTGCTGCAAGGAAAGACCTAGTTAATCTGCAGCTGGACCAGAAGAGAGCAGCACGTTTTGCTCTTCATTCTAATCAGAGGGCTGATATATAAATACTATACATGCCAGTCTCCCTTGGCTAAGAGTTGAGGAGAGACTGACTATCACTTCTTCTATTTGTAAGAAACAGTGTGAAAATTCCAAATTGTCTACACAGTCAACTTACACACAGCTCTGACACACACACACACACACACACACACTTACTCCACCAGACAAGCCACCAGTGGTTTTTTCACAATCCCCAAATGCAGAACAAATTCAAGAAAGTGTACACTATTGCTTCGAACTTCAATCTCATGTTGCTCAAATGAATAGCAACCCCGGAATAAAAAAAACCCAGATAAAGCAACACCTTATGGCACACCTCCTCTCCCCTATTTGACCTAGATAGTTTGTGTGTATGTATTGATATGTAGGCTACGAGTGCCTTTACATTTTTATTGATGTAGTTGAGCTGTTCTTGTCTCTTAATGTTCTGTATTATGTCATGTTTCATGGTTTGTGTGGACCCCAGGAAGAGTAGCTGCTGCTTTTGCAACAGCTAATGGGGATCCTAATAAAACACAAAATTGAACACTAACTGAATGCCTCGATGCCTGTCTGCCTGCTTTTTTATAGCAAGCCACGGACACATGACTCACTGTCTGTGGGAGCGAACCATGTTCGCGAATGGGGTGGTGTACCTAATAAACTGAGTGTACAGTCAAGATGATTTATCAAAAAGTAACTCTGCACTGGTATACGGTAGAGTAAATTCATCCTACAGGTTTATCAATAGAGGATGTACCCCCTGTACTAATATACAGTGCCTTCAGAAAGTATACCCCTTGACTTGTTCCACATTTTGTTGTATTACAGCCTGAAATCAAAATGGATTAAATCTTGTTTTTTTGTGAAAACATGTTTTTAGACATATTTGCACATTTATTGAAAATTAAATACAGAAATATCTTATGTACATAAGTATTCACACCCCTGAGTTAATACATGCTAGAATGACATTTTTGCAGCGATTACAGCTGTGAGTCTTGGATTGCACAACACGATGCATGTTTTGGAATATTTTTTATTCTGTACCGGCTTCCTTCTTTTCACTCTGTCATTTAGGTTAGTATTGTGGAATAACTACAATGTTGTTGGGCCATCCTCAGTTTTGTCCTATCACAGCTGTTACACTCTGTAACTGTTGGCCTCACGGTGAAATCCCTGAGCGGTTTCCTTCTTCTCCCTTGCAACTGAGGTTAGGAATGACTCCTGTATCTTTGTGGTGACTGGGCTTATTGCTACGCCATCCAAAGTGTAATTTATAACTTCACCATGCTCACAGGGATATGTCTGCGTATTTATTTATTTATTTCTACCAAGAACTGCACTTCTTTGCGAGGCATTTTAATACCTCCCTGGTCTTTGTGGCTGAATCTGTGTTTGAAATTCACTGCTCGTCCGAGGGACCTTACAGACAATTGTATGTGTGGGGTACAGAGATAAGTCATTTAAAAATAACGTTAAAAACTATTATTGCACACAAAGTCCAGGAAACTTATTTTGTGACTCATTTATTTAGTCTTGAATACTTATTGACTCAAGACATTTCTAAAGTCTAAAAACATAATTCTACTTTGACATTATGGGTTGTTGTGTGTAGGTCAGTGACAGAAAATCTCAATTTAATCCATTTTAAATTCAGGCTGTAACATAAATGTGGAAAAAGTCAAGGGGTGTGAATACTTTCTGAAGACACTGTAATCATGGAGTGATAATCTTATAGATTTAGACTGCTGAAGACATTTATGGTACAAAACAAATATGCACGGTTTCTGTCAGCAGTTTAGATCTTCTTCCTCAGAAACGTTCTATACATGTGAGAGCTCTCACTCTCCCTAAAAACATTTTCAGTCACAATCCAGCCCCTCAGGCTAGGGTATTGATTGGCCGGTTCGGGTTCCGCAGAGAGAGGAAAAATGGATGTCCTTGTTTGTTCTGCTCCAGCTGCCCCCTGACCTGAGAGTGTCTGTCCCAGGGGCCCTTGGGGCATTGACTGTGTGGTCCCACTCAGGTCCTCATCACAGGCTTGACTGACTACCTCATTATACACAGGCTGTTGTGGGCTTAATCGTCTCGTTTTATTGTGTCCTCTCTCTCCATATCTAACCTCGCTCTCTTGCTTCCAACTTCTCCCTCTCGCTTTCTCTTCCTTCCTCTGTTTTCCAGATGTCTGTCGACTTGGCTACTATGCTCTACTGGCCTGGTTTATTTTCATCTGCCACTGTTTCATTTTTGTTCTTCCTCACCATGCTCCGTAGTTAACCTGCCCTGCTTTACAGAATGACATTATCGTTGCGTATCAATGAGTGAAATGGGAGACTGTTGATCAGTGAGATCTGCGAGATGTGTTACGGCAAGTGCACCAGGGAGATCTGTTGATGCCTGCCTTTTGTGAGTTAATGAAGCACCAGGCAGAACTGCCATTGCACACTGCATCCCTTCACTATTAGTGAATTTTCTTATTCATCTGATGACTTAAACAGTATCTGGGGCAATATCCTTTCTATTTAACACCACTCATATATAAACTTCCTTCAACAGTAGCATATCAGAGGATTCAATTAAATACTGTAGCCTACATGAAAGAACAAGCATAAGGTTAGAGGCACTGTATATCATTAGTAGAAAAGACAATATTAGAATAACATTCCATCTAGTATGGAAAATCAGGAGCAGAGTCACGTTCAAAACGAGATGGCACCATCCAAACCTGTCCAGTACACGAGCGCTCTGTAACGTAGGAAATATCGGACCAATGCGCAGCGTGGTAAGTGTCCATGTTGTTTATTATAACCGGAACACAAAAAAACAAAAGTAGCCCAAACCGCAACAGTTCTGTCAGGTACTCACACTAAACAGAAAATAACTACCCACAACTCAAGGGCGAAAACAGGCTGCCTAAGTATGGTTCTCAATCAGAGACAACGATTGACAGCTGCCTCTGATTGGGAACCATACCAGGCCAAACACATAGAAATACAAACATAGAACAAAACATAGAATGCCCACCCCAACTCACACCCTGACCAACCTAAAATAGAGACATAAAAAAAGGAACTAAGGTCAGGACGTGACACGCTCTTACTCGATTTCAGTTTGACAGCATTTGCCCCATTGAGCGTGATGAATATGACCCAGGGTAGTGTTGTTAACATAGCAACAAGTAAGCAACCTTGTCTTCTCTGGCCCACATTAAAGGGCATGTGCCATAGAGAGGGTCCACTAATGCACACTAATCCCAGCCCAACATAACGACCCCAATCCCTTCAATCTGTCAATAGGGAAGCTGATGCTCCAGATTAATGGGCCACTGTAATGATACTGCAGATGTAGGGAGATTGTCCTTCCCCCATGTTGTTCATGAATGACAAACAGGAAACGCAAAGTGCTTGCCAAACCCAAATCTTTTTTATCTAGACAAATGTCTCAACTACCTTTCCTTTTTATACATTGGGGTACATTTGAAAATGCCTATCCGATTTGGGAAAATAAAATGTCAAGTATAAAGTACACTATTCAGTATGAGTGTAACGTTCTGAGTGTAGTGGGTGAGAAGTCAGGCGCAGGAAGCAGATAGTTCAGGGTAGTGCTACTTTAATGCACAAAACGGCATACATAAGCCAACCCCACGAAAACATAGGGCGTATAACAAAACAAACGCCCCAAACTAGGGGACTTAAACTGTCCAGCAAAACCCACGAAATGGGAAACCACGTAACCCACAGACGTGCAAGTTACACAAAACAGAAGGTCACAATAATTAATGCCGCACAAAGAACAAGGCGGGCCGGCTGACTAATAAAGCCTCACTAATTATACCCAACTCAAAACAGGTGTACTCAATAAACACAAGGAGGGGGAGGAAAGAATCAGTGGCAGCTAGTAGGCTGGCGACGACGACCACCGAGCGCCACCCGAACGGGAAGGAGAGCCACCTTCGGTCGGAGTCGTGACAATGAGTCAAAACTCTTTATTTTTTACTATTTTATACATTGTAGAACAGTGGGAACATTTTAAATGGCCCATATGTGAAAAAAGATTGAGAGAGATCAAATGTTATTCAGCCTAAGACTCTGAAATTGTAAGCAGACAGTTTTTTAAATTTACTTTTGCCTGATTTTTAAGGCAAGATAATGGAGAAATTGATATACAGTACCGGTCAAAAGTTTGGACACACCTACTCATTCAAAGGGTTTTTCTTTATTTTTACTATTTTCTTCATTGTAGAATAATAGTGAAGACATGAAAACTATGAAATAACACATATGGAATCATGTGGTAACCAAAAAAGTGTTAAACAAATCAAAATATATTTTAAATTTGAGATTCTTCAAAGTAGCCAACCTTTGCCTTGATGACAGTGTTGCACACTCTTGGCATTCTCTCAACCAGCTTCATGAGGAATGCTTTTCCAACAGTCTTGAAGAATTTCCCACATATGCTGAGCACTTATTGGCTGCTTTTCCTTCACTCTGCGGTCCAACTCATCCCAAACCATCTCAATTGGGTTGAGGTAAGGCAATTGTGGACCATCACTCTTCTTCTTGGTCAAATAGCCCTTACACAGCCTGGAAGTGTGTTTTGTGTCAATGGCCTGTTGAAAAACAAATGATAGACCCACTAAGCCAAAACTAGATGGGATGGCGTATCACTGCAGAATGCTGTGGTAGCCATGCTAGTTAAGTGTGCCTTGAAATCTAAATAAATCACAGTGTCACCAGCAAAGCACCCACCACACCATCACACCTCCATACTCCATGCTTCCTGATGGGAACCACACATGCTGAAATCATCCATTCACCTTCTCTGCACACAGTTGACTGTGCCTTTAAACAGCTTGGAAAATTGCAGAAAAGGATGTCATTACTTTAGAAGCTTCTGCTAGGCTAATTTACATCATTTGAGTCAATTGGAGGTGTACCTGTGGATGTGTTTCAAGGCCTACCTTCAAACTCAGTGCCTCTTTGCTTAACATCATGGGAAAATCAAAAGAAGTCAGCCAAGACCACAGAAAATAAATTGTAGACCTCCACAAGTCTGGTTCATCCTTGGGAGCAATTTGCAAACGCCTGAAGGTACCACGTTCATCTGTACAAACAATAGTACAAGTATAAACACCTTGGGACCACGCAGCCGTCATACCGCTCAGGAAGGAGACACGTTCTCTCTCCGAGAGATGAACATACTTTGATGCGAACAGTGAAAATCAATCCCAGATCAACAGCAAAGGACCGTGTGAAGATGCTGGAGGAAACAGGTACAAAAGTATCTATATCCACAGTAAAACGAGTCCTATATCGACATAAGCTAAAAGGCCGCTCAGCAAGGAAGAAGCCACTGCTCCAAAAACCGCCATAAAAAAGCCAGACTACAGTTTGTAACTGCACATGGGGACAAAGATGGCACTTTTTGGAGAAATGTCCTCTGGTCTGATGAAACATAAATATAACTGTTTGGCAATAATGACCATCATTATGTTTGGAGGAAAAAGGGGGATGCTTGTAAGTCGAAGAACACCATCCCAATCGTGAAGCATGGAGGTGGCAGCATTAGGTTGTGGGGGTGCTTTGCTGCAGGAGGGACTGGTGCACTTCATAATAGATGGCATCATGAGGCAGGAAAATTATGTGGATATATTGAAGCAACATCTCAAGACATCAGCCAGGAAGTTAAAACTTGGTCGCAAATGGGTCTTCCAAATGGATAATGACCCCAAGCATGTAGAAAATGTGTGGGCAGAACTGAAAAAGTGTGTGCGAGCAAGGAGGCCTGCAAACCTGACTCAGTTACACCAGCTATGTCAGGAGGAATGGGCTAAAATTCACCCAACCTTTTGGGGAAGTTTGTGGAAGGCTTACCAAAACGTTTGACCCAAGTTAAACAATTGAAAAGCAATGCTACCAAATACTAATTGAGTGTATGTAAACTTTTGACCCACTGAGAATGCGATGAAAGAAATTAAAGCTGAAATAAATAATGATCTCTAAACTGTATGTGTTATTTCATAGTTCTTCACTATTATTCTACAATGTAGAAAATAGTACAAATAAAGAAAAATCTAGGTGTGTAGGTGTGTCCAAACTTTTGACTGGTACTGTATATATATTTATACACACTACTGTTTCACTTAGAAATGTACTTGTTTTTGAGAGAAAAGCAGTGTAGACATTGTTAATTTTGTAAATGACTATGGTAGCTGGATTAGCTTGTTTAAAAAAAAATATCTGGAAACGGCAGATTTTTAATGGAATATCTACACAGGCGTACAGAGGCCCATTATCAGCAACCATCACTCCTGTGTTCCAATGGCACATTGTGTTAGAAATGAAGGCTATTCCATGTGAGAAATTGCCAAGAAACTGAAGTTCTGTACAACGCTGTGTACTACTCCCTTTACAGAACAGCGTAAACTGGCTCTAACCAGAATAGATAGAGGAGTGGGAGGCCCCAGTGCACAACTGAGCGAGAGGACAAGCACATTACAGTGTCTAGTTTGAGAAACAGACTCCTCACAATTCATCAACTGGCAGCTTCATTAAATAGTACCCGTAAAACCCCAGTCTTAACGTCAACAGTGAAAAGGCAACTCCGGGATACTGGCCTTCTAGGCAGAGTTCCTCTGTCCAGTGTCTGTGTTCTTTTGCCCACCTTAATCTTTTATTTTTATTGTCCAGTCTGAGATATGGCTTTTTTTCCCAACTCTGCCTAGAAGGCCAGCATCCTGGTGTCGCCTCTTCACTGTTGACATTGAGACTGGTGTTTTGCGGGTACTATTTCATGAACAATAATAGAATGACGAGTTTCAGAAGAAAGTTATTTGTTTCTGGCCATTTTGAGCCTAGAATAAAACACAAAAGTGCTGATGCTCCAGATACTCAACTAGCCTAAAGAAGACCAGTTTTATTGCTTCTTTAATCAGAACAACAGTTTTCAGCTGTGCTAGCATAATTGCAGAATGGTTTTCTAATGATCAATTAGCTTTTTAAAATTATAAACTTGGATTAGCTGTCGACATTGTATATCTGATCAATTTAAAGTTATTTTAATGGACAATTTTTTTTTTTTTCGATAACAAGGAAATTTCTAAGTGACGCCAAACTTTTGAACGGTAGTGTATTTACAAAAATATATATTGTCGATTAGAAATGATGCAGACAATTACATTGATGGTAGCTACAATCTATCTGCAATACTAAAGCTGATCTACATATATAAAGTTGATATTCAGTATTAGTATTCAGTATTTTTTTATATTTGCCTACACATTAATGTCAGTTGATGTCAATCTCTATTATTACAGTCATTTTGTGGTCAGAAACACTGCAGAGATTCACGGGAACTGTCGCAGGTGAAAGTGTATTTAACTCTCCAGCTCCTGTAAGAAAGATAAACTGTCTGAAGGGGAGAGAGTCTGCCCACATAGCAAACATGCTGGATGTGTAAAGGGAGAGAATTTTGGGAAAATGTATTAAATAGCCTTTATCAACACTTCAAATCCGTCCCCCTCTACAGCAGAAGGAAATGACACATGCTGTCAAATCCTCTGCTGTCAGTTTGAGGTTCAGCGCATCACCACATCAGATTATCTGGGTTAGTTTAAGCTTGTACAGGTTTTTTTTACTGTTGAAATGTAATTTAGAGATGTGTCACCACGGTTACACTATAGAGAGGGAGCCAGGGAGTTATCACTTGTGTGCCTCGGCAGAAGATATCAAACAGCATTTCCTCAGAAGTGTGTTGGCGCTATCGCAATAAGCAAAAGGGAGATCTCTCTCTTGTCTTCTTTCTCTCTGACTCACTCATTCACTCTCTCTCACTTACTCCTATCACTCAAAATGGACCTCATTCAGTGGGTGACTTCAGTTCACGGGAAACACTTTTTTATGCCAATTCAATAGCAAAGTGACTTTTTCGTAACAGGTTAGGAGAATTTACGCAGCCGGTTAGGATAATTAATGTAGCCGGTTAGGAGATCAGGTTAAGGTTAGGAAAAGAGTTAGCGAAAATGCCCACCTAACCTGTATTGAAAATCACTTTGTATCAAAGTGGAGTGAAAAGTTCCTTCATTTCACAGGCCACATAGAGGAGGGGACCTCTGCAGCAAGACCTACTCTTGTGATGCCACTGACATATTGTACTGTATACCACCTGACATCCAGAGACAAACCAAAGCTCAGGGAATCTCACAATTTCCATTGTCTTTTATAGTAATAAACAAAGTATATTTTGGACAACTTCACCCATTATTATGTGTTTTGAATATAAAAATAATCACATTATTTTTAATAAAAAGGAATAATGATGGAAGACGATGCTGATGAAATTCTGCTCCCAAACCATCCATTTGGTCCTTCATTCAGTCATTTATTGGTTAATCTCATAGGAATTGAACATCAAAACATCACTGCACAGACAGAGCACCATTCGTCTTCATTTACACATGAAATAATCCTCTCTTTTAAAATGTATTGCTCTGTGTTGAGGACAAGATTATACTTTTTTTTTTTTTTCTTTTCAAATGGAAGAACTCTTCCCCCAAGACAATTCTTGTAGCAGAGGTATTTTCATTGTTTAGTTGGTGCCAATATTCAATTCAAACTCTACATGACCATGAACTGTGTTTGCATAGCACATACAATTTGAATAAATGTCCATTCAAAAGGGTGGTCTGTATAAAATCATTTTCCAATAATATTCATACATTTTGCATTTTCTCTGACCAATTGTACAAACTCTTAAACTATTCTGTTGAGGAATCATACAAATATACAAAGGCTGGAAAGTATATAACCAACTACAAATAATGTCTTTCATATTGCAATTACCCTAACAACTGGTACAAAGTGAAATCTGAAGCTATTTTGTGGAGTCATACAAATATATAAAAGTGAAAGGAAATGAAACATTATTAAACTGCATTTAAACAGTGTAAACAATCATCTGTAGAAATATACATTTTTTACCATCCCATATTAATGAGGTCTGGTCATTCATTTGGTAATTTGGTCATGTGTGTAAATTGTTAATGTGTGTGATATAATATGTGTGACATATGTGTGATATAATGGAATGACAGTGTCCATACACCTATTATGTGTATACTCTACCTACACAGTTTATACACTTAAACAGGTTCAGAACACACAGATGCATGCACACGCACACACACACACACACACACACACGCACACACACACACACACACACGCACGCACACACGCACGCACACACACACTCACACAAACAACCCATGTGGAATCTCACTTTGGCTCACCCAGGGGTCTGACTACAGGCCATGGCATGTCAGGTAGGGGCCCCTGAGGCTCCCCAGCTCCCCCAGCCTGACTGGGCCAGTTAAAGTCCACTTCGTTCCTCTTCAGGGCAGCCAGGTGCTTAATGTCCAGCGTGGTGAAGGTGGTGAACTGGACCTGGTTCCTCTTGCTGGTGGGGGAGTGGAGGGGATCGCTGCAGGTGGGCTTGGGTAGGAGGGTGGCTGAACGCTGGGCAGTGGGGTCCAGGGCGGGAACCTGCTGGGAGCTGGTCCTCCTTCCCAGGGTGGCTGTCCTCTCTGGGATAGCACTCATACTCAGACTGCTCTCCAGGGCCCGGTGGGTATCTATGGAGCTGTGACTTTGCAGGCTGCAGTTGGACTCCATTGAGCGGTGGTTCTCTCGCTTGAGGGTGGAGACTTGGGGACCTGTGGTGGTCCCCAGCGACACCCAGTCATTCCTGTGCTCCTTAGGGCTGTTGGGATCTGGGTTGCCCTGGATGGGGGTCTTGTGGACCCGGAAGCAGAGGTTATAGGAGGTGCAGTTTAGCAGGAAGGCCAGGATGGCCACCACGGAGACCCCCACCAGGGCGAAGATACCGATCTCTAGGTCTGACATGGCTCTAAATGTCCTCACCAGGTCACTCTCCACCACCAGCGGTGGCTTGGACTGCTTGGGCTGCTCTTTCTGGGGTGGTGCCTCTGCTTTGGGCATCTCTTTCTTCTGGTTTGGGTTTTCCACCAGGTTTCCCCAGTCTCTCCTCAGCCCTTGTCCTCTTCCCAGGGTTCTATCCCTGCCAGGTCTGCCAGTCATCAGAGGTTTGTCAGTGCCAGGTTTGCCCATGGTGGTGGTACTACTGTCAGTGTTGGTGGTAGTGGTGCTGATGGTAGAGATGCCACCTCCAGCCACTTCCTGAGCCCTGCTAGATGATGTGGTGACGTCAGTCATGATGGTCTCCTGGAGGTCTGGCACAGTGCTCCTGAACGAGCGTCTGTCTCCGCCCCCCTCAGTTAGAATCTGTGGTGAGGTCACAACATGCTCAGGCTCTCGTTGTGATGCCACGACTGCTGTGGGCTCCCATGGTAATGTCACAACAGGCTTAGGCTCTCCCTCTGACTCTGAACCATCATTGCCATACTCAGCAACACCCCCACCAGTGTCCCCTCCATCGGGCCTGCTGCCCATCTGGAAAGTGACCCTGAGAAGCCCGTTGCCCACCACCAGCTTGCTCTTTCTCTTGGACTTCTGGCACTCCTCACAAATCCTCAGTTCTGCCTTCACCAGCGTCCCCTGACCCTCGCCCTCCGCCACCATAAAAGCTGACTGGGGGGTCCGGCGCACAGTCGCCACTCTCTCGTCCCATGAAGTCACAGTCAGGGAGTAGACGCTGCGGTCGAAGAGGTCCAGAGGGGTCACTGAGCCATCACTGAACTGGACCCAGCAGCTGACCAGTGCTTCCTAAGGAGAGACAACACAGAGACTGGATCAGGAGAGGACAACGGAAATCCAATTTATTTCCAAATATTCCCTCTCATAAATAGATCTTGTGATAATGCATAATAGTAGGTGGTAAATCAGGAGCAGAACTGATTCTGTATCTTTCCAAAGGATCCTCAAGCAACCCAATGGTTCACAATTCTACAGTTATTTAATTTCCTGCCTCAGTGTTTTGTCGGTTGGGTTGCCATTTTAGATAATCCATCTTTTTGTTGGTATCTAAGAACTGCCTCTGTTAATCTCTTTATAATTAGCTCGGCTATTGTACCACACACCACAGTCCTATCAAATCATGCTTTGAAACTCAATTTAACCACAGGAGATCAATATCAATATACAGTAGATGCATAATAAACACTGTTTACAATAGCCACCAGAAGGCGCAATGTGGGTAATTACCCCCACCACAAGTCAGTCCAGTGACCATAGAACCAGAGAGCTGTAAACTGATATGAACGATTAGAGCAAGAGGCCTGGCCTATATTCTGAGGAGAAATACATTATGCATAGCCCAGAATTTTACATTAACACAGCCCATCACAGAAACAAATGGGCATGTGCGCGAGCTCCATTCTAATAGCTTGAGTATTGACTGGGTCAAGCTAGCGGTTCACCAGGCCCCAAGGCAGCACAGGGCTGTCATAATGCTGGCTATGAAGTATGGACAACTGCCTAATGGTTTCCCCGCTCACAGTTTGGGAAGTGTTTTTGAATGGGCATACTGCCCGGCTAATGTGTGAGCTGTTAAACTGTGTGCGTGCTCCCTGCCTGACTCACAGCGTGGCCACTGTACTACAGGCCTGAGCTGTGGACACCATTAAATCGCACACACAGAAATCACAGGGACAAAACATATGCTACTAGACCACCAGGTTACACTGTGAAATTGATAATTTTCCTGCCCGATATCTATGAAGGGCTTTGAGGGTACAGTTTTCTAGCAGTGCCCCAGCTTCTGAATGGCACAATGTGTTGGGGCTTGTTCTTTGGAAAAAGTATTATATTGGAAGTTCTATATTTTGCATAATAAGTTTAATACAGGTTTTATTTTACAGCTAGTTACCTGCTTGGGTTTCTGCATGACTTCCTGTGTGGTAGCCATGGCGACGATGGCCCGGTTACTCCCTGGGCTGAGCTGGAGGGACAGAGAGAGGCCAGACACCAGCTGCACTCCCAGCTCTGTCACGCTCACTTTGTCATCCAGAACCCTGACCATCCGCTCAGCCAGGATCGATTCAGACAGAGGAGACATCACCTGCAACATCATACACACACATTAGTATACAAACAGACACATACAGTGCTTTCAGAAAGCATTCAAAACCTTGACTTTTTCCACATTTTGTTGAATTACAAATTGGGATTCAATTAGGCCACTGAGAAACATTCAATGTTGTCTTGGTAAGCGACGGCAGTGTATATTTGGCCTCAGGTTTTAGGTTATTGTCCTGCTGAAAGGTGAATTTGTCTCCCAGTGTCTGTTGGAAAGCAGACTGTCCCAGGTTTCCTCTAGGATTTGGCTTGTGCTTAGCTCTATTACGTTTCTTTTTATGATAAAAAAAACTCCCTAGTTCTTGTTGATGACAAGCATTCCCATAACATGATGCAGCCACCACCCTGAAGAGTGGTACTCAGTGATGTGTTGTGTTTACCCCAAACATAACACGTATTCAGGACATAAAGTTGCCACATATGTTGAAGTTTTACTTTGGTGCCTTATTGCAAACAGTATGCATGTTTTGGAATATGTTTTTTATATACAGGCATCCTTGGTTTCACTCTGTCATTTAGGTTAGTATTGTGGAGTAACTACAATGTTGTTGATCCATCCATCACCATTGGCTTCTCTGGCAACGGAGTTAGGAAGGATGTCTCTATTTTTGTAGTGACTGGGTGTATTTATAGACCATCCAAATTGTAATGAATAACTTCACCATTGAGGGACCTTATAGATAATTGTATGTGTTGGGCACAGAGATGAGGTAGTCATTCAAAAATCAAGTTAATAGGATCGGACCCTTTTTTCAATTTTCACCTAAAATTACATACCCAAATCTAATTGCCTGTAGCTCAGGACCTGAAGCAAGGATATGCATATTCTTGACACCATTTGAAAGGAAATACTTTGAAGTTTGTGGAAATGTGAAATGAATGTAGGAGAATATAATACATTAGATCTAGTAAAAGATAATACAAAGAATTTAAAAATATATATTTTTGTATGATCTTTGAAATGCAAGAGAAAGGCCTCTGTATTATTCCAGCTTTGGCACAATTTAGATTTTGGACACTAGAATTTACAGTGTATGTGCAACGTGTTAGACTGATCCAATGCACCATTGTATTTCTGTTCAAAATGTTGTATCATGTCTGCCCAAATGTGCCTAATTGCTTTATTAATACATTTCAAGTTCATAACTGTGCACTCTCAAACAATAGCAAGCTATTCTTTCACTGTAACAGCTACTGTAAACTAGACAGTGCAGTAATATTAACAATAATTTAAGCTTTCTGCCCATATCAGATATGTCTATGTCCTGGGAAATGTTATTGTTACTTACAAATCAAATTGTATAAGCCACATGCGCCAAATACAACATACAACATTTCACCTTACAGTGAAATGCTCACTTACGAGCCCCTAACCAACAATGCAGTTTTAAAAAAGACGTAAATGAATAAGAAATAAAAGTAACATGTAATTAATGAGCAGCAGTAAAATAACAATAGTGAGACTATAGACAGGGGGGTATTGGTACAGAGTCAATGAGAGGGGGCACCGGTTAGTTGAGGTAATATGTACATGTAGGTAGAGTTATTAAAGTGACTATGCATAGATGATGATAACAGAGAGTAGCAGTGGTATAAAAGAGGGCAGGGGGGGGGGGGCAATGCAAATAGTCTGGGTAGCCATTTGATTAGATGTTCAGGAGTCTTATGGCTTGGGAGTAGAAGCTGTTTAGATGCCTCTTGGACCAAGACATGGCGCTCTGGTACCACTTGCCGTGTGGTAGCAGAGAGAACAGTCTATGACTTGGGTGGCTGGAGTCTTTGACAATTTTTACGGCCTTCCTCTGACACCAAGGTCCTGGATGGCAGGAAGCTTGGCCCCAGTGATGGATTGGGCCATTCGCACAACCCTCTGTAGTGCCTTGCGGCCAGGGGCCGAGCAGTTGCTATACCAGGCAGTGATGCAACCAGTCGGGATGCTGTCGATGGTGCAGCTGTAGAACCTTTTGAGGCTCTGAAGACCCATACCAAATCTTTTCAGTCTCTTCAGTCTCACCTCATGCTAATGACATTAGCGCACGTTGGTTCAACCGTCCCGCGCGGGGACATTTCAGCTTTTCATTTTAATAAAATGTGTAATAATTTAAAAAACAAACATAATTCCACTCCGACATTACGGGGTATTATGTGTAGGCCAGTGACAAAATCTCAATAGAATCCATTTTAAAGGCAGGCAGTAACACACCAAAATGTGAACAAAATCAAGGGTTTGAATACCTTCTGAAGGCATTGTATGTACACACGCATACAAACACATTACCTGTAGTGTCGTGGTCCCTGCAGCGCGTCCCTGCAGTACAGTCCCAGCCTGTAGTCTGGCTATAGATGGGTCTCTCACCCTGAAAGAGTAACGCACCAGCCTGGTGACATCCACCTGCCAGTCTGTCCCCAGGAAACTCTCCAAAGCCCCCCCCACTTTCCCTGCCATGGGGTCAGGAGCTGGGTCCGACGGCTCAGCTACAAAGGGTGTGAGCACCCTAACCACAGTGTGTTGGTACTGCAGCATGCAGCCCCTGCCCTTCCTCATCTCCTCCTCTTCCTCACTGTCCCAGCTGGTCCTGAGACACACACACAGAGACACGGGGGATTTATGGCTATGACCAGAGTAATGCAAGACAAAACATAATTTTATAAATTGTGTAAACCGGGTAGTTTTGATACTGGGTGCTAATTAGCTCAACCCAACCACCCACCCGTGTGTATATGAGACGAAATTAGCCATATATCACACCCCTTAGGGCCTTATTGCTTAAGTATACTTAAACCAAGAACTGACAGACGTCTGCAAAAAATAACTGAGGGTTAAATGGACTTGGGTAGCTGGCTCTGAAACCACCCATAACCATGTTAAGATATCTCCAGAGAAAAACAACAACACCCTACACAATCCATCCATCCACGTCAGTGTATTGAGTGAGAACCAGGCAGCGGTACGACACTCAGTATTGAGAGAGAACCTACTGACCTGTTTCCTGAGAGCAAGTCTATACAGTCCCATCTACAGGGCATAACACACTTATGTAACTAACAGTGATGTGATTATAGTTGATTATTATAGAGTCTCTCTGTAATATGCATTAGGCAAGGCTGGTAAGCTGGGGGATTTCCATTCCGTACCCTCTCTGTCATAGTACTTACTGTACTGCTTGCATTTATGAATTCATCTATCTGTCTGAACAGCACAGCTCTAGTTTATGAGGCTGGTAAACAAACACTATTTTGTGGTTTAGGGGTTTAGGATTCTGGGTATAGCTCTGTGAAATCCTACTTACATTTAATGTTCTTTGATTTCATCCTTTGTCACTATGCAGTGGGTCACTACCAGTAGCTCTTGTGATGATTTTTTATGACGTTTGTACAACTCACAATTGATTAAATCCTTCTTTAAAATGTAATGAAAGCCAAACTCAGGCAGGTCATGGCATCAGCTCTCCCATTCTATACTATGGCTTTAAAATAGCATTGACCGAGACGAAAGCTCTACTAACATCGATATGTGGAGAGTTGTAAACAAACAAAACCATACCTCTTGTTGCCAGCGGCCACCGGGACCCTCCAGCCCTTGATCTGGCTGAGCTCGGGGTCAGCCACGTCGATGACCAGGGGGAGGCGGGGCATCCACACACTCATCTCCAGCTGGGCGCTCAGGTAGCTGTAGGTGAAGTTGAGCACCATCTTCATCCTCCCCCTCGTCTCCTTCCCGTTCACAAACACATAGTCACAACGATCCGACACCTGGGGGGGGGGGGGGGGGGGGGGGGGGGGTTGAGTTAAAGAACACAACCTCTCCATGTGGAGTTATTTAAGTGGTTAGCAAGCGTTCTATCAAACGTGAGGTCCCTGTGCCCATAGTCACATACTGTAGGCTTGTCCATCTAAGTGCCAAGAGAGAGAAGAGAGAAAGAGCATGCTGTGGAACCATCTTACTGCATCTGTGTTTATGTGTATAGAAATGTATCCATGCTCGGGGATCATCCTTTACCCTGACCCAGTGAGGTGCTTTACTCTTTACTCACTGATCGGGAAGAGAGAGTGATATGAAATAAACTGGATAAAGTTCCAGGGCTTGCTTGCCTCTCTCTCTCTCTCTCTCTCGTGAGTGCGAGTGTTGTGTAGAGTTAGATATCTTGTTTTTTCTTTTACGTTCCTTTCCTTCCTATGCATTATTACGGTTATCATTATTTTTATTTAGTTGTTGTGGTAGAATTAAGTATATTGTTTTTCGTGTCGAAATTACCCTGGTTTTGGCGGGGATGGCGACCCACATGGGGACGCCGTCCCTGTCACTTCGACACAGCTTGAGGTGTGTTACTGAAGCTACTGTCCCTGTGGAGGAGTTTCTGGTCGCCGTAGGAGAGAAGGTAGGATATGAGAATGTTGCTTATGCGTCATGGATGAATAAAGCCGTGGTGGTTTTTCTTAAAGAAGAGCACCTTGTTGATCGTATGGTTGAGCATGGCGTACTTCTTAAAGGAATGTTTATTCAAGTTACACCGCTTTTTTCTCCGTCAACAAGGGCAACGATTTCGAATGTACCGCCATTTATTCCCAATGAGCTAATGGAGCGCGAGTTATTGCGGTTTGGGAAGTTCGCAAGTTCAATAAAGATTGTCTCGTTGGGTTGCAACCACCCGGCCTTGAAACAGGTTATGTCGTTTCGGCATGTGCTCACCGGAGCAGACTTTGGAGTTATCGTTTAAAGTCAAGTATGACAACAGATTGTATATGGCTCAGGTACAGGTAGTCAACGGTGTTGAGTGTGATGTTGGCCATAAGCGACATGCTTGCCCAAAAAGGGAGAAGGCAGAGGGAGGTAGTCCTCGTAACGCCTGGGCCCATTGATGTAGATGGGCCGACAGCGGTAGAGCAGCCACAATTTTTTACCTTTATTTAACTTGGCAAGTCAGTTAAGAACAAATTCTTATTTTCAATGACGGCCTAGGAACAGTGTTCAGGGGCAGAACGACAGATTTGTACCATGTCAGCTCGGGGGTTTGAACTTGCAACCGGTTACTAGTCCAACGCTCTAACCACTAGGCTACCCTGCCACCCCACAAGCACCTGTTGCTGAGGAACATGTTGTCCTGTTGAGGGCACGGAGTTGCAACTTGTACCAGAGGGAAATGTTATGCAGCAGAAAAATATTGCTGTAGAAGGTAAGGTTGGATCTGAAGAGCCATTTCCTCAGACTGGTGAGGAGTTGCCCAGTATGAGTGCTGGGGTACAGGAGAGGGTGCAGGTGGGGCTAGTCTCCCAGGTAGTGGAGGAGATGCCTGGTACGAGTGATTGGGTGCAAGTGGGGAGTATTGAGAGGGATGTGGTAGAAGGGAGTCAGTGGTCTGTGGCCGTAAAAGAAAGGCCGTAAAAATTGTCAAAGACTCCAGCCACCCAAGTCATAGGATCAGGAGAAGGATATCTCTTGATATGATAGCAGCTGGTCCACGACTCGAATTTACAATCTAGTGGAGGTAAATGGGTTCCTGGATCAGACTGGATCAGACTTTTAGGAAATCTGTCAAATTGGCAGATTTGTTTTGACATTGATACGTTTGTGAGGTCAGCTGTGATGTTACAGAAGATGGTGGGGTTAGACCAGTTGAACGTGAAGAAGCGTTTTCACTTGAGGAAATGTGTTACTGCTGTCACAGCAGCAAAGGGTAGTGGGAAATGTGGTCAGGTTAATAGAAAATTAAAACAATGATGATGATCATGCCTCATAGGGTGTCTATTTTCTCTTTGGTTTCTTCTGCTTTTCCTTTCTCTTTTCTACATGGAGGTACTAAGGAAAGGTTTTCTCAATATTAATGGGGGAAGGGACAGGAATAAGAGGGCTTGGGTATTAGAAGTAATAAAACAGAAAAGGCTTAATGTAGTTTTTCTACAGGAGACACATAGTGATGAGGCTAATGAGGTTGACTGGGGTATGTGGTTGGAGGGGCGGCATGTACTCAGTCATGGTACTAATTTCAGTGTTTTGCTGTTTTCCTCAGGCTAAGGGGTGAATGTGGTATCTACAACAGAGATTGTCAAGGGACGGGTTTTATTGGTCAAGGTGGATGTTATGGGTTTTTTATTTGTTTTTTTAATGTTTATGCTCCTAATGAGGGTACAGAGCGTATTGCTGTATTTGATAAAATAAAGGAAACCTTAAGACAGTGTGACCAAGAGGGGTGCATGGTTTTAGGGGGGGACTGGAATTCTACAGTAGATTTTACTGTTGACCGCACTGCTGAAGAACCTCATCTGCGGTCAGCAACTTGCCTGTCTGGTCTATTAACTGAGTTTGAGCTTTCTGATGTGTAGAGAGTAAGGAATGCAAAAGTTAGGCAGTACACATGGCTAAAAGTTAATGAAGGTCGTGTCATTGCAGCAAGGTTAGACAGGTTATATGTATCGGATCACTACTGTAGTAGGGTTGGAAGGTTAGACAGGTTGTATGTATCTGATCACTACTGTAGTAGGGTTGGAAGGTGTGACATTACTCCTGTGGGTTTCTCTAATCACCATATTGTTACTGTTGATATTCACTTGTCCTGTCCACTAAGGTCATCATCTTACTGGTATTTTAATGTTAAGATGTTACATGATGTCATGTTTTGGGTGAAAGTGTGTGCCAGACTGTCAAGGTGGAAATGGTGGCTACCCCAGCTGTCTTATAGGCGAAGGGTACTGGTAGCTAATAATCTTGCTGCCTCTACCCTGTGGCACAGACTAATGACTTTACAGCCACCGGGGGGGTCTGATACAAGAGCTTCAGAGGACCCTTGTCAATTTCTTCTGGTCTGCACAACATTGGATTAAAGCTTTAGCCCTGTACTTGCCACTGCACGAGGGTGGGCAAGGTTTGGTGGACATTTCTTCCAGGATCATGGCTTTCCGTCTTCAAGCAGCCCAGAGACTGTTGTACTGTGACGGTTCTGTGACACAGCCTACACATTGATGAGGAGAGCGGGCTGTTTGGGCTAAGACAAGCACCTTTTCCTCTTAAAGCTGGAGGGGGGTGATTTGCCTGGCCTGACTCCATTTTATGAGTATGTTATGCAGGCTTGGAGAGTTCTTGTCAAGTCCCCGTAAGGCCTGCACGCCACCAGGGATGTGGCATTTTGAAGAGCCTCTTTTTCACAAACTGCCTAATGAAAAGAGGACAGCTGACCTCCAATGGAGGATAATACATGGAGCTATTGCCACCAATATGCATCTGGTACACCTGGATCCTACTGTTGGGGAAGGGTGTCCTTTATGCATCCGGTACACCTGGATCCTACTGTTGGGGAAGGGTGTCCTTTATGCATCCGGTACACCTGGATCCTACTGTTGGGGAAGGGTGTCCTTTATGCATCCGGTACACCTGGATCCTACTGTTGGGGAAGGGTGTCCTTTCTGCATCCGGTACACCTGGATCCTACTGTTGGGGAAGGGTGTCCTTTATGCATCCGGTACACCTGGATCCTACTGTTGGGGAAGGGTGTCCTTTATGCATCCGGTACACCTGGATCCTACTGTTGGGGAAGGGTTTCCTTTATGCATCCGGTACACCTGGATCCTACTGTTGGGGAAGGGTGTCCTTTATGCATCCGGTACACCTGGATCCTACTGTTGGGGAAGGGTGTCCTTTCTGCATCTGGTACACCTGGATCCTACTGTTGGGGAAGGGTTTCCTTTATGCATCTGGTATACCTGGATCCGACAGTTGGGCAAGGGTGTCCTTTCTGTGCTGGGTCTGAAACTCTGGCACATCTGTTTTTACAGTGTCCCAGATTGGTCGGAATGATTGACCTGATCACTTCTTGGTTCTCAGCTTTGGGAGAGGTTTTCTTTTCCCAACTGTTTATATTTGGTCTAAAGTACAGGTTTAGTCGAAGGGGTGTAGTTATTTTGCTTAATTATGTGTTAGGGGTAGCTAAATTAGCAATATGGAAGACCCGAAAGAACAGTATTCGGGGACAGCCTATTACAAACTGGTTAACAATATTGATCTGTTTATGAGTATATGGGGTATTCAGAGTCTGTTGTGTTTAGTTGCTGTGGAGGAGGATTTGGTGTTGTTTTTAATTGATGTGCAACTATGGTTTTGTATGAGTTTTTATTGTGTTGTGGGTGCCCATACCCAACTTGTTATCTTGCAACATAGGGAAACAGTGAATATTGAAAAAGGGGTTCCAATGCTGTACCTTCAGCACGTTTTCATCAGTGGACCTGCAGTTGGTGTAGTTGGTGACATCAGTGACGGAGCCGTCAGCCTCCACAGCCAGAGTCCTGACTGGGACAGACACCTTCTTAGCAGTCAGAACAGCTGTGTTCAGCACGTCACTGTCCTACAAGGGGGCAAGACAGGACACAGCGACCGTGTGAGGCAGGCAGGCAGATTATCATACAAATACATACACAAACTGGCATGTACTGTACATACACATGCATGCACCAATGCATGCCCACACACAATCACATGCACACACATTACCTTGTACTGTTTATTGTGTTTAACTGCTAGGTATAACTTCTCAACATGAATAGACAAGTCAACGTTGATCCACGGCTGATGAAATCTCTCTTGTAGCTCCATAACCTCTCTTTGAATATTGATTCAAAACAGTTTTCTGGCCGTGATGCTCTCTAATAAAATGTCTTCCTAATCTAGGAGTTGTAGGGGTGGATACAGTGGCTGATGACTGTATGCCCTGGCCTGGTGTAGATTTAACTGAAGCACTCGACAGATGTTGCAGGGCAGCCTGTCAGCTGTTCTAAACTCAGCAGCACAGCACAACAGCTGCTGACCGCGATTCAGAAAGGACAAGCTCTAGTTCTGCCTCTGAAAGTCACCCAAACCTAATTGACTATTGGTACAAACCTACTGTACTGAAGCAATTCAATGGGATTTGTGGCACAAACACTGCTGTGAATGTGTAAAGTACTCACAAACGTAATGGAAGTGTGCTTGATTTCGGAAACAAGTTTGCAGGTGGTATTAGCGTCTTCTGACAATCCAGATCTGTACTTAGTACATACTTAGGGAGACATTTTATAAATCAATATGCATTGTGGCTTCATTAAAAAGATGGTTCATTCCTACCTATGGGAGCCGTTTGATCCTCTCAATGAACGTCAACTTCATTAACACTGACTGAGGGAGAGTGTGACCTGGGACAGAATTGATCAAAGCTAGAGGCCAAGGGAGCTGGCACTCAGCCGGTCAACAATTAACACCCCCCCCTGACATCCCCTCTCCAGGGCTCTCCCAATCATTTACACACACGCTTTATTGTTCCTTTATCGCCATCATAAAACATCAAACCCGATGAGAGAACAATAGAGGTAAAATTATGGTACATCCAGCCTACACTTAATTGCACGTCCAGGGGAGTTTAATTCAACTCACCGTTAAGCTTCAGGGATAATACAGTGGTGGTGTTACTGTTAACGCAGCTGCTGCTGTGCCATACAAACTGGCATACACAAAGATATGCATGCACACATAGTAATAAAATGCCACACATGCACGCACGCACTCGAGCACACACATGAGCACGCACACACACACATTACACCTGTTGTATTCAGCGCATGTGACAAATAAAATGTGATTTGACACACACACACACACACTCCTCACCATGACCAGTGGTGCCAGACCCACGTAGTCTCTCTGAGTGGTATAGATCCTCATGATGCCGACATCCTTGATGTTTCCTGTCTCAAAACGCCATGTGATCATCTGGCTCTCTGATTGTTGATCAGTCAACTCCTTGGTCTCAAAGTCAAGCTGCAATACCTCCAACAGACCCCTGACAATCCTGGAAGAGAGTTACAGTCCCGTTCTGCATTCTAATGATTTTCACAAAATCATATTCAATACAATGTTTCACAGCTCATGAATGGACATGAATGCTGCAATCAACAAGATCTAACATGCATATTCAAAGTCCCAGTGATATTATGAAAACGATCCTGGTTTAATCTACACTTTGGTTATACTGTAGTGTAGGTAAGTGTTGACAGTCATAGTTTGGGTATCATAGTTGTTCATGTTCCTCCAACCTAGCAGATGTCAACATCACTTCAATGGTCATACCATTGAGCTATTTGATTTAGAATTTTAGGACCCCTGTATGTATAAAATAATAATTAGAAAGAAAATATACAAATATTTAACTTTGCCTTTACTACTATAGCCCATAGAAACACATTCAATAACACATTCACAAATGTCAAAATAGAGTTTGAAGTGTCTGTCCTATATCTAGGAGATATAAGAAAGCTCAGGAAATATATTTTATTTGGGACACATATTTATCCCCTTTTTTTGTTGGTATAAAACTACTTCCATACTTCCGGTACCGGGTTACCTTCAGACGAGTCCCGGAGAATAGCATCGTGTTCGTGAGAGTCTCATCTTTCCATAGAGTGATCATGTTAGCCTTAAGGCAAAACCATTCTGATGCTACATACGTTTTTGTGAGAAGACCAATTTTCGAGACGTCTCCTGGTCTGACAAACAGCGGTGTATCTGAAGGCGGATGAGGTGGATTGAGACGCAGCCCATAAAAAAAAAAAAACGTATATCTCCTTCTTAAACGGATGGATTTTGACGGCCGCACTGGTAACTCAATCGACTCCTAAGGATTTTTAAACCAGTCAGAGCCTTGACAGCATCTCTAACGCTCTAGATAGCCTTGCTCAACATTCACTTCTTTCTCAATAAAAGGGATTGGACAGGAGTCTTGGTGGTTCATTGGGACCATTTTCACCATGATTCCACTCAATTACTACTAGACAGGAATGGAGGAGAAAAAAGTGTGGGGGGGGGACCTCTGTCCACCCACCTGGGTGTTCACTGGTTATTCACTAGTTAATACAGCTGCTGGGACTTGGCATATCTGGGCTCCTAATCTTCCCTGGAGCAAGCCGGCCAGTGCTTAAGCCCGGATAACGCACTGATGATTACTGATGAGTACAGATAAGTGGGTCGGACGGGCGGCACGCTGAGCCGGGTTGGAGAGTGTGTGTGTATGTGTGTGTGTGTGTGTGTGTGTGTGTGTGTGTGTGTGTATGTGTGTGTGTGTGTGTGTGTCTGAGGGGGAGAGCAAGTGCTGGGAGGTTGCTGGGCAGAGGTCTGTTTTGCCATCTGGATCAGGTAGTGCTGTGATAGCAGCATGTTCCTTGTTGACGGTACATTTTTGATAATGTGACACGTGATGCTGTGTGATGCTGTCCTCTAAAGCCAACATGTCCAGTCCATCAATAAATACTGTAGATGTGATGCTTTACACATGCACGTTACCTGGCCTGTTACAATTCTACATGTGTCCATGAGAAAAAATTAAGTGTCATATACAGTTATGGTGCCAACTTCTCAGAATGTTTTCAATTAAATACATACATGAATAATATAGCAACTCAAATCTATTGGCAGCAGTGACTTGTGTACATCACTTGAGTACATAGATCAAATGCCTTTAATGACGAAATAACAATTGACAAATGGACATGAGTTGTCACTAACAACATGTGTCTGATATAAAGATGGGGGATTACAAGATCACATAATGAAGAGACATTCTAAACCAGGGGTATTCAACTCCTACCCTACGAGAGTGGTTCCCAAACTTTTTATAGTCCTTGTACCCTTTCAAACATTCAACCTCCAGCTGTGCACTCTCTTTTTTTTGTTGCCATCATTTAAATCCTGCCACACACACACACTATTCGATGTTGCTCTTTATTTAGCCATCTTACATATAAAACCTTATTTGTCCATCAAAAATTGTGAATAACTCACCACAGGTTAATGAGAAGGGTGTCCTTTAAATGATGCACATAACTCTGCATTGTTGGGTTGTATTGGAGAGAGTCTCAGTCTTAAATCATTTTCCACACACAGTCTGTGCCTGTATTTAGTTGTCATGCTAGTGAGGGTCGAGAATCCAATCTCAAATAGGTATGTGGTTGCAAAGGGCATCAGTGTCATTTTCCAAGGCAAGAAACTCTGAGTGCAGCCCTATCCAGAAATCTGGCATTGGCTTCTGATTAAATTCCATTTTCACAGAACTGCTTGTTGCAATTTCAATGAGGATCTCTTGTTCAGATATCGGTAAGTGTAGGCAGGGCATGAAAGGGATAACGAATCCAGTATTTTGTGTCGTCCGTTTCGGGAAAATACCTGCGTAATTGCATACTCAGCTCACTCAGGTGCTTCGTTATATCACATTTGACATTGTCTGTAAGCTTGAGTTCATTTGCACACTAAAAATCATACAATGACGGAAAGACTTGTGTGTTGTCCTAGTTCATGCAGACAGAGAACAGCTGCAACTTCTTAAATCATAGCTTCAATGTTGTCCTGCACATTGAATGTAGTTACGGAGAGTCCCTGTAATCCTAGATTCAGGTCACGCAGGTTAAAATAAACATCACGCAGATAGGCCAGTCGTGTGAGAAACTCGTCATCATGCAAGCGGTCAGACAAGTGAAAATTATGGTCAGTAAAGAAAACTTTAAGCTCGTCACTCAATTTTAAAAAAACTTGATAACCAGCACACTTCTGTATGTTGTAAAAGCATTACATGGTCGCTGCCCATATCATTGCATAATGCAGAAAATAAACGAGAGTTCAGGGGTCTTGCTTTAACAAAGATAACAATTTTCACTGTAGTGTCTTTCAAGCTGTCAGACATTCCCTTGGCAGCAAGAGCCTCTCGGTGGATGCTGCAGGGTACCCAAGTGGCGTCGGGAGCAACTGCTTGTACGCGCGTTACTACTATACTATGGCTCCCTGTCATGGCTTTTGCGCCATCAGTACAGATACCAACACATCTTGACCACCAAAGTCAATTTGATGTCACAAAGCTGTCCAGTACTTTAAAAATGTCCTCCTTTATTGACCCCCCATAAACCTAACGGACATATACCAGGAGCTGTGCCAGGCCCGCCACATCTATTGACTTGACTCATCCAACTGTAACACATATAATTCACTGGCATGTACGTGAAGCAGTAATTGTTTCAAAACATATCCTGCCAAGTCACTGATGCGTTGTGAAACAGTGTTGTTTGATGAAGTAATTGTCTGTATAGTTTTTTGGGACTTTTCCACCGGCAATGTCCCAGCCATATTCGTGGCAGCAGGAAGAATTAAGTCCTCCACAATAGTATGGGGCTTGCCTGTCCTAGCCACTCGGTAGCTCACCATATAAGACGCTTCTAGCCCTTTCTTATTAATGGTATCTGTTGCTTTTATACGTCTTTATTCTAACTCAAACTCCTGTCGCTTATTTTTCCAATTGTCATGTTTAGTTTCTAAATGTCTGCGCAAGAGTGAAGGTTTACTGTGAGAGAGTAACGGTTAATATGATTGGATGTTAATTATTTGACTAGGATACCTGTATTTGACATTGTGTTGCTATTTTGCTAAACACTAGATGGTTACATTTTATTTTTGGCAGTGAAACTAGGCTAATCAGGAAAGAAAAAAAACACACAAATGTTGTAAAATATAAATGTACTGTTTGAAAATGTGAAGAGAAAAATAAATCACATTTTTAAAAAGTATTCGTACACCCGACAGCATTGCGCGTACCCCTGGCAATACCTGCCCTACGAGGTCCGGAGCCTGCTAATTTTGTGTTCTACCTGATAATGAATTGCACCTACCTGGTATCCCAGATCTAAAGAAGGCCCTGATTAGAGGGGAACAATTAAGAAATGCAGTGGAACAGGCTTCGAGGTCCAG
Source organism: Oncorhynchus clarkii lewisi (assembly GCF_045791955.1). NCBI lineage: Eukaryota > Metazoa > Chordata > Actinopteri > Salmoniformes > Salmonidae > Oncorhynchus > Oncorhynchus clarkii. Next base: position 17,973,950 of record NC_092175.1, on the reverse strand, counting down.
AGTTGAGTTTGAGGGTTTTAAGGTGTTCATATTAGACCAGTTGATCCCTCCCCCACTGTGGTAGACAGCAGGAATACTAACGTTCTTACTGATGTCATCATAATCTCAGAGGATTACAAACAACTGATTTGCATTGTCAATTACTGTATGTTATTCCTGGTAGTTATAGGGCTGGTTTCCCAGGTAAAAGATTAGTCGTATACTCTATTTCAATTAATATTGTTCATTGGGGAGTGCTTTTTTAGTCAGCACTAGGCTTGATCTCTGTCCGGGAAACCGGTGCACATTGCATAAGATTATAACTAGGGCCCAGAGTTTCTTCCTGACCACATGACCTCACCTGACCTCATAATATATCTAATGTAAATCAGGGGAATTAATGCCTAAAGCAAATAACTATGTCACATATACTGTATCTGTTAAAATAGTTCCCTAATGAGGAATTTAAATAGTCCCTTCAGTCTATTTACAATGAGAGTGATTCATCACAATGTTACATAGACCTTCATACAATAACAGGCTGTCGCAAAAATGCCATGACCACACCAACAAGGCAACTGATGAAATTCAATAGTTTTATTCCTCAATCAAAATTCTAGATTTGCAATTTCTTCCTTCTTCCTATTTTAATGGATGGGGTGGCAGGTAGCCTAGTGGTTAGAGCGTTGAGCCAGTAACTGAAGGTTGGTGGATCGAATCCCCAAGCTAACAGATAAAAATCTATCGTTCTACCCCTGAACAAAGCAGTTAACCCACTGTTCCTAGGCTGCCATTGTTAATAAGAATTTCTTCTTAACTGACTTGCCTAGTTAAATAAAGGTTAAAATAAATCCTGATGTTTTAACAAGGAGAATTCTCAGAAATCTATAACAAATCTGTTTGTTTATTCTACCCTCGTCTTCGACACGTGCTGTGCATCAACAATCGTCCACTACTTATATCAGTCAGTGGTAACAGGACAGGAGGAAGGCCATTTAAGAAAGTGGAAAATGTAGGGCTTTTAGAAATTTGGCAATCATGCAGTTTTGTAACGAATAAGATGTTCAGAACCATGTGTAGCTTCATTCATTTGAATTCAATAGGGGTTAGGAACCTCTCATTCTTGAACACACCTTTTCCCGGTGGTGATGGTTTTCCTCTGACACACGGCAGAGATGGTGTTTGCGCCCCCTCTGCCAGACTCCAGGGCGATGTCCCATAAGGCTGAGTCACTGGGCCTCGCTGTACTGAATGACATCCCCTTCCTCACTGTGGCTCTGGAACACACAGACACACAGTGACTGTAACACACACAGGTCAGTTGACATACACACATACTGTACAAACACAGGCTACTTGAGTTGATATCAACAGAATCTCCACGTTTCTGTTTGAGTATTATTAACCCATGATGTATCTGCTGCAGGGGAGGTGGGTCTATCTAAGATCACCTGAGAACCTCAGATAATGATAGAAGCATGACGTACACTACATGACGAAAAGTATGTGGACACCTGCTTGTCGAACATCTCATTCCAAAATCATGGGCATTAATATGGAGTTGGTTCCCCCTGCGCTGCTGTAACAGCCTCGACTCGTCTGGGAAGGCTTTCCACTAGATGTTGGAAAATTGCTGCGGGGACTTGCCACAAGAGCATTAGTGAGGTTGGGCACTGATGTTGGACGACGTTTGGCATTGCGCATGGTGATCTTAGGTGTGTGTGCAGGCTGCTCAGCCATGGAAACCCATTTCATGAAGCTCCTGACGTACAGTTCTTGTGCTGACATTGCTTCCAGAGGCAGTTTAGAACTCGGTAGTTCCACTTCTCGGCTGAGCCGTTGTTGCTCTTAGACGTTTCCACTTCACAATAACTGCACTTACAGTTGACCGGGGAAGCTTTAGAAGGGCAGACATTTGACGTACTGACTTTTAGGAAAGGTGTAATCCTATGATGGTGCCAAGTTAAAAGTCACTCTTCATTACGGTTCATTCTAATGCCAATGTTTGTCTATGGAAGTTGCACTGCTCTGCGCTCAGCATCTAAAGCTGCCTGGTTGGTGAAAGTTCAATTTGAAAGAAGATGAACATGTTATTACCACTGTTTGGCTGGTCTCTCTCTGTGTGTGTGTGCGTGTGTGTGTGCGTGTGTGTGTGTGTGCATGCATGTGCGTGTGTGTGTTCTAATGAGGTATGCTGAAAGACATCGGAGAAGTGATGTTTACCTCCCTGCCTGCAAACTGAGAATCAGCAGGCACATCTTATTCCCATCAGCACTAGCTGCTTGCTGGGGAACCACTGATCATTTAATCTGCTGTGTGATATCATCCCGTCTATCTATCCAGTCAACAGCAGTGCAGGAGCCCTCATTACACGCCTGTAAGGGTGGGAGGACCAGGCACGGTGGCAGTACGAGGCCCTCATACAAACTCCCTAGGATGGGGTGACCCAGTGTAGGTAAAGAATGCTCTCTAACATTTCCTGACCATGGAGATCTTGTCATCAGACTTCCTGGAATTATTTAATAAGCATGTACAGTGCTGTGAAACAATATTTGCACCTTCTCTCTACTTTTGCATATTTTTGATACTGAATGTTATCAGATCTTCAACCGAAACCTAATATTTGATAAAGGTAACCTAAGTGAACAATGACATACTTATTTCATAAACAAAGTTATGTAACACCCAATGTCCCTGTGAGAAAAAACAATTGCCCCCTTACACTCAATAACTGGTTGTGCCATCTTAAACTGCAATGAGTCCAACAAAACACTTCCTGTAGTTGTTGATCAGTCTCTCAAATCGCTGTGGAGGAATTTTGGCCCACTCTTCCATGCCAAACAGAGATTTGTGGGTTTTCAAGCATGAACTGCTCATTTAAAGTCATGCCACAACATCTCAATTGGGATTAAGTTTGGATTTTCACTAGGCCATTCCAAAACTTCAAATGTGTTTCTTTTTAGCCATTTTCATGTTGACTTGACTGTGTGTTTTGGATGATTGTCTTGCTGCATGACCCAGCTGCGCTTCAGCGCAAAGATGGATGGCCTGATATTCTCCTGTAGCACTCACGTCGGTAGCCATGAAGTGCTTTGAAAGGTTGGTCATGGCTCATATCAACACCATCATCCGAGAAACCCTAGACCCACTCCAATTCGCATATCGCCCCAACAAATCCACAGATGTCACAATCTCAAACACATTCCACACTGCCCTATCCCACCTGGAAAAAAGGTACACCTATGTGAGAATGCTGTTCATTGACTACAGCTCAGCGTTCAATACTTAGTGATGAATGGTCCCTGGACACTTAAGGGACAGTTATGACGAGTGTGTTTCATTTGGTGATCTCATGAAGGACAGGAAACACACATAACTGTACCTCTTAAAGTGTATATTTCCCAGCTGTCAGGGTTACATCTAAATATTGTGAAATGTATGTGAATAAACATGAAACTATTTGTGAAAAGATGTAATATGATATTAACCTTCTAAACAAGAGTATTGGTTTTCATATGAAGATTAACTAGTCAGTGGCCACACCCCCGTGAGCCCAGACATCACATTTGGCTTCATGGAACAGCCATTTTCTACTGAAACGTATAAAACCCACCCCTGCTGATATTCACACCAGACCACGCAAACACCGGTGTAAGCTAAGGATGCAAATGGTGGAATTTCTAAGACCAAAACATGCCGGGGGACTCTGGTTAAAACTACAAGGTGCCAAAGAGACACATGGTAAGGCCGATGTCTCAAATGGTTAAGACCTGTAGAAACTATAAGACTAGAAAACCATCCCACGTGGACCATTGGCTGGCTATGGTTCAACTTTGAGACTATCGATTCACTACTGAATAAGTGAGAAATTCCAGACGACACAAATTACTAGTCTGAAGTTAGAAATGACGTAAATCTGGGACAAGAACATAGTCAACTGCCGAAACACTGTACTCTGAAGTACCCATTCTAACATCCACAAAATACTTTGATCTTCGGGGAAACGCAACCAGAGACTTTTCTGTCTCCAGCAGACGTACTGGATTCCAACAGAGAAAACAACAATGACATACGTGCATAAATAAAAATTGCGATTTCGAATGAGCGGTCGTTCATGTAAAGTGTTAGCAGTTTCTATGAGGTTCGTATTCCTCTATGAGTTTCCCGCTCTTGAACTGCACACCCCTTTTCTTTTGTCTACCAAGCCGTCATATCGGTTTCGTCCGCTAGGGACGTTTTCTTTGTATCATGTAGCAACCCAATGTACAATATCTACTGTGTATTTTCATGTATGTCTGTGATTTGATTGATTAGTTAGTAAATCAATAATTAAGCCAATTTGTACATCGCTGATTCATAATTTATATTAGGGTTCGAGCAAATAACCAAGAATTTTACGACTTTCAGATGAGACTGATAGAAGGTAAAGAATAATTCATGATTGACTGCTATTGATATAAAAGATCTTCAGATCTTTAAGAGTGGATTCGGGACATAGCCCTCTCTATAAACTAATGATTCAGTGGTGCCCCGCATTCCTAATGAGTTAGTTATTGCCAAATGAATTTAATCAAATAATTGAACGTTAGGTAATCGATTTGAAAATATATGTCATCACAAATAGTAAAGACATGACAACTTATTGATGAAGCCGACGACTGAGGTGTTATACTCCTCAATGCCATTGGATGAATCCCGGAATATATTCCAGTCTGTGCTAGTAAAACAGTCCTGTAGTGTAGCATCTGTGTCGTCTGAACACTTCCATATTGAGTGAGTCACTGGTATTTCCTGCTTTAGTTTTTGCTTGTAAGCAGGAATCAGAGGATCGAATAATTGTCAGATTTACCAAATGTATATCACTGGGGCCAAGCTTCCTGCCATCCAGGACCTATATACTAGGCGGTGTCAGAGTAAAGCCCATAAACGTGTCAGAGACTCTAGTCACCCAAGTCATAGACTGTTTTCTCTGCTACCGCATGGCAAGTGGTACCAGAGCGCCAAGTACAAAAGGCTCCTTAACAGCATCTACTCTCAAACCATAAGACTGCTGAACAATTAATGAAAGGGCCACCGGACTGTTACATTGACCCCCCCCCCCTCCATTTGTTTTGTACACTGCTGCTACTCGCTGTTTACTATCTATGCATAGTCACTTCACATCTACCTACATGTACAAATGACCTCAACTAGCCTGTACTCCCTCACACTGACTCAGTAGCTGTACCACCTGCATATAGCCTCGTTATTGCTATGTTATTGTGTTATTTTTCTTATTATTGTTATTATAATATTTTTTGGAACTTTATTTGGTAAATATTTTCTTAGCTCTTCTTGAACTGCAATATTGGTTAAGGGCTTGTAAGTTAACATTTCATAGTAAAGGTCTACACTTGTATTCGCCACATGTGACAAATAAAGTTTAATTTGATTTGAGAATTCTCTGATACAGAGCAGAAGTCATGGTTCCCTCTATTACGGCAAGTCGTCCAGGTCCTGAGGCAGCAAAGCATCCTCAAACCATCACACTACCACCACCATCATGCTTGACAATTGGTATAAGGTTCTTACTGTGGAATACATTGTTTCGTTTTTGTCAGGAATAATGGTACCCATGTCTTCCAAAAAGTTATACTTTTGACTCATCTGTCCATACAACATTCTTCCAAGAGTCTTGATGATCATCCAGGTGCTTCCTGGTGCTTTTTGGCAAACTTCAGTCAACGTTTTGGATGTATCCCATTATGCCTGGCGAAAACCAAACACTGCATTCCACAGTAAGAACCTAGGGGAGGTTCAGGACCTGAACGTCGGCACTGTATGTGCATTGCGTGTGGGTACAAGGAGTACAAGGAGTCAAAGTAAGTCTTTAATCTTGTGTATGCGTGTGAGATATAACCGATATAACCTAAATCTATGTCAATCTGTCCAGTACAGAATATACATTTGCAATATATGTTTAATGTGATGTAATACATATGTGTTTCTCTTTGCGTGAAAACATACAAGCTTAGATTTAGATGGAGTGATTCTGTCCTGGCCGAGTCTGGGCTGACTGTGTCTGTATCCCAAATGGCACCCTATTCCCTATGTAGTGCAGTACTTTTGACCAGGCCCATTTGTCTCCGTCATTGTGTGTGTGTGTGTGTGTATCTAAATGGAGAAGTGCCTGTAACATTGTTTCTTAATCAGGCCCGTTGATTGTGTGGCCTAAGGAAGCACTAATCTCCTTTTGGGTTTCTTCCAGCTGTGCAACATGGCCCTGGAGCTCTCTCCGCTCTGCCTTAAGCTTTTTTCGACTCAATCCATAGGCCAGACAGCTTGTCTGTTCCTCCCAGCGAACATAAAGGCTTAGATAGGGGACAGAACAGAGACACGTGAGACTTCAAGGCGTGGGAGGAGACCTAGTGATAGATTTTGAAGGCCGACCAGGGGCTGCCTGGAAGTTGAATTTAGTCAAAACCACCATTGAAATGTTTACGCAGTCAGTGCCTTTTTTTATTTTTTACAAATCCCTATTTGTACATATTTATTACACTGAGAACTGGAGGCCACTACATGTGAGAGCAGTCTAGTTAATATAATACTTGTCTAAATAAAGTAAAGTAATATGGAGTTTCACATCTTCCATCAGCGAGATAAAGGTCTATCGCTCTCATCTATCTCAACAGGAATAAAATACCTTTCCTAGAAAAGATGATTAAATCATGATTATTTGTCAGAACCCATCAACATTAAAAGGTGACAGGCAAAGATGTCCCTGTTTTTCCAAACCTTTCTACAACAATACAAGAGCTAAATACATCATAAAATGATCTGCAATAATATTTTGGTCAGGGTAGATTTTGTATCCTTGATATAACACTAAAATAGGTATGGCTACCTGTCAATTTGCTCTATTGGAATTCTTGGAAAATGTTAAATTGTCTGATACTAGTGCACAATTTCACACATTTCTAGTATGTGAAACAAAATCAGAACTCTATTTTACATTTGATCCAGCAATTTCAAAGTAGTTTTCATTTTTCACAAAACTAGCTAGGTTTTGATCCAATTGGCGACAGATTTTCATGTGAATACTCTATATTTTCCCACCAGTGGTGTGTGTCCACCAAATGTACTTTTAGTGGATAAAAATCAGTGCATGGCGATGTAGTGCACACAAAATGTACTTAAGTTTTCATGTACCGAATAAAAATCTAAAGTTCAATAAGATTCCATCGCATTTTCAACTCTATTTGAAAGTTAAACAGCAAATGTGCCTACCCTGGCCTTGGCTAGTGAGCTCTAGACAACAGCTCACAGATATAATGAGGTCAGGCTGTGCGGGTAGGCAAGTCTACATAATAAGATTATTATGGATACGAGCAAGAATATTTGTATTTGTCAAAAGGCTGTGAAGCTTCGATCATCATGTCACCAGAAGACCCTCGATATTTGTTGGAAAAGAGCATCGAGATCACAGTTCACTTTCACCACATTGTTTCTCAAATCATAGTGGGAGGACACACCATCACCGCGTTAGCCATCATATCAAAATAAACTTGGATTATTATATCAATATTTGCACATAAAATGAGTTTTCACCGCCATTTCCCGCATAATTAATTTTACCGACACAAAAAGATTCCACCATGTCCAAATTATTGTACCGAAACTTCCTGTTTCCATCACAGCTGTCGTGATATTTTGTAAAAAATGTTATGACTTTACTCACGTAAAAACTGTTGACGGAAACTTGGTTAGTGTGACAGTTGGTGGTCGGTCAGATTTATGCTGCAGAATGAGAAGACACGATGCTGTTCTCCTTCTAGCTAACTATAATAAATCACTTGAAACGACACTACTATTTAAGTGATCTTTAATTATGTACAGCTCAAAGTGGTAAAAGCATTTGTGATTGAGAAAATGCTTATCAAAGCAGTTTCACCAGGAGAGATCATGATCATGGATGTTCTTGGTTAGCTAAGCCACACTTGGGCTAGCTAATGTTTGCTAGCTAGCTATCCAGCTAGCTAACCTTGTGTTCACAGTACAATTGTCCGAAAGTGTTTAGCTAGCTATATATGGTAACAATTGACCAGTAATAGCTCAATTATTTTAACGTGGTTGTTAGCCACATTTTGATTAGACAGCTTGCTGGCTGCAGCAAAAATGGCTAGCTAGATAGCAGAAATATTGTTTCCCAAGAAGTAAACTAAGTGTATTAGCTAGGTAACTAGCTAGCTAACATTCATTATACTGTACATGTGTTGTATCATCCAACAAGTATTATCAACTAAAACATTTAGCTAATCTTAGCTGTATGAATGGGAGCCTCATCAAATTGATTGGGAATACACTGTCTAGCTATAGCTAGCTAATTAACTAGCTAGATCATACTGGATCTCATTATCTCTACTTGCTTTCACAGTCTCATGTCATAATTAGACGTTCCTTCATGTTTCGCAAACTTCAAATTACGAAGTTGTTCCAAACATCAAATTTCAAAGTGTTTAAAGATTAAGTTTATTATTTGAATATTTTTTAGGTTAGGGTTAAGTTTAGGCATTAACTCTGAAATCTTAAGGTTAGGCATTAACTCCAAATGGTTAAGGTAAGGGTTAAGGTTTGGGATAGGCTTAAAACAAAAATCTCAAAAACAAATTTCTGTCGCTGGATTCGAACATGCTTACACCCGTCCGCCAACCCTGTCTACAATGCCCTAGCAAAACCAAAACCTACTTCAAGGTAACAGTGCTCACTGTTGTCCCTAGTGTCTGGTTTCCTCCACGTCATCAGACATGGATGAACATTGAACACTGACTTATATCACAGGTGACCTGGCTGCATTATCTGCATATGAGTATAATCATTATTGACATACATGTTTATTTCCCAGATCATGTCAGTGTCATTTGTTTCATTTCTGATCCAGAAAATTACTCATAAAAGCCATGCCTGTAGCTTGAGTTCCTTGCAGTGAGCAATTGTTATTTTCCTTTTGCCCTCAAATTACGTCATCCTTGAATTCTATGGACAGAAAATGACATTCACCAAAAAGTAGAAATGACAGCTAAAATATAGTCATATTTTTTGGTGTGTGGAGGCTAATTTAATGAAGCCTACATGAGCATTATTATTAAGTGTTATAGTTTTGTGGAGACTTTTGCCTGTCACCTTTAAACACACATGTGATAGGAATCACTGATGCTCTTTATGTGGCATTAAGGTGACTGGCATGTGATGCAGCTGTGGATCATAATATCAGATAGCGCCCGTCAGTGGTGTGTTTCAGACAGAAAATGATTTGCTTTCATAGGCAAGTATTTGAATTTGCGATTGGAATACTAATTTCTTAGCAGGGTGTTGTCTTAAGTACTAACATTTCATTATTCTTTAAACTGAGCTGACTGTTTGAAACAGCACAAACAGGAGCAAAGACAGAAATACTTCTCCATTAGGTCTATTACAGCAATTGTATTAGAGGGGAACATATTCAGATAATGGGGAGAACATCAGAATAGTGTGGTCATGAAGTGAAAGCCCAGTGGCTTAAAGTCACACACTGCCAGACATACAACTCCTAATCTCCACAAACACAAACACACTGGCAAGGCAACTTCATAAAATATGATAAGAGGGGTTAGACACACACACACACACGCACACACACACACACACACACCCTCCCCCTGTCCCGTCCACCTGCAGAGGTGTGTTAGTCAGTCAAACATACAAAGACTGGTGCTCTGTGACAGCTGATATTCTGATCAATACTAATCCAGGCAGGGCCGAGGCATGGGTCAGGAGCCAGACTAATCAACTCTCAGCTAGGTTTGTTGAGGCAAGGCCAGCATCACAGCCAAACAATCTACCAACCAAACATATCATTACTCCTGTTAAAAGAGAAATTCAGTCAAAAACGGCAAAAACACAGCCTGCTTGAAAGTCCTACATCTGCTAAACTTGACTGCTGACATGCAAACATTTTGTGGACTATATTTACAGTGGACTAATGAAAAAAATACTAAAAGATAGTTTGAGTGGATTTTTCCATTAAGATAAATGAGGACATTTTGTTTTACACATATAGCTCGATCTAGTTGGCCAGTACCAGGAACCAGGAGGAATTCAGACCAACAGGGGCAAAGCCAGATGACAACAGTCTATTTTAAGCCTGGCTGGATCAGTAAACAGTCTAAGTATGAGATCAGGATGGTAAAGGAAACAAGAGTCAATGAGGAGGTTGATTAAATGAATGTTTTGCCTGAGATCACGTAGAAAAGGGGGGACATTAAGGGAGACTTCATAGAGCTGTCTGTGTGACTTCCTCAAAGTCAACTCATCATCATCTCATTTGTGATGTTTTACAGCTCCACTCTTCATCTACTACCTTCACATATCCCACATTTACAATCTATTTAGTGTGGAACAGCCAACAGGCTATCAGCTAAATAGACTGCTGCCGGAGACTTCCTGTACCTCCCTTAAAGCACAGCACAAACTCATCACTAAAATAGCACTTTTCAAAATACACAATGTTAGCATCCCATGGCCTGAATTTGACAAAGTATTAATTCCTTTGGACTAAGCAATCAAAAAATGTTGCAGATAAAAAAAATAAGGCTGCCTGAAATGTCCTTAGGTTACCCACAATTCTACGGGGCAAAGTAAATTACTTGTGAAAAATGAACTGCCATGCAACCGTCATTTCCAGCGAGCTAATTTTCCCAGCCAACCATGCAGCAGGAGGACAAACAGAGTGGGCTCATTTTCATAGATTACAGTAGGTGTCTGTGGATTTGGTATTCCGAGTTCACTTCATATCTAATGTAAACACTCGCTAAGACTCTCTACCCTTATATTAGCTTCTGACATTTTAATTTCAGATTTTTTGATTTTGATGATTCTAACAGTCTTAAGGGTTTAGGCTAGAGGAGTGAGCTTGGTAAATGTAAGCTTGGTATAATTTTTTTCTTCTTTCAAAAGGAAATACTCAGTGTTTATAAAGAAACTGATATGAGAAGAATCCAATTCGGTCACCAAAAATATTGAAATTAATTCCACAAGTAACTCTATAAGGCTTTGTAGAGAATATCAAATAAGTTAAAGTTTAATATACATTGTAGTGTATGATCTCGGTATATGCTGATATTGTACTGTGGGCTTTTTCATAGAGGGAAAGAGCAAAAGGGATAGCCACTTTGGACAGACTGGAATGGATGGTCTCCAGTGGTGTAAAGTACTTAGGTAAAAATACTTTTAAGTACTACTTAAGTAGTTTTTTGGGGTATATGTACTTTACTATTTATATCAAATATTGTATTTTTTACTCCATACATTTTCCTTGACACCCAAAAGTATGTGTTACATTTGAAATGCTTAGCAGGACATGAAAATAGTCAAATTCAACCGAACATCCCTGGTCATCCCTACTGCCTCTGATCTGAAGGACTTACTAAAACACACATGCTTAGTTTGTAAATTTTCCAATCTGAATGTTGGAGTGTGCCCGTGGCTTTCCGTAATTTAAAAAACAATAACATTGTGCCATCTGTTTTGCTTAATATAAGGAATTTGAAATTATTTATACTTTTACTTTTGATACGTAAGTATATTTTAAACCAAATACTTTTAGACTTTTACGAAAGGAGAATTTTACTTTTAGAATTTTACTGGGTGACCTTTTCTTGAGTCAATTTCTATTAAGGTATATTTACTTTTACTCAAATATGACAGTTGGTACTTTTTCCTGATGGTCTCTGAGTACTGGCTATGAGGTAGAGCAGCAAATACGCTTACTGTAGCCTTGTTCCAATGACTGTGGGACTGGAACTACCAACAAACACAATTGCACACACACCTCACACATTTACGACCGCACACAAACACAAGTCCAGGAGGCAGTAATGGAATGGTGGTCAGATCATCTCCACCCAAAGGGTTAACCTCTCGAATCGTTTTCAATCAGAACAAGGATTATCTGCCATAACCCTTGGGGTTTGGACTCAATCTTGGGCCTGGAGGAGTGAAGTGGAGCAGGGATTTCCCCAAGGAAGGATCACTCATCTCTGAGCCAAGCCAATTCAGACCTGGTTCCACATGGCCTTAAAACACTCGGCTCAGTCCCTTCACTCGTCTCCCCTCTCTAAATCCCAGTATGGGGCGATGAAGAGCAATGGGACTCAAGCACAGAGGCCTGACAGCATCTGCAGTGGGTCAATGGATTTGGGAGATTCAGGTGGCAAACAGATTGATCTCTCAAATAAATATTGTGACCAGAGAGGGTAGGCATCTCTCACGCAACTCTCCTCGATCCCCACCGACGCAATGCAACAAATCCAGGTCAGTTTCAGGTTCAGAGATGATTAAACTTGTAACATTTTTGGCAGCCAGTCACAGGTCCCATTTCGACAATAACTAATCTAGTGGAGGTTTCATCTTTTGTTATCTGTACTGAATATCCCTCCCTGTGCCTTTTAGTCATATAATAGGATATGAACTGTGGATTAACACAAGGTCAGGGTATGCTTTGGGATATCACTGTATCAGAAGATAGAGCATGTTCTGCTGTTTTTCAGTATACTCATCTAAAACATTCCAATAAAAGCAATATTATTCTGCTCTGTGATGTGCATCCGAGGCAGTGAGTAGAGCTGTTGCAAAACAGATTGAATTGTGTGTTTTGGCGCGATAGAGCTGCCTGTGTAATAAGTTCATTTCGGCCCAAAGGAGTCAGGCAGCTGTTAGTTATTTGTTTTCTTGCTCCATTAAATTGATGCATTATTTATGAACTAAAATATTCAGAAATCCCCGTTCAAACATTAAATGGGATGTTAAGATATGAAGGCTGCCGAATAATTTCCCAATTATTTCCCCCATCTATGGAAGAGCGACTTGTGATCTTCTTTCAGTCTGGAGTGAAGTAGACGGGGACTAGCATACGACAAGTCTGTAATCTGTGTAGGGAGCGGAACTGCAAGATGACTCCCAGCCACACCAGCATTCAACCATCCCACAGCATGGCCTTGGAGACACGCCCTGGCGCCAATCAAGTGGCCTTAAGTTACCATTTAAATGCATGGAACTTATCCTTCATGAAGTGCCTCTCCCATACATCATGGTGATAAACTTTTCGCACAAGGCCTAAAATGACACCAATTATTTATTTTCTTTTGCTAACTTCCTCCAACATACACTACAAGACCAAAAGTATGTGGACACCTGATAGTCAAACCTCTCATTCCAAAATCATGGTCATTAATATGGAGTTGGTCCCCCTAAGCTTCTATAACAACCTCCACTATTCTGGGAATAGTTTCCACTAGATGTTGGAACATTGCTGCAGGGACTTGCTTCCATTCAGCCACAAGAGCATTAGTGAGGTCGGGCACTGATGTTAGGCGATTAGGCCTGGCTCGCAGTTTGCATTCCAATTCATTCCAAAGGTGTTCGATGGGGTTGAGATCAGGGCTCTGTGCAGGCCAGTCAAGTTCTTCCACACCGATCATAACAAACTATTTCTGATTGGATCTCGCTTTGTGCAAGGGAGCATTGTCATGCAGAAACAGGAAAGGGTTTTCCTCAAACTCTTGCCACATAATCATCTAGAATGTCATTGTATGCTGTAGAGTTAAGATTTCCCTTCAGTGGAACTAAGAAGCCTACTGTAGCCCAAGCCATGAAAGACAGCCCCATACCATTATTCCTCCTCCACCAAACTTTACAGTTGGCACTATGCATTGGGGCAGGTAGCATTCCCCCGGCATCCGCCAAACCCAGATTCGTCCGTCGGACTGCCAGATGGTGTAGCGTGATTAATCACTACCGAGAACACGTTTCCACTGCCCCAGAGACCAACGGTGAGGAGCTTTACACCACTCCAGCCACCGCTTGGCATTGCGCATGGTAATCTTAGGCTTGTGTGCGGCTGCTCAGACTTGGAAACCCATTTCATGAAGCTCTGACGAACAGTTACTTGCCTCTGGAAGTAACTTGGTAGTGAGTGTTGCAACCGAGGACAGATGATTTTTATGCGCTACGCGCTTCAGTACTCGGTGGTCCCGATCTGTGAGCTTGTGTGGCCTACCACTTTGCGGCTGAGCTGTTGTTGCTCCTAGACATTTCCACTTCAAAATAACAGTACTTACAGTTGACTGGGGCAGCTCTAGCAGGGCAGAACTTTGACAAACTGACTTGTTGGAAAGGTGGCACCCTATGACGGTGCCACATTGAAAGTCACTGAGCTCTTCATGGCTGTGTGCTCAATTTTATACACCTGTCAGCAACGGGTGTGGCTGAAATAGCCCGATCCACTAATTTGAAGGTGTGTCCATATACTTGTGTGTATATATAGTGTATTTTGTACTCATAAAATCCGCTTAACATGAAAGGTTAACATTTGTTGTGTTCTTTATATGTTTTCATAATCCCCAAAAAAAGAAAAATGTATACATTTAATGTTACATATGGATTTATGTTCTGAGCCAGGGGACAGCACATCATGGTAGCATGCATCATAGTAACAGAGGGGACGCAGTAACACATTAAATGTGTATTAGTAAACCCATATTAAACAAATAGGATGTAGAATTGATCCTCAATAGTCAGTGTTTTGAGAGTGCATCAGTATATACAGAATATGTTCTGCACACAAAGCAGTACAATACAATATATAGACAGTGAAGTCATATCAACAACATTATGTACATAGTCTGATAAATTAGCTATGAATGTTGTACGTACTATCTGATTGTGATCTGGATATTCTAGCTATGCAATGAGAGAGACGCACAGACAAACAATATATCCAAGCAGTGTTCTTACCTAAGAGTGAAGCTCTCCACAGCAGACACATTGGACAGGAACACATAGAAAGTGGCCAAGTCGGTGGATCTCAGTGGTTTGGAGGAGGTCTGGACTACCAAGGCTCCCCCTAGTCTCAGACGCAGAAATGTAGGGTTCCCAGGTGAGGCCTTTAGGAGGTTGACACTCCCTACCCTCCTCAATGGTATACCAGACCCCACTGGGCCGCCCCTCCCCACCCCCACACGCTGCAGGCTGTCCTGGGGCACACACTGGCCCGTCCGGTCCCGTCGGCTTTGGAAGTAGATCTCTACGGGATTCCCCTGAACCTCTCCCAATCTTTCCCTAGGGCTGAACCAGGCTGGCTCAGGTTTCAACTGGGCCACACAGAATCCCCCTGGGGACAGCAGGCATGCCCCCCGCACCTCCCGTGTCTCCCAGAAGGCATACGCCGTCACACAATGTGCCCCCTCCTCCGCCGCTCCCTTCCTCCCACTACTACCCCTGTCCTCTTTTTCCCCTGCCTTCATCCCAGCGTCACCTCCACTGGCCAAATCGGGCATGTGGAAGAGGATTCTGACAATTGGCATGGAGGAGCGGACCTGGCGGGCCAGGACGACAGGAAGGATCCTACGGCCGCTGAGGAGCAGCTCTCGGCCGATAGGCCTCTCCACAGACAGGGGGCCATACGTGGCGTTGACGGCCGGCCGCAGGAGGCCCGCCCCGGGGTTGGTGATGAGGAAGGCCTGCCTCTGGGCCTGCAGGCCGGAGTTCCCCAGGAGCTCTTGGCTATTCTCTCTCAGCAGTAGGTGGTCTGCATTGAGGATCTGGTAGCCTACTGAGGGGTAGACAGGGAAAGGAGCTTGGTTCTTGGTGTCTTCTGACATCTCCTGGCAGTGGACACCTAGAGAATGAGATTTCAAATACAGCTGTTAGCATAGTGCCAAAAAATCACAGAGCAAATGTGTGTCTATTCAAAGTAGCAGCATTACTATGGTTTCTCCCCAAAAATGTGTTTAAATGTTGAATAATGGTGGTGGATAAAATAAAAGCTGACACCACTCTCATGCACAGTGACCATGGTTATTCAGTGGATTCAGTGGAAGTCTAGAAGAGATGACCCCACTTTTCAGGGTACGGTTGCTGAAATCCAATATACTGTACATCAAACATCATCACAAGGAATGCCCTAGCTAGCCCACTGTCCTCCTGCTCCACTATACAGCCCATCCTGAAATCCAGCACAATCCCTTTCAATTTAAACATGACCTAGAACAGCCGAGTAGCTTTACAGCTGAGAGCACTTGGAATGATACAGTAACAAGGCAAAGTATGAGTCAACTTTATCTAGGCAGTCTTTTTCTACCACAACTTCAAGGTCTGTATGTGTTGAATCCTGTTGTCATATACACTGAGTGAACAGCCTACATTTGTCGGGGCATGGACTACAAGGTGTCGAAAGCGTTCGACAGTGATGCTTGCCCATGTTGACTCCAATACAGTTGTGTCAAGTTGGCTGGATGTCCTTTGGGTGGTGGACTATTCTTGGTACACATGGGAAACCATTGATCATGAAACCCCCAGCAGTGTTGCAGTTCTTGACACACTCAAAGCAGTGCGCCTGGCACCTACTACCATTCCCCATTCAAAGGCACTTAAATATTTTGTCTTGCCCATTCACTCTCTGAATGGCACACATATGCAATCCGTGTCAATTATCTCAAGGCTTAAAAATCCTTCTTCAACCTGTCTCCGACCCTTCATCTACACTGATTGAAATGCACTTAACATGCGACATCAATAAGGGATCATAGCCTTCACCTGGATTCAGCTGGTCCTAATGTCCTAATGTTTTGTACAGTCAGTGCCTTCAGAAAATATTCATACCCCATTACATTTTCCACATTTTGTTGTGTTACAGCCTGAATAAAACATGATTAAATGGATATTTTGTGTGACTGGCCTACACACAATACCCCATAATGTCAAAGTGGAATTGTGTTTGAATTTTTTTTTTAACCCATTTTTCTCACCAATTTCATGATATCCAATTGAGATTCAATTACGATCTTGTCTCATTGGGAGAGGTGGAGGTCAAGTCATGCATCCTGCCCGCTTAACCGAGCTTCTTAAAACCTGCCCACTTAACCCGGAAGCCAGCTGCACCAACGTGTCAGTAGAAACACTGTTCAACTGACGATCGAAGTCAGCCTGCAGGCCCACCACAAGGAGTCACTAGAGCACGATGAGCCAAGTAAAGCCCAAATTAATTAAAATTGAAAAGCTGAAAAGTCTTGAGTCAATAAGTATTCAACCTTTGGTATGGCAAGCCTAAATAAGTTCAGGAGTAAAAATGTGCTTAACAAGTCACCCCTCTGATTCAAATGGGTTGGGTTAAATGCGGAAGACACATTTCAGTTGAAGGCATTTAGTTGTACAACTGACTAGGTATTCCTCTTTCCTTTCCTATTAAGTTGCATAATAATGTTTAACCGCCAGAGTCGATTGAATCACCGGTTACATAATAGAAAAAATCCCACCAATATCAGTTGTTTTTGCATTGGATGCATCTCAATCCACCACATCCGCCAGTGTTGCACTTCAACAAATCAAAAAATATTTGAGATTCTTATGAGTAGCCACCCTTCGCTTTGATGACAGCTTTGCACACTCTTGGCATTCTCTCAAACAGCTTCATGAGTTAGTCACCTGGAATGCATTTCAATTAACAGGTGTGCCTTGTTAAAAGTTCATTTGTGGAATTTCTTTCCTTCTTAATGCGTTTGAGCCAATCAGTTGTGTTGTGACAAGGTAGGGGAGGTATATAGAAGATAGCCCTATTTGGTAAAATACCAAGGCCATATTATGACAAAGACAGCTCAAATAAGCAAAGAGAAACAACAGTTCATCATTACTTTAAGACATGAAGGTCAGTCAATCCGGAAAAAGTGCAGTCGCAAAAACCATCAAGCGCTATGATGAAACTGGCTCTCATGAGTATCTTCACAGGAAAGGAAGACCCAGAGTTACCGCTGCAGAGGATAAGTTCATTAGAGTTAACTGCACCTCAGATTGCAGCCCAAATAAAAGTAACAGACACATCTCAAGGTCAACTGTTCAGATGAGACTACGTGAATCAGGCCTTCATGGTCAAATTGCTACAAAGGAACCACTACTAAATAGTAAGAAGAGACTCGCTTGGGCAATAGACATTAGACCGGTGGGATGTTTGAGATTTTTGGTTCCAACTGCCGTGTCTTTGTGAGATGCAGAGTAGGTGAACGGCTGATCTCTGCATGTGTGGTTCCCACGTGAAGCATGGAGGAGGTGTGATGATGTGGGGGTGCTTTGCTGGTGATACGGTCTGTGATTTATTTAGAATTCAAGACACTCTTAACCAGCATGTCTACCACAGCATTCTGCAGCGATACGCCATCCCATCTGGTTTGCGCTAAGTGGGACTATATTTTTTTTTCCCAACAGGACAATGACCCAAAACACACTTCCAGACTGTGTAAGGTCTATTTGACCAAGCAGAGTGATGGAGTGCTGCATCAGATGACGTGGCCTCCATAACCACCCGTCCTCAACCCAATTGAGATGGTTTGGGATGAGTTGGACCATAGAGTGAAGAAAAGGAGCCAACATGCCCTCCGCATATGTGGGAACTCCTTCAAGACTGTTGGAAAAGCATTCCTCATGAAGCTGGTTGAGAGAATGACAAGAGTGCGTAAAGCTGTCGTCAAGGCAAAGGGTGGCTACTTTAAAGAATCTCAAATATAAAATATATTTTTATTTATTTAACACTTTTTTTGGTTACTACATGATTCCATTTGTGTTATTTTGATGTTTTGATGTCTTCACTATTATTCTACAATGTACAATGTTTATACCTAAAGGGGTCCTAAAATTCAAAATCAAATAGCTTAATGATCCATAGTATGACCATCTTAAAACAATTCCATATGTCAGCTTCTCATGTAATCATCTGTAGCGTCTGAACGGTTTCACCTAAAAAAAACATTATGATCACTCTGTGGAAAGGGGAGACTTTCACATGATGGTGTTCACCGATTTGCTCTACAACCCACACAAGTGTCACAGGACTCGTCTAAAAGTAACGGTTTAAAAAAATGAATTGAAGTATGATGATAGTTTCATGCCTACACCAAAAAAAGAGGTTAAATTAGTGCAAAAAAGTATACTAAATATATCCAGAGTTCTTTTGATATCGCCTACATTTAGGACAGACACTTCAAAATCTTGTTTCTTATGATTCATTTTTTTTGACATTGATGAATGTTATTCAATGCGTGTCTATGGGCCAAAAGAAATGCCTAGCAAAGAAGGGCACCTTTTGGTAGATGGGTAAAAAAAAGTAGCTGACATTGAATATCCCTGTGAGCATGGTGAAGTTATTAATTACACTTTGGATGGTGTATCAACACACCCAGTCACTACAAAGATATAAGAGTCATTCCTAACCCAGTTGCTGGAGTGGAAGGAACCTGCTCAGAGATTTCACCATGAAAAAAAGCAGCCAATCACCGATCACACATGCAAAATATTAATGAACACATTGCAAAATCATTAGCATTTTGTTAGAGGAGAGTAAGCAGTCTCTGTTCAATTGTTGTTGGGAAATGGAAGGGTTGTGCTGCCCTTCATGCCTCAACCTATGTGACCTTTCTCTTACGAAAGAGGGTCAATCAAAATCACATTTTAATTTCCAAGGATAAACTGGGGTAATAGAGGGTCATGAGGTGAAATTGTGCACTAAGCAAATATGAATACTTCCTGATGTTTTAATCTTTCTACAGGCTAGACCTGTGTTTAGGCACAGCTTGGATATCTTAATGAGTGCACAGCAATGGAAGATAATAATGCATGCATATTCATGTCCAAGCAGGGAGGACATCCAAAGACTGAGCTCTATCATTTTAATACAAACGTGAAGAGCACAGTGGCACAGCAAGGCCCACCCTCGTAGGATGAGACAGCACAACACACACACACACACACACACACACACACGTCTGAAATCTTTATCAACAGAAGACAAACAGCTTGGCTTGATTTTCACTCTGGCACCTCATCCTCTGGCCAAACAGACCTGAAAACACACATGCCTAGTGAACAAATCATGTCTACAAAAACCTACACCACCACCATGTGTGATCGCACCACACCATAATGATTCAACTTGGACCTGTGGTTGGAATAGTGGTACTGTTCAAACAAGGTGGTTCAAGCATACTGCATCCAACGTGTGGTTGAGGGTTTAGTGCAATGCACATCATTCATCTACTCCAGGGGTATCAAACATATGGCCAGCGGGCCAGTGGGGGTCCAATCAAATGGAAACTGTGTAGAAATAATAATGTACCTACAATCATACAGTGCGGCCCTCGGGGCAAAATTAGTTTGACATTCCTGATCCACTCTATGGTACAGTAATTGAGACTGTTGATCCATCTTTCCTTGAGTGCTTTTCATTAGTAGATAGAGGGAGATCTCAACATTTTAGTTCCTCATAAATACTGAAAATGACAAGTTTACTAGCATCCTGGCTAGCACATAACGTTCTGAGAACCTCATGTTTCTTAGAGCTTGGTGAGAGCATGGTTGTCTTATGGTTATATTGCATACAACCTTCCCACAACTTTCTGGTAATGGGGCAGGATAGTTGCTCGGCTTTGGAACATTCTCAGCACATTTAAGGAACTTGACAAAAAACGTTATTTTCTTGGTATTTCATTATTTTTACACAATGTTTCCTGAAAGTTCAAAACAAAGTTATATTTAATTACATTTTTGGTAATGTTCTAGGAATGTTCTCCAACTGTTTGACATTGGAATGTTCTCAAATAGTTAAGAAACAATGTGCTTCTGTGGGAATTTCAGTACTTCAGCGTAACGTTTCCTACAGTTTTCTTCATGTTCTATATTTAAAGTCATGTTCTCTTTTTGAAAAACACATCTTGCGATGCACTTGGACACATGATCAGTGATGCCTCTGTGGTGGTCTTGACAGCCTTCCTCTTGTTGGCCCCTGTGATACCCAGTAGGCTATAGGACCTGTATAGGGATTGACCTGCGAACCCTCTGCAGCCCACTTCAACAGGCTCACACCTTGATCTCCACCCCTGCCTGTGCCACTGCTCCACCAGGTCCTTGCACTTCACCCTCCTTCTGTCATTGACCTCCTCAACGCAGTTCTCCAAAGGGACAGTGAGCTCCAGTAAGATAACCTGCTTGGAGGTTTCGGAAAGCAGCACAATGTCTGGCCTCAGTGTCGTCTGAGCTGCTTTCCTAGTCTGGAGCTGTTGAAAGAAGAGGTTCTGGTAGCTGGCTTTTACCCACCTCTGACAAATACAATTGCCTGCTTCGTTGATCAGAGGCGCTTGCAGTAGCTGATTCCACTGCAGATAGTATCCGCTAAGGCTTTGAGCACCTGGTTGTGGCACCAGCAGTAGAAACCCTCACCTAAGGCTTTTGAGCAGCAGCTGAGGATGTGCTCAAGGATTTCTCTCTTCAGGCACAGAGGACATGATGGTGAATTAACATTGCCCCAGCAGAACAGAAGATTTTTGGGTCACTTGGCTGGCATTTAGGCTGCTGATTTTATTTAAACCCTTATTTTACCAGGTAATTTGACTGAGAACACATTCTCATTTACAGCAACAACCTGGGGAATAGTTACAGGGGAGAGGGAGCCAATTGTAAGCTGGGGATGGTATGAGGGCAAGATTGGGAATTTAGCCAGGACACCAGCGTTAACACCCAGACTCTTACAATAAGTGCCATGGGCTGTTTAGTGACCACAGAGAGTCAGGACACCAGTTTAACATCCCATCCGAAAGACAACACCATACACAAGGCAATGTCTCAAATCACTGGCCTGGGGCATTGGGATATTTATTTTTTGACCAGAGAAATGACTGCGTCCTACTGGCTCTCCATCACCACTTCCAGCAGCATCTGGTCTCCCTTCCAGGGATTGACCAGGACCAACCCTGCTTAGCTTCAGAAGTAAGCCAGCAGTGGGATGCAGGGTGGTATACTGATGATGGGTAACTACAGTTTTTTTCTTCTGATCGTACAGGGCAATGTTGCTCAGGCTTTGAGGTAATTCCAGCCATTTGTGGAGGTAGCTGCTGACCCTCTCGAACCTCTTGACTGTAAGATCAGGACCAGCAGGGGCCAGAGGATCTGTGGGAGGACACCATGAATCACGCCCTGACCTGAGAGAGCCTTTATACAGTGCCTTGCGAAAGTATTCGGCCCCCTTGAACTTTGCGACCTTTTGCCACATTTCAGGCTTCAAACATAAAGATATAAAACTGTATTTTTTTGTGAAGAATCAACAACAAGTGGGACACAATCATGAAGTGGAACGACATTTATTGGATATTTCAAACTTTTTTAACAAATCAAAAACTGAAAAATTGGGCGTGCAAAATTATTCAGCCCCCTTAAGTTAATACTTTGTAGCGCCACCTTTTGCTGCGATTACAGCTGTAAGTCGCTTGGGGTATATCTCTATCAGTTTTGCACATCGAGAGACTGACATTTTTTCCCATTTCTCCTTGCAAAACAGCTCGAGCTCAGTGAGGTTGGATGGAGAGCATTTGTGAACAGCAGTTTTCAGTTCTTTCCACAGATTCTCGATTGGATTCAGGTCTGGACTTTGACTTGGCCATTCTAACAGCTGGATATGTTTATTTTTGAACCATTCCATTGTAGATTTTGCTTTATGTTTTGGATCATTGTCTTGTTGGAAGACAAATCTCCGTCCCAGTCTCAGGTCTTTTGCAGACTCCATCAGGTTTTCTCCCAGAATTGTCCTGTATTTGGCTCCATCCATCTTCCCATCAATTTTAACCATCTTCCCTGTCCCTGCTGAATAAAAGCAGGCCCAAACCATGATGCTGCCACCACCATGTTTGACAGTGGGGATGGTGTGTTCAGTGTGATGAGCTGTGTTGCTTTTACGCCAAAGATGACGTTTTGCATTGTTGCCAAAAAGTTCAATTTTGGTTTCATCTGACCAGAGCACCTTCTTCCACATGTTTGGTGTGTCTCCCAGGTGGCTTGTGGCAAACTTTAAACGACACTTTTTATGGATATCTTTAAGAAATGGCTTTCTTCTTGCCACTCTTCCATAAAGGCCAGATTTGTGCAATATACGACTGATTGTTGTCCTATGGACAGAGTCTCCCACCTCAGCTGTAGATCTCTGCAGTTCATCCAGAGTGATCATGGGCCTCTTGGCTGCATCTCTGATCAGTCTTCTCCTTGTATGAGCTGAAAGTTTAGAGGGACGGCCAGGTCTTGGTAGATTTGCAGTGGTCTGATACTCCTTCCATTTCAATATTATCGCTTGCACAGTGCTCCTTGGGATGTTTAAAGCTTGGGAAATCTTTGTATCCAAATCCGGCTTTAAACTTCTTCACAACAGTATCTCGGACCTGCCTGGTGTGTTCCTTGTTCTTCATGATGCTCTCTGCGCTTTTAACGGACCTCTGAGACTATCACAGTGCAGGTGCATTTATACGGAGACTTGATTACACACAGGTGGATTGTATTTATCATCATTAGTCATTTAGGTCAACATTGGATCATTCAGAGATCCTCACTGAACTTCTGGAGAGAGTTTGCTGCACTGAAAGTAAAGGAGCTGAATAATTTTGCACGCCCAATTTTTCAGTTTTTGATTTGTTAAAAAAGTTTGAAATATCCAATAAATGTCGTTCCACTTCATGATTGTGTCCCACTTGTTGTTGATTCTTCACAAAAAAAATACAGTTTTATATCTTTATGTTTGAAGCCTGAAATGTGGCAAAAGGTCGCAAAGTTCAAGGGGGCCGAATACTTTCGCAAGGCACTGTATGTCTCTATTTTGGTTTGGTCAGGGTGTGATTTGGGTGGGCATTCTATGTTTTGTTTTCTAGGTTTTTGTGCTTCTATGTTTTGGCCGGGTATGGTTTTCAATCAGGGACAGCTGTCTATCGTTGTCTCTGCAGCCTTCTTTCCCTGTTGTATTTGTGGGTAGTTGACATTTGTTAGTGGCACTACAGCCCTGTAAGCTTCACGGTTGTGTCTTCAGTTGGTGACATTTGAAATAAAAGGAAAATGTACGCTCACCACGCTGCACTTTAGACTACTTCGTTCGACGGCCGTGACACCATGTTGGTACAATCACGCTTCCAGCTCCTGGTTGGCTATCTTGATGGATGCTGTATTCCTCAGGCTGCTGTCAAACATCTTACCGAGACGCTTCACTGGATTCTCTGTGACGGATGAGATATGTTTGTCTTGAATGACAAAGCGGAACCTGTCCACTGTCTTCCCTCTCCACCACCAGGGATCTAGATTTGCTGGCTTAAAGATCATCCGTGCCCAGGTGACATGCTTCTGCAACCCCTTCAGATTCCACCTACTACAGGGGAGAGATGTTCTTGTCACAGACCGGTCGTCCATGAAGGCTCTGATAGGAGGTTGTCGCGTGGCAGACTTGGTCAGCGGGTGTCTACATTCCACCTCTGCTGACGTCACCAGCATGATCATGGCAAGGGCAAACAGGATCACTGAAATGGTGCAGCCAGTGATGATTCCTTTCTCAAGCCTGTGCCATTCCAATGCTGTGGACTGAAACTGTTGTAGTAGTCCAGCCTGGGATGTGGTGCTGAACTAGAGCCACTTCAAACAGCTTGTGGGGTATGGAGCTATAAGCGTTTGTGAGGTTCAGCCACAGTACAGCTCCTCTGTTCTCCCGGGCTTCTCTGATTAGCTGCGTGACCATGCTTGTGTGCTCCAGGCACCCTGACACCTTCGGAATCCCTCCTTTCTGGATTGATGTGTCGATGTAGGAGTTTTTCAGGAAGTAGTCTGTCAGATGCCTGGACACAATTCTGAAGAATATATTTCCTTCAACACAGCAGTGAGATGGTTCTGAACTGGTTTATGTTCTTTGAGTTCTCCTCCTTAGGAATCCATACTCCGTCTGCACATCTCCACAGTTGAGTGACTTTGCCCCTTCTCCAGAAGGCCTTCAGGATTCTCTAGAGCTGGTGTAGTAGCTATGGGCAGTGTTTGTAGAACTTGTAGGGCACACCACTCATTCCAGGGGCTGAGCTAGCTCTTGCCCTCTTGACAACCTCTTATACCTCCTTCCAACTGGGCATCTCGTTGAACTCTGTGGTTGGTATTAGTGGAACTATCAAGGCTTTGCAGTGCTCCAGATCTTGCTCTCTGATCGCGTCACTGTACGTGCTGCGGAGATTGTTGTTGATCTCATCTTTGGAGCAGGTAAGCTGACCACTGCGCTTCTGCCCTAGTGTTATAACTGTAATGGGTTACAGAGTTAATGTTTACAGTTAATACATTGAGCGTTGCAGTGGGGCAAAAAAGTATTTAGTCAGCCACCAATTGTGCAAGTTCTCCCACTTAAAAAGATGAGAGTGGCCTGTAATTTTCATCATAGGTACACTTCAACTATGACAGACAAAATGAGAAAAAAAATCCAGAAAATCACATTGTAGGATTTTTAATGAATTTATTTGCAAATTATGGTGGAAAATAAGTATTTGGTCAATAACAAAAGTTTATCTCAATACTTTGTTATATACGCTTTGTTGGCAATGACAAGTGGTCAAACGTTTTCTGTAAGTCTTCACAAGGTTTTCACACACTGTTGCTGGTATTTTGGCCCATTCCTCCATGCAGTTCTCCTCTAGAGCAGTGATGTTTTGGGGCTGTTGCTGGGCAACACGGACTTTCAACTCCCTCCAAAGATTTTCCATGGGTTGAGATCTGGAGACTGGCTAGGCCACTCCAGGACCTTGAAATGCTTCATACGAATCCACTGCTTCGTTGCCCAGAAGGTGTGTTTGGGATCATTGTCATGCTGAAAGAGCCAGCAACGTTTCATCTTCAATGCCCTTGCTGATGGAAGGAGGTTTTCACTCAAAATCTCACGATACATGGCCCCATTCATTCTTTCCTTTACACGGATGAGTCGTCCTGGTCCTTTTGCAGAAAAACAGCCCCAAAGCATGATGTTTCCACCCCCATGCTTCACAGTAGGTATGGTGTTCTTTGGATGCAACTCAGCATTCTTTGTCCTCCAAACACGACGAGTTGAGTTTTTACCAAAAAGTTGGCACTGCAGGATTTGAGTCCCTGGCGGCGTAGTGTGTTACTGATGGCAGGCTTTGTTACTTTGGTCCCAGCTCTCTGCAGGTCATTCACTAGGTCCCCCCGTGTGGTTCTGGGATTTTTGCTCACCGTTCTTGTGATCATTTTGACCCCACGGGGTGAGATCTTGCGTGGAGCCCCAGATCGAGGGAGATTATCAGTGGTCTTGTATGTCTTCCATTTCCTAATAATTGCTCCCACAGTTGATTTCTTCAAACCAAGCTGCTTACCTATTGCAGATTCAGTCTTCCCAGCCTGGTGCAGGTCTACAATTTTGTTTCTGGTGTCCTTAGGCAGTTCTTTGATCTTGGCCATAGTGGAGTTTGGAGTGTGACTGTTTAAGGTTGTGGACAGGTGTCTTTTATACTGGTAACAAGTTCAAACAGGTGCCATTAATACAGGTAACGAGTGGAGGACAGAGGAGCCTCTTAAAGAAGAAGTTACAGGTTTGTGAGAGCCAGAAATTTTTCTTGTTTGTAGGTGAACAAATACTTATTTTCCACCATAATTTGCAAATAAATGCATAAAAAATCCAACAATGTGATTTTCTGGATGTTTTTTCTCATTTTGTCTGTCATAGTTGAAGTGTACCTATGATGAAAATTACAGGCCTCTCATCTTTTTAAGTGGCAGAACTTGCTTGGTGGCTGACTAAATACTTTTTTGCCCCACTGTATTTACAGTGCCTTCAGAAAGTGTTTATACCCCTTGACTTATTCCAAATTTGGTTGTGTTACACTCTGAATTCAAAATAAAGAAAATTCTCACCCATCTACACAATACCCCATAATGAAAAACTGAAAAAATGTTTTTAGGAAATCTTTTGAAAATGAAATACAGAAATATCTAATTTACTGTACATAAGTATTCACACCACTGAGTCAGTTTTGTGTAGAAGCACCTTTGGCAGTGATTACAGCTGTGACTCATTCTGAGTAAATCTTAATGGGAGCTTTCCACACCTGGATTGTGCAACATTTGCCCATTATTCTTTTCGAAGGTCTTCAAGCTCTGTCAAATTGGTTGTTGATCATTGTCAGACAACCATTTTTAGGCCTTTCAATAGATTTTCAAGCAGATTTAAGTAAAAACTGTAACTCTGAATATTCACTGTCATCTTGGTAAGCAACTCCAGTGTAGATTTGGCCTTGTGTTTTAAGTTATTATCCTGCTGAAAGGTGAATTAATCTCAGTGTCTGGTGGAAAGCAGAATAAACCAAGTTTTCCTCTGCCTGTCCATTTCTTTTTTTATTCTGAAAAACATGCCAATCCTTAACGATTCCAAGCATACCCATAACATGATGCAGCCACCACTATGCTTGAAAATATGAAGAGTGGTACTCAGTAATGTGCTGTTTTGGATTTGCTCCAAACAAAACACTTTAGAACAAAACCTTAATTACTTTGCCACATTTTTTGCAGCATTACTTTAGTGCCTTGTTGCAAACAGGATACATGTTTTGAAATATTTTTTTTATGTACAGGCTTCCTTCTTTTCACTCTGTCAATTAGGTTAGTATTGTGGTCATAAGTAGTGCACTATATAGGGCAGGGGTAATTAACTCTTACCCTACGAGGTCCGGAGCATACTGGTTTTCTGTTCTACCTGATAATTAAGTACCTACAATGTTGTTAATCTATCCTCAGTTTTCTCCTATCACAACCATGAAAGTCTGTAACTGTTTTAAAGTCACCATTGGCCTCATGGTGAAATCCCTAAGCGATTTCTTTACTCTCTGGCAGCTGAATTAGGAAAGATGCCAGTATCATTGCAGTGACTGTGTATTGATACACCTTTCAAAGTGTAATTAATATCTTCACCATGCTCAAAGGGATATTCAATGTCTGCTTTTTTATTTTGATCCGTCTACCAATAGGTGCCCTTCATTGCTAGGTATTGGAAACCCTCCCTGGTCTTTGTGGTTGAATTTGTGTTTGAAATTCGCTGCGCGACTGAGGGACCTTAAGGATACAGTGCATTCGGAAATGATTCAGACCCCTTCCCTTTTTTCACATTTTGTTACGTTACATTTTGTTACGCCTTATTCCAAAATGTATTAAATTAGTTTTTCCCCCTCATCAATCTACACACAATACCCCATAACGCCTAAGCGAAAACAGGTTTGTAGAAAGTTTTGCAAATGTATTAAAAATGATAAACAGAAATGCTTGTTTCCTTTGAAATGGGGTCTATTTGAATAGACTAAAAGGAACATTTTTATTTTTTATTTTTTTTATTTTTTTACACATGGCATGCTAGCTCCATCCTGGTGGCGCAGTGGACTAATTCCATGGATGGAGAACAGAAGATTATAGGTTTGAATCTCACTGATGCCGTGTCACAATGAAAGAGACAATAAAATAATGTGTTTGCATGATTAATGCCTCAGGAAATACATTTCCATGTGTCCTTTCTGTGAACGTTTTAAGGAAGTTATTTAAAAAAATCTCCAAATAAC
The DNA here is from genome assembly GCF_045791955.1 of Oncorhynchus clarkii lewisi. Classification (NCBI taxonomy): domain Eukaryota; kingdom Metazoa; phylum Chordata; class Actinopteri; order Salmoniformes; family Salmonidae; genus Oncorhynchus; species Oncorhynchus clarkii. The sequence goes on along the minus strand of NC_092175.1, from coordinate 17,945,526 downwards.
CTATATTTTCCATTCTCAGAGCATTAATAAAACCTCAGAGGAAAACTTTCAAGGAACCAGAGTAAGACGTTCTCAGAACCTCCCTGCAACCTAAGAACAGGTTACATTTTCACTTCTATTCTCAGAACATTTAAAAAATGTCCTGTTTTACCAGTGAGAAAACGCATGGCTTCGTTCCCACAAACAAGGTGAAACCAAAAACATACATTCCCACAACTTCCATGGAACCAAATGTGCTAGTTGGGCTCTCAGTGAAGCAAGGGAAATTAAGCAACTTAGTCAAAATTAATAAACAGTAGTCATGCCAGACTACTTTCTAGCAAACATTGGCCTACGGCAGAGTTTTTGCCCTAGCACTACACAGCTGATTAAAATCATCAAAGCTTGATGATGATTTAGTTATTTGAATCCGCTGTGTAGTGCTAGGGCAATAAACAAAACGTACACCCAGAGGTGGCCGCAGAACCGACTTTGGGAAACCCTGGCCTAATTGTATCTCAAAGCATCATAGAATACATGTTATTTTCAGGATTATCATCCCATGTAAATGCAAACTAAAAAAATTGAGATATCATGGTTCCTGTCTCTTTAAAAAGCCGTATCCTCTTTTTCATTGTGTATGTAAATAGGAACTGTTGTTTTAAATGAATGAGTGCATCTACATCAAAGTATGGGGCTAATGTTATAAAATAAGCTTTTCATTCAAATGTGTTTCCAACTGTCAAGAGGACACTACATTCATTTTTGATCTGTTGATCAATTGTTTACTTTTAACAAAACATTTGTCAGTACCAGTGAAGTAGCCTACAGTAAAGTACATATGGGTGACAATTAAAATGAAATAGATCACGTACAAACTGATTTCTAAAAAATGTATTAAACTATTTAATAACCACCATCCATCAACGTAAAGTGCAAGTCTTACCTGTCAGAAGTGTGAAAATGAACACTGTGGCAAATGGCAACATCACACGGAGAGGAAAGTAGTGTGTCTTGGCAAATTGGAAAGTCCTGATAATCTAGAGGAGTGCTCTAACACCGCACCGAGGGAAGAGCTTCTGTTTTTCTGCTGTCAATTGACACACATCTCTGGTAATTTACATTTCTTCAATTCCCAACAAAGTAAAGGGCTCTGATGGAAAGATATGCCTATATTAATAACAGACGCAACAGTACATTCCTATTCCAAATAATAACTCAGTGTTATTTACGTCCACCTGCTTTGGTATCCACATTACGCAAATGTTTGTATGTTGCCTCCATCTGATTTTTTCTGCGTCAAATTCACTTTCGCTTGTTGTTCGCCAATTTGTAGGTTAGAACAAAATGTTCAAGTTGAGGGTTGTTGCTTCTTACAGTAAATCCACCGTTTAATGTTAACGCAATTAATTGCACACTCCAGAGAGTAGACAGTGAACAGAGGCTAGTTTATATCCTGTTCAGTCCTGCATACACAATGAGCAAACATCAAGGCAGGCTATGCCATAGATCGGCTGTTCCCATCTTCCGTCCGATTAACGACTCTCGTGCGTAATCGCCGTGGGGGAAAGGGGCTGCGAGGAAATGAACTGCATGAGTAGTCAATAGAATCTAGTGATTTCTCAATTAATTATGGACTATCTCATCTGGAATATGTTGTATAACTACTATACACAAGTCATAACAGGCCTAGATATAGACCTACTTTGTTGGCTATATGCCTATATATTTTTTATTTAATTTCATTTTTTTTGTATATCAGTTATATTGTCCTCTGTTTTTGTAGCCTTGAATAAATACCCCATCATAAAGTTAGAGTTGAGACGAACATGCCTACAGTAATAAAAAACATGATTTATATAAAGAGGACTTGCATATAATGTGATGTCCGGATGTTCAAACGCCTCAATTCTGGACAAACAAGATTTATGTAACTTACATAGGACTAAACGTATCCAAAAATTTATATGAAATTCCTAAACTTTGCGTACTAATGTAACTAACGTAACTACATAAAATCAACGAATAAATCACCAACAATTTAGTGCGCAATGCGAAGATGCCCATTCGAAGACACCGTTGTGGGCCTGCATGGCAGACACTTTTCAGCCAGTGGCATGCATACAGTACCAGCGGTATCTACTGACCGCTGTTCACGTTCTTCAGCAGAACAACAAGCAGAAATGGGACACGTTTCCAACCGAATCATTAGACCCCATGACAAGACATTTCGGAGATTCTCTATAGTAGATCTGAAAGAACTGGGTGCAAATTGAAACTCTGACCTGACCTACCAAAGGGCTTGGTGGAGATATGCATGATCTCACTGAACTCTATCCCATCCTCTCAGATCATTTACTGTATGATTGCCACATTCCTTTGCCTAGCAAGCACGTCTCAAATACTATAGAAATTCCATAAAATTCACAGTGTCTGTGCTACATTTAATTTTAACCTAGTCTTGTTCTAAAATATCAGGCCCTCACTCAATGTAGTACACTAAACATCATGGTGTGTAAGATATGAATTAAAATGCCATGCAGCTTCCGATGATGATGATGTCACCCTGCTGGGGCAGTGGACAGATGATGAGATGGACACTTTTAGGGATGGGAGGAGGTGAGAATATGTCTCATAAACGCTGTGTCATCCCCTCTGGATCCATACCAAGGCTGTGTCATTCCCTCTGGATCCATACCAAGGCTGTGGCTGCCTGGCTGGTTGGCTGAGAGAACATTAACTTATAGTAAACCTACAGGGTTTAATCAGCCAATAATACTGTCAGACATGTCCTGTACTCCTCTCATCTCTTTTGACTCCCTTTCTGTTTGGGCTGAGTGGCAGAGGGTGACTCCCAGTGTCCTGTGGTTTGATAGCCGCGTGTTGTTTGTCTGTGTAAGGGCACGTGTCAACACTCCTTTATGCTTGAAATAAATAAGTTAGCCAGGGGAACATGGCTGCCAACCCGACGCGACCCTCCACCCCCTCCACCCTGCTCCAGCAGAGCGTCCTGCTTTTTAATGGGGGTGCCACTGCCAAGGTAGCAGCTTTATGCAGGGACAGACAAATACAAATAAATAAACATCCCATCCCTGACAGCGCCAGCAGCTTAGCATAAATATGTGTCTTAGAGAAATTAAAGTGCCTCTAAGCAGCTATAAAGAAGGGGAACCAATGGAGCACAACTGTTTCAGGCGAAAAGAACCAGAGGAAGTCTGCTGCAATCCATCCTGGACCCCCTAGTGTGTGATATGTTTAACATTGTCAAAAGACCCTTTACCACAAGCCAAACAGGGCCTGGTAGTTTTAAATTAGCATTAATGTGGCAGTTTGGCATTTACTGGGATGACTCATGTGCTGGGGTAGCTGCGCAGAGTGGTCACTAGCTGGCACAGCCACAAAGAGATACATTCCTGATTTTAAACCTAACACTAACCTTAACCCTAACCACACTGCTAAAAACTCTAATGCCTAAATCTTAAATTATGACCAAAAAGCTCATTATGTTTTTCATGAATTTTTATTATATTGCCAATTTTGAGTTTGCAGCTGGCCCATCTAGCGGAAATCGCTCAGTTCTGTCTCCAAGCCAAGATCCATGAGAAACGTCGACCTGCATTCATTTGTGAATGAGATTTGTATCTCTCTCCGCTTATGAAAGCTTCTGAAATGCAAGTGTTTGCGATGGCAACCGTTGGGTCTGGGAACTGTTCCAGATCTTAGCTTTGCAGCTCTAGACATGCAAAAAAGATTGTGGATGGAACTGAGGTGGTCTGATCACTGCTGTTGGCCTTATAAACTAGCCAGGTGGCCAAAAGGTTGAATGGTAATCTAGAGTGGGTCAACCCTGTTCAACCCTAATTACTGACAGGAAGCTGGATGGATGTCCAGCTGTTCAGACAGATGAGCAGAGAAGAATGATTCCCTCATGGCGATTGGTAGGAGGAGCTTAGTGGGGATGAAAGAGAAGCTGAAAGAATTTGTGTAAGAAAAAAAAAGCAAATGATGTGTTTGGGGCTGTGGCTAATGATGTATGGTATATAATCTCTGGATTACTGATGCTATGTATTGGCCAATAAAAGGCTTTAATTTTGTATTTGTATGTTTAGGTCACATATAGTTCTTAAGTATGCACTGAGGTGACTGTAATAGAATAAACATGGCAAAAACAAATGTAAAAATGTAATTAAATGCTTTTTTATAGCTTCCAAAATGTTTTGTGAGAGTGCTAAAATGGAGGCGTGGTGGCTTCAAAACAAGCGCCCCTGTTAGTCGTCTAGTGTATATATAAATCATTGGCTGTGACTCACCCTGTGAGTTTTCCTTATTCATTCCCCTCTGTTCTGGCTCTGAAATTAGAATACATTTTCTATTCGGACCCCCAAAAAATTATACTTTAACATCAATGGTTCAGGAAACCTGTCCAAAGACAAATCCTAAGGTATAGTACATTATGTGTAATATTATATTGTATATAGCAGTATATTTACCATTAACCCTACGATTGCCCCTCACTCATAAAACTTTAGGATCCTTTTCCTGATTTGCAGCCCTGCCCCTGCCAATCCCAGTCGAGATGAAACATGAGAAGAATGTCCATGAATTATCTGTAAGGACACAGGTCACTGGATGATTGGTGGCTCTGTTAACCTTTGCTGACATTAATCCTGTACAGAGATTGACATTGAGCTACTGTGCCTTAATCTGTCATCAACCTCTCCATTACTCTCCATTAGCTGAATGATGATGAGAGGGACTTCATTGTGTCCTTCAAACCTGAGCGGAGAGATTACTGTAAATCAAATATGCCCGCTCAGTATTGGTACAGTGCTATAGGCTATTGGGAATCTCATGATCGATCATTAGCTCATCAAGTTGAGGTATTTTTTAAATATCACTTAAGACAATATGGTTTGTGAAATAATTTATGAAGACCTATGCGTTGTTGTTATCACGGCCTCCACACAACCTCTAGACAAATCTGCACCATGTTGTCTTGTCATAAAGGGGGTTCAGTCCAGCAGTTAAGTCAGTCCATATAGGAAGCTCTGGGAGCTCTCAAGACTCGGTTGAGGGGAGGCGATGCCTCGTGGCTAGCCCACTGTGAACGGCCCAGACGAAGATGAATGGCTGGGACTAGGCTGAGCTGCCTGCTTTCCTGGTGTCAATGGCATTACAGTGTGGGATGAAGAATGAATGTGGCTCTCAGAGCGTGGCCACCATACACATCACTCCTCTGCCCCGCGGGAGACCAGGATGAGTTACAGGCCAAGCGGATGGTCCTCCCACCGGCACCTGCTCTCACACATCAATGACAGGCAGGTCAGAGTCTTGCCTTTAGCTACATCCTGGGAAGGAAACCTAATGGGTTGAAGTGGCAGAAGGGTATTCAATGTGATCACACTTTTTTATTTGACTATTTATCACTTGTGCTGACTTAGGGATCCATCTTTTTTTATATGGCATCATTAATTATGGCATCAACTCAGGACTCAAACAAACGCACAAACACACACATGCACGCACACACAAAGGAATGCATGCACACACAGGCACACAATTATTGTTGGAAAAGCTATTTTAAACCTTAACACATTCTCAAGCCAAGTTAAAAGCAGTTAAAAGAACGATGAGGGATTTAAACACACACCTGGCACCAGAAGGTCAGCTGGCACAATACACTACCTAATCTTTACCATCTTTCTCCTTGTAGAGATCCAAGCTGTCTGTTGAGGTTTCCGGGAGGGTAATGGAGATGTGATGGTGAGGTTTTACACAGCACTATTAGGCCCTGTAAAATATTCATCAGAAAAGGCCACCAGAAGATGGATGACTGGTCCCGCCCCTCTGGTGGAGTACTAGGTAGAATGGGTGGCAGAGATGGAGAGGTCACAGCCAGTGAGCATTTTAAACATCCGATGGCCTAAGAGGCCCTGGGAGCTAACAGCTCACTCAGGATCCGGAGGGAGGCACAGGAGCCAGGATGCAGTGATATATGAGTGTAATCTCCACTGTCTTTTTCTTTTTCTTGCTTTTTTTTAGAACGTACGCAGAGCCCCTGTGCCAAATGTACTGAGGCATCGCTGCTTTCCACTCTATCAATAACTCTTTACTAGCTTCTGTACTGTATTGAAAAATACTTGTATGAATGAAGGCTTTGATATTTTTGGGGCATTTGCAGCCAGTACTTAGAAATAATAATGTTGATGCTTATAGAAGGTTTATCTGTGCTGTTTAGACAGTTGGCGTCAGTGCATGGTGTATGCACAGTTAGTGTGATGAGTCTTCACACAGCTTCGAAGAAAGCGTTCATGGCCAGCACTGTGAGGGAGCACTTGCTGCAAAGGCCTTTGCACTTTACTCATTCTGGAAATATTGCTATTATGGGTGAAGATGACTGCTGCCATCCTGAGGATGTAAAGTCGAACACAGCAGTATGCAGGCAGTTCCTCCTAATGAGCTACTACAGCGCTCTGCCGTAAAATTCCCTATGATTTAGGTCAACTGGTGATTTTAATTAATGCACTATGGCTCACTAAAAAAACAACACCGAAATATATACATCAAAACGTTTTCACACAATCAGATAATCCATCTGTAACATAAACATTCTTGACTCTCTTAACACATTTCACATTTATTTTACTCTATATAATATCTAGGATCACATTTTACCGATGTGTACAAATGATTCACAAAGCAATGCATACAAATATATAAATACATGGAAGAAAACTAAAACTTGCAGGGGCAAACCTCTGGCATAAGGCCTACATAGCTAATACTGTCCTAACAGTGACATACAAGATGTCATAAACAGTTGTCATGACTGTTTAGGACACCTCGTCATCATTATGTAATCATTATGACAGAGGTATGTAGTACAGTGCCTCCTCTACATGCCGCGTCAGTAGGCTCTCCCAAAGTGCTTATTGACTTTGGCCGTGGCGATGAAGACTACCAGTTTGATGAGGAAGTACTGTCTCTGCTTTTCCAGCCACACCTACAATACTAAAGAATAAATACATTACTGTTATTATGGAGAAAAAAGTTACATCCACTTCCTGGTTGCTGCTCCCCATATGTGCTAAATTACTTAAGTTATGGGTGATAAATACAGTACATATATGTTATCACTGATATGGTGTCTAGTAAACTAACCCAACCTTGCCACACAAAAATAAACAAAGAGGCCTCTTCATCTATCCTCTGATGCATGGGTCATGTGAGGTTGGTTTACCTTGCCCTCTGGGTCATATGAGGTTGGTTTACCTTGCCCTCTGGGTCATGTGAGGTTGGTTTACCTTGCCCTCTGGGTCATATGAGGTTGGTTTACCTTGCCCTCTGGGTCATATGAGGTTGGTTTACCTTGCCCTCTGGGTCATATGAGGTTGGTTTACCTTGCCCTCTGGGTCAGATGAGGTTGGTTTACCTTGCCCTCTGGGAAATATGAGGTTGGTTTACCTTGCCCTCTGGGTCATATGAGGTTGGTTTACCTTGCCCTCTGGGTCATATGGGGTTGGTTTACCTTGCCCTCTGGGTCATATGAGGTTGGTTTACCTTGTCCTCTGGGTCATATGAGGTTGGTTTACCTTGCCCTCTGGGTCATATGGGCTTGGTTTACCTTGCCCTCTGGGTCATGTGAGGTTGGTTTACCTTGCCCTCTGGGTCATATAAGGTTGGTTTACCTTGCCCTCTGGGTCATATGAGGTTGGTTTACCTTGCCCTCTGGGTCATGTGAGGTTGGTTTACCTTGCCCTCTGGGTCATATGAAGTTGGTTTACCTTGCCCTCTGGGTCATATGAGGTTGGTTTACCTTGCCCTCTGGGTCATATGAGGTTGGTTTACCTTGCCCTCTGGGTCATATGAGGTTGGTTTACCTTGCCCTCTGGGTCATATGAGGTTGGTTTACCTTGCCCTCTGGGTCAAATGAGGTTGGTTTACCTTGCCCTCTGGGTCATATGAGGTTGGTTTACCTTGCCCTCTGGGTCATATGAGGTTGGTTTACCTTGCCCTCTGGGTCATATGAGGTTGGTTTACCTTGCCCTCTGGGTCATATGAGGTTGGTTTACCTTGCCCTCTGGGTCATATGAGGTTGGTTTACCTTGCCCTCTGGGTCATATGAGGTTGGTTTACCTTGCCCTCTGGGTCATATGAGGTTGGTTTACCTTGCCCTCTGGGTCATATGAGGTTGGTTTACCTTGCCCTCTGGGTCATATGAGGTTGGTTTACCTTGCCCTCTGGGTCATATGAGGTTGGTTTACCTTGCCCTCTGGGTCACATGAGGTTGGTTTACCTTGCCCTCTGGGTCATATGGGGTTGGTTTACCTTGCCCTCTGGGTCATATGAGGTTGGTTTACCTTGCCCTCTGGGTCATATGAGGCACGTTTACCTTGCCCTCTGGGTCATATGAGGTTTGTTTACCTTGCCCTCTGGGTCATATGAGGTTGGTTTACCTTGCCCTCTGGGTCATATGAGGTTGGTTTACCTTGCCCTCTGGGTCATATGAGGTTGGTTTAACTTGCCCTCTGGGTCATATGAGGTTGGTTTACCTTGCCCTCTGGGTCATATGAGGTTGGTTTACCTTGCCCTCTGGGTCATGTGAGGTTGGTTTACCTTGCCCTCTGGGTCATATGAGGTTGGTTTACCTTGCCCTCTGGGTCATATGAGGTTGGTTTACCTTGCCCTCTGGGTCATATGAGGTTGGTTTACCTTGCCCTCTGGGAAATATGGGGTTGGTTTACCTTGCCCTCTGGGTCATATGAGGTTGGTTTACCTTGCCCTCTGGGTCATATGGGGTTGGTTTACCTTGCCCTCTGGGTCATATGAGGTTGGTTTACCTTGCCCTCTGGGTCATATGAGGTTGGTTTACCTTGCCCTCTGGGTCATATGGGGTTGGTTTACCTTGCCCTCTGGGTCATATGAGGTTGGTTTACCTTGCCCTCTGGGTCATATGAGGTTGGTTTACCTTGCCCTCTGGGTCATATGAGGTTGGTTTACCTTGCCCTCTGGGTCATATGAGGTTGGTTTACCTTGCCCTCTGGGTCATATGAGGTTGGTTTACCTTGCCCTCTGGGTCATATGAGGTTGGTTTACCTTGCCCTCTGGGTCACATGAGGTTGGTTTACCTTGCCCTCTGGGTCATATGGGGTTGGTTTACCTTGCCCTCTGGGTCATATGAGGTTTGTTTACCTTGCCCTCTGGGTCATATGAGGTTGGTTTACCTTGCCCTCTGGGTCATATGAGGTTGGTTTACCTTGCCCTCTGGGTCATGTGAGGTTGGTTTAACTTGCCCTCTGGGTCATATGAGGTTGGTTTACCTTGCCCTCTGGGTCATATGAGGTTGGTTTACCTTGCCCTCTGGGTCATATGAGGTTGGTTTACCTTGCCCTCTGGGTCATATGAGGTTGGTTTACCTTGCCCTCTGGGTCATATGAGGTTGGTTTACCTTGCCCTCTGGGTCATATGAGGTTGGTTTACCTTGCCCTCTGGGTCATATGAGGTTGGTTTACCTTGCCCTCTGGGTCATATGAGGTTGGTTTACCTTGCCCTCTGGGTCATATGAGGTTGGTTTACCTTGCCCTCTGGGTCATATGAGGTTGGTTTACCTTGCCCTCTGGGTCATATGAGGTTGGTTTACCTTGCCCTCTGGTGCATATGAGGTTGGTTTACCTTGCCCTCTGGGTCATATGAGGTTGGTTTACCTTGCCCTCTGGGTCATATGGGGTTGGTTTACCTTGCCCTCTGGGTCATATGAGGTTGGTTTACCTTGCCCTCTGGGTCATATGAGGTTGGTTTACCTTGCCCTCTGGGTCATATGAGGTTGGTTTACCTTGCCCTCTGGGTCATATGAGGTTGGTTTACCTTGCCCTCTGGGTCATATGAGGTTGGTTTACCTTGCCCTCTGGGTCATATGAGGTTGGTTTAACTTGCCCTCTGGGTCATATGAGGTTGGTTTACCTTGCCCTCTGGGTCATATGAGGTTGGTTTACCTTGCCCTCTGGGTCATATGAGGTTGGTTTACCTTGCCCTCTGGGAAATATGGGGTTGGTTTACCTTGCCCTCTGGGTCATATGAGGTTGGTTTACCTTGCCCTCTGGGTCATATGGGGTTGGTTTACCTTGCCCTCTGGGTCATATGAGGTTGGTTTACCTTGCCCTCTGGGTCATATGAGGTTGGTTTACCTTGCCCTCTGGGTCATATGGGGTTGGTTTACCTTGCCCTCTGGGTCATATGAGGTTGGTTTACCTTGCCCTCTGGGTCATATGAGGTTGGTTTACCTTGCCCTCTGGGTCATATGAGGTTGGTTTACCTTGCCCTCTGGGTCATATGAGGTTGGTTTACCTTGCCCTCTGGGTCATATGAGGTTGGTTTACCTTGCCCTCTGGGTCATATGAGGTTGGTTTACCTTGCCCTCTGGGTCACATGAGGTTGGTTTACCTTGCCCTCTGGGTCATATGGGGTTGGTTTACCTTGCCCTCTGGGTCATATGAGGTTGGTTTACCTTGCCCTCTGGGTCATATGAGGCTGGTTTACCTTGCCCTCTGGGTCATATGAGGTTTGTTTACCTTGCCCTCTGGGTCATATGAGGTTGGTTTACCTTGCCCTCTGGGTCATATGAGGTTGGTTTACCTTGCCCTCTGGGTCATATGAGGTTGGTTTAACTTGCCCTCTGGGTCATATGAGGTTGGTTTACCTTGCCCTCTGGGTCATATGAGGTTGGTTTACCTTGCCCTCTGGGTCATGTGAGGTTGGTTTACCTTGCCCTCTGGGTCATATGAGGTTGGTTTACCTTGCCCTCTGGGTCATATGAGGTTGGTTTACCTTGCCCTCTGGGTCATATGAGGTTGGTTTACCTTGCCCTCTGGGAAATATGGGGTTGGTTTACCTTGCCCTCTGGGTCATATGAGGTTGGTTTACCTTGCCCTCTGGGTCATATGAGGTTGGTTTACCTTGCCCTCTGGGTCATATGAGGTTGGTTTACCTTGCCCTCTGGGTCATGTGAGGTTGGTTTACCTTGCCCTCTGGGTCATATGAGGTTGGTTTACCTTGCCCTCTGGGTCATATGAAGTTGGTTTACCTTGCCCTCTGGGTCATATGAGGTTGGTTTACCTTGCCCTCTGGGTCATATGAGGTTGGTTTACCTTGCCCTCTGGGTCATATGAGGTTGGTTTACCTTGCCCTCTGGGTCATATGAGGTTGGTTTACCTTGCCCTCTGGGTCATATGAGGTTGGTTTACCTTGCCCTCTGGGTCATATGAGGTTGGTTTACCTTGCCCTCTGGGTCATATGAGGTTGGTTTACCTTGCCCTCTGGGTCATATGAGGTTGGTTTACCTTGCCCTCTGGGTCATATGAGGTTGGTTTACCTTGCCCTCTGGGTCATATGAGGTTGGTTTACCTTGCCCTCTGGGTCATATGAGGTTGGTTTACCTTGCCCTCTGGGTCATATGAGGTTGGTTTACCTTGCCCTCTGGTGCATATGAGGTTGGTTTACCTTGCCCTCTGGGTCATATGAGGTTGGTTTACCTTGCCCTCTGGGTCATATGGGGTTGGTTTACCTTGCCCTCTGGGTCATATGAGGTTGGTTTACCTTGCCCTCTGGGTCATATGAGGTTGGTTTACCTTGCCCTCTGGGTCATATGAGGTTGGTTTACCTTGCCCTCTGGGTCATATGAGGTTGGTTTACCTTGCCCTCTGGGTCATATGAGGTTGGTTTACCTTGCCCTCTGGGTCATATGAGGTTGGTTTACCTTGCCCTTTGGGTCATATGGGGTTGGTTTACCTTGCCCTCTGGGTCATATGAGGTTGGTTTACCTTACCATCTGGGTCATGTGAGGTTGGTTTACCTTGGCCTCTGGGTCATGTGAGGTTGGTTTACCTTGCCCTCTGGGTCATATCCTGGTACTTGATCAGGAAGTGCTGGCCCTCGTATTTGTCGGAGAAGGGCTCCTTGTTGTTTAGCATCATTGAAACGGGCGTGCTGACACACCAGAAGGGATTCTGGTACTCATCCATCAGGGTCAGGCTCATCATGCAGCAGTTCTACAGAGAGGAGGGAGAGATAAAGATACATACAGTGGGGAGAACAAATTTTTGATACACTGCCGATTTTGAAGGTTTTCCTACTTACAAAGCATGTAGAGGTCTGTAATTTTTATCATAGGTACACTTCAACTGTGAGAGACCGAATCTAAATCAAACATCCAGAAAATCACATTGTATGATTTTTAAGTAATTAATTTGCATTTTGTTGCATGACATAAGTATTTGATACATCAGAAAAGCAGAACTTAATATTTGGTACCGAAATCTTTGTTTGCAATTACAGAGTTCATACGTTTCCTGTAGTTCTTGACCAGGTTTGCACACACTGCAGCAGGGATTTTGGCCCACTCCTCCATACAGACCTTCTCCAGATCCTTCAGGTTTCGGGGCTGTCGCTGGGCAATACGGACTTTCAGCTCCCTCCAAAGATTTTCTTTTGGGTTCAGGTCTGGAGACTGGCTAGGCCACTCCAGGACCTTGAGATGCTTCTTACGGAGCCACTCCTGTTGCCCTGGCTGTGTGTTTCGGGTCATTGTCATGCGGGAAGACCCAGCCACGACCCATCTTCAATGCTCTTACTGAGGAAAGGAGGTTGTTGGCCAAGATCTCGCGATACATGGCCCCATCCATCCTCCCCTCAATACGGTGCAGTCCTCCTGTCCCCTTTGCAGAAAAGCACCCCCAAAGAATTAGGTTTCCACCTCCATGCTTTACGGTTGGGATTGTGTTCTTGGGGTTGTACTCATCCTTCTTCTTCCTCCAAACAAGGCTAGTGGAGTTTAGACCAAAAAGCTCTATTTTTGTCTCATCAGACCACATGACCTTCTCCCATTCCTCCTCTGGATCATCCAGATGGTCATTGGCAAACTTCAGACGGGACATGCACTGGCTTGAACAGGGGGGCCTTGCGTGCGCTGTAGGATTTTAATCCATGACGGCATAGTGTGTTACTAATGGTTTTCTTTGAGACTGTGGTCCCAGCTCTCTTCTGGTCATTGACCAGGTCCTACCGTGTAGTTCTGGGCTGATCCCTCACCTTCCTCATAATCATTGATGCCCCACGAGGTGAGATCTTGCATGGAGCCCCAGACCGAGGGTGATTGACCGTCATCTTGAACTTCTTCCATTTTCTAATAATTGCGCCAACAGTTGTTGCCATCTCACCAAGCTGCTTGCCTATTGTCCTGTAGCTCATCCCAGCCTTGTGCAGGCCTACAATTTTATCCCTGATGTCCTTACACAGCTCTCTGGTCTTGGCCATTGTGGAGAGGTTGAAGTCTGTTTGATTGAGTGTGTGGACAGGTGTCTTTTATACAGGTGACGAGTTCAAACAGGTGCAGTTAATACTGGTAATGAGTGGAGAACAGGAGGGATTCTTAAAGAAAAAATAACAGGTCTGTGAGAGATGGAATTCTTACTGGTTGGTAGGTGATCAAATACTTATGGCATGCAATAAAATGCAAATTAATTCGTTAAAAATCATACAATGTGATTTTCTGGATTAGATTCCGTCTCTCACAGTTGAAGTGTACCTATGATAAAAATGACAGACCTCTACATGCTTTGTAAGTAGGAAAACCTGAAAAATCGGTAGTGTATCAAATACTTGTTCTCCCCACTGTATATAGAGAGAGACATATAGAGCGAAAGACACAGAGAGCGAGAGAGACATATATAGAGAAAGAGAGAGAGAGAGACACATATAGAGAGAAAGACATATAAAGACATAGAGAGAAAGAGAGAGAAAGACATAGAGAAATACCTATAGAGAGAAAGACCGAGAAAGACATATAGAGAGAAAGAGAGAGAGAGAGACACATATAGAGAGAAAGACATATAAAGACATAGAGAGAAAGACATATAGAGAGAAAGAGAGAGAGAGAGACACATATAGAGAGAAAGACATATAAAGACATATAGAGAGAGACAGAGAAAGACATATAGAGAGAAAGACATATAGAGAGAAATACATATAGAGAGAAAGACCTATAGAGAGAAAGACCTATAGAGAGAAAGACCGAGAAAGACCTATAGAGAGAAAGACCTATAGAGAGAAAGACATATAGAGAGAAAGACATATAGAGAGAGACAGAGAAAGACATATAGAGAGAAAGAGAGAGAGAGAGAGACACATATAGAGAGAAAGACATATAAAGACATATAGAGAGAGACAGAGAAAGACATATAGAGAGAAAGACACATAGAGAGAAAGACATATATAGAGAAAGACATATAGAGAGAAAGACATATAGAGAGTGACAGAGAAAGACATATATAGAGAAAGACATATAGAGAGAAAGACATTTAGAGAGAAAGACATTTAGAGAGAAAGACATATAGAGAGAAAGACATATAGAGAGAAAGACCGAGGAAGACCTATAGAGAGAAAGACATATAGAGAGAAAGACATATAGAGAGAAAGACATATAGAGAGAGACAGAGAAAGACATATAGAGAGAAAGAAATAGAGTGAAAGACATATAGAGAGAGCACAAGAGACTGTCTATGTCTGCTGTTCTGTTATTACAATATCCCCATCATCTAGGCCTATTGGTACGCACGCATGACTAAGCCGCTTTCGATAAATCATCTGCTAAATGGCATATATTATTATATAGTGTAACCTCAACCAGTGGGAGCCAGTGTACCTCCACGGTGCCCTCCAGAGCCTCATACTTCCAGGGCATACTGATTCTGCCAGAAAGAGGTGTGTGCTGGGACAGGCTTCCCCTATTGATGACGTTCAGCTGGATGACACTATCATGGACCTGAGCTGGACAACCCCAACCAAAGTCAACTACAGTGTGTTATGGTACAGCTGCATTCTGGTACCCAAAGTATATACAGTAGGTCTAGAATAGAAACTCTCTTGGTAGTGGTTTGTTTACTTTTGCGGCAGTAGAGTTGAGAGAAGTGCACGGGCCATTATCTGGATTAGAGTGTTGTGCAGTATAATGCAGAGCGTGTAATCATGGAGGCCGAAGTTAGGGTCCACGTCATCAAAAGGAGGCTTGTCCTCTTGCATGGAGTAGGGGGAGGGAATTAATGACTGAATGATTTAATTATTTAATCTATCATGCATTCCATCATCCTTTTCTGCTGAAATGAAACCTGAAATAGAAAGGACATAATCCAGCTCTGCTCAAAAGTCCCCTCCAACCCCCTCTTGTCAGACACTGATCTCCCAGGTCACACGCTGGCTCCTGAGGCAGAGGAGAGGAGAGCAAAATACTTTAAATTGAATTGAATCTGGTCCAATGAGTTTCAATGAGTAGGTTGTGACAATACTACAGTAGCATATGTTTTATATACTGTATGTTTTATACTTAACAACAGAGGCAGTACAACTTGAGCACTGCCTGCAGTTAGTCTAACCTGAGGACACTCTCAGTCTGACTGGGCAGGCCTCTGAAGGGGTGAATGTCTCTCAACTGCTTCCTCCACTTGGTGTCGTTAAAGTCAGCCATGGTCCTGAAATATAGCCTTCTCCAGTAGCCCTCTCCTCCACCACCACCACACTCAGCTTGTCCAGCACCTGGTGGGGGGAAACACCAATGATATTACAAAAAGTACTGTGCTTACAAGCATATAGTGCTCATAGCAAGCATCCCTGGTGGGATAAGCAAAAAGGAGTGTTATAAAATTGAATTTCAATGACCCTTGTCCATACGCTTGAGCCTCCACTTCTTACTCTGTACATACTCCGCCGAGTACATATCGTGCCACGTTCCACTGCAACAAAATACTGTGGGTCAAAAATGATCATGCAAGACTGTAGGGAGGAAGAATAGCCTACAATGTGACCAGTACTTCACTCCTTACTTATTGTGAACCATCTCATAGAAGCGCTTGTTGACGTAGCCTACAGAGAAGAGAGGCATCCATGTACGACAGGATCTTCAGAAGGATCTCCGGTGGCATCCTAATAAAACACCAACTAGACATGATTACAAAATGAATTAGAAAGCTCAATCTTTCCCATCTAGAGCAAACCCAATTGAGCAATCAGATTGCAGGGCATGGAACCAGTAACATTATGTCACCTTTTTATCTGTGTCAAGAGGGTACCATAACAACCCACTTTTACCACTCTGTGATTGTGAGTAACTACACAGCTGGCATGTCCCGTAGACCTCGGCGGCACGCTGCAGGTCAAGGTACAGTGGCCTTCACTGCCTTGTTTTTCCTCTTATTATTTTGTGACAGTGCTTGACTTGGGCAGAATCTCACAGGAGCTGAGTACTGGCATCTCACATGTTTCGCTGCTTAAGCTCTGTTCATCTTAAAATATTAACTTGTGGAGCTCCTGCACCCAAATATAAACTGTTGTGCCAAAAATCTCCCCCCTGACAGAATCCCCCTCAGAACACGCACACACTCAATTCTTCATTGCTGCGACTTGCTTGCTAGTTAAGAGTTCTGCTCTTCACTCCATTGTCAGTTTAATCTACATTTCACTGATCTTAGTAGCAGAAAGTATTTTTTATTTGTGTCCTTCAAGGCAGATGTTAATGATCACGTTAGATGTCCAATGTCTTATTCGACTAGTAGTTGTTCTGAAACAGTTTACTCCCTCCTCTATGTTTACTATAACACACATACATTAATTATTCATTTTGGTTGCCTTTCCTAGAAGTTTGTTCTATAGAAAGTATTTGACTCTGATGTGTGCCACAGAAAGTATTTGACTCCAGTGACAAAATTAAGGAAATTAGAAGGAGATGGGGGGGGTTTCGGCAAGGTCATTTTCTTGCCTGCCAAAATTATCCTCCTCCTTCTATCTTGGGACTGCAAGGCCTGGTACACTTCATAATCATTTTGGTAGCTCATGTTGACCAGTAGTGTGTGCCACAGAAAGTATTTGACCCTAGCCACAAATTTAAGGAAATTAGAAGTGGGGGGGGGGCGACAACTTCTGCTCTACTCTAACCCTGGAAACCTCAACGTGCCTCTCTCGCACGGAACATGACTGATCCCCAGCTCCATGGGCACCCCTACAATTAACACATTCCACTACTTTCCCTAATACTACACATTGCTTTGTATCATGCATTTCTGCACACTTCTCACACCTTGGGCCCTCCCTCCTACACACCGCTACCACATGCCCATAAGCTTGACACCTATAAAATGTATTCGGCACATATGCTTGTACAGGATAACTTATACATACTAACTGCACTTTGTCGGGCAAAGCCTCAACTTCAAAACTCAAATGAACAGACAATGACTCTTCTGTTTCCTCACTCTCGCCAGCCTGTCTGCGTCACATCAAACGACAAGCATCACATATACCGGGAATCTTTCCCCTCAGCTGTTTTATATTTACTGCTACCACAGTTATCACTCCTTTCATTGGTGCCCTTTTCTTGAGAGTGAAACAAGTCACTTTTCTTGCCCCCATTCGTTTTACTCTGAGCACATTCTCCCTCTGACTAACAGAAACACAAACAATTATCACTAGACCACTTCTGGTTACCCTCACCGATTCCACATTACCCAACTCTTTTTCACCCACCGTGAAACCACAAATGGATCATCCACAAGGCAAGAGTCCACTTTTCGATATATACCTCGGTCTCCGATAACTTCACCACACCTACCACCTCCGATACTTCACCCTCGCTCACTTCCATTTCTCCTCCTGTCTTCAGCTCCCTCTGCTTACACTTTCTACCATTCTTCTTTAACAAACCATCTCCCTTTTTCCCACAATTTTTATCAGACTCAAGCTCACCCTCCATCTCTTATACCTCCTCCTTCCATTCCTCATCCGTTTTCCAAGTACATGTCTCCTTATGATAATACTGCACTACTCCTGACAACCATCTTGTTCTTGACTCCATTTCCGCCGAGGCCCGTTCCCTCCACCTCCTCTAAGTGCCACCGAAGCTCCCTCCCACTCCGCCATGTGAGTTTGTTATTGTTCTTATCACATTTAAATGGCCATCGGGTCCAGATCACTGCTGCCATCCATAGGATGAAAAGTGTAATAGTAGGCAGTAAAGCTGATCCCTTCAGTAGGTTTCCCATTTAATCTCTGGTAGACTGTGCTTCAAAATCCACTTTTAATGATGTTATTAGTTTTAATTCATGCGACATGCGTGAGTAATTACATGAATAGGACACTGAGAAAAAGAAAAGAATCACACATACATGAAAGTAATCCAAACACAGATGTTCTACAAAATATCACATTTATTTTTTGATTAAAAAAAATAATAATAATTTGCACATGCACACAATATTTGATCACCATAAATGATCTTTTTCTTTTTCTCTTTGATTCACAGAGCAAGCACACAACCACAGACTTAAACATCTTATCTTGAGGACACCATGGAGAATGCCTGCACTGTTTACAGTAAGAAGACATCTCAAAGCACTCAAAAGGCAGTCTGAAAATCAAGTATAAACATTTAGAAATGATCGACAAATGGAAAAAGTACAAAAATGCAACAACATAGACATACACGCATTCACAAATGAATGATTGGGAAATTATGACTTGAACACCTTTTAACAAATGGATGCATAACATAATGCATAACTTTGGACGCATAATAAAATATAAACTATTTTGCCTGCTCAACACTTCATACATTCCTTTTTGGCAATCCATCGTTAGATTTTCTATTTTTTAATAAACATAGAAGATCCCTGTAATCCTTATACAGCGGGATATTACACTTGCCTTAAATATCTTAGCTGATGGGCATGTCTGATAGGTCTCTCTCCGACTAGTTTTCACTATCAATCGCATTTCAACATATTTCATTGTGACTCATGGATTTACATATTGTCCCTGATGATTATGCACATCAAATGCTGGCTGTACAGTAACTGTAGTGATGCTAAACTCTTACAGAATGGGATCATGGGTTATGAAAATGGGTTAATATAGGGCTTTAAAAGCTGTCAAAAATACAGGACAATGTTTGTCTAACAGCCTCCCTAGTAAATGACAATCAGCTGGATGCATCCTTTATTTAGCCCTCATTTAGCCCATAAGCCACAACTACTGGTTTAGAGGTTGTAGGTACAGTATGTAGGTCATCCCTCCCTTTCTCTTGCCAATTGGTCTATAATAGTGTAAACAAGTAAACGGTGCAGAATCTTGAGGGCACACACCTAGACATCTTTACTGAAATGGCTGAGTGGGTAACACAACCCTCAGAACTGAACATTACTGAACATTACACCGGCAATGTAGTTAGCGGCACACCACTAAGATCACATGACTCCTAACCACGTGTCCTCTTTTTTTGGGAAAAAAAGAAAGAACGCACAGACATGAATGCACACTGAGCACACACACAGCCTACACCTACACCCACACACACAGCCTACACCTACACCCACACACACAGCCTACACCTACACCCACACACACAGCAGTGCTTTTCCATTCATCAGACAAAACATACCCCTTTGTGCAATTGGAAGGCAAACACAGAAGGTTATTTATAACCTTCTTTTTTTTGATCAAACAAAGCTGCAGAGATGCAGCAGGGGTTCTTGGCAGACTAGTGTTAGTTTAAAAACAACCTTGTTCAACCATAGAAAACGAGGAATGTCATGCTCTATATTGTTTTCATAAAGGCCACTGAGATGGTTCAAACGTCTTACCCAATGTAGCTTCCTCTCCTTGCTGTAATGCTCTGTGGCCAACCACCCTGCAGACTTCTAGGTTCTGTGAGTGATTCAACCATTTGTCACCCTCCTGTCCGTGATATATTGCACTGAATAAAGCCTCTGTGTTAGCAGCCAGCATTACTGACAGAATGCCATCAATAACAGTGTCGTTGAGTTGTTGCTATAGTGTTCCAGGAGTATGGTCTGTCTCCTAGTATTGACATCTGACTATCACAACAACTTGTTTTTGCCACGCCATGTATTTTAGAGACCTTATATTGGCACAATTGCCATGGAAACCAGCTCGGGTTGTAACAAAAAAGAATAGGCTACTCTGTTGTTACCCTACAACAAATGCACACAAATGCATTATCAGCATTGTCCTGATTTCCAAAGTCCCTTAATAACCATTTGATTAAAGAAAACAGTGGTAAAATGTAATGAAAGTCCTAGTTTATACTCCTATTTTTTTCCTCCACCTCAAATATATCACAGTTATACAGTATGTGAGCAAAGTTCTCATTGAATTTGGCACTGAGTATATGTACGTAAATATGTGTATTCATCACTAGAACATGAATGTTGTATCACTGACTATATTAGATTAGGCTCACATATATTGTCCTGTAATACATACGAACACGTAGCCATTGTAGTTGTGTGCTGTAGATTCGGCTGATTTGATTGTGTGTACTGTATGCAATTTACAATACTGGGCCCAGCATCTTTTCTGGGGTCAGCTGGGGACAGTTTATTTAACCGGAGAGAGTCTCTTGAGCAGTTTCTTCCCCTTGGAAAGCAGTCCCTTTTTCTTTTTGTTGTCCCGGGGGTCCCTGGGGCCCCTGGCGGGGCTGATGGGTCGCATGGTGCCTGGAGGACACAGGGGACGCACTGTGGGGGACGCTGCTCGGACAGGCGGGGCCGTACTCTCTGTGGTATCCATGGCTACCTGAAGAGAGATGCCATGGTGGGTGTAGGGGCAGGGCATTACAAAGCAAGTAGTTGTCCTTTGTGGCTTACCCTTTCTCTGTCTGAGGTAGGACTAGGACACACAGTCAGCACTGTGTCCTTCAATAACACTATCACCCCACTGTCACACTATAAGTCCAATGGGACATTAAAATACTTTGGGTTCAGTGCTCAAGTAGATCATTACTGAAAGTTTCCCAGCCATAGAAATAGAATGAAGGGTTGATATGCCAAAATATCCATTTCTAGAGTCTAATTACAATTCCAACGATACTTGAATTTGATGTGCTATGTGTGTTGACCTTGAGACTTCTCAACAATAGCTATCAACATACACAAGTATGCATACATAACTCTGTATAAAGTCATAGGAAAAAAATACAACAATGCCATTACAGATCATTATACTTACTGTTGGTTCTCCACTAAAATGTGTGCCAAATACATATGTAACATTAATGTTTGGACAATTCCACGATAACGTAATTATGCTAAGACTCCAATTGTTTCACTTTAAAATGTATGCCAAACGCAAACCATTGACTTCAAAGTTTAACAAACCATGCAACTCTATGCACAATGATTACTTTGAACAATTTAGAATAAAAAAAACTGAATCCCTCAGTTTTATTCTGTTACCAAACTTTGTATCTGCACAGTTCTTTCTTTAAATGTGTTTTTGTAATATTTTATGTGGAAGTTGCTAAAAGTGGTCCTTGTGCATATAATTATATTGTTTATTAAACTTTGAAATCAATGGTTTTTGTTTGGTATACATTTTAAAGTGAAAAAATCTGAATCTCAGCGTAATTCCATTATCGTGGAAATATATATGGGCTGATTTCCCAGACACAGATTTAGCCTAGTCCTGGTCTGAAAGGCATGCTCAATTACAATTCTCCATTGAAATACGTTTTAAGTTCAGGACTAGGATGAATATGTCCAGGAAACCAGCTCAATAACGTTTTTCACTTCTGGAGTGAAATTATTCAGTGTGTCAAAACTGTGTGATTGTACTGTACTGTACCTACAGCTCTGGTTTAAAAACAAGAGAGAAGAAACAAAGAGGTTTATAAAAGAGGTTATGAATCAGGTATTGCTTTTGGACTGTTATTTAAACTATTCCTTTTAGACTCCTGTCCCTCTGTTGATGGGGGACTGAAGACGTTGGTGGGGCTGGTGAGGTTTTATACAAACAAACACTGAGTAGGAAGCCATCAAACAGGTCGTTACTAGTTACCACATCCACAAAGCCACAAACCCCACTTATTTCTACAATGTGTCTTCTTGAAATCTGAATTTAAACCTAACCTTAACCACACTGCTAACCTTATGCCTAATCCTAATACCAAAAAGCACATTGTTTTCCAGAATTTTTACGTTATAGCCCATTTTGACTTTGTGGCTGTGGTAACTAGTGAAAACAGAGCACAACATCACAATACCACAGCTTCTGATAGGTCACCGATCATGAGGGACACACAGAGTAATTTACAACACTCAGGGACACAACTGTAGATATCATCCCTCTTGTCTAATGCACTGGGCTGGCAACCAAACATGCTACCACACAGTTCACCTAGGACCTTTAAAATGGTATCTCAAAGTTAAAGAGGAATCATAACTTTGAAACAAATGGGGATTTGCAGTTCCCATTAGTAAATGGTTTATCAATGACTACAGATATAGGGAACTTTTGAGCTTGCAAAATAGAGCACTATCTCAGAGTGTGGTAGTAGTCCACTGCAAATAAACATTCTGGTTATACTGAAAAGAGGAAACCCTTTCCTCATTACACCAACTGGTATGTAATACTTTAATGTGCAAGCATGATGAATGACCATGTTGCTATACACCTAAGCAGAATGTTTACTGGCTACAAATAAACCATTTAACACAGGTGTAATAATCACAATGCCCAGCATTAGATCTGTCAGGCTGGTATCTCTAGTTGCTCACTTACTGTACGAGGCAGATTTTATGATGTGAAATGAACAATCTTCTTCTGTTTGTATTTGCCAAGCAGGTGAGGAAAAAAGGAAATCAGATGTGGTGACATCATCATTTCAGTACAACCCACACGACAACTATGAGGGAAAAAAATACAAAAAATACTACAATACACACGAACACAGGTCGCGAATGAAAATGATTCATATCCAATTTCTGATTTTATTGTTCCATTGTACCATTACAGTATGGATGTCTCACTGTGGCTGTTATTTCATCTGGTTTAGATCAAACATGGCATATCTATCCAATTTCATCAAGACCTGAAAAATATATATATTTTTAAGTGTGTGCAGTATATAAAAAGAAACAAAGCCTCTCCCAGGAAATACAGCAGTCGGGCCAATAAAGTCTACTATTATATAAAAGGTATCAAGTTTATTTTTGAAAAGGCATGCTTTGCTATATTATCAACCCCTACAGTTTACTCAAATCCTTTACTTCCATTGGAGAACAACTGATAGAAATCAGGAACTCTTCAGATGTGTTCATAAAACACTATTAATAGACACAATATCCAGCGTTTGGTTTTGTGTTTCAGTGCAAAGAGGGTACCCAATTACTGACTTAAACCTTTTTCAAATATCCACTGTCCTTTGTCAATGCTATGTGAATATCACCTGCCCCGTACTGACATAGGTCAAGTGTTCTATTTCTCTGTCCACTTTGGCTTTTGCTTCTTCCTTTCTAACAATCAGAAGGTATGACTGTGTTTGTCCCTTTCACCAGGCGGGGGATAAGGTTTGTATATTCACCACTGTCACTGTCAAACACGGACAACACACACACACAGAACACAGACGGCAAGTGGAGAAAGCGAGACGTAAATCAAGAGAGGCGGAGGATGGATGGACAGAGGGCCTAGCGCTGAGAGCGGCGATGTACCCTTTTGGCCTCGGCCCGGTTGGCGGGCTCATCCTGGGCATAGCGAGACGGAGTGTCCGTCAGGTACACCTCCACGTCGTCAGGCACTTCTTCTAGAAAATTAGAGGGAACGAGGCCGCGGTGGCCATTGATTTCTCCCTGCAGAGAGAGGAGAGGAGGGGGCAGTGGGGATGAGAACCATGGCTAGACCCACTGAACTCTGGCGGTCAGGGAAAGAGCCCTCTCCTGTGCAAAAGGACATAATATGTGTATGAACCAGGTTCATTCAATGGCATTTCTTTAAAAAAATGAGTAACTGAAACATCCCTGACTTTAACAACTTGTGAATGGCCCTGTGTAATAAAACAAGTTAGTCAAATCATGGAACCAAGAAAAGAGGCAAACTCACATAGTAGAACCCGTCTTCATCAATCTCTCCAAATACAGAGATGATGTCACCAGCACAGAAGGTCAGCTCAGCCTATCAAGAAACAGAAACGTCATTAACACCCTTACAATGTCTGTCTATCTGGTTACATGTGCAGTGTCAGTATGTTTGTCTGTGTGTTTTGTGTGTTTGTGTGGCAATACCTCCACGTCCACATTGGGGGAGCTCTCTCTGGGGTCATAGTCGTAGAGGGCCACCATCCTCCTGGTGGCCTGGTGCTGGCGGAAGCCACGTCTGTCCTGCCCTGTGAGAGGAAACAAGAGGACACTCCAGGAGGTGATATAGTGACAGATGTTTGTAGAGTCACTGTGCCCTGCCCAGTGTGTTACCTAGGGTGAGTTCGTAAATTCCTATCTACTCCGAGAGTGAAATGCTCTGAATTTACAAACAACCCAGAGCGCACTCTGACACACTGGAGGCAATTTACGAACACACCCCTTGAAAAAGAATACATGGGTACAGTCAAAATGGCTGCCAGTCCACCTATTATGGAATCATTGACTTGAATGAGGATGTCTGTTCTACTCAATCTAGTTCTGTGGTTACCTATTCCTACTTTATCCACTGGTGTGTTGAGTGGGAGGAAGCCCTGCTTGATGAGCTGGTCCATGGTCTCCTCGTCCTCAGCCCTGATCTCTGACACCATGTTGCAGGGCAGGAGCCCCATCCTGCCTCCCCTGATCTCCCCTCGGTAGAAACCATCTGTGTCCTTATCACCATATACCTGGAACAGACAGAGAGAGAGAGAGAGAGAGAAGAAAAGAGTGAGAGAAAGCGCAACAAAAGAGACAAAGAGAGGGAAAGAAAATAATCTTTTCAATGCTGTTTTATGTTGTACCTCAATTTTTTCAAACACAAGCACAATATCTCAAAACGTATGGCCTAGCCCTGTGTGTGACACCCACCCTAATGATCTGGCCCTCTTTGAAGGGCAGTTCCTCATCTGCTGCGTCCGGGTTGGGAGACATGGACAGGGGGTCGTAGTCAAACAGAGCCACAAAGATCCGGAACGATTCCTCTGGTTCCGACTCATCATAGTTAGGAGGGGAGCGGCGTTCCCGGTCCCTGTATCCCTCTTAAACACGGGAGAGAGAGAAGAACACATCCACCTGGATCTCATGGGGTCACAGTCTATGGCTTTATGTTACTCTGAAATTAAATTACATTAATCATAGATTCATATAGCATGAGTTTGGCAACTCAGTAACACTAGTGAGTGGTAGTGAGGCAAGTTACGCATGCTATTGTGCATGGCATATACAGACAGTTGTGTTGTTTACAAGTGTTTGACAAGTGAGAGAGCCAAACCATTTAGGTGACCATGCAGTACTACTTAATGGATTGAGCTTGCTTCGTTAAACCAACACTTAATTTTGTAGCATGCTAGCAGAATTCTGTGGTCAATCCATCAATTGGTCCCATTAACAGCACAAAGTATATCATGTTATGTACATCCATCTGACACCACATGTGAGCTTATGACGTTATCAGGCATTACATACTTTACAGTTACACATGGATGGAGGTTGGATAGCATGCCAGATGTGATGGGTTACAAGAACATGGTAGACACCATAGACAAAAACGCTATGACACACAGCAACACGCACACAGACACGAGCACATCGATCACAAGACTGAGTTAAGCATGCATGCTATTGAACCCTCAGGTAGTGATCTGACTATTGTGTTAGGCTCCTCTAAAGTACGCTGGGCCTACAGTTTGTCCTAAGACACGTCGCTGTCGGTCCTTCAGTTGACCCCTTGCTTAGAAACGATAAAATAAGACCAGGCCATTAGCAAAGTAAACATATGAAATCCCAAACAAACAAATGAGTTTGTCTCTATGTAAGATGTAAAAATGTATTTTCACTATAACGTTCTGTAACAGTCATTGAGTTTGCTCAGAAAGGACAACATTGCTGTATAACTGTGTTGCTATATAACTGTGTCTTCAGCAACTATGACTCCTCCCACCCAGTCATGCATAGTAACCCCAGTAAAGGTGTGGTGGGGGTGGTTAGATTGAGAGGTAGAGGGGTTTAGCAGGCATCTGATGGAGTTCAGTGCAAGGGAGGGAGGGGAGAAGCATTCTCTGAGCAGCAGTCATTCCAATCCGCAACATTGGGTGGCCAACATGGGCCCAGTGTGGCTCAGTAAGCCGCCATTTTGGTGCAGTGCAGTGGATCATGCTAGGCGTTCTGAGGCCTGTTAAGCCACTCGTTGATGTCACTACTGTTCTCTCCACTAGCACTGGTGGCTTTTGGCACTGCTTTGGCAGAGGAGCGAGGGAGAAACCACTGCACGTACCATTATAGGAAGGCTTGGAGCCCGTGGGGTGTCGGCGGGACGACCATTTCCTGTGCCGTGCTACACTGCCATAGTAAACATCCTCCGTGACGGATGAGAGGTTCCCATCACTGTTACTCTCTGTGGTTATCTCTACAGGAAACACCAATCAGATGGTGGTGGTTAAAGCGCGGAGGTCACTCATTGGTTGGTTCGTTCTAAGGTCTCTTCCCGTTATAACCTTGATAATCCTAACATATCGCTGGCCATAAACAGAGAAATCAAAAGCAGTTTTTTATAATTGGAATATTCATTGAATTTGATAAATGTGTCTGTGTCCACTGTCACCCTAGAATCCAGGGAACTTTCTAGTAGCTGATAATACTGTGTTGATTGATCTCTATAAGTAAGCTGTCAGTACTGGGAAGGCATGAACATGGTTCAAAGACACAGAGGTGATCTGTAGAAACCGAGGAGCTCATGGAGGATTAAAACAGGAAGCAGAATATCTATTAGGGCACGGAGAACATCAAAGCACAAAAAGACTACAATACCCAGAGTCCTCTCTGTGTTCATGTAACCCTACTGACCAATGGAGGGCACCATGAGAGGGCGTCTCTGGGGCTGTGGACCGTCTCGGGGCATTCTTCTCCCCGTCTCCCGATCCAGCCGACCCCCAGAGAGGGTGTTCCCAATCTTAAAAATATCCCACAAAAACAGTGTTTAATGTTCCCACAACTAGCCAAAATGACTTCCGTGCATGTCATTGCTCCAAATAAAGGAGAATGTGAAGGTCAATCAATCAAACAAGATAGAGTAAAGTGTCCTACTGTAGACACATGGCTCGACACGTGCCATTTTATCCAACAGTAATAAAGGCGTTTGCATGTTTGCTTGTTTCCATTGTCCGAGTTGTAATCAGAACCAAACTTAAAATGTAACATTTCAATGTTGAGCGTTGAGGAGCTTTGTTATTCCTACCTTGAGTGCATTGTGGGAGTTGCGTCGTCGTCCCTCCTCCAGCTGCATCTCAGAGTAGAGCTCCTCCTCATCCTCCTCCATGATGTCAGAAAGGTCAGAGCCTCGGCTGCTGTCACTGTGGTACTCCTCACTGTGGCTGTAGTGGGTCTGACACACACACACACACACACACACACACACACATACGCAAACACACACACACATGCAAACACATATACACACGCACACACAAAAGGTGTGAAATCATACCAAGATATACAGCATCTGCACAAACCTACGGAGATGCGAGTATGTTCGATCCTTTTTATTCTGTGTCTTACCGGCCTGCCCAGCTCGGACCCTCTGAGAAACTCATCCACTGAGGCCCCCTGTCTCCTGCGGCTTCGACCATACCCTTCCTCATCCTCCTCGTCTGAGTTCTGTTGGTGGAAGGCCTGACACTGCTCATTGTAGATGACTCTCCTCTCCATCTAACCCAACCAATAGGAAGATATGTGTAATTTAATTCAACAGAAAAATGATCAGACTAGAACTCTAACCAGGGTATCATTGATTGACTTTATGTATGAATGACTCACTCTGCCACTCTCTGCAGCCACCCTCTGTGCTGCCTTGCGGGCGATGGCTTTGGCCATTTGGTCTGGGATGGGGGTGCCCCTGGGCTGGGGCAGGATCCTCTGGGGGGAGGGCGAGCGCAGGTTAGCAGAGGGGGGCGCCTCCAGGGTGTGTCCATGCATGGGGGTAGGAAGAGGCTGTCCGGAGGGGGAGCAGGTAGGGTCCCAGGGCTGGCTGGGGATTCCCCCATGGTGAGCCACCTGCTCTTTCGGTTTCAGGTCTCTGGCACTAACTGGTCTCTGGTGGAGCTGAGGGGGGGGATGAGGCAGCAGGGGTAGGCGGTGCTGGGGCATTGGGTGAGGTGGGTGAGGCTGGAGGTGCAGTGGCTGTGGAGGACCACCAGGGTGAGGGGGGTGAGGCTGTTGGTGAGTCTGGGGCTGTGATACAGGATGAGGTTGCAGGGGTTGGAGGTGTGTCTGGGGTTGAGGGTGAGGAGGGTGGTTAGGGAGGGGTTGTCTGTGAGGCAGGGGTGAGAGAGGCTGGGGGTGAGGCATGGGGGGGTGGGGGAGTTGAGGTGACTGGAGGTGGGGTGGGGGGGCATGGGGGTGAGGTGGAGGGGGCCCTGCGTGTAGGTGCGGAGGGGACAGGGGGGCATTGTGAGGAAGAGGCACCAGTAGGTTGTTTGGAATGGGGGCGACTTGGGAGTCCTGGGACTCTCCCTGTGCTGACAATGTCCTGACGATGACCTCCCTGGCCTCCAGACACTGGATCCTGTTCAGCTCCACTGTTACATAGTCAGCCAGGGGGTACAACACCTCCGCTATCTAACAGGAAGCACAACACACATAACTCGGTTTGGAGACAGTTGACATTTCATTAATTGTTGCATTCCTTTCAACTGCTTTCACCTCTATTGCTCTTAAATTCAGAGCAAAGCCCACTACTATAGACACAGTTTAACTAACACAGACCCTTTGCAAGTCTACAAAGGGAGGATGTCAATATGTATGTTCACCAGCAGAGGGAGAGAGAGTGCTTTCTAGGGTTTTCACAGGCCCATGTATCCTGAACAAAAATATAAACACAACATGCAACTATTTCAAAGATTTTACTGAGTTAAAGTTCATATAAGGAAATCAGTCAATTGAAATGAATTCATGAGGCCCTAATTTATGGTTTTCACATGACTGGGAAGGGGTGCAGCATGGGTGGGCCTTGGGGGGTTTAAGCCCTCCCAATTGGAAGCCGAATGAGGTTTTCCCAAAAAAAGTGTTTTTTTTACAGACAGAAATACTCCTCAGAACCACCACCCCACCCACCCCCGATCCTGCAGGTGAAGAAGCCGGATATGGAGGTCCTGGGCTGGCATGGTTACACGTTTGGTTGTCCTGCCAAATTCTCAAAAAGGAGGCAGCATATGGTAGAGAAATGAACAACAGCAACAGACATTCCTGCAGTCAGCATGCCAATTGCACACTCCTTCAAAACTTGAGACATCTGTGGCATTGCGTTGTGTGACAAAACTGCTCATGTCCTTTTTATTGTCCCCAGCACAAGGGGCACCTGTGTAATGCTCATACTATTTAATCAGCTTCTTGATATGCCACACCTGTCAGGTGGATGGATTATCTTGGCAAAGGAGAAATGCTCACTAACAGGGATGTAAACAAATTTGTGCAGAACATTTTTGAAAAATATGCATTTTGTGCATACGGGAAATGTCAGCTCATGAAACATGGAACCAAAACTTTACATGCTACGTTTATATGTTCCTTCAGAAATTATTCACACACCTTGACTTTTTCTACATTCCACAATTTTACCATCTACTCCAATGTCAAAATGGAAGAAAATTCAAACTTTTTCTTAAAGACTAAAGGAAAATAATATAATACAGTATATCTTCATTAGATAAGTATTCAACCCCCTGAGTCACTACATGTTAGAATAATCTTTTGCAGCGATTACAGCTGTGAGTCTTTTGGGGGTAAATCTATAAGAGCTTTGCACACCTGGATGGTGCAATTTTTGCCCATTATTCTTTTTAAAACTCTTCAAGCTCTGTCAAGTTGGTTGTTGATTACTAGACAGCCATTTTCAAG
Source organism: Oncorhynchus clarkii lewisi (assembly GCF_045791955.1). Taxonomy (NCBI): domain Eukaryota; kingdom Metazoa; phylum Chordata; class Actinopteri; order Salmoniformes; family Salmonidae; genus Oncorhynchus; species Oncorhynchus clarkii. The sequence continues at coordinate 17,915,647 of NC_092175.1, read as the reverse complement.
TAACCAACAATGCAGTTTTAATAAAAAGAACTGTTAAGTAAAAAAAATGATTAGTGAAAAATAGAAAATAAAAGTAACAATAGCGAGGCTATATACTGTACAGGGGGTACCGGTACAGAGTCAATGTGCGGGGCACCAGTTAGTCGAGCTAATTGAAGTAATATGCACATGTAGATAGAGTTAAAGTGACTATGCATAGATAATAAACAATGACTAGCAGCAGCGTAAAAGAGGGGTCTGGGTAACCCTTTTGATTAGCTGTTCAGGAGTCTTATGGCTTGGGGGTAGAAGCTGATAAGAAGCCATTTGGACCTAGACTTGGTACTCCGGTACCGCTTGCCGTGCATTAGCAGAGAGAACAGTCTATGACTAGGGTGGCTGGAGTCTTTGACAATTTTTAGGGCATTCCTCTGAAACCGCCTGGTATAGAGGTCCTGGATGGCAGGAAGCTTGGCCCCAGTGATGTACTGGGCCGTACGCACTACCCTCTGTAGAGCCTTGCGGTTGGAGGCTGAGCAGTTGCCATACCAGGCAGTGATTGTGCAGCTGTAGAACCTTTCGAGGATCTGAGGACCCATGCCAAATCTTTTCAGTCTCCTGAGGGGGAATATGTTTTGTCGTGTCCTCTTCACGACTGTCTTGGTGTGTTTGAACCATTATAGTTTGTTGGTGATGTGGACACCAAGGAGCTTGAAGCTCTCAACCTGCTCCACTACAGCCCCGTAGTCTAGATCTATTACTGAATAATGTGGCAATTAATTGAGGAGACTAAACTGCTGGGTGTAACCCTTGATAGCAAGCTGTCATTGTCAAAACATAAAGACTCAATAGGAAGAAGTCAGTCCATGATAAAATTGCTCTGCTTTCTTGACATCTAAATCAACCAGGCAGGTTGTCTCCCCTGGACTACTGCCCAGTTGTGTGGTCATGTGTGGCAAATAAGAACATTGGAGAATTGCCGTTGGTCCAGAACAGAGCAGAATGTAATGCACATAGATGTGTACATGGAGAGATTATAGTGACTGCATCACTATTGGTCTTTGTGCGAAGTGTTGGTGCGAGGTACTGAATGGTACTGAACTGTCTGTTCAAGCAGTTGGACCACCGTTCGGATGCTCATGAGTACCACACAAGACATGCAACCAGAGGTCCCTTCACAGTCCCCCGGTCCAGAACAGAGCCTGGGAAACGGACAGTATTAAATAGAGCCTTGACTACATGGAACTCTGTCACCCCAGGTAACTCAAGCTGGCAATAAAAACAGGTAAAATAACACCCACATTTTTGTATATACTGAACAAAAATATAAATACAACATGCAACGATTTCAAAGATGTTACTGAGTTACAGTTACAATAAGGAAATCAGTCAATTTAAATCAATTTGTTAGGCCCTAATCTGTGAACTTCATGACTGCTGGGAAGGGGCGCTGCCATGGGTGGACATAGGCCCATCCACTTGGGAGCCGGGCCCAGCCAATCAGAATAGTTTTTTTTTATTACAGAAATAAATAGTCCTCTGTTTCATCAGCTGTCCGGGTGGCTGTTCTTAGACGATCCCGCAGGTGAAGAATCTGGATGTAGAGGTCCCGGGGTGGCGTGGTTACAGTTCGTCTGCGGTTGTGCGGCCGGTTGGACGTACTGCCAAATTATGTGCTTAGCTCTATTACGTTTATTTTTACCCTAATAAAACTCACTTGTCCTTGCCAATGACTAGCATATCCATAACATGATACAGCCACCACCATGCTTGAAAATATGAAGAGTGATACTCAGTGATGTGTTGTGTTGGATTTGCCCCAAACGTAATACTTTGTATTTAGGGCAAAAAGTGTATTTCTTTGTCGCATATTTTGCAGTATTACTTTAGTGCCTAATTACAAACAGGATGCATGTTTTGGAATATCTTTATTCTGTACAGGCTTCTTCCTTATCATTCTTCCATTTACATTAGTAATGTGGAGTAACTACAATGTTGTTAATCCATACTCAGGTTTTTCCTGTCACAGCCATTAAACTTTGTAACTGCTTTAAAGACACCATTCGCCTCATGGTAAAATCCCTGAGCGGTTTCCTTCCTCTCCGGCACCTGAGTTAGGAAGGATGCCTGTATATTTGCAGTGACTGGGTGTATTGCTATACCATTCAAAGCGTAATTATTAACTTCACCATGCTCAAAGGGCTATTCAGTGTCTGCTTTTTATTTTATTTACCCATCTACCAATAGGTGCCCTTCTTTGTGTGGCAATGTAAATCTTCCCTGGTCTTTGTGGTTGATTATGTGCTTGAAATTCACTACTCAACTGAGGGACTTTACATATAATTCTATGTGTGGGGTACAGAGATGAGGTAGTCATTCAGAAATCATGTTAAACACTATTATTGCACATAGAGTCCATTGAACTTATTATGTGACTTGTTAAGCACATTTTTACTCATTACCTTACGTAGTTTTGCCATAACAAAAAGGTTTGAATGCTTATTGACTCAAGACATTTCAGGTTTTCATTTTTAATTACATTTGTTAACATTTCTTAAATCATAATTCCACTTTGACATTGTGGGATTTTGTGTGTAGAACAGTGGCACAACAACAATGACACAATTACACACATACGTCACGTACTCTGCCACTGTTGTTCACTCACTCTCACATAGTGCATACTTTCTCCCTCACTTCTTTGTCACTTAGGGTATTCCCTTACTCACCTGTCATTTGGCGCACAGTTACTGACCCACTCTCTGTCCGTCCATTAGTGCACACTCACCCACTCCTTCACTCACCCACTGACATAAAATGCACACTCCCTCACTCACCCTCTGACATTCAGCGCACACTCTCACAACCACCCACTCCCTCACTCACCCTCTGACATTCAGTGCACACTCTCACAACCACCCACTCCCTCACTCACCCTCTGACCTTCAGTGCACACTCTCTCAACCACCCACTCCCCCACTCACCCTCTGACCTTCAGTGCACACTCTCTCAACCACCCACTCCCTCACTCACCCTCTGACCTTCAGTGCACACTCTCTCAACCACCCACTCCCTCACTCACCCTCTGACCTTCAGTGCACACTCTCTCAACCACCCACTCCCCCACTCACCCTCTGTCCTTTAGTGCAGACTGCATATCCGATGACGCTGGCTCCATTGGAGGTTCCGGTGGGTGAGAGGACAGGGGGCTTCCAGCGCACCTGCAGGACCCCTGGAGCCTGGCCACACTGCACCTGCACCTCCTGAGGGGGTAATGGGGGGCCTGGAGGGGGGATGAAATAATATATACTGTCTACACAGGTTTTACACACACAAACAGGGAGGGAGTGGTGGTGAGTGTAAGCATTCATAAGACACCAAGTGCTGTTAACTTGTTGAATCCCATCTCTTTCTGTTGTGAACTACATGATTGTGACATGTCTATGATACACAAAGCAGTTCCTTTTCCCAATGTTGGTTGTATACACCAATTAAATCACAATTTAATGGTCATGCAATATCTGGTCAAATTTGAGTGGATTGTTTTGAGAGTGAATCCCAAATGCATGAAACGTCTTATCTGGTTAACATCAAACTCTTTGTAATGACACTCAAACAGATAAAAGTGCATTTATCAATATAGCATTTATAAGCTAAGCTTTTTGGAATATAGGTGTATTTAACGATATAGCATTTATAAGCTAAGCTATTTTGAATGTTTTATGTGAAGCATTGCCCTGTTGCTTGCCATGTATTGTATGATGCAAATATTGAAAGTAGAAGGCACAAAGGGAGGCCCAAGGCCACCTGAAAGCATGAGTGTGTGTGTGTGTTAGTGTGTATGCATGTGTGCATGTTTGTGTGTGTGGGAGTGTGTGTGTGCATGGGTCTGTGTGGCCGCCCGTCTATGTAGTCTGTCTATGTGTATCTGTCAATGTTTGTGTCTGTGTGTGTCTTATGCGTGAGAGGCGTCAGTGTGAGTTGAATGAGTCCAGCCTGTTCTCTCCTGGTTCACTGGGTACACCATGCAGGACGTCACAGTGATGTCACAGCTCAGGCAGAGGGAAATGCACACGGATACTGATGTGGTCATCTCAGTTAAGTATCGAGTGGGAGGGAGTTACTTCGGCAGCTTTAGGCTTGTGTCCCAAATGGCACCATATTCCCTGTATAGTCTACTACTTTTGACCAGGGCTCTGGTTAAAACTAGTGTACTATATAGGCAATAGTTGGCTATTTGGGACGTACCTTAATTTATTATGTATATTAGCATCAAGCCAATGGCAGGGAAAAGCTGAGGAAGTTACTCATGATCATTTGTTAGGTTTTAAAGTGCTGTTAGCTTGTTTTCATTCAATGTGTCAGTTACCCATGCCAATCAAAAACTACTTCCTACTTTTCCCATAAACAAACTGGTCTTCCTTCTGACCTGATCTGCAATATGGTCCAGGACCTGGACAAAACATAACAGACATACATGGCACGGGTAAAGACATGAGTTATCTATCTATCTTAATGGTCTATATCTTAAGTCCAGTGGACTTTTATCCAACCTTTCCCTAACACATTATAGATGTCAGAAAAACAATGTATTGGACAAAATAATATAGAACATATGTTGGACAAAATAAATAGTTAGACTTAAGAAGAACCAAGCCTCACCAGCAGCTTGTGTGCAGAACTCCACAGCAGTCTCCTTCTTCTCCCTCTGCTCCATGAGCAGTTGCCATGGCACCTGATGTGGCCGGGCCACCACCCTCACCTTGTACACCGTCATGGCCTTGAGGTTGACGAAGCGCAGCCTGTACCTCCCCGGCCGCACCACCGCATGCTCCGCCCCATCCAGGAACACCGTGTGCCCATAGTTACTGTTGCTGGGCAACCAGGAGAGCTCGGCCGAGTCGCGCAGGATGTCGTCCACACGCAGGCCATATGGAGCGACCACCACGTTGGCTCCCACCATCAGGGTGCAGCGTAACTCATCCGACAGTCCCCTGTCTGTCACACTCTGCACGGACACGCGGTGCGTATACGTGTCCAGATCCAGCTTCTCCAACAAAGACTTGGTCCTGCCCCCGTAGGGCACGCTGGCACGCACCTCACCATCCACCAGCACGTTGTAGCAGCTGATGTTTCCCCAGCCCAGAGTCACCATGGGGGGCTCCCAGGCCACAATGACGCTACGGGCCAACTGCTTGATTAGAGTGATCCTCCGGGGGTAAGGCACAATGTCATCAGACAGATCCTCAGGGTCCAGGGTCCCTGTGCCGTTGCTGCAGGGGCCCAGTGGGTTGGTGGAGCCCAGTAGCCCATCCTGAAGGGGCCCTCCATCGGCCCCCATTAGGCCCAGGGAGGTATTGTCCAGAGAGCCCAGGTCCTCCCCTGTGTCCCCTGGCTGGATGGATGGTTTCTCCTTGTCTTGGACAAACTCCACAAAGTTGGAGGGGACCAGTCCTCGCTGGCCATCCAGCAGCTCCCCTGGAGCACACAAAGACAGAGACAGAAAGAGATGCTTACTTTATTATCAACAAAATTCAAACTCACAACCCTATGTCTTCAAATTCCTCTATTAATCTCATCCCAAAACATACAGTATATTCCAAATAATTGAATGAAAAAGTACCTTTAGAATGTATAGAGAAATGTCTAATATATTTATATGGCAACGAGGTATGTAAAGACGAGATCAAAAGAGTAAAGCAGAAAATGGATATTTCAATTGTCAGCAACATGTAATATCACTCAGGCTTAGCTGGCTGTGAAGATTTTATTGAGTGATTATTCAGGCAGACACAGTAACACCTTCCAGGAACCCTGTTCTGTTCTGATACACCTCAGACTGAAGGTAAAGACACCAGTCTCGTACGGCTGTCTCAGGGGGAATCTATGGAACGCTCAAGCCTTTAATGATGCCTGCTGCAAATGTTACCATCAGCTAAAAATAGACCATCCCATTAGTGAAAAAAGAGAAATGAAAATAATGACTAGAGCCCTTGTGATTCAATGCAAGTGTTATCTGTGAGTGTGAGTACTACTGGTGTGGAAAGAGAAACTCTGTGGTGCCCGTCCCCAAGGTTAGGACAGTTCTCTTGAATCAAACAGAGAAGGTGATGTCATCAATTTCTCCAGGAAGTACAGGGGGTGAAAAAAACTATTCCTGCACAATGGAGAGGGTGCGTATGAAATCGCACCCAGTTCATTATAGTGACCACCAACCTCTTTCTCTCATCAGTACTGTACTTGCTTTTCGAAGACAGCCTAACTGTCCTCTCCCTCTCTATCTCGTAATTCCAGTCAGTACATTAGTTAGGCTGTGAGGCCCTAGATGGCTCTCCATCTGCAGGGGAATATGTCTGTGATTAATCAGAGCCCTGTTGCCGGATTAGCCTTCTAGCTACGGGGATCAGGCTGCATCTTGACAACAGCTTGGTCTGAGCCCCAGTATCCCTGTGGTAAATACAAACATCATCCATCTCCAAACAGCCAGGCAGGCAGGAGCTAGGCTAACACTAGGCAATCTCACCCACCACCAACAATGACTCACCAGAGCTGCTGAAGTCTGGGCCAGGGATGCTAGGAGGATTAGCATAGCCATGGATTGAAAAGCCTTCATAATGCTAATGAGATTGCATATGTTGCTACTGATGCTAGTGGTGAAGTGTGTAGTAACCCTGGATTCCCTCTCACCTTCGTAGAAGCCGTCGTCATCCATCGTGCCGTACACATACAGGTACTTCCCAGCCACCAGGGGGAGCTCTGCCTCTGGGTGCTCATTAGGCCCATCATAAGGGTTGTAACTACACAACAAGAGAGAGGAGGGTTCAACATACAGTACCAGTCAAAGTTTGAACAAACCAACTCATTCTAGAGTTTTTCTTCATTTTACTATTTTCTACATTGTACAATAATAGTGAAGACATCAAAACTATGAAATAACATATGGAATCATGTATTAACCAAAAAAGTGTTAAACAAATGAAAACATATGTTATATTTGGGATTCTTCACAGTAGCCACCCTTTGCCTTGATGACAGCTTTGCACACTTGGCATTCTCTCAACCAGCATCATGAGGTAGTCACCTAGAATTCATTTAAATTAACAGGTGTGTCTCGTTAAAAGTTAATTTGTGGAATTTATTTCCTTCTTAATTCGTTTGAGCCAATCAGTTGTGTTGTGACAAGGTAGGTGTGGTATATAGAATATAGCCCTATTTGGTAAAAGACCAAGTCCATATTATGGCAAGAACAGCTCAAATAAGCAATGAGAAACAACAGTCCATCATTACTTGAAGACATGAAAGTCAGTCAATGTGGAACATTTCAGAACTTTGAAAGTTTCTTCAAGTGCAGTCACAAAAACCATCAAGCGCTATAATGAAACTGGCTCTCATGAGGACCGCCACAGGAAAGGAAGACCCATAGTTATCTCTGCTGTAGAGGATACGCTAACTGCACCTCAGATTGACCTGTTCACTGGACGTGCTACCTGTCCCAGACCTATTATTTGACCATGCTGGTCATTTATGAACATTTGAACATTTTGGCCATGTTCTGTTATAATCTCCACCAGGCACAGCCAGAAGAGGACTGGCCACCCCTCATAGCCTGGTTACTCTCTATGTTTCTTCCTAGGTTTTGGCCTTTCTAGGGAGTTTTTCCTAGCCAATGTGCTTCAACACCTGCATTGCTTGCTGTTTGGGGTTTTAGGCTGGGTTTCTGTACAGCACTTTGAGATATCAGCTGATGTACAAAGGGCTATATAAATACATTTGATTTGATGTGATTTAGATTGCAGCCTAAATAAATGCTTTACAGAAGTAACAAACACATTTCAACATCAACTGATTCAAGACTGCTTGAATCAGGCCTTTATGGTGAAATTGCTGCAAAAAACACTACTAAATTACACCAATTATAAGAAGAAACTTGCTTGGGCCAAGAAACATGAGCAATGGACATTAGACCGGTGAAAATCGGTCCTTTGGTCTGATGAGTCCAAATTTGAGATATTTAGTTCCAAGCGCCTTGTCTTTGTGAGACGCAAAGTAGGTGAACGGATGAACTCTGCATGTGTGGTTCCCACCGTGAAGCATGGAAGAGGAGGTGTGATGGTGTGGGGGTGCTTTGCTGGTAAAATTGGCAGTGATTTATTTAGAATTCAAGGAACACTTAACCATCATGGCTACCACAGTATTCTGTAGTGATACTACATTTCATTTGTTTCTCGCTTAGTATCATTTGTTTTTCAATAGGACAATGACCCAACACACCTTCAGGCTGTGTAAGGACTATTTGACCAAGAAGGAGAGTGATGGAGTGCTGCATCAGATGACCTGGCCTTCACAATCACCCGACCTCAACCCAATTGAGATGGATCAGGTTGAGTTGGACTGCAGATTGAAGGAAAAGCAGCCAACAGCTGCTCAACATATGTGGGAACTCCTTCAAGACTGTTGGAAAAGCATTCCAGGTGAAGCTGGTTGAGAGAATGCCAAGAGTGTGCAAAGCTGTCATCAAGGCAAAAGGTGGCTACTTTGAAGTATCTAAAATCTAAAACTTATTTTGATTTGTTTAACACTTTTTTGGTTATTACGTGATTTCATGTGTTATTTCATGGTTTTGGTGTCTTCACTATTTTTCTACAATGTAGAAAATAGTACATATAAAGAAAAACACTTCAATGAGTAGGTGTGTCCAAACTTTTGACTGTTACTGTAGATGTGCTCCTGACTACAATATATACTACAAGATGTTTATGGAGAAAATAGTGCTTCTGATGTGCATGTGGAGGTACTTAGTGATCTAGCACTGGTCTAGAGTGTTATGTGTGGATTTCTGGCGCTGCTCGGTGTCAGCAAGCTATACGTGATTCAGCTTTCCCAGGTGTTGTGTGACAGACCCACTGGTCTCACCTGTAGCGGGCAGTGCATAGACGGACTGTGCCAGTGTAGCGAGGCTTGGACCTGGGTGCACGACGGATCTCATCCTCCATCTTGGGAAACACACGGGCAGGGAAGCAATCACAGAGTTGCATCTAAATACCATAACTCTGATCCAATTCAAACACAATGGCTTTGCGTATGATCATAGCCACTCATAATTATGTCTCCAGTGGAATGACTGATCTGACACAGAAAAACTTCCCAGCACTCGTATACTGTCTAGTTCTACTGTCTGACAATTGCCACAGGAGACTCATGTTGCTGTCTGGTGCTAAACCAATTGGTTTTACAGCTATTGCTCAGCTGATGGCTATCAAGTGCAAGTATACAGCTCGTCCATGAATAGCCCATCTCTTGAGCAATAGCACCCTTATGCTTTAGCAATGGGACTGTGTCTCTGTATGAGAAGAGACGAGAGCAGGACCCACCTCTGAGGGAGTCGCCCGTCGCGGGCTGCTGGGGCAGCTCGTTGTCACGGCGGAGGGTTTGACAGACAGCAGCTCCGGCCTGTCTCTGTCTCCGATCTGCAGTGGGCGGAGGAACTTGGATATCAGCCGAGTGTTTGCCGAGCTCTCATCGCCTGGGAAACATCGATTTCCACACCAAATAAAGAGCATCTGTCATTCCTTCTGCTCTCATTCATGGCACAGCTATTGATTTCCTGTTCAGGGGAGTACACAGCAAACACTCTTTATGGCCAGCACCTGGCTCTGCTCTCTGCCTGACACATCTGCAAGGCATTTCTCTGATGCTTAACACTCTCTACTCTCTGAAGACATAACTGACACGGAACGGGACTCTACCATCACATAGTTCTAGCAGCCACACCCCTACACAAAGCCATGCCTAGGTAATTTCCCATCTTAGACAAAAATATAACATCTGAATTCTTGGTGTTTGGATTTGGTTCATTATGCTACAGATGAGTTGTGTCATTGATCATGAATAAAGCAGCATTTCTTCCAGTTCCTGTGATCCAAACTGGCCTTGAAGCCTGTTCTGCTGAGATGGACTGAAGAGAAAAGAGGTGCCTTTCTGTGACTCACACCAGGCCGTTTAGTTGCCAACTTTCCCTCTCTTTCTCCCACTCTCCCAACCACACCCCACAGGGTTCTGGCAAAGGTCATTGTTGTGACAACTAGATTAAACGACTGTCTCATTCAATTTTGAATTAATTAATTACCCAGGCATAATGACTGACATAGACTGTGCACATAGACTTTCAGAACTGTATTTTGGTCTTGATTGATGAGATACACTGTTTGAATCAAATGCCAGACATGATGTATATACTTTTATTCTCTAGTGATAAGCACTTTTCTGCTTCATATCTATGTCGTCTGACACCATAATGTTCTCACAGTGGGCAGGGTTGGGAGTTGGGAGTGCTCACCTTTCCCTGCCTGGGCTGCCAGTCCGTTGAGGATTTGGGAGAGTTTATTTTCTGGGCGAAAGGGAACGTTGTGTTTGGAGAAAGGCTCAGTGCTGAGGATGTCTACAGTATCCGCCTCCAGACGGAAATCCTCCAGGTCCTTGGACAGCTGGCCAAACTGTTCAGTCTGTGACCTGCATTTCAGCTCCAGGTCGCGAACCTTGACCTTCCGTAAACAGGGATGTGTGGAGGAGAAAGAGATAGACACAAACGGTCAATGGAAGGAGGTTTTCTGTGCTCCTATGTAGCAAATCTTTAGAACAGGATACACTAAATTGCAATGCATGTTTTATGTTAATAACACGTTAGTAATATACCACTACATGGACATGAGTTAAACTTATCATTGGCTTAAATCCTTTACTGGTGCTGCAGATCGCAAGCTGAACCAATTATGGCACTGGATCCCAAAAGAGCCATTTCTAGCTTAGAACAGCTCATTCATATCAAAAACACTGCCTGCCGAGTAATCAAAGGATCTGGAAGCAGAGGCTGTGCAACGCTGATACACTTTGATAACAAAGCCAAGCAGTGTGACGAGTTAAGAGGCTTATAAAAGTATGTACTTTAAAGACATTATCTAAGCAGCTCCGAGATTACATTTAGAGCCTTGAGTTAACAACCGTTGGGTTTTCTCTGAAAGCTACAAGACTGAAACACCATGGCCTGCACAGTAAGAGATAAGGCAAGCCAGGGTCCTAGTCACGAGGAAAGTTGGTTTCACCCAGCGATAAAACTAGAGAGTCAGAACACTTCAGAGTCAGAATACTTCAGATTCAGAACACTCAGCTGCAAGATGGGCTGAGATACAGAAACTGAGGATGAATGAACAGCCATCGGGGAGCCACTACTTTGGTCTGATTGGTTTAAAAAAGAAACAAGGAAATCAAATGTGCTTGGATCTTACAGGACATCTGGTATTCGTCCCAAATGGCACCATATTCCCTATACAGTGCCTTGCAAAAGTATTCACCCCCCTTGGCATTTTTCCTATTTTGTTGCATTACAACCTGTCATTTAAATTGATTTTTATTTGGAGTTCGTGTAATAGACAGACACAAAATAGTGAAATGAAAAAAATTGCTTGTTTCAAAAAATTATAAAAAATAAAAAACGGAAAAGTGGTGCTTGCATATCTATTCACCCCCTTTTCTATGAAGTCCCTAAATAAGATCTGGTGCAACCAATTACCTTCATAAGTCACATAATTAGTTAAATAAAGTCCACCTGTGTGGAATCTAAGTGTCACATGATCTGTCACATGATCTCAGTATATATACACCTGCTTTGAAAGGCCCCAGAGTCTACAACACCACAAGCAAGGGGCACCACCAAGCAAGCGGCACCATAAAGACCAAGGAGCTCTCCAAACTGGTCAGGGACAAAGTTGTGGAGAAGTACAGATCAGGGTTGGGTTATAAAAAAATATCAGAAACTTTGAACATCCCATGGACCACCATTAAATCCATTATTAAAAAATGGAAAGAATATGGCACCACAACAAACCTGCCAAGAGAGGGCCGTCCACCAAAATCCATGGACCAGGCAAGGAGGGCATTAATCAGAGAGGCAACAAAGAGAACAAAGATAACACTGAAGGAGCTGCAAAGCTCCACAGCGGAGATTGGAGTATCTGTCCATAGGAACACTTTAAGCCGTACACTCTACAGAGTCGGATTTACGGAAGAGCGGCAAGAAAAAAAGCCATTGCTTAAAGAAATAAATAAGCAAACATGTTTGGTGTTCGTCAAAAGGCATGTGGGAGACTCCCCAAAAATATGGAAGAATATACTCTGGTTAGATGAGACTAAAATGTAGCTTTTTGGCCATCAAGGAAAACGCTATGTCTGGCGCGAACCCAACACCTCTCATCACCCCGAGAACACCATCCCCATAGTGAAGCATGGTGGTGGAAGCATCATGCTGTTGGGATGTTTTTCATCGGCAGGGACTAGGAAACTGGTCAGAATTGAAGGAATGATGGACGGCGCTAAATACAGGGAAATTCTTGAGGGAAACCTGTTTCAGTCTTCCAGAGATTTGAGACTGGGACAGAGGTTCACCTTCCAGCAATGACCCTAAGCATACTGCTAAAGCAACACTTGAGTGGTTTAAGGGGAAACATTTAAATGTCTTGGCCTAGTCAAAGCCCAGACCTCAATCCAATTGAGAATCTGTGGTATGACTTAAATATTGCTGTACACCAGCGGAACCCCATCAAACTTGAAGGAGCTGGAGCAATTTTGCCTTAAAGAATGGGTAAAAATCCCAATGGCTAGATGTGCCAAGCTTATAGAGACATACCCCAATAGACTTGCAGCTGTAATTGCTACAAAAGGTGTCTCTACAAAGTATTGACTTTGGGGGGTGAATAGTTATGCACGCTCAAGTTTTCCATTTTTTTGTCTTATTTCTTGTTTGTTTCACCCCCAAAAGATATCTTGCATCTTCAAAGTGTGTAAATCAAGTGTGTAAATCAAATGATACAAACCCCCCTCAAAAAATAAATTTTAATTCCAGGTTGTAAGGCAACAAAATACTGTAGGAATAATGCCAAGGGGGGTGAATACTTTTGCAAGCCACTGTATAGTGGACTACTATACAGTGCACTAATTTTGACCAGAGCCCTATGGGCCCTGGTCATAAGTAGTGCACCATATAGGGCAGGGGTAATCAACTCTTACCCTATGAGGTCCGGAGCCTGCTGGTTTTCTGTTCTACCTGATAATTAATTGCCACCACCTGGTGTCCCAGGTCTAAATCAGTCCCTGATTAGAGTGGAACAATTATAAAATGCAGTGGAACTGGCTTGGAGGTCCAGAGTTGAGTTTGAGGGATATAGTGAATATGGTGTGATTTGGGACACGACCTTGGACTGGAGTACAGAGGCAGTACCAGCATTGGGCTCTGTTCATCTGATATACTTCAATTGAATACGATATTAGTACGTTTCATTGCCTAATTACCATACCTTTTATAACATATGCACTAATGTGAATTAGAGCCTGAGTGATTCACTGAGACTATTGAAAGGATATAGGACAAATGTGACAATGGAGATGATGAACATTGGGGATTCTAGATGTTTCAGGGTAGGAAACATAAATACCTGCATTCTGTCCAAATGGTTCTGTTCAGACACAAAAGAAACACATAGAAACACGCAATGACATTGAACAAAGATGAAAGAAAACAAACACCCAAATCAAACTGTTACACCGTATGAGATCAATGCATACGTAATACAGTAATCCATGCAAAATCATGTAAATAAATGAGAAAAGAGAACCCTTACAAAACAAGTAAGAACAAGTCGCCCATTGGGAGCATCAAGTAACTTACAATAAATATAAAAAATCAAATAAAAAACACCCAAAATCATAGCCAAGACAGTGTTGAGAACCAGAAATTATGGAAAGGAACAATACTCAGGTCCCTAGATAATGTTAGTATCATCTCCTCTCTAGGTTAACTCGTTTTAACGCAGTAACTGAGCATGCTATTGGAGTTCTATATGAACAGTGCCAGTGCTCCTAATGCATCTCCTCTACACTGTAGATATTTCATCATCTGGATGGTTGGGCTCTGAATTTTTTCTGTAAAAGAGGTTTCTTCAGGAGCCATTAGTGCCATGGCTGGTATGAGAGCTTCTGAGCCTGAGCAACGGCGATGTTGAGCGGTCCTAAAGGAGGGAGTTATGAGCAGGTTTTGCTGACCCAACTCTCTGTAAAAGTGTTCTATTCTCATTACAGCTAAAATCACCACTCAACGAAAGCCTCAAAAAGCTATATATACTGAACAAAAATATAAATGCAAGAATTTCAAAGATTTTACTGATTTACAGTTCATAAAGGAAATCAGTCAAATAAAATAAATTCATTAGGCCCTAATCTATGGCTTTCACATGACTGGGCAGGGGTGGAGCCATGGGTGGGCCTGGGACAGCATAGGCCCACCAACTTGGAAGCCAGGCCCACCCACTGGGGTGCCAGGTCCAGCCAATCAGAATGAGTCCCCCCTCCAGACGATCTCACAGGGGAAGAAGCTGGATGTGGAAGTCTTGGGCTGGCGTGGTTACACGTGGTCTGTGGCTGTGAGGCCGGTTGGACGCACTACCAAATTCTCTATCACAACGTTGGAAGCAGCTTATGGTAGAGAAATGAACGTTCAATGCCAACAGCTCTGGTGGACATTCATACAGTCAGAATGCCAATTGCAAGCTCCCTCAAAACGTAAGACATCTGTGGCATTGTGTTGTGCGACAAAATTTCAAATGTTAAAGGGGCCTCTTATTGTCCCCAGCACAAGGTGCACCTGTGTAATGATCATGCCGTTTAATCAGCTTCTTGATATGCCTCACCTGTCAGGTGGATGGATTATCTTTGGCAATGGATACCTGCTCACTAAGAGCGATATTAACAAATTTGTGCACAACATTTTTGAGAAATTAGCTTTTTGTGCATGTGGAAAATGTCTGGTACAATTCACATGTTGCGTTTACATTTTTGTTGTTCAGTGTAAATACAGTATGGAGTATGACCTGGGATGAACCAGGCTTACCTCAAAACTAGCTTTTCATGAAAGGCAATATGTATTTCGTGGAATTCAAACAACACAATGGAGGTATTTTTCATACAGTATCCATCAATCAATGTGTCTTGCATACACAAACAAAACCACATATCAGTCAATTGACAGCTATTTTGAAAACAGCCACTGAAGCCATCCTCATTTTGCCCATCGGACATCCATGTTCACTTACCTCTAACAGGTGGACCGCTCCCTCATGCTCTTTCTCAGCTTTAACCTGAGCCTGGAGAAAACACAGAAACACAGTCATATACTGTAGGACCTGCAGGTGACACAGTGAGCACTGCACAGTATCTCTCTGTCAGTGTTACATCAAACATACAAGTGGCATAGCTCTTGGTACACTGCAGACATACAGGTAACTGCCAAAGTAATGGGATCAGTATATTGAAAGTAGGTGTTACCACACAGGTGTGGTTCCTGAGTTGATTAAGCAATTAAACATCCTATCAAATCAAATCAAATTTTATTGGTCACATAAACATGGTTAGCAGATGTTAATGCGAGTGTAGCGAAATGCTTGTGCTTCTAGTTCCGACAATGCAGCAATAACAAACGAGTAATCTAACCTAACAATTTCACAACAACTACCTTATACACACAAGTGTAAAGGGATGAAGAATCTGTACATAAAGATATATGGATGAGTGATCGTACAGAACGGCATAGGCAAGATGCAGTAGATGGTATCGAGTACAGTATATACATATGAGATGAGTAATGTAGGGTATGTAAACATATAAAAGTGGCATTGTTTAAAGTGGCTAGTGATGCATGTATTACATAAAGATGTCCAGATGCCGTAGATGGTATAGAGTACAGTATATACATATGAGACGAGTAATGTAGGGTATGTAAACATTATATTAAGGGGCATTGTTTAAAGTGGCTTGTGATACATTTTTTTACATACATTTTTCCATTATTAAAGTGGCTGGAGTTGAGTCAGCTGTTTAATAGTCTGATGGCCTTCAGATAGAAGCTGTTTTTTCAGTCTCTCGGTCCCTGCTTTGATGCACCTGTACGGACCTCGCCTTCTGGATGATAGCGGGGTGAACAGGCAGTGGCTCGGGTGGTTGTTGTCCTTGATGATCTTTATGGCCTTCCTGTGACATCAGGTGGTGTAGGTGTCCTGGAGGGCAGGTAGTTTGCCCCCGGTGATGCGTTGTACAGAGCTCACTACCCTCTGGAGAGCCTTACGGTTGTGGGCGGAGCAGTTGCCGTACCAGGCGGTGATACAGCCCGACAAGATGCTCTCGATTGTGCATCTGTAAAAGTTTGAGAGTGCTTTTGGTGACAAGCTGAATTTTTTCAGCCTCCTGAGGTTGAAGAGGCGCTGCTGCGCCTTCTTCACCACACTGTCTGTGTGGGTGGACCAATTCAGTTTGTCCGTGATGTGTATGCCAAGGAACTTAAAACTTACTATCCTCTCCACTACTGTCCCATCGATGTGGATAGGGGGGTGCTCCCTCTGCTGTTTCCTGCAGTCCACGATCATCTCCTTTGTTATGTTGACTTTGAGTGTGAGGTTATTTTCCTGACACCACACTCCGAGGGCCCTCACCTCCTCCCTGTAGGCCGTCTCGTCATTGGAGGAGGAGGTGTGCATGGCCACCCTTGTGGGGCCCCAGTGTTGAGGATCAGCGGGGTGGAGATGCTGTTACCTACCCTGCGGCCCGTCAGGAAGTCCAGTACCCAGTTGCACAGGGCGGGGGGTCGAGACCCAGCTGAGCTGTAGTCGATGACTGCATTCAGTGTCCCTATCATGCTTAGGGTCATGTATAAAAATGCTGGGCAGGCCATTGCATTATTTTGGCCATTATTTTGGCTACTATGGCTGTGTCCCCATAGGATGACAACTCCCCCATCCACAGGACACGAGCAGTCACTGAATGGTTTAATGAGCATGAATACAATGTAAACCATATGCCATGGCCGTCTCAGTCACCAGATTGCAACCCAATTGAGTGGGTTGATTCTATAGTGAATCGGAGACAGCGTTTTCCACCACCATCAACAAAACACCAAATTATAGAATTTCTCGTGGAAGAATGGTGTCACATCCCTCCAATAGAGTTCCAGACACTTGTAGAATCTATGCCAAGGTGCATTGAAGCTGTTTTTTTTACTTGTGGTGGTGAAAGGCCCTATTAAGACACTTTATACTGGTGTTTCAATTATTTTGGTAGTTACCTGTAGAATAGACAGTCTGAGTTGAACAACAACTGATGTCAGCTCTGCACAGCATGAGGAGGAGAAGGCAATTAATGCCTCACAGCTGAGGGCTATCTGAGGACCGGGGGAGACTGGGGGAGAACATAGGGGGCGCGATGACTTCCAACACAAAAACCTGAAACTGAGGTGCATCAGAATAGCCTCATGAAATCAATCTGTTTCATCCAGATTGGCTTTGATATTGATAAGGACAAACTGCTGTTCTACTCCAATGAGATAATATCTGTGAATTGCTAATTGAATGGAATCACAGCACAATAAATTAGGTTAAGGAGTAAACAGAAAAAGGAAGGACAAGGACTCAAACGAGCACGCTGAGGCAGATGCATACAAACACATGGATTGAAGCACAGATAGTCACGGATAGACGTGCAGACACAGAAGCTGACACACATTCTCTCTGCGTCTCTCTAAAGTGAAGTGCTCGGTTTAGGCTCAGGGGAGTCTGATCTGTGCTGTGTTTGCCGTTTGCGCTAATTGCCTGTCATGGCTCCTCTCTGAACAGAACACATACACACAGGAATTCACCCAGCTCTCTAGAGGCTCAGATTATTGCTGCCTATAGAGACAGACAATCACAGGAGACCACTGATTATATGACCCCTTTTACTTTCTCATCAGTCTCACCAGGACTAATGGTAGAATGTTTTTTAGTTTTTTTCATGGAGCATGAGTTAGTGTTTGGGGGGATCATTTCATGATAGTTGCACAATACTTGTCTCTCCTAATCAAATCAAAGTTTATTTGTCACGTGCGCCGAATACAACCTTACAGTGAAATGCTTACTTACAGGCTCTAACTAATAGTGGAAAAAAGGTATTAGGTGAACAATAGGTCAGTAAAGAAATAAAAAACAGTAAAAAGACAGTTGAAAATAACAGTAGTGAGGCTATATACAGACACCGGTTAGTCATGCTGATTGAGGTAGTATGTGCATGTAGATTTGGTTAAAGTGACATATATGATGAATATGCATATATCATGAACAGAGAGTAGCAGTAGCGTAAAAGAGGGGTTGGTGGGTGGTGGGTCACAATGCAAATCGCCCAGTTAGCTAATGTGCGGGTGCACTGGTTGGTTGGGCCAATTGAGGTAGTATGTATATGAATGTATCGTTAAAGCTACTATGCATATATGATAAACAGAGAGTAGCAGCAGCGTAAAAGAGGGGTTGGAGGGAGCATACAATGCAAATAGACTGGGTATCCATTTGATTACCTGTTCAGGAGTCTTATGGCTGGGGGTAAAAACTGTTGAGAAGCCTATTTGTCCTAGACTTGGCACTCCGGTACCGCTTGCCATGGAGTAGTAGAGAGAACAGTCTATGACTAGGGTGGCTGGGGTCTTTGACAATCTTTAGGGCCTTCCTCTGACACCGCCTAGTATAGAGGTCCTGGATGGCAGGCATCTTAGCCCCAGTGATGTACTGGGCCGTACACACTACACTCTGTAGTGCCTTGCGGTCGGAGGCCGAGCAATTGCCGTACCAGGCAGTGATGCAACCGGTTAGGATGTTCTCGATGTTGCAGCTGTAGAACCTTTTGAGGATCTCAGCAACCATGCCAAATCTTTTTAGTTTCCTGAGGGGGAATAGGTTTTGTTGTGCCCTTTTCACGACTGTCTTGGTGTGTTTGGACCATTCTAGTTTGTTGTTGATGTGGACACCAAGGAACTTGAAGCTCTCAACCTGCTCCACTACAGCCCCGTCGATGAAAATGGGGTCGTGCTCGGTCCTCCTTTTCCTGTAGTCCACAATCATCTCCTTAGTCTTGTTTACGTTGAGGGATATGTTGTTATTCTGGCACCACCTGGCCAGATTTCTGACCTCCTCCCTACAGGCTGTCACACTGTTACCATGATAACAGTGTGAGGTAACTATGCTATTTTTTATTTAAATATTGCACTGCTGGTTAGGGTCTGTAAGAAAGCATTTCACTGTAAGGTCTACACTTGTATTCGGCGCACGTGACAAATAAATGTTGATTTGATTTGTCTTGTGACCACTGTGGTCATACTGTGGTCATGGAGGTTAGAGTCTAGGACGGAGGCGAGGTGGGTTATTATGGGCTTACCCTCTGCAGAAGGTGAATCTCCTGCTGCTTGGTGGTGAGGACAGCCAGGGCCTGCTCATGCTCCTCTTCCAACTGCTGCCTCCTCTCTGCAGCCTCTCGCATATGCTATGGAGAACAAGTCACAACACAGTCAATACATGGTCAAATGCTCACAACATGTTCAATATGTGGTTATATACTACAACACAGTAAGTTCATGGTCATAGTGAGGTAACTATGCCTTTAAAATCTCAGTCCAAACACTTTTACAGCACCCGTAGCAGCTACACAATACATAAAAAGTACACAATACATAAAAAGTACACATTACATAAGAACATCTCGTTTTTAATTCAGTGGGTATAAAATTTGTCTACCTGTATTGACTACGTCTAGTCTGACTCACTGATTTCTGTGATCCATCACACAGAGACACCAACACAAAACCCAAATCTAGCCACTCCCAAATTAGCTGAGTCATTATGACTGTATCTGCAGAGTTAAGAGCCGCTGCCACCGGTAGGAATTGGAGTTAGGTAATACGATGTTTCTTGGAGTTTGTGTCTGTGTGTGTGTGTGTGTGTGTGTGTGTGTGTGTGTGTGTGTGTGTGTGTGTGTGTGTGTGTGTGTGTGTGTGTGTGTGTGTGTGTGTGTGTGTGTGTGTGTGTGTGTGTGTGTGTGTGTGAGTAGGAGAGAGTGGGGGTATTTGGGTACTGTGGTATTCTTTAATCAGCTTGGCTCATTAGACAGGTCAGAGTCCATGTTTGTAATTGTTGAGTGGTTTTTGGCAATACACTGTAAATGCATGTGTTCCAGAGTAGAGACTAAAGAGTGTTTCAGAGTAGAGACTAAAGAGTGTTCCAGAGTAGAGACTAAAGAGTGTTCCAGAGCAGAGACTAAAGAGTGTTCCAGAGCAGAGACTAAAGAGTGTTCCAGAGTAAAGACTAAAGAGTGTTCCAGAGCAGAGACTAAAGAGTGTTTCAGAGTAGAGACTAAAGAGTGTTCCAGAGTAGAGACTAAAGAGTGTTCCAGAGCAGAGACTAAAGAGTGTTCCAGAGCAGAGACTAAAGAGTGTTCCAGAGTAAAGACTAAAGAGTGTTCCAGAGCAGAGACTAAAGAGTGTTTCAGAGTAGAGACTAAAAAGTGTTCCAGAGTAGAGACTAAAGAGTGTCCTAGAGTAAAGACTAAAGAGTGTTCCAGAGCAGAGACTAAAGAGTGTTCCAGAGTAAAGACTAAAGAGTGTCCCAGAGTAAAGACTAAAGAGTGTTCCAGAGCAGAGACTAAAGAGTGTTCCAGAGTAGAGACTAAAAAGTGTTCCAGAGCAGAGACTAAAGAGTGTTTCAGAGTAGAGACTAAAGAGTGTTCCAGAGCAGAGACTAAAGAGTGTTCCAGAGCAGAGACTAAAGAGTGTTCCAGAGTAAAGACTAAAGAGTGTTCCAGAGCAGAGACTAAAGAGTGTTCCAGAGTAGAGACTAAAAAGTGTTCCAGAGCAGAGACTAAAGAGTGTTTCAGAGTAGAGACTAAAGAGTGTTCCAGAGTAGAGACTAAAGAGTGTTCCAGAGTAGAGAGACCCACAGTAGCAACTGTAATTGAGTACTGGCAGTGTCTGCTGTGAAAAAGTTACCTGAAAAAAGATTGAATCTCTCAAAGTTCATCTCAGTGTACCAAATCCATGTTGCTGAAATTACTTTTTTTTGTAGTGGAAGAATAACCCCGGACACCCCTACTGGCTTTGAGCTAAGCAGGCACTTCTTTGCATAATCACAGTCTTAAGCTCTGCTGGGGACTCTAGTGACTGAGGGACTGTCACCAGGCTCCTTTGTGAGGGGCAAGTGCTCAATGTGAAACCTTCCTCCCCAAATTCATAATGTACTACTGCTCCTATAGTCGAATTAACCATTTTTTTTTCACCATATACGTAAATACTGTGCAAAAGCACACTCCGTCATCACATACTGTAACCAAGCTAGCACCACTAGGCTACTGTTCACAGAGACATTAGCTGATTGTTAATGTACGCTGAATGACCAAAAGTATGTGGACACCTGCTCGTCGACCTTCTCATTCCAAAATCATGGGCATTAATATGGAGTTGGACCCCCCTTTGCTGCTATAACAGCATCCACTCTTTTGGAATGACCAAAAGTATGTGGACACCTGCTCGTCGAACTTCTCATTCCAAAAGCATTGGCATTAATATGGAGTTGGTCCCCCTTTGATGCTATAACACCTGGGAAGGCTTTCCGCTATATGTTTGAACATTGCTGCGAGGAGTTGCTTCCATTCAGCCACAAGAGCATTAGTGAGGTCAGGCACTGATGTTGGGCGATTAGGCCTGGCTCGCAGTCTGCGTTCCAATTCATCCCAAAGTTGTTTGATGGGGTTGAGGACAGGGCTCTGTGCAGGCCAGTCAAGTTCTTCCACACCTAACTCAACAAGCCATTTCTGTATGGACCTCGCCATGTGCACTGGGGCATTGTCATGCTGAAACAAGAAAGGTCCTTCCCAAAACTTTTGCCACAAAGTAAGTTGGAAGCACAGAATCATCTTGAATGTCATTGTATGCTGTAGAGTTAAGATCTCCCTTCACTGGAATTAAAAAGCCTTGCACGAAACATGAAGAACAGCCCCAGACCATTATTCCCACTCCACCAAACTTTACAACTTTACAGTTGACACCATGCATTCCTACCTGCATTTGGGCAGGTAGCGTTCTTATGGCAACCGCCAAACCCAGATTTGTCCGTCGGACTGCCAGATGGTGAAGCATGATTCATCACTCCAGCCGACGCTTGGCTATGCACATGCTGATTTTAGGCTTGTGTGCGGCTGCTCGGCCATGGAGACCCATTTCATGAAGCTCCCGACGAGCAGTTCTTGTGCTGACGTTGCTTCCAGTAGCAGTTTGGAAATTGGTATTGAGTGTTGCAACCCAGGACAGATTTTTTTTTATTTTTTTAATTTTACCCCTTTTTCTCCCCAATTTTCGTAGTATCCTAATTGTTGTAGTAGCTACTATCTTGTCTCATCGCTACAACTCCCGTACGGGCTCGGGAGAGACGAAGGTTGAAAGTCATGCGTCCTCCGATACACAACCAACCAAGCCGCTGCTTCTTTAACACAGTGCACATCCAACCCGGAAGCCAGCCGTACCAATGCGCCGGAGGAAACACCGTGCACCTGGCCACCTTGGCTAGCGTACACTGCGCCCAGCCCGCCACAGGAGTCGCTGGTGCGCGATGAGACAAGGACACCCCTACCGACCAAGCCCTCCCTAACCCGGGCGACGCTAGGCCAATTGTGCGTCGCCCCACGGACCTCCCGGTCGCGGCCGCTTACGACAGAGCCTGGGCGCGAACCCAGGACTCTGATGGCACAGCTGGCGCTGCAGTACAGCGCCCTTAACCACTGCGCCACCCGGGAGGCCGCAGGACAGATTTTTATGCGCTTTAGCACTCGGCGGTCCCGTTCTATGAGCTTGTGTAGCCTACCACTTAGCTGAGCCGTTGTTGCTCCTAGCCGTTTCCACTTCACAATAACAGCACTTACAGTTGACCAGGGCAGCTCTAGCATGGCAGAAATTTGACGTACTTACTTGTTGGAAAGGTGCCATCCTATGACGGTGCCACGTTGAAATTCACTGCGCTCTTCAGAAAGGCAATTCTACTGCCAAAATGTTCTACAGAGATTACATGGCTGTGTGCTCGGTTTTATAGACCTGTCAGCAACGGGTATAGCTGAAATAGTTGAATCCACTAATTTGAAGGTGTGTCCACATTCTTTTGTATATATAATGTAGATAAATAACTGATTTATCTATACTGATTTAACTAGTCTTTACTAGATTTTCTGCTGCTGACATCTGCCTCAACAAACAGTCGAATTGCCCCTTCCAAGTCCCTGACAGTGAGAGATGCAACTTCAAAGTAGCCTACTACTCAACTCGCCACCAGGCACCCATATGCTCTGGATACAGGACATCTCACTGCCGCACTCATGGTAGCAGGAGGGCGAGGAAGGGTATTTTCCAGCATTCAAGGGTTTGAGAAATGTGCTTGCTTGATGATCAATTCATTACACTAAAATAGTCACCAATCAAAAGGGCATTTTTCTCATAGGAGGGCATGTACCTCTGTCGGCGCCATGACAAGTTGGGGCAGCCGTGCTTCTAGTTTCTAAGCAACTATGCAATATTTTCTTTTATATGTGTTATTTCTTACATTTTTAGCCCAGAATTATTTTTGTGTTATTACATACTGCCGGAAATAACTTTTGGATATCAGAGCGGTGGTAACTCAGCATTACCAGCATTACCAGCATTACGACCAGGAATATGACTTTCCCGAATTGGATCCCTTGTTTGTACCCCCCTGGGCAATTGAACTGATTCCAGAGGCTGATCCAAAACACCTTCGGCTGAGAAGAGGTATTCGGAGTGGACTTCTAGTCTGACTAAAGAGGCGCGCACAACACCCACTGCTTCCGAGTATATTACTCGCTAATGTTCAGTCTCTGGATAATAAAGTTGACGAGCTCAGGACGAGGATCTCCTTCCAGAGAGACATCAGGGCTTGTAACATACTCTGTTTCAAGGAAACATGGTTCTCGTGATATATAGTCTGAGTCCGTTCATCGCACATACAGGAATGATGATCTCTCCGGGAAGGAGAAGGGCGGGGGTGTATGTTTAATGATTAATTACTCATGGTGTGATTGTGATAACATACAGAAACTCAAGTCCTTTTGTTCACCCGACATAGAATACCTCACAATCAAATGCTGACCGTATTACATCCCACGAGAATTCTCTTCGGTTATAGTCACAGGCGTGTATATTCCCCTCAAGCTGATATCACAATGGCCCTGAAATAACTACACTGGACTCTATGCAAGTTGTCCTGAGGCAGCATTTAAAGTACCCAATGATTTTAACAAAGCTAATATGAGGAAAACGCTACCGAAGTAATACCAACACATTGACTGTAGCACTCGCTCTGAGAAAACATTGGACCACTGCTACTCAGCTTTTCGAAATGCCTACAAGGCCCTCCCTTCAGCAAATCTGATCATGACTCCATATAGGCAGAAACTCATACAGGAAGTACCCGTGCTATGGACTATTCAACGCTGGTCTGAACAATCAGAACCCATGCTTCAAGATTGTTTTGATCACGTGGACTGGGATATGTTCTGGGTAGCCTCTGAGAATAACATTCTCGAATACACAGAAACGGTGACTGAGTTTATCAGGAAATGTATAGGAGATGTTGTACCACTGTGACTATTAAAACCTACCCAAACCAGAAACCGTGGATAGATGGCAGCATTCACGCAAAACTGAAAGTGCGAACCACCGCATTTAACCATGGCAAGGTGACTGGGATACAAACAGTATAGTTATTCCCTCTGTAAAATAATCAAACATGCAAAATGTCAGTACAGAGACAAAGTGGAGTCGCAATTCAACTGCTCAGACACAAGATGTATGTGACAGGGTCTACAGACAATCACAGACTACAAAGGGAAAACCAGCCACCTTGTCGACGTCTTGCTTCCGGATAAGCTAAACACCGTCTTCGCCCGCTTTGTGGATAACACAGTGCCACCGACACGGCAAGCTATTAAAGACTGGGCTCTCCTTCTGTGGCCGAGTTGAGTAAGACATTTAAGAGTGTTAACACTCGCATGGCTGCCGGGCCAGACGGCATCCCTAGCGCGTCCTCAGAGCATGCGCAGACCAGCTGGCTGGAGTGCTTATGGACATATTTAATCTCTCCCTATCCCAGTCTGCTGTCCCCACATACTTCAAGATGTCCACCATTGTTCCTATTCCTAAGAAAGCAATGGTCACTGAACTAAATGACTATAGCCCCATAGCACTCACTTCTGTCATCATGAAGTGCTGTTAGAGACTAGTCAAGGATCATATCACCTCTACTTTACCTGACACCCTAGACCCACTTCAATTTGCTTACCGTCCCAATAGATCCACAGACGATGCAATCGCCATTGCACTGCACATTGCCCTATCCCATCTGGACAAGAGGAATACCTATGTAAGAACGCTGTTCATTGACTATAGCTCAGCATTCAACATCATAGTACCCTCCAAGCTCATAATTAAGCTTGGGGCCCTGGGTCTGAACCCCGCCCTGTGCAACTCGGTCCTGGTCTTCCTGACAGGCCACCCCCAGGTGGTAAAGGTAGGAAACAAGACCTCCACTTCACTGATCCTCAACACAGAGGCCCCACAAGGGTGCGTTCTGAGCCCTCTCCTGTACTCTCTGTTCACCCATGACTGCGTGGCCACGCATGCCTCCAACTCAATCATCAAGTTTGCAGACAACACAACAGTAGTAGACAGTAGATTACCAACAATGACAAGACAGCCTACAGAGAGGAGGTTAGTGCCCTGGGAGCTTGGTGCCAGGGAAATACCCTTTCACTCAACGTAAACAAAACAAAGGAGCTGATCGTGGACTTAAGGAAACAGGGAGCACCCCCCCTATCCACATCAACGAGAGTGGAGAAGGTGGAAAGCTTCAAGTTCCTCGGCATACACATCACTGACAAACTGAAATGGTTCACCCACACAGACAGTGTGGTGAAGAAGGCACAACAGTGCCTTTTATACCTCAGGAGGCTGAAGAAATGTGTCTTGGCACCTAAAACCCTCACAAACCTTTAGAGATGCACAATTCGAGCATCCTGTCGGGATGTATCACCGCCTGGTATGGCAACTGCACTGCCCGCAATCGCAGGGCTCTCCAGAGGGTGGTGCAGTCTGCCCAACGCATCACCGGGGGCAAACTACCTTCCCTGCAGGACAGCTACAGCACCGGATGTCACAGGAAGGTCAAAAAGATCATCAAGGACAACAACCACCCGAGCCACTGCCTGTTCACCCCGCTACCACCCAGAAGGCGAGGTGAGCACAGATGCATCAAAGCAGAGATTGAGAGACTGAAAAAGAGCTTCTCTCTCAAGGCCATCAGACTGTTAAATAGCCATCACTAGCACCGTAGTGGCTGCTGCCCTATATACATAGACTTGAAATCACTGGCCGCTTTGATAATGGAACATTAGTCACTTTAACAATGTTTGCATATTTTGCATTACTCATCTCATATGTATTTACTGTATTCTATTCTATTCTACTGTATTTTAGTCAATGCCGCTCCGACATTGCTCGTCCAAATATTTATATATTCTTAATTCCATTC
The DNA here is from genome assembly GCF_045791955.1 of Oncorhynchus clarkii lewisi. Classification (NCBI taxonomy): domain Eukaryota; kingdom Metazoa; phylum Chordata; class Actinopteri; order Salmoniformes; family Salmonidae; genus Oncorhynchus; species Oncorhynchus clarkii. The sequence goes on along the minus strand of NC_092175.1, from coordinate 17,889,194 downwards.
CTTTACTTTAGAAATTGTGTGTATTGTGTGTATTGTTGTGAAATTGTTAGACTTATTAGATATTCACTGCACTTTCGGAGCTAAAAACACATGCATTGCGCTACACCCCCAATATCATCTGCTAAACATGTGTATGTGAACAATAACATTTTATTTGATCTGCTAGGCTCACTCTATCAGATGTGGTGGGGGTCATTCAAAAGCTCCAGAATGAACTGTCCTCTTGCTCTCCCACACAGCGATCAGACAATAGCCTACAGATTTTCATAATCGCAGTCATTGGTATCGTCATTATCCCTGCAACATTGAGCACACTGGAAACGAAGGAGAATGCTCCACTTCGGGAAATCTTCTTTCTCTGCTTTCTCCATTATGTTCTCCAACATGCAGTCTACCCATCTGTACAAATCAATAGGCAATGAGAAAGCAACACACACTTCTTTCATTTTTCAGGAGCAGGAGTCAATTTCCTCTTGATGGGTACATTTTTCCCTCAAACATATCCACTCCTTACAAACAGACAATCAATATGGAATGGAGGGAAGCAGTGATTTGTAATGAGAGCATTTTCACACTGCTATGAGACTACTGCTGATTGCTATTGGCAAATAAGAGTCTAATGAAAAAGTGTGTCCTGCAAAACAGATAACAAAGCTCATGACTTACACCAATTTCTTCCAAGCTTTATTGTAAAAACAATATGTATTCTATAACTCGAAGGACAGATTTTGTAGATAGATGCATTTGCCCAATCAGGTTTTCACAAAAGGTACAAGTGATCTGGCCTTACGTTAACCTAAACCAATCAGATTGCAAAGGCCTTATAGAACCGTGCCGCTGATGTTTAGTTCATATCTCATGATTGGCTGAGTTGGAGGAACAGTAGCAGTGAATTTAGGAGAGCTAGGATGGATTGATAGATGTTTGGATGGATGGACGGGCAGATGTATTCTCACCTTGAGGACCTGCTCGAGGTTCTCCAGTTTGCCTTGGAGCTGTTTCCTCTCCTCTTGAGCCAAGTCTCTCTCCTGACTCACAGTGCTATAGGTGTGTCTAAGTTGCTCATATTCTGACCTTACCTAGAGAAAAAGAAAATAAGGAAAGAGAGAAATCAAATCAGGGGAAGAGTGAATCAGAGAGATTAAATATACAGTATACGCATTTGGAGTGAGGGAAGAAAAAATTGGAGAAAACCAATTTTTCTTCTATTCCAACAATTTATCCTTCTTTTTCATTCATATCCATGTATTTCCGAAGTAACAGAGGCATGCAAAATTGATGAAGATTGGTCTTACACCATTACATGAATCAGAGTTTCATGGGGGTGGGGTGGGGGGGGGTGGGGGGTGGGGGGTGGAGAGTTCACAAACTGAAGTAAAGTTAATCAGCCTATTTCCATTGTGACTATGAAAGGTAGCTGCTGACTCAAAATCGGTGGCTTCATTTCATCATCAATCTGAATGCCTTGAAGGTGAGTTCAGTTGGGTTCTCTGGAGTTAGGCTGCATCTGAACAGAATCATTCCTCACCGCTTTCCAACCCCTTAAGTCACTAATTAATTACCTCGACAGATTAGCTCATTCAAGGTAATTTGCAGACTCCACGAAATTGCACCACACAAGTTATTCATAATGCTATACTTGTACGCTGAAACAAATGATTTCAGCCAGACCCTCAAACAAATGAATCTATAATCATTCTTGGTTGTGGGTAAAGTTTGTGACAATATATTATTTTCTGATATAAAATCAAATCTATTGTATATCTCCCCATAATTCCATAATTCTGACAACTCCACTTAGATGTGATACAATTCTTTCTCTACACAGGGGTCAGTTAAAGGTCATCTGGGGATCATGAGGGGGGAAATGAGAAAATGATAATGACAAAGACCAAACTGACTGGCTTAAATCACCCACAGCAACTAGTCCCTCGCCTTCCCTCCCATCAATCAGACAGTCCTGACAAGTTCCTCTCAGCACTCGTTTACTCTCTCCCTTTCCTGTCGTCCATCTGGGGCTCTCTGTCCCCCGCTGCATCCCCTCCCTCTGATACAGGAAGACTGCTCCACTCACACCTCCCATCGATCTCACATCGTCCGCTTGAGAAATCGCCCCTTTGACGCGAGGGTTAGACAGAGGCGGTTATTTACTGAGTCTCAACAATCTCATTACATTAATACCCAGAGAGAGAGAGAGAGCACCTTGGCTAGCGCCCAGCACTAACGCTAACTGCTCCTGTGATTACTGCCTCTGATGCTAACGCTAAGGTAGTAACATCAGACCCAGGCTCGGGCACTGGTACCTCCCGTCTTTCATCTCAAAGACCCGTCTTGGCCGGCGGAGAAAGACAGCTCCTTTTTGTTTACAGACAGATTATTTCACTGTATCACAATTCCAGTGGGTCAGAAGTTTACATACAATAAGTTGAATGTGCCTTTAAACAGCTTGGGAAATTCCAGGCATGGCTTTAGAAGCTTCTGATAGGCTAATTGACTTCATTTGAGTCAATTGGAGGTGTACCTGTGGATGTATTTCAAGGCCTACCTTCAAACTCAGTGCCTCTTTGCTTGACATCATGGCAAAATCAAAAGAAATTAGCCAAGACATAAGAAAAACAATTGTAGATCTCCACAAGTCTGGTTCATCCGTGGGAGCAATTTCCAAACGCCTGAAGGTACCACGTTCATCTGTACAAACAATAGTACGCAAGTATAAACAACACACAGCCGTCATACCGCTCAGGAAGAAGACGCGCTCTGTCTCCTAGAGATGAACGTACTTTGGTTTGAAAAGTGCAAATCACTCCCAGAACAACAGCAAAGGACCTTGTAAAGATGCTGGAGGACACGGGTATAAAAGTATCTATGTCCACAGTAAAACGAGTCCTATATTGATATACTGAAAGGCCGCTCAGCAAGGAAAAAGCCACTGCTCCAAAACCGCCATAAAAAAGCCAGACTACGGTTTGCAACTGCACATGGGGACAAAGATAGTATTTTTTGGAGAAATGTCCTCTAGTCTGATGAAACAAAAATATAACTTTTTGTCCATAATGACCATCATTATGTTTGGAGGAAAAAGGGGGAGGCTTGCAAGCCGAAGACACCATCCCAACCGTGAAGCACGGGGGTGGCTGCATCATGTTGTGGGGGAGATTTTCTGCAGGAGGGACTGGTGCACTTCACAAAATAGATGGCATCATGAGATAGGAAAATTATGTGGATGTATTGAAGCAACATCTCAAGACATCAGTTAAAGCTGATGCTTGGTCACAAATGGGTCTTCCAAATGGACAAGGACCCCAAGCATAGTTCCAAAGTTGTGGCAAAATGGCTTAAGGACAAGTCAAGGAATTGGAGTGGCCATCACAAAGCCCTGACCTCAATCCCATAGAAAATATGTGGGCAGAACTTAAAAAGTGTGTGCGAGCAAGGAGGCCTACAAACCTGACTCAGTTACACCAGCTCTGTCAGGAGGAATGGGCCAAAATTATTGCGGGATGCTTGTGGAAGGCTACCCAAAATGTTTGACCCAAGTTAAACAATTGAAAGGCAATGCTACCAAATACTAATTGAGTGTATGTAAACTTCTGACCCACTGGGAATCTGATGAAAGCTGAAATGAATCATTCTCTACTATTATTCTGACATTTCACATTCCTAAAATTAAGTGGTGATCCTAGCTGACCTAAGACAGGGGATTTTTACTTTGATTAAATGTCAGGAATTGTGAAAAACTGAGTATAAATGTATTTGGCTAAGGTGTTTGTAAACTTCCGACTTCAACTGTATGCCCATTGATCAAGAGAGTTTAGCACTGTGATGGGCTGTGCTGTCGTGCAGTTGAGCCCTATGGGCCCTGGTCAAAAGTAGTGCACTATGTAGGGAACAGAGTGCCATTTGGGATGCATACTGAGAGTCTTACCTACCTGGTCATACTTGGATACCTTCAGGTTGTGGCTGGACAACTCAATGTTCAGGCGATTTTTCTCCTGCAACGCATCCTGGAGCTTAGTTTTCTGCGGAGGGATAGAGAGAGGGAAAATATAGGCAGGAGAGAGAGAAAGAGGGTGGTGAGAAAGAGAATGAGTCTAAATGCGACAGTACAGTCCATGGTGATATCGGTGTATTAAATCATAAAGTAATAGTGTGTACAGTACAGCAATAGGCTACAATGCATTTTGTACGTTTACTCCATCTGCAAACGTGTATTGTTATACACCACATAGACATTCATCTCAGTTTGTCGTATCCAGGTCACAAACCCCCTTTGTTATCTAGACAACAGAATACACTGCTGCACACGTCACCTTCCATTTGGTGTGTGACCGACACCATTAACAGTGCCACCCTGAGATCTCCAAGGACCCAACAGCACCCTATGAGCCCTGGTCAAAGTAGTGCACTACATAGGGAATAGGGTACCATTTGGGACAACGATGTTGAGAGGCAGAGGTCTTCCCTCTGACAGACGTTTATGCTAAATCTCACACAGTGAAAGAGGTGTGAAGTGACTCTTGCTTTAATACAATTATGTAACAGGCTTAAGTCCTGAACACACACAGAGAGAGAGAGAGAGAGAGAGAGAGAGAGAGAGCTGTGAGGGTAGATGCCAACTCTAGACCCAGGGTGGATGGAGGATTTGTGGGGAGGATAAAGCCTCAGCAGGCTCCCTATCGTCAAATTGTCTGCACATATGGAGGGACTCAATAAACAGCAGACTGCCACTGTGAGTGAGTAAGTGTGTGTGTGTGTGTGTGTGCACGCATGTGTGTGTGTGTGTAGGTGGTAAGGTGTCGATGACAACATGGAGACACAGAGGTGCAACACATTCTCCCCATCCCCTCTTCCTGCGGTGTACTGTACACTGTACGGTGGCTTTGGAGACTCCTCTCACTATAGGGATAATCCTGATGTCAGTGTACTTCAGGTGACAGCTCCACTTTGTACCTTAGCCCTAAGAGGACTAGACAAGGCCTTAGAGTCAACATCGCTGTCTGTCAAACACAGCGAGAATAGAGGGGGGCGGGAAGAGAAGTCAGGGAAGGAGGGAGATAGACACAGAGAGAATGTTCCTGGTCTGACCCCCCTCTTATGGGCATGACTGGGTACAGTTGCAGGCAGTGAAGTATCCTCCAACAACTCCTCCTATGAGTCAGAGATTCACAGCTTCACTCTCGTCACACGACCTGTCGACACAACCCTCTATTCCTAGCCTCTGGAAGGGATGGAAATGCTCCTTCATCCCTTTGAGGTGTACAGACTGCATGCTGTTGTTGAACATTCTATGGACACTTTGAACCTGCTGTGAAAATAAAAATCTAAATCAAACACGGACAATAAAATACTTTCAAACCCACTCCACAAAGGATTAACAAATGAAGACAAATGGAGCAACATGGTTAAAAAAAGACCAGGGTGCAAACGGAGCTGAAGAGCATTCATTTCCAGCATGGAGCCGTGGTGTAGAAACAGACAGACAGACAGTGTCTGTGTGTCTAAAAATCCATATTTGCGTGCCAGCCTGCTGGGTGGAGGGTGGACAGAGCAGAAGAGAGAGAGAGCCCTCAACACTCCCAGTGACTAATTCACACTGACATCTCTGGCTGTTTTCCTCCATCCTCATCATCATCCCAATACTTTAATTTAGCCTGTGGCACTGCATCTGCTCCGGATGCTCTGTCCAGTCCCTAGAACACAGGCCCAGAGAAAAATAGATCATAGTGTGTGGGGACTCTGTCTATAACCCAACGCACACTGTTCATATTATATCGAATGCACTGCATTGTTGTTTTGTATCCACACACTTACAATTATGAGCTACTGTCACTGTGCATCTGATTGAAATTAGGGTTCATCTCTGTCAGTAGGAGCTGATTAGGAGCTGATTATGGCTCAAGGCTACAAGACTACTCTTCTCTCCTCTGTATCCAGCAGTATCTTCATGTCAAGGTAGTGTCTCATTTTAAAGTACTAAGTCAATGTTTAAAACACACAGAGAGAAACACCTGTATACACACGTTCTCTCTCTCTCTCTCTCTCTCTCTCTCTCTCTCTCTCTCTCTCTCTCTCTCTCTCTCTCTCTCTCTCTCTCTCTCTCTCTCTCTCTCTCTCTCTCTCTCTCTCTCTCTCTCTCTCTCTCTCTCTCTCTCTCTCTCTCTCTCTCTCTCTCTCTCTCTCTCTCACCACAAGTGATCGCTCTTGCTCAGAACACCAAGGTAATCTGTCTAAATGACTATCACCCCATAGCACTCACATCTGCAGCCATGAAATGCTTTGAGAGGATGGTCATGGTTCACATCAACACAATTATCCCAAACACCCTGGACCCACTTCAATTCGCATACCGCCTCAACAGATCCACAGATGACACAATCTATATTGCACTCTACACTGCACTTTTCTACCCGTATAAGAGGAACACCTATGTTATAATGCTGTTCATTGACTACAGCTCAGCGTTTAACACCATATTGCCCTCAAAGCTCATCCCTAAGCTCGGGACCCGGGGACTGAACGACTCCCTCTGCAACTGGATCCTGGACTTCCTGACGGGCTGCCCGTAGGTGGTGAGGGTAGGCAACTACACATCCGCCACCTGATTGCATGATCACTGACGACTATGAGACAGCCTATAGGGAGGAGGTCTGTGACCTGGCAGTGTGGTGCCAAGACAACAATCTTTCCCTCAACATTAGCAAGATAAAGGAGCTGATTGTGGACTACAGGAAACGGAGCACTGTAGTGGAGCAGGTGTCCACATCACTAAAGAATTAACATGGTCCACACATACCAACACAGCCGTGAAGAAGGCATGACAATGCCTCTTCCCCCTCAGGAGGCTGAAAAGACTTGGCATAGGCCCTCAGATGTTACCCCTTCAGCAGGTCAGGGTAACATCACTGCTTTGGCAGCTGCAGTGATGATGTCATCATCATCGTCTTCTGACATGGTATCTATCATTCCCTGCTATTTTACCAGATATTAAAGACAATGATTAGGCATCCAATCACTCCAAACAATGACAGAAACAAGGCATACTGAACGTCTCCTAGGCCTATACACTCCAGTCTACCAATCCCATCTTATTTAATCACTAGCATTGTCTTGGTGAGAGTGTAGTGTTAATGTATATAACGTGGTTGGTTTATCTACAGCTATTTACCTAAATGTCTTAGACAGACAGTACGTAGTGTACATTATGTGTGTGTCTCTGTTTCTTCAGACTAAATTCAATCCTGTGGACCCCGTGGTTTCCCGCTGGTCCCTTTAAACTCCCGGGAGGATTTCCTAGGTTAATGAGACGACATGCAGCTTTGTTCCCAGGAACTGTAGGGAGACCCTCAGTGCCTCTACTAGGTGGCCTCCATACTGTCTCTTTGATGGGATTAGTGGCAGGCAGGTCACACTGGGATACACGGCCGTGTTGGAGCTATACCATAGCACTATCATCAGGGGCATGAGTTCATGTAGAACAAAAGCAGAAGATATCCTTATAGAGGGCACTGCAGTATTCATTGAACCATGTTTTAACGTGTCAAGTCTAACACACGACTTAGGATAAAGCTATTAATTTGGCATGCATTCTAAGTGGTACGCTAGTTTGCATGTTGGAACGCAGCCCATCTTTCGTAACTCTGGCCCCCATTTCCTCCAGTCACACCCCCACTCTGTGTTAGTCCAGTGTGATGTAGATGATGTAGGACAGCGAAAGGGCAAAGGGAACGTGACATGGCCCATAACCTTAATAGAAGGATCAGTTGTTTGTTCAGCACCATCAGGTCTGGAAGATTCAGAACCTCCCAGCCATCTCTCAGCAGCAGTGAGGGAGGCCATGTGCCTACAGTCATGCTATGATAGGACTTTCAGCTGATTCTACTTAACAATGTTCCTCTCACCTCTCCCTGTTGGCTCTCTACAGGTCGCTCATTCATAAAACACAAAGTGAGTGGGGCTAATCCAGTGTTTTGGTGTGTGTGTGTATGTGCTCTGTGTGTGCGTGCGCCATGAGTGTGTATGTGCTCTGTGTGTGTGTCAGTAGTAGCAGGCCTACGGGGCATCTCTAAAACAGTGCCAGGTTGAAACGAGGACTGTGCTGCCAAGACACAGCTGGCTCAGTGTACAGCAGAAAGAAGATCTGCACTGTGAGCAGTGCACACTGGATATGTTTGGGTTGCATAACCAGCAGCTTTTGGGAGGAGCTGCCTCTAAGCTCTGGTCCAGGGTCAGTTTCTACAACCTCAGTCTTCACTTATAAGGATTTAAACAACAAGACCCGGTCTTGTGGTAAAGGGCAACTTCTATTTCAGCCAACATCTTCCCTCAAATCTCTATGGTTGCATCCCAAATGGCATCCTATTCCTTATAGTTCACTACTTTTGGCCATGGTCCCTGGTCAAAAGTAACGCAGTATAAAGGGAATATGTCACAAGGCGCAGCGTGCGTAGAGTTCCACATGTTTATTAAATGAAACTCACAAAAACAAATTGCCGTCGTCGCTGTCCTCCCTTCTCTTCTTGCGTCTGTTTCCACGGCAGGCTTTCGTATCTTGCCAAGACTTCCTCCTAAATCCAGGATATTCTCTCCTCGACCTCCTCCAAAGACCAGGAGTCCATCTCCTCCCGGGCACGCTGCTTGGTACAGTTGTGGTGGGATCTTCTGTCACGATCATTGGAATAAATGGACCAAGGCGCAGCGTGTGTAGAGTTCCACATGTTTATTAAATGAAACAATAAAGAGTAACGAAATGTGAAGCAAATGCAGTGCTCACAGGCACTACACAAAAACAAGATACCACAAAAACCCAGTGGGAAAAGGCTGTCTAAATATGATCCCCACAGACAACGATAGACAGCTGCCTCTGATTGGGAACCATACCAGGTACAAGATAGAAATACAAAAACTAGAGTACCCACCCTAGTCACACCCCGACCTAACCAAATAGAGAAATAAAAAGGCTCTCTATGGTCACGGCGTGACAGAATAGGCCAGTGTCAGTTAGGACACAGATTTTTGCTATTGCAGTCTCGCTCTTCTGACATGCCTAGGGTGTGTGCTATCTCTCTCCTGTGCTGTCTGAAGTGTGTATATTTTTGGATCCTTTGATATACATTCCATAATACATGCCACCTATCATTGTCATCAGGACTACCTGGCCTGATGACTCCTTGCTGTCCTCAGTCCACCTGGTCGTGCTGCTGCTCCAGTTTCAACTGTTCTGCCTGCGGCTATGGAACCTTGACCTGTTTACCGGACGTGCTACCTGTCCCAGACCTGTTGTTTTCAACTCTCTAGAGACAGTAAGAGTGGTAAAGATACTCTGAATGATCGGCTATGAAAAGCCAACTGACATTTATCCTGAGGTGATGACCTGTTGCACCCTCTATAACCACTGTGATTATTATTACTTGACCCTGCTGGTCATCTATGAACATATGAACATCTTGGCCATGTTCTGTTATAATCCCCACCTGGCACAGCCAAAAGAGGACTGGCCACCCTTCATAGCCTGGTTCCTCTAGGTTTCTTCCTAGGTTCTGGCCTTTCTAGGGAGTTTTTCCTAGCCACCGTGCTTCTACACCTGCATCGCTTGCTGTTTGGGGTTTTAGGCTGGGTGTCTGTACAGTACTTGGTGACATAAGCTGATGTAAGAAGGGCTTTATAAATACATTTGATTGATTGATTGTCATCTTGTCATCTCGCTATTTGACCAAATGACAGTCAGCCTTAGCCTTGGACTCACCAACATAACAACAAGCCAGGCCATACTTTAGAGTTTGTCCTTGTCCTTTTTCACAGGCTAAAATGAAGAGGCTGGATTGATGGTGTAAAGTGATATGCCCAGCTCCTGAATTGTTAATGTATTTTAGTTGAGCTGTGTGAGCAAAGATACAAGATATAAGAAGGGGTTGGCCAGAGAGAACACTTTTAGGGGACAAATTCTAAGAGAGGTTTGTGAAAGGTGAGTTTTACGCCCGATTACAAATCAGCAACACCTAGCCTACGCGTACTTGCGGAGATGAGAGAATCGTACAGGTGTAAGCAACATAATTTAGGATTGGTATCAGCAGTGGGTGCGGTATGCCTATATATTCCTGCAGATCGCTAGCGTCTCAACAACCACACAGTCAAAGGAATAAACTATGCGTGTAAAGGTTATTCTTCCCGAGCTGGCTGCTTGTGAAAGGCACAGAGAAAGACCCCCATAGCTTGCCCCCACTAAACAGGACGAGTCTCAGCAAGGCTTTCACGAAGGAGACAGAGGAGAGTACTGTCAAGAGAAAGGCCAGCACTACAGTCATGAAGGATTAACTTCTTCACTGTATAATACACCTCCACATTTTCATCTCCCTCTACCGTGCATAACCTCCCTGCCTAGGTTGTGTCTGTGTGTGTGTATGTGTGTTGAGTTCATGCTGTGCATGCGATTGAGTGAGTCCGTATGCATGTATGTGAGTATGTTTGTATGCAGTGTATGTGTGTATGCCAGGATGTGTGTGTATAAGTGAAGGGATCCAGCAGTGTGCGTGTCTCTGTGTGTATGTAGGGCCTGGGGCCAGGGTGACATGCATTGGCCCCTTTTGAGAACAAACGGGCCCCGGGGCTGTGAGGGACATGGGCTGTTCCACTCTGGCAAGTAAGCCTCAGGGGAGAGCAGAGCACGCATCAGATGACGTGACTAAAAAGAGCTTTCAGTCAAACAGCTACCCAGGAAAGAGCAGAAAATAGCCCATATTAATATATGTAGCCTTAGAAATAAGTTTCATGTAATCAATAACTTGCTAACATTAGATAACATTAACATATTACCCATTTCTGAGACTCACTTAGATAATTCATTTGATGATACAGCAGTAGCAGTACAATGAAAGAACATCTATAGAAGAGACAGAAATGCTTATAGGGGAGGTATTTCTGTATATATTCAGAGCCATATCTCTGCAATTCTTAGAGAAGATCTTATGTCAAGAGTTATTAAAGTGTTGTGGTTGCAGGTTCACTTGGCACATCTAAAGCCTTTCTTTTGGGGTGCTGCTACAGGCCATCAAGTGCTAACAGTCAGTATCTAAATAATATGTGTGAAATGCTTGATAGTGTATGTGATGTAAACAGAGAGGTTTACTTTCTTGGGGACCTGAATATTGAATATACTTTTATTACATCAAGCTGTGTACTCAGGAGGAAGCTTCTCACTGTAACTAGTGCCTGTAATCTCGTTTTAGGTTATTAATCAACCTACCAGGGTGTTTACAAACACTACAGGAACAAGACCATCCACATGTATTGATCACATGTTTAATAATACTGTAGAACTTTGTTCTAAGCTGTATCCGTACCCATTGGATGCAGTGATCACAATATAGTGGCTATATACAGGAAAGCCAAAGTTCCAAAAGCTGGGCGTAAATTAAATTGGTGTATAAGAGATCATACAAAAGATTTTGCTGTGACTCTTAGGTGGATGATGTTAAAAATATTTGCTGGCCTGATGTGATTAATAAGGAGCATCCAGACGCTGCACTTGATGAATTTATGAAATTGCTTCTTCCAATTATTTATAAACATGCACCTTTTAACAAACTTACTGTTAGATCTGTTAAGGCTCAACGGATTGATGAGGAATTGAAAAACTGTATGAATGAAAGAGATGTGGGAAAATGAGTGGCTAATAAGTCTGGCTGCACATCTGACTGGATGACATACCACAAATTGAGAAATTATTTGAGTAATCTCAACAAAAAGAAGAAGAAACTGTATTATGAAGCCAAGATAGATCAATGATATAAAGATTGATGGAAAAAAACTTGAATACTTTAAATTAAATTACTTCAACTCCATCTTTTATTGAATCAGATGGCTTATTCATCACGAAACCATTTGATGTTGCTATTTAGTTTAATGATTACTTCACTGGCAAAGTAGGCAAATTTAGGCAGGAAATGCCAACAATGAACAGTGAGCCATCGTATTCATGCATAAAAGAAAAGCATTGAAAAAGCAACAGTTTGAAGAAAAGCAACAGTTTGAATTTTGGAAAGTTAGCGTGAGAGAGGTGGAAAGATTATTGTTATCAATCTATAATGACAAACCTCCTGGCATTGATAACTTATAGCCAATCATATCTGTCATATCTTTATTCTGAGCCTAGATTAAAGTTTTTTTTTCTTAGGCCTGGAGGGAAGCCAAAGTAATTCCTTTACCCAAGAGTGGTAAAGCGGCGTTCACTGGTTCTAACAGCAGACCAATCAGCTTGCTGCCAGATCTTAGCAGACTGTTGGAAAAAATTGTTTGACCAAATAGAATGCTATTTCTCTGTAAACAAATGAACAACAGCATGACTTTCAGCATGCTTATAGAGAAGGGCAGTCAACATGTACTGCACCGACACAAATGACTGATGAATGGTTGAAATAAATTGATAATAAGAAGATTGTGGGAGCTGTACTGTTAGATTTCAGAGCAGCCTTTGATATTATTGATTGATGAGAAAACCTATGTATTATGCCTTTCCAACCTTTGCCAGGTTGTGGATTCAGAGCAACATGTATCTATCGAATAGAAGGGTTTTCTTTAATGGAAGCTTCTCTATTGTCAAACATGTAAAGTGTGGAGTACCGCAGGGCATCTTTTTAAGCCCTCTACTCTTTTCTATTTTTACCAATGACCTGCCACTGGCATTAAACAAAGCATGTGTATCCATGTATGCTGATGTTTCAACCATATACGCATCAGTAACAACTAGAGGTCGGCCGATTAATCGGATTGGCCGATTAATTAGGGCCGATTTCAAGTTTTCATAACAATCGGAAATCTGTATTTTTGGGTGCCGATTTCTGTTTTTTATATATATATTTTTTCATACCTTTATTTAACTAGGCAAGTCAGTTCAGAACACATTCTTATTTTCAATGACGGCCTAGGAACGGTGGGTTAACTGCCTTGTTCAGGGGCAGAACGACAGATTTTCACCTTGTCAGCTCAGGGGATCCAATCTTGCAACCATACAGTTAACTAGTCCAACGCTCTAACCATTGCACTCCACGAGTAGCCTGCCTGTTACGCGAATGCAGTAGAAGCCAAGATAAATTGCTAGCTAGCATTAAACTTATCTTATAAAAAACAATCAATCATAATCACTAGTTATAACTACTAATCCAGTTTAGCAGGCAATATTAACAAGGTGTAATTGTGTCATTTCTCTTGCGTTCATTGCACGCAGGCAGAGTCAGGGTATATGCAACAGTTTGGGCTTCCTGGCCCATTGCAAACTAATTTGCCAGAATTTTACGTAATTATGACATAACATTGACGGTTGTGCAAAGTAACAAGAATATTTAGACTTAGGGATGCCACCCGTTAGATAAAATACCGAACGGTTCCGTATTTCACTGAAATAATAAACGTTTTGTTCTCGAAATGATAGTTTCCGGATTCGACCATATTAATTACCAAAGTATTTCTTTGTGTTATTATGTTATAATTAAGTCTGATTTGATCGAGCAGTCTGACTGAGCAGCAGCAGGCCCGTAATCATTCATTCAAACAGCACTTTCGTGCGTTTTGCCAGAAGCTATTCGCAAGCACAGCGCTGTTTATGACTTCAAGCCTATCAGCCTAATGGCTGGTGTTACCAATGTGAAATGGCTAGCTAGTTAGCTGGGTGTGCGCTAATACCGTTTCAAACGTCACTCGCCTTTAGATTTGGAGTAGTTATTCCCCATGGGCTGCAAGGGCCACGGCTTTTGTGGAGCGATGGGTAACGATGTTTCGAGTGTGGTTGTTGTCGATGTGTTCCTGGTTCGAGCCCAGGTAGGGGCGAGGAGGGGGACGGAAGCTATACTGTTACTCTGGCAATACTATAGTGCCTATAAGAACATCCAATAGTCAAAGGTATATGAAATACAAATGGTATAGTGAGAAATAGTCCTAGAAATTCTATATTAACTACAACCTAAAACCTCTTACCTTGGAATATTGAAGTCTCATGTTAAAAGGAACCACCAACTTTCATATGTTCTCATGTTCTGAGCAAGGAACTTAAACGTTAGCTTTTTTACATGGCACATATTTTACATGCAGACATTTTTACATGGCGCACATTTTTACATGGCACATATTGCATATTGGCACATCTTACTTTCTTCTCCAACACTTTGTTTTTGCATTATTTAAACCAAATTGAACATGTTTCATTATTTGTTTGAGGCTAAATAGATTTTATTGATGTATTATATTAAGTTAAAATAAGTGTTCATTCAGTATTGTTGTAATTGCCATTATTACAAATAAATTGGTATCGACTCTTTTGGTCCTCCAATAATCGGTATCAGCGTTGAAATATCATAATCGGTCGACCTCTAGTAACAACAGCTAAAGAAGTCACTGAAACCCTTAACAAAGAGTCGCAGTCTGTTTTGGAATGGGTGGCCAGTAATGGGTGGCATAATGCCTCTCCCCCATGTGACCTACTTGTTGTGTGCATGTACTGTTATGTATGTATAACAGATAGATTCACACACACACACTGCATTTTCATGTTTTTAAATGTAGAGTACCTGTAAAAAGTTTGGACACACCTACTCATTCCAGGGTTTTAATTTGGATTTTTTTCTATTTTCTACATTGTAGAATAATAGTGAAGACATCAGAGCTATGAAATAACACATAGGGAATCATTTAGTAACCACAAAAGTGTTAAATAAATCAAAGTCTATTTTATATTTGAGATTCTTCAAAGTGGATGACAGCTTTGCACACTCTTGGCATTCTCTCAACCAGATTCATGAGATAGTCACCTGTAATGCATTCCAATTATGAAGTGTGCCTTGATTAAAAGTTAATTTGTGCAATTTCTTTCCTTCTTAATACGTTTGAGCCAATCAGTTGTGTTGTGACAAGGTAGGGGTGGTATAGAGAAGATAGCCCTATTTGGTAAAAGACCAAGTCCATATTATGGCAAGAACAGCTCAAATAAGCAAAGAGAAATGACAGTCCATCATTACTTTAAGACATGAAGGTCAGTCAATCCGGAACATTTCAAGAACTTTGAAAGTTTCTTTAAGTGCAGTCGCAAAAACCATCAAGCACTATGATGAAAATGGCTCTCACGGGGACCGCCACAGGAAAGGAAAACCCAGAGGTACCTCTTCTGCAGACAATAAGTCCATTAGAGATAACTGCAACTCAGATTGCAGCCCAAATAAATGCTTTACAGAGTTCAAGCAACAGACACATCTTGTCACGTTCGTTAGAATAAATATCGGACCAAGGCGCAGGGGATGTGTTATGCACGTGAGTGAGGACCCAAAAGCGGTTTAACAAAAACAGAGTCCTTTAATGTCAAAACACAGGGAAGACATAGATCCTCTTCAGATGTATATAATGGCAAAATAGACAACCCGCAGAGAGGGCGATAAATTAATCATAAAGTCCTTCTGATATTTACAGAAGAGTCCCCCTTCTAGCAGCAGAGGAGAATAGCTGGGTTAGAGTCCCCTTCTTAGCAGCAGAGGAGAATAGCTGGGTTAGCGGCGACAGACTGCTGGTCTCTCTGGGTAGGCGCGGGTCGTAGAGGACAGAGGTACCTGATCACACGTAGCATCAGATGAACAGGCAGATTCCGACAGGACGGGACAAGGGTGAAGCAAACGAGACGATAGTTTGGTTCTGGCATGAGAAACTCAAACGAGAATCTGACAAAGACAGAAGCAGGAACAGAGAGAGAAATAGAGACCTAATCAGAGGGAAAAAAGGAACAGGTGGGAAAAGGGTGAACGAGGTAGTTTAGAGAAGATGAGGAACAGCTGGGAGAAGGAGAGGAAGAGAAGGTAACCTAATACGACCAGCAGAGAGAGACGAAGTGAAGAGAAAGAACAGGAACAAGACATAATATGACAATACATGACAGGATGTTGAGTTCCACATAATTTAATGAATAAAGTGAAACTTAGCAAAGACAAAAACAAATATAACAGTAATAACAGTAAACTAACAACGAACCGTGACTACAGAGATGCTACGTGCACTAACTCAAAACAATATCCCATAAAACACATGTGGAAAAATTCTACTTAAATATGATCTCCAATAAGAGACAACGATAACCAGCTGCCTCTAATTGGGAACCATATCAAGCACACCAACCTAGAAATATGAAAACTAGAATGCCCACATAGAAATAATAAACTAGAATACAACATAGACATACATATACTAAATCCCTAGTCACACCCTGACCTACTATACCATAGAGAAACAATGGTTCTCTACGGTCAGGGCGTGACACATCTCACCATCAACTGTTCAGGTGAGACTGCATGAATCAGGCCTTCATGGTCGAATTGCTGCAAAGAAACCACTGCTAAAGGACACCAATAAGAAGAAGAGACTTGCTTGGGCCAAGAAATACGAGCAATGGACATTAGACCGGTGGAAAGCAGCTATACGCCATCCCATCTGGTTTGCGCTTAGTGGGACTATCCTTTGTTTTTCAACAGGACAATGACCCAACACACCTCCAGGCTGTGGAAGGGCTATCCAAGAAGGAGAGGGACAGAGTGCTACATTAGATGACCTGGCATCCATAATCACCCAACCTCAACCCAATTGAGATGGTTTGGGATGAGTTGGACCACAAAGTGAAGGAACATCAGCCAACAAATGCTCAGCATATGTGGGAGTTCCTTCAAGACAGTTGGAAAAGCATTCCAGGAGAAGCTGGTTGAGAGAATGCCAAGAGTGTGCAAAGCTGACATCAAGGCAAAGGGGGGCTACTTTGAAGAATCTCAAATATAAAATATATTTGGATTTGTTTAACACTTTTTTGGTAACTACATGATTCCATATGTGTCATTTCATAGTGTTGATGTCTTCACTATTAATTGACAATGTAGAAAAAAAAAAACTTGAATGAGTAGTTGTGTACAAACTTTGAACTGGTGATGTATGTAAATTGTGGTCTTTTTTGACAGTAATGGCTTTTTCGTTATGTGTCCGACCCCAGCAAGACTAGTTGTCGCCATTGTCATCAGCTGATGGGGATCCTAATACATCACAAATCGAATCAAATCAAAATGACATAATACATTTGACATCACCGGGACCTATTGCTCCCATTCGTCACACTGGAGCATAAAAAAGTGTAAATAAAAATGTTTTTCCCCTGAAAGTCACTTAGGTGGATCAGTGAACTTTGAGGTGATTAAAAATCCCTATGGCAAGGACTTACCCAAGTCTGACTAGGACTCCATCCCGCAACACACAAGACCCAAATCTCTAGCAAAACATGAAGAACGGCTAAATAATTCAAGGTTGACCCCATTGCACAGTTAAAACGTATGCTATTAATACACTGAACCCTGTCATGTTGCTTAGCCCACTGTTTCCATGACGATGGTACTGTATAGCACATAAAAGGGGATCCCAATAGGTCCTGTAAGCCTATATTGTTGACTACACTCTACAGTACATGCAGTTTGGCTTGTGGACCCTCATCCTTCTCTAGTGAGCCCAGCTCGGTGACACCATGTGACTGAGGGGCAGTCCCAGGTAGAGGTGGCTATCATGTTGGCTGTGTTTGAACAGAACCATATACAGTCTCCCTAATGTCCCCATGGCCTGGTCCCCTCAGCCTGTATTTAGTCCTGCTGTGGCTCAGTCCTCCATTCAACTGCCAAGCACAACACCACTGTACTGAGGACAAGGAGATAGGGGGAGCGAGAGAGAGGAACATGGAGAGAGGATAGATGAGTGGAAGATGGATAGATACTGGAAAGAGAATAGGTATAACGATTAAGGCAGAGAGAAATAAAAAAAGAGAGAGAGAGAGACAGAGAGAGAGAGCGTGCGGCGAGGGGCTTGTAGATAGCTGGGAGTGCCACCTAGCCCACTGTTGTGGAAGTAACTAGTGTTTTCCATTAGTGCCAGCTGTCGGCTAATCAGCCGGTTACAGACTCATTTTCAGCCAGCTACATTTTCCACTTCATATTAACTAGGCTACTTTTCATTTCAATTTCAATAATTCTAGCCCTCTCCCGCTAGAATGAATGATATGCACCTTGTAGCAATCTATTGATAAGATAAGCACCTGTAAGTCACAAAACCAACAATCACTGGAAAACGCAGCAGAGAGGAAGAGGCAAAGCGAGAGGTTTCACTCACCAAAATCTGTCCAAAATAAGCATAATGTGTTTCTATAGGCTTATTTTGGACCTAAGCCTGCCTTCCCGCCTTTGGGACAACGACTCCCATTGCTAGGGTGGTCCAACCAGAGGTCATTATATACAGACCTCTGGTTGTTGTCAAATTTCTTTACACGGAGGGAGAGAATGTTTGGGGTTTTAGGCTGGGTTTCTGTACAGCACTTTGAGATATCAGCTGATGTACGAAGGGCTATATAAATTTGATTTGATTTGAATGTAATGTATTTATTATGGATCCCCCATTAGCTGCTGCCAAGGAAGCAGCTACTTATTCATGGGGTCCAGCAGAATTTAGGCAGCTATAAAAAAATGACAATACAGATTTCACAACACATTAAATGTGTGTCATCAGACAACTACTCTACTACCACATATCTACAACGGAAAAGCCATGTGTACGTGTGTGTTGAGTGCATATGTTATCATGTGTGTGTATGCATGTGTCTGTGCCTGTGTGTGTCCCTCTTCACAGTACCCGCTGTTCCATAAGGTGTATTTTTATGTTTTTTAAATCTGATTCTACTGCATCAGTTACCTGATGTGGAATAGAGTTCCATGTAGTCATGGCTCTATGTGCGCTTCCTATAGTCTGTTCTGGACTTGGGGACTGTGAAGAGACCTCTGGTGGCATGTCTTGTGGGGTACACATGGGTGTCTGAGCAGCATGCTAGTAGTTTAAACAGACAGGTCAGTGAATTCAACATGTCAATACTCACAAATACAAGTAGTCACAAAGTCAATCTCTCCTCTACTTTGAGCCAGCAGAGATTGATATTCATGTAATGAATGTTAGCTTGTTACATTTAATTAACTTCTTGACCATACTTGAGACGCAGACGTCTCAAGTATGCCCCTGGAAATGCAAATGCGCTACGCTAAATGCTAAATGTACTCGTTACAACTCAATCTTTGATCAAAATTCACAAGCAGGGTATTGAATTAAAGCTACACTCGTTGTGAACCTAGCCAGCAAGTCAGATTTTTAAAATGCTTTTCGGCGAAAGCATGAGAAGCTATTATCTGATAGCATGCACCCCCCAAAATGCCAGCACGACACGTAAACAACAGATTTTGCGGTAGCCGGCGCTACCCAAAACGCAGAAATAAAATATAAAACATTCATTACCTTTGACGAGCTTCTTTCTTGGCACTCCTATATGCCCCATAAACATCACTATTGGGTCTTTTTTTCGTTTAAATCGGTCCATATATACCCAAAATAGCTTTGTATGGAAGCTGTGTCATTCAGAAAAAAACATCGTTTTTAAACGCTGCGTAATTTTTTTAAATTAAAAAAGTCGACGATAAACTTTCACAAAACACTTCGAAATCCTTTTGTAATCCAACTTTAGGTATTAGTAAACGTTTATAATCTATCAAAATGATTACAGGGCGATGTATTTTCAATAGGTCTTCGCTTGCAAATCAATGGCTGCTAATGTCTTCATCAACTACATCCGGGTGAAGACTGGGAAAATGGATGCCAGATAGATGGATTTTCCAACAATTAATTCAATTGAAAATGACGACAATGGCGACATCGTGTGGAATTTGTATGAATTGCAGGCAGGTCGATATTAAATTCTGTTCTCTTTTAACAACTCGTGGAAGTGACTTATGGAAATTATTTTTAGCTTTCAGAGAGCAGTTTTTCTTGCGTTTTTCAATGAAACACACGATCTGTTATAGTCACAGCCGTGATTTAACCAGTTTTATAAACTTCAGAGTGTTTTCTATCCACACATACTAATCATATGCATATACTATATTCCTGGCATGAGTAGCAGGACGCTGAAAAGTTGCGCGATTTTTAACAGAATGTTCGAAAAAGGAGGGGGTAGAAGTAAGAGGTTCAGCCAGCCGTGATGCACTGTTCTGGGTCATTTGTAATTTTCCTCACCACACAACTGGACAGTAGTCCAGGTGCGACAAAACTAACGACAAGTTGAAATCCACAACTTAGCCTAATTATTGTTTTCTATTGTGTGTTTAACATATCGTATCGCATAGAACGCTATTTACTGTGTGTTGATTGGCAACTGAACAGCAAGCATTGACTACAGCGGCGGACGCTGATTGGCTGAATACCAGGGGCGCGAAGTGGTTGGAGTTGTCAACAAAGCAGCATGACACAAATACAATAGCAAGTTTTCTTTGAGAATATGACCACTGCTGAATATGCTGCCACTGTTTTGAACAATTTATTTTATATGATTTAGAACGAGCAACCAGCTCACGTTACGAACGAACGAAGGAGTGCACCAGGGAGAATGCAAAAAACATGCAGGTGCACATTATCTAACTGTGGATAGCTAGCTAACACAATGTCACAAAACATGAAGCACTAGCCAGTTAACTTTCCTTCTGAAATAACTAAATATTTCAGAGTTAGATATTATTTTATAAAGACTTGAAATTGACATGGAAGCTAACTAGCTAGCAAGCTACCAGCTATAACTAGTTAGCTGCATATCAAATGTAGATATACTGGTTAATTTGACAACAAAAATCTACAAAACCATGTATCTCAAAATGACTGTAGCTGGCTAATTAATTTGAACATGACTAGAACAGACCCAGAAGTTCTGACTGAACGGTAGCACATTTGAGCGCCCCAGGACAGTTCATTTACTTTGTTTTATCATTTCTGCTACATTGTGGCAGTTCCCTCTCATAGAAAATACCTGGGAAAACAATCGAAGCGATGTTCGCACGGCCTTTGCGCCCACTGAGGCGGAGATGCTGCTGCTTGCAGTCACTGAGGGACTGAGTAGTAACTGAACGGCTTGGAAAATGTACACATTTACCGTACTTTTAAGAGCGCTTAAAACATAAATACGTAAATGTACATAAATATTATTATTTTTTAATTGGGGGGGCATCGCCCCTAATACCAAACTAATGTCAAACTGACTGAATAAAGTCTATCTCCTATATTTCTTTGCCATTCATCATGCAGTATGGTTATATTATATGCCCATGGTATCGCATCAGGACAAATAAAGTAAAGGATTTCCTAGGTTTCCTTTCCTAGGATGTCAGGGCTTGCCAGACAGTGACGCTAAAGTGAGTGATTCTCTTCAGTCAGTGTAGCCTACTGAATCGCACCGGTGAGAGAGTTCATACATTTTCAATCATTTAAATTGTAAAGTCATGTTTTTCTACACAGTAATACATATTTTTCAAATCTGGTAGGTAAACTCTGTATAGCAGGGGTGTCAAAGTCAAATGGACGGAGGGCCAAATAAAAAAATCAGCTACAAGACGAGGGCCGGACTGTTCGAATGTTCATTGAAAAATTTTTAAATGACGCATATAGTCTAGTGAACCTAATTGAACCTACTGAAAACCTAACAAATATATTACAATATGATCAGATAAATAAAGCAATATTTTCTTATGGCTCTGTCAGTAATCTTTAATTTTCAACAGACACAAAAGACAAATTTCCTTTATATAAATATCCCCATAACATGAACATTAAATGAAAGAAACCGGTATTCAAGGCACCATCAGTAGACTATATTTTCTATTTTAGCAAAAGTGGGCTAAATTTACTTCAAAGAAAAAACAATAATAGCAATTTTCTATCATCCACTCAACTGAAATATTTTTAAAATATAATTGGATTGAAATACAAAAAAAATAAAGTGCAAAAATCTATTAATCAAAAACAACACTTTGTTTAAGGAGAAGTAACATGCAGTGAAAACAAATATTAAATTTTAACTTTTAAACTTGAACTGAGTAAAAACTCTAAATATGTGATTGCACAGTAATGTTCACTTGTTTGAGGTTGAGGGTGATACTTGGTGGTGTCCCATCTTTTCCACAAGTTCATCAATGTTCGGGGTAAGGCTCTGAGCTGAAGAAATCCTCAGAATTGAGTGGAGGTGTTCAGCAGTAAGTCGACTTCTGTGTGATGTTTTGTTCAGGTTCATCAAAGAAAACAGTTGTTCACACAGGTATGTGCTGCCAAACATAGACAACGTTTGAGCAGCCTGGATGCGCAGCTGGGGCATTGTGCCGGGGAGGAAACGGGCGAACTCCGCAGCACCCACTGCCGCATATTTTGCCCTCAGTGCATCATTGCATTGGAGGTCAATCAACTCCATTTGGAGGTTTGGTGGTGAGCTTTCCACGTCAACAGCAAATGGGTTACCGAGCAGTTCCAACCTGCTTTTTTGTGCTTCAAAGTCAGCAAATCGGCGTCGAAAGTCAGCGGCAAGCATACCTATTTTATCAGCCAACTGTGTGCTCGGGAACGCACTGGTAGAGAGCTTCTCTTTCATGGTCTGGCAGCTGGGAAAGTGGCTCAAATTTTCTTTCCGCATCTGCGTCTCCCACAGAGTCAGTTTGGTTTTAAATGCCTTCACTGTACTGTACATATCAGAGATGACACGATCCCGACCCTGCAGCTGCAAGTTTATTGCATTCAGATGACTCGTAATGTCACACAGAAAAGCCATTTCACACAGAAACATTTCGTCTCGGAGTTGTGTTGTGTCTTTCCCTTTGCTGTCCAAGAACAGACAAATCTCCTCACGAAGCTCGAAACATCTTTGAAGCACCTTTCCCTGGCTTAGCCATCGCACCTCTGTGTGATAAGGCAAATCACCATGCTCCGTTTCTAACTCCGTCAGAAATGCCTTGAACTGGCGGTGATTCAAACCTTTGGCTCTGATAAAGTTAACTGTGCGCGTGATGATGCTCATTACATGCTCCATTTTACGGCTTTACCGCACAACGCTTCCTGGTGTATGATACAATGATAAGCTGTCAGCTCACCTGTCGCGTTTTCCTCTTGCATCTTTTCCCGTATCTTCGCCACCAGTCCGCTCCTGTGTCCACACATCGCAGGTGCTCCGTCGGTTGTCAAACCCACGAGTTTTTCCCAAGGCAGCTCCATCTCATTTACACATCTTGACACCTCTTCATACAAATCATGCCCCGTAGTTGTGCCATGCATAGGACGTAAAGCCAAAAACTCCTCTGTCACGCTTAGGTTGGAGTCCACTCCGCGGATGAAAATTGACAACTGGGCAATGTCAGAAATGTCGGTGCTCTCATCCACAGCCAAGGAATATGCAATAAAATCTTTTCCCTTTTTCACAAGCTGCTCTTTTAGATTGATGGACAACTGGTCTACTCTCTCGGCAATGGTGTTTCTGCTCAGACTCACATTTAAAAAGAGTTGCCTTTTTTCTGGGCAAACTTCGTCACAAACTTTAATCATGCAGTTTTTGATGAAATCCCCCTCCGTAAATGGCCGGGCTGATTTAGCGATCTCTTCTGCCAAAATAAAACTGGCCTTGACAGCAGCCTGGCCTTGTGATTTGGCTTTTTTGAACAGAGCCTGTCGAGATTTGAGGCCTCGTTTTAATTCCTCTGCCTTTTGTAGCCTTTGTTCCATGTCCATATTCTTGTTTTTGTCCGCGTGTTTCGTTTCATAATGTCGTCTCAGATTATACTCTTTCAGTACCGCCACACTTTCTCCACACAGAAGACACACAGGTTTTCCAGCTACCTTCGTGAACATATACTCCGACTCCCACCTTGTTTGAAACCCCCGGTTCTCAGTATCCACCTTCCGTTTTGCCATTTTTGATGGGTATCTGAAAGTTAATTTTACTGTGATGCTGACGACTGCTGTGCCAATAAATATTGAAATGAAGCAGCCTACTGCTCGGTGCGTCACCTTTGCATTGTGGGAAATGTAGTATTGGTGCGTGTAAAAGATCTGCGGGCTGCCGGCTTGCTGCGGGCCGGTTCTAATAATAAATCAAGATCATCCCAGGGGCCGTAAAAAACCTTCTTGCGGGCCGGATGTGGCCCGCGGGCCTTGACTCTGACATATGTGCTGTATAGTATGCAATAATTTAGCTGTGTATTTCAGATGGAATCAAGGCATAAGACCATTTTGTCAACCGATATTTCTTTAGTCGAGCAGTAACAAAAAATATATATAATTTCATGGTGAACAAGACACCTGTCTGATCTACGCCTGTCCTCCATTGTGGAAGCCGTGGGGATGGCACAGTCCATCGCTAAGACGTGCTACTGCAATTGTATTTGGTTATATTATGTAAGAACAATGGCGTAACACTAATAAAACTAATATTATTTTGTAACAAATGCGCATTCTTCTGCATTGGATAGCGGCCGCTGTCTGCGGTTCTGAAACATCAGAGCGCGAATTGGCACCTTTTCATAGACCATGTTGCTATGTGTATAACAGCAAAGTTAACCAGCATATTGGTGTAGAGAACAATGCGACGGAGGAAGCAGGGGAGTTAGGTGACGAGGAAACAGCACTTGCCTTAATTGTTTAAGAAAAGTGAGGAGAGAGGAAACGCCATCTTAATTAGGTCTATAATCAATAGCCTAACTTAAATGTGCCTGGCTTTATAAATCATCCATATATATCTATAGAAATAAGACAGATCCTGCTTCTGTTAGAGTGTTTGTCTAATAGCCTACTGATTCCGTGAGGTTTGGCAACCACCACGTCAGATCAAAAAATTAATTGAAATTGACTGTTTTTAGTCTTCGCGATGCTGTAATAAAGGCTTTGCACTTTTTTCCCTTTAAAACAGCCTCTCTGGTATTACTTAATTTATTTAGTCTTGTTTACACTCTTCCAAATTGTCAGAAACAATTTATTTAGAATAATAATAACCCTCCTCTTTCTTGATCTCCTTCTTATTGTTATTATTATTATGATCATCATTATAATAATAAGTAATGTCATTAGGCTTATATTTCAATACTTATATAGGCTACTGTATCAATCAATCATTAATTTCTTAATGTCATCACAAAGCATACGAGTCATTCATGATTTTAAATGCAGTCAAGCATTTATTTTAAAATAAAATAAAGCAACTTTGAATAATTAGCGTAAACAATAAATAAACTGTTCCATTTCGTAAATTGCATTCACTAATGAATGTGACTGTTTTTAGTCTTTGCTGTAATAAAGGCTTTACAAAAAAAAACATTACAACAGACTCTCTGGTACACTTCGAATTTATTTAGTGTTGTTTACATTGTTCCAAACCATCATTAAAATGTTATTGTAATCTAACAGCACATGTTTCACACACATAATATGCATGCAGCCCTTGCTCCTTACCTTGTTTCTTGATCTCCAGTATTTTCCCAAACAAGTCAAATTTATTCCACACATCCAACTTACCCCCTGAGCAACCAGTGAACATTCCCCCGTTTCAAGTTTGTTTGTCAAGTCCTCAGCATCCATTTTGCTTTTACATGAGTTCAGAGTTTTTAATAACCAATTTATTGATGTGATTATGATATGCTATAGGTCAGGCCCTATTGGTCACGTGCATGCGATGCATACATGTGTCACGTAAAGAGAGCAAGGGTTGAGGCAGCTTCAGCAACATGGACAGCACGATAAACATTGTTGAAGTTCTGTAGTGGTTGTTGCAGCATGGAGGAAAGAGAGACAACGAGTGCCAGTCACACAGTCACTTGCTGTCATTATTTTTAACAGCGTAGCAAATCTGAGCAAGTCAAATCATTTGCGGTCGGACTCCCTCTCGTCATTTATGTGTCTTCATTATTTAATCAAACAGAGCCCTTAAAGCATCAGACAATCTCAGTGCAAATAGTTAATTTGATTAAAACACAAACTCAGCAAAAAAAGAAACATCATCTCACTGTCAACTGCATTGATTTTCAGCAAACTTAACATGTGTAAATATTTGCATGAACATAACACGATTCAACAACAGACATAAACTGAACAAGTTCCACAGACATGTGACTAACAGAAACAACAGGACAAAGGGGGAGCCCTTAAGGGAGGGGGGGGGGGGTCAAAATCAAAAGTATCTGGTGGCCACCAGCTGCATTAAGTACTGCAGTGAATCTCCTCATGGACTGCACCAGATTTGCCAGTTCTTGTTGTGAGGTGTTAACCCACTCTTCCACCAAGGCACCTTTATTTATCCAGGTAGGTCAGTTGAGAACAAGTTCTCATTTACAACTGCGACCTGGCCAAGATAAAGCAAAGCAGTGCGACAAAAACAACAACACAGAGTTACACATGGGATAAACAAACACAATAGAAAAATATGTATACAGTGTGTGCAAAGGAAGTAAGGTGGTGTAAGGCAATAAATAGGCCATAGTGGCAAAGTAATTACAATTTAGCAATTAACACTGGAGGGATAAATGTGCAGATGAGGATGTGCAAGTAGAAATACTGGTGTGCAAAATAGCAGAAAAAAAACAAACAATTATGGGATGAGGTAGGTTGTTGGTTGGATGGGCTATTTACAGATGGGCTGTGTACAGCTGCAGCGATCGGTAAACTGCTCTGACAGCTGATGCTTAAAGTTAGTGAAGGAGATATGTCTCCAACTTCAGTCATTTTTGCAATTCGTTCCAGTCATTGGCAGTAGAGAACTGGAAGGAAAGGCGGCCAAACAAGGTGTTGGCTTTGGGGATGACCAGTGAAATATACCTGCTGGAGCGCGTGCTATGGGTGGGGGTTGCTATGGTGACCAGTAAGCTGAGATAAGAAGGAGCTTTACCTAGCAAAGACTTATAGATGACCTGGAGCCAGTGGGTTTGGCGATGAATATGTAGCGAGGACAAGAGCGACATCATTGATATATACAGAGAATAGAGCCTGAGAATTAAACACTGTGGCACCCCTATAGAGACTGCCAGAGGTCCAGGCAACAAGCCATCGCATTTGACACACTGCACTCTATCTGAGAAGTAGTTAGTGAACCAGGCGAGGCAGTCATTAGAGAAACTAAGGCTGTTGAGACTGCCGATAAGAATACAGTGATTGACAGAGTCGAAAGCCTTGGCCAGGTCGATGACGACTGCTTCACAGTACTGTCTTTTATTGATGGTGGTTATGATGACCTTGAGAGTGGCTGAGGTGCACCCGTGACCAGCTCTGAAAACCGGATTGCATAGCGGAGAATGTACGGGGGGATTCGAAATGGTCCGTGATCTGTTTGTTCACTTGACTTTCAAAGATTTTAGAAAGGCAGGACAGGATGGATTTTGGTCTGGAACAGTTTGGGTCTAGAGTGTCTCTCCCTTTGATGAGGGGGATGACCACGGCTGAGTTCCAATCTTTAGGAATCTTAGACGATACGAGGTTGAAGAGACTAGTAATAGGGGTTACAACAATGGCAGAAAATATTTTTAGGAAGAGATGGTCTAGATTGTCTAGCCCAGCTGATTTGTAGGGATTCAGATTTTGCAGCTCTTTCAGAACATCGGATGTCTGGATTTGGGTGAAGGAGAAGCGGGGCGGCTTGGGCCAGTTGCTGCGGGGGGTGCACAGCTGTTGGCCGGGGTTGGGGTAGCCAGGTGGAAAGCATGGCCAGCCATAGAGAAATGCTTCTTGAAATTCTCGATTATCGTGGATTTATCGCTGGTGACCGTGTTTCCTAGCCTCAGTGCAGTGGGCAGCTGGGAGGAGGTGCTCTTATTCTCCATGGACTTTACAGTGTTCCAGAACTCTTTGGAATTAGTGCTGCAGGATGCACATTTCTGTTTAAAAAGCTAGCCTATGCTTTCCTAACTGACTGTGTGTATTGGGTCCTGACTTCCCTGAAAAGATGCATATCGCGGGGACTATTCGATGCTAGTGCAGTACGCCATAGGGTGTTTTTGTCAAGGGCAGTCAAGTCTGGAGTGAACCAAGGGCTATATCTGTTCTTAGTTCTACATTTTTTGAAAGTGGCATGCTTATTTAAGTTGGTGAGGAAAGCACTTTTAAAGAACAACCAGGCATCCTCTACTGACGGGATGAGGCCAATATCCTTCCAGGATATCCGGGCCAGGTCGATTAGAAAGGCCTGCTTGCAGAAGTGTTTTTGGGAGCGTTTGACAGTGATGAGGGGTGGTTGTTTGACTTCGGACCCATAACGAAAGCAGGCAACGAGGCAGTGATCACTGAGATCTTGGTTGAAAACAGCAAGGTGTATTTAGGGGGCAAGTTGGTCAGGATGATATCTATGAGGTGCCCATGTTTATGGATTTGGAGTTGTACCTGGCAGGTTCCTTGATAGTTTGTGTGAGATTGAGGGCATCTAGCTTAGATTGTAGGACGGCCGGGGTGTTAAGCATATCCCAATTTAGGTCACCTAACAGTACGAACTCTGATGATAGATGGGGGAAATCAATTCACATATGGTGTCCAGGGCACAGCTAGGAGTTGAGGGGGGTCAATAACAAGCAGCAACAGTGAGGGACTTATTTCTGGCGAGATGGATTTTTAAAAGTAGAAGCTCGAACTGTTTGGGCATAGACCTGTCATGACATGTATGTACAGACAAGGATAAGGTAGGGTGCGAGTACAATGGAGGTAAACCTAGGCATGGAGTGATGATGAGAGAGGTTGCATCTCTGGAGGCGCCAGTTAAGCTAGGTGCGGTCTCTGCATGTGTGGGGGGTGGGACAATGGGGCTGAGGCATGTTGAGCGGGACTAGGGGCTCCGCAGTAAAATAAAACAATGAGAGCTACCCTAAACAACAGTATACAAGGCATATTGACCTTAGAGAGAGGCATAACGTAATCACAGGTGTTGATTGGGAGATCTAAGACAACAACGGGTGAGACAACGGGTAAACAGCTAAGACAACAACAAAGGGTAGATGGTGATGAATGGGCAGAGAGGGTCAGGTAGTTACATACAGGGCCTGAGTTCAAAGCTGGGGCCGACAGATAGACAAAATGAAGTAACGTGTTAATGAACAGTCCAGCAGGCATCAGCTGTGTAGCCGAGTGATCATAGGGTCCAATGAGCAGCAATAGATGAAACAATGAGCCGTTCGGTAGTCGTTACTATGCTAGGCGAGCAGGAGACACAGTGTTCAGAAAAGCTAGCGGGCCGGGGCTAGCAGATGGGACTTCACCGACATCCACGACCCAGAGGCCGGTTGAGAGCACATCAGCCGAATTACGTCAGCCAACCAGCAGACCAGTCGTGATGGATCGGCGGGGCTCCGTGTCGACAAAGGGTCCAGGCCAATTGGCAAGAGAGGTATTGTAATTGGTGTACTTCGTTTACTAGCCGGGAGATGGGCCTAGCTCGAGGCTAATTGGTGCTTGCTTCTGGACAAGGCGTTAGCCACAATAGCCACTCGGTAGCTGCTAGCTAGCTGCGATGATCCGGTGTAATGCTCCAGAGCTTGTGGCAGGAATCCAGTGATGTAGTGGGGAAAAAAGCAGTCTGATATGCTTAGGGCTGATATCGCACTGTGCAGACTGGCAGGTATTATCCGGGCTATCCGGGCTAAAGCGGCTGGTGTCTGAGCTAAAGGTAAATACCACTAGCGGTGGCTAACAATGACAAAATAGCTAGTAGCTAATTACCTGGCCTGCTCCTGATGGAGGTTACAGTTATAAGGTCTAAAAAATTGCAAATCCGTTCCACATTGGATGAGGCGGGTTGCCGTAAGGTATATTTAATCCGAATATGGACAAAATAGATATAAAATAAATATATTGAAATGTATACAATAAACTGAATATTTACACGGGACAAAAACAAGTCTTACTGCTACGCCATCTTGGAATACATGAGGGAGGAGGATTTCTTCCCTGTAAACTCACAACGTTGAGATTGCCTGCAATGATAACAAGCTCAGTCCGATGATGCTGTGACACACTGTCCCAGACCATGACGGGCCCTGCACCTCCAAATAGATCCCGCTCCAGAGTACAGGCCTCTGTGTAATGCTCATTCCTTTGACGATAAACGCAAATCCGACCATCACCCCTGGTGAGACAAAACCGCGTCTCGTCAGTGAAGAGCACTTTTTGCCAGTCCTGTCTGGTCCAGCGACGGTGGGTTTGTGCCCATAGGTGACATTGTTGCCAGTGATGTCTGGTGAGGACCTGCCTTACAACAGGCCTACAAGCCCTCAGTCCAGCCTTTTGCGGACAGTCTGAGCACTGATGGAGGGATTGTGGGTTCCTGGTGTAACTCGGCCAGTTGTTGTTGCCATCCTGCACCTGTCCCGCAGGTGTTGTTACACGTGGTCTGCCACTGCGAAGACGATCAGCTGTCCGTCCTGTCTCCCTGTAGCGCTGTCTTAGGCGTCTCACAGTACGGTCATTGCAAATTATTGCCCTGGCCACATCTGCAGTCCTCATGCCTCCTTGCAGCATGCCTAAGGCACATTCACGCAGATGAGCAGGGACCCTGGGCATCTTTCTTTTGGTGTTTTTCAGAGTCAGTAGAAGGGTCTCGTTAGTGTCCTAAGTTTTCATAACTGTGACCTTAATTGCCTACCGTCTCTAAGCTGTTAGTGTCTAAGGAGCCGCTCCTTTTTTTCAATTTTCGCCTAAAATGACATACCCAAATCTAACTGCCTGTAGCTCAGGCCATGAAGCAAGGATATGCATATTCTTGGTACCATTTAACTTCTTCGATATAGGGGGCGCTCTTTTAATTTTTGGATGAAAAACGTTCCCGTTTTAAATAAGATATTTTGTCATGAAAAGATGCTCGACTATGCATATAATTGACAGCTTTGGAAAGAAAACACTCTGACGTTTCAAAAACTGCAAAGATATTGTCTGTGAGTGCCACAGAACTGATGTTACAGAAAAAAAACAGATAAAATTACAATCAGGAAATGCCGCATTTTTTGAAACCACCTCATGGCAATGACTCCTTATATGGCTGTGGAGGAGCTAGGAGTCAGCTTACCTTTTCCACGTTTTCCCAAAGGTGTCTGCAGCATTGTGCGGAATTTGTAGGCATATCATTGGAAGATTGACCATAAGAGACTACATTTACCAGGTGGTCGCTTGGTGTCCTTCGTCGCAATTATTGCGTAATCTCCAGCTGCAGTATTTTTCCGTTTTCTTCTGATGAGAAGCCAGCTGCCACCACTGATAGATTATCGAATAGATATGTGAAAAACACCTTGAGGATTGATTCTAAACAACGTTTGCCATGTTTCTGTCGATATTATGGAGCTAATTTGGAAAAAAGTTTGGCGTTGTAAGTGACTGCATTTTCGTTTTTTTTCTTAGCCAAACGTCATGAACAAAACGGAGCTATTTTTCTTACACAAATAATATTTTTGGAAAAAATGAACATTTGCTATCTAACTGAGAGTCTCGTCATTGAAAACATCCGAAGTTCTTCAAAGATAAATTATTTTATTTGAATGCTTTTCTTGTTTTTGTGAAAATGTTGCCTGCTGAATGCTAGGCTTAATGCTATGCTAGGCTATCAATACTCTTACCAAATGCTTGTGTAGCTTTGGTTAAAGCATATTTTGAAAATCTGAGATGACAGTGTTGTTAACAAAAGGCTAAGCTTGTGTTTCAATGTATTTATTTAATTTCATTTGTGATTTTCATGAATAGGAAACGTTGCGTTATGGTAATGAGCTTGAGGCTATGATTACACTCCCGGATACGGGATTGCTCGACGCTAGAGGTTAAAGGAAACACTTTGAAGTTTGTGGAAATGTGAAAGGAATGTAGGAGCATATAACACAATAGATCTGGTAAGAGATACTATAAAGAAAATAACAACCGATCTTTTGTATTTTTTTTGTACCATCATCTTTGAAATTCAAGAGAATGGCCACAGTTTATTATTCCAGCTCAGGTGCTATTTAGATTTTGGCCACTAGATGGCAGCAGTGTATGTGCAAAGTATTAGACTGATCCAATTAAGCATTGCATTTCTGTTAAAATTTTTGTATCAAGACTGCCCAAATGTGCCTAATTTGTTAAGTTAATTAATAACTTTTCATGTTCAAAATTGTGCACTCTCCTCAAATAATATGATGGTATTCTTTCACTGTAAAAGCTACTGTAAATTGGACAGTGCAGTTAGATTAACAAGACTTTAAGCTTTCTGTCAATATCAGATATGTCTATGTCCTGGGAAATGTTCTGTTACTTACAACCTAATCGCATTAGCCTACGTTAGTTCAACCGTCCCGTGGAAGGGACACCGATCCCGAAGAAGTTTTAACGACCGTTCCACAGATGCATGTTCATTAATTGTTTAGGGTTCATTGAACAAGCATGGGAAACAGTGTTTAAACTCTTTACAATGAAGATCTGTGAAGTTATTTGGAATTTTATGAATTATCTTTGAAAGACAGGGTCCTGAAAAAGGGACGTTTCGGTTTTTTGCTGAGTTTAGGATGTGTCTATATGTGGAAAAATACACGTTTTAACATTTCGACCAACCGATTGGTCAAAAGAACAGACGACTCTCGGTCGATTTAAGATTTTTTTTTTCTCGGATACAGCCCTAATTAGAATGTACCAGAGTCCACCAAAGTAGAGCTACTTCTGCAAAACATTGAGGGGGTTGGGGTGGCTATTATATGTACCTGTGGAAAACACAGAGTAACAGATTTCTCATGTCAACATGACCAAAAGACTACAAATGACCAAATAAACTACAAACAAGCCTAGACTAAGAAGCTACTGTAGCATTCTACTATAAAATGCAACTGCCCAATGCCTGTGGTACTACTACTACTACGCACATAGGTCTGAAATGCTACCCACTCCCTTAAGCCAACTGGCTTAATGACACTAATGCTCATGGTGCGCTTGTGAGCAGTCATCCTCACATTTGTGAGGAGGTGGGGAAAGGAGACCATGGGGTTGCTATAGATACCCTTTTTTACAGGTAGAATATCGGAGGTAAAAGTACTAAGCTTCCACAAACCTAATTTGCACCATTACACTGCCAGTGTTTTCAGATCCCAGAGTATCAGATGTTCTTTTGAGTATTATAAGTGTGAGCAAGCAGAAAAGCAGAGTAAGCAAATGCTCCTCCTCTGTTATTCAAACAGGCAGGAATAATTAAATGAGTAAATTAATCTATCAAAGATACGCAGTCTGCATGGGAACATTGAGTCATCTGGTCTGACTCACCTGCAAACACTGATACAGATACTACAGGATTAGTGGGAAGAGACAGGATGTTTTCTTGTGCTTACGCCTCTCTTACACACTGTACTGTACTCCACACGTGTCTGTGTGCACACAAAAATGAATCTACATGCTGTGCTGACCAGCAAATGCATCATGGATGGGATTCAGTGTGTGTCTGTGTGTTGGCAAATGTAAGTGCATGCATGCTTGAGCATATGTGCTTGTGGGTGTCAGCACATGGATTAAGTGTGTGTGTATGCCCAAGCATGCGTGTGACTATTCCGAGCCCTCTCCCTGGCTGTGTGTCCTCAGGAACATTGAGATTAGTCAAGGCTGTCTTTTTGCTGGCAGACTATTCCTCAATTAATCTCAAAAGAAGAGGGGGGAAAAACATCCAGCTGGGGATTCAAAATAGAAGTTTAGTCCCCCCCCTCTCCCTTCATCCCTCCTCTTTCCCCCCCCACCCCCTGGCATCCGGATGAGCTCAGCTGGCAGTGGCTACCAGTCTGCGCAGAAAATAGAGGGATGAAGAACAGAATGAGGAAGAAGAGGTGGTGGGTGCCCACGAGCCAATAATGTCATTGCTGCTGCTGTTGTTTGAGGATTCACACCAACAGAACGAGAGAGAGAGAGAGAGAGAAAGAGAATCATGCCTGTCGAAATACTGCAGACTGAGAATTTAGGTTATATACCCTCCCTCACATCTACACTCATCTTCCGTTGGTCCCTTTCACACACCCACGCAAAAAGACACACACACTTTCATATACATCCTTTGTCAATATAATTGTGACTAGAGCAAATTATTTACTTTCAGCTTTGTTTCTAGAACCTGCCTCCACCTATGAGAAGAGAGCTGTAGTCGAGACCAGAATCAATGCAGTTATGATGTAGTAAGTGGAGAAAGGCAATATTCCCAAAAGCCTCCATCCTGTCCCCCAAAAAATGTAAAGCAGTCAGTCTTTATGTTGTAGAAGCGGAATCTACATCCTGTAAATCTATGGTACAACACAGTATTGGGATCAAATAGCATTTCTGCTGAGGAGACTCCCATTGTCTCCATGGCAACCCCATGGCCAGGCAAAGGGAGAGGTTCAGGTTACACAACCAACATCCAAAATAAGGAAAAGACACAACACACACACACACACACACAATTACATTGTACATTGTTTCGATAGTATAGAGACAGGTATTATAGAACATTTACATTTTGAGTCTGGGAGCTGACATGACAGGCCTTAATGACCACACAGACCACACACAGCAATGAAAAACAGGTGGCAGTGTACAATGAAGAAGAGCGTGACAATGCAGGAGCGCCCAGCATCCCTACTGTGTCCCAGTAGTCACAATGTGCTATTGCACCCCTCCATCTCTCAGCGCTCCTCCGGCACAGTAAATGGGAGAGACTTCCCTCAGCCAGCCACAGACATACAACCACACACATGCTCAGAACACAGGCACGACACCCAAGGGATAGAGGGAGGGATAAAGGGAGGAAGAGAGCGAGTGAGAGAGAGTGAGAGACTATGCAGTAGTTAGTGGAAGCAGAGTGGTGATGATGGAGCAGTATTTACCGTATCTGCTGGCTAGCTAGCACTGTAGCATTGTGACTGAGATGCTGCTAGTGTTCCTTCCTCTTATCTTGGGAGGCTAAATGTCAGGCGGCTGCATCAGCAGCAGCAGCTCCTGGGCCTGCGTCTCTCCCTCCCTTCCTCCCTCTCTCTCATTCCGCCCGACTCTCTCTTCCCCCCTGTCTCTCTCTCTCTGCCTCCTGTCTCTCTCTGCCTCCTGACTCTCACTCTGTCTCTCTCTCTTCCCTCTCTTTCTCTCACGCTCTCTGGTTGTGCAGCTAGCTACAGAATCCCCGGTGCTGTATTCATCTCCTACCAGCAGCAGTAGCAGCAGTGTTCCGGAAGCTGTCCTTATAGGGGGAAGCTGCCCTGCCTGCCGGTGGCTGGGCTTCCAGTGGGCTGGCTGCCTGACTGACTGAATGCTGGAGATGCTTGCTGAGGGGTTGGTCTGAGGCTGGATAGACCCCTCCTCCGATCCCTTCCTCCGCTCGGCAGCTCCCCTTCATGCAGCTGTGGAGCAGGCATAGTCGATGGGGTGGGGCTAATTGGGCAGGGCTTTATTGATACTGCTCTCTGTCACACACACAAGCAAGCAAACACTCAATGCTAATTGCTAGCATGCTAAAAGTGTATGCTGCCTGTGACTGCAGCAGGAGGGGCAGAATGGGTGGAACCTGTTTGACTGTAGACACATAGCCTACTGTCGTTCTCAGTCAGAATGGGCGGAACCTTTTCAGTCCCTCCAGGATTCTGTGATTCGCTGCCACCAATTCTTTTTTCAAAATCAAATTTGACCAATCACTGCACTTTTTCCGCATAAAACAGTCAAATCATCACAATTTCATCACATAAAACTGACCCATCACACACAGTACAAAATGAGGGCTCGCAATTTCAACTGATCACCGCACATTTACCGCATAATATGGTTCAATCAAACCACAAGTCAACAAATGTTTCCCTCTTCAGCACATTTTCACAACAAATTGGACAACATGAGAGAAAAGAGAAACCTGCACACTGCTCTTGCTAGTATCACTGTTCTTTACTAAGCTTTACGTATCAGCCTCAAGGACTTTGTCAGAGCTCAAATACGCGAGCGAGTGCCTTTTGAATTTTGAACAACATTTTTCATTGCATATTGCCATTTAACATCACATATCAGCTTATGACGTTATCAGGCGTTACATACTTTACAGTTACACATGGATGGAGAGTGGATAGCAAGCCAGATGTGATGGGTTACAAGAACATGGTAGACACCATAGACACACAGCAACACACACATGGCTGAAATAGCCAAATCCACTAATTTGAAGGGGTGTCCACATACCTATGTATATAATAATGCATTCGGAAAGTATTCAGACCCCTTCCCCTTTTCCACATTTTGTTACATTACAGCCTTACTCTAAAATTGACAAAATATTTTTTTACTCATCAATCCACACACAATGCCTCATAATGACAAAGCGAAAACATGTTTTTGGAATGTTTGCAAATGTATAAAAAATAAAAAACAGAAATACCTTATTTACATAAGTATTGCATCCTGTGGTGGTGCATCCTGTTTCCATTGATCATACTTGAGACGTTTCTACAACTTGATTGGAGTCCACCTGTGGTAAATTCAATTGATTGGACATGATTTGAAAAGGCACACACCTGTCTATATAAGGTCCCAGAGTTGACATGCATGTCAGAGCAAAAACCGAGCCATTAGGTCAAAGAAATTGTCCGTAGAGCGCCGAGACAGGATTGTGTCGAGGGACAGATCTGGAGAAGAATACCAAAACATTTCTGCAGAACTGAAGGTCCCCAAGAACACAGTGACCTCCATCATTCTTAAATGGAATAAGTTTGGAACCACCAAGACTCTTCCTAGAGCTGGCCACCTGGCCAAACTGAGCAATCGGGGAAGAAGAGCCTTGGTCAGGGAGTTGACCAAGAACAAGATGGTCACTCTGAAGGGCTCCAGAGTTCCTCTATGGAGATGGGAGAACCTTCCAGAAGGACAACCATCTCTGCAGCACTCCACCAATAAGGCCTTTACGGTAGAATGGCCAGACGGAAGCCACTCCTCAGTAAAAAGCACATCAGCTCGCTTGGAGTTTGCCAAAAGGCACCTAAAGGACTCTCAGACCATGAGAAACAAGATTCTCTGGTCTGTTGAAACCAAGATTGAACTCTTTAGCCTGAATGCCAAGTGTCACGTCTGGAGGAAACCTGGCACCATACCTACGATGAAGCATAGTGGTGGCAGCATCATGCTGTGGGAAGTTTTTCAGTGGCAGGGACTAGGAGACTAGTCAGGATCGAGGGATGTAATTTGAATGGAGTTCATGGAGATGGAGCGAGAGAAAGACTACGAAAGAGTGATCACGCGAGTACTGATTTAACAAAATGATATTCGAGTGATAGGCTGTTTTAAAACTGCAGCTGCAATTTAAATAGAATAATCTTTACAAAATAAGGTGACCCCCGAAAGCCAGATGGAGATGGGTAAATTAGACCTTCTTTCGGTCTTTAAATTACTGTAGCATAGACTATCCTGCAACAAATGCAGGCCTACCTGTCACACAAAAAAAGTTACCATGATGCGATGATAGGTCTCCATGCATTGGGAACTGTGGATTATATGTGTGAAATGCTTGATAATGTACGTGATATCAACAGAGAAGTATACTTTCTGGATGATTTGTGTGATCTCTCAGGCCTGGAGGTAAGCTAAAGTCATTCCGCTACCCAAGAATAGCAAAGCCCCCTTCACTATCTCAAATAGCCAACAAATCAGCCTGTTACCAACCCGTAGTAAACTTCTGGAAAAAATTGTGTTTGACCAGATACAATGCTATTTGACAGTAAAATTGACAACAGAATTTCAGCACGTTTATAGGGAAGGACACTCAACAAGCACAGCACTTACACAAATGACTGATGATTGGCTGAGAGAAATTGATGCTGTCTTGTTAGACTTCAGTGCAGCTTTTGACATTATCAATCATAGTCTGCTGCTGGAAAAACTTATGTGTTAGGCTTTACACCCCCTGCTATAATGTGGATAAAGAGTTACTTGTGTAACAGAACACAGAGGGTGTTCTTTAATGGAAGCCTCTCAAACATAATCCAGTTAGAATGCCACTGACTTTGAGTAAAGCCAGAGTGTCTATGTATACGGATGACTCAACACTATACACGTCAGCTACCACAGAGACTGAAATGACTGCAACACTCAAAAAAGAGCTGAAATTAGTTTCAGAATGGGTGGCAAGGAATAAGTTATCCCTAAATATTTCTAAAACTAAAAGCATTGTATTTAGAACAAAACACTCACTAAACCATAAACCTCAACAAAATCTTGTAATAAATAATGTGGAAATTGAGCAAGTTGAGATGTATAAACTGCTTGGAGTAACCCTAGATTGTAAACTGTCATGGTCAAGACATATTGATGCAGTAGTAGCTAAGATGGGAAGAAGTCTGTCTATAATAAAGCAATGCTCTGCCTTCTTAACAACACATTGACATGCATATTATTAATATTAGCTTTCTGTGTACATCCAAGGGCCAGCCGTGCTGCCCTGTTCTGAGCCAATTGCAATTTTCCTTTTTTTTGCAAAAGTCCTTTTTTGTGGCACCTGACCACATGACTGAACATTAGTCAAGGTGAGACAAAACTAGGGCCTGTAGGACCTGCGTTGTTGCAGAGATGCTTGTCCTTCTGGAAGGTTCTGGCTCAAAGTGGAGGAGAGATTGACTTCATCCCTACTTGTATTTATGAGATGTTTTGACATGTTGAATGCACAGACATGCTACAAGTGGTCTCTTCACAAGTCCAGAACAGACTGTGGGAGGCACACAGTACTACATAGAGCCATGACTACATTGATAAAATAAAACAGATAACAAAAACACCTTATGGAACAGCGGGGGACTGTGAAGCAACACAAACATTGGCACAGACATGCATGCACACACACACAATAACACACGCACTATACATCCACATGGCTTTAGTACTGTAGATATGTGGTAGTGGTGGAGTAGGGGCCTGAGGGCACACAGTGTGTTGTGAAATCTGTTAATGTATTGTAATGTTTTAAAATTGTACAAAACTGCTTAATTTCGCTGGACCCCAGGAAGAGTAGCTGCTGCTTTGGCAGCATCTAATGGGGATCTATAATAAATACAAATACAAACTGTGATCCATACTGAGATGGGCTGTCTGTCCCCACCCTGAGCGTTGATGATTCATCATGCAGAGGCCGTAGAGAAGCCAGATTTCGACATCGCATATAATGTAATAGTTCCATTTCACGCCATGCTGTTCATATAAATAATGTATTATCATTTCTGGTTTCTTGCTGTTATTTATCCCGGGAAAAGGGAAGTGGTTTTGGTTGGTAAATCCTGGTAAATCTTGGTAACCGGGTTCTCACCATTCAACCCTAGCGCACACACCTCACACCTGTATATCATATTGCCCTAATCAGTGGGTGCCCACTGCTGTTACAGCCTAAAATTACTTAAACTGTCTAGTGTTTCCAGATTTCTATCATTTACTTACAATATGAGTGAAATAGCTTTCCTTGCAAAAACAGTATAATTAAGTATGTTAAAAAGCAACTTTTCTGTGTTGGAATGGTGTGGGCATACCCCAACAACAGAATGGTGTGGGCATATATCGTTCATAAAAATATGAATGTGAGGAGACCGCTCATTGGCCAGCTCATCCTCGTCTAGACCATTGATTGGTCAGCTCATCCTCCCCATGAGCATTCTCATCGACGGGGCTGTAGTGGAGCAGGTTGAGAGCTTCAAATTCCTTGGTGTCCACATCAACAACAAACTAGATTGGTCCAAACACACCAAGACAGTCGTGAAGAGGGCACGACAAAGCCCATTCCCCCTCAGGAAAACCTGGTTCAGTCTGCTTTCCACCAGACACTGGGAGATGAATTCACCTTTCAGCAGGACAATAGCCTAAAACACAAGGCCAAATCTACACTGGAGATGCTTACAAAGAAAACAGTGAATGTTCCTGAGTGGCTGAGTTACAGTTTTGCTTAAATCTACTTGAAAATCTAAGGCAAGACCTGAAAATGTTTGCATAGGAAAGCTTGAAGAATTATGAAAATAAAAATGGGCAAATGTTGCACAAGCCAGGCATGGGAAGCTCTATGTAATACATTTTGAATTCAGGGTGTAACACAAAACGTGGAATAAGTCAAGGGGTATGAATATTTGCTGAAGGCACTGTATGGTGAGCAATATGTTTGGAACATCGAATCGCAATACATATCGTATTGCCACCAAAGTATCGTGACAATATCGTATCTTGAGGTCCCTGGCAATTCCCAGCCCTAGTTGGTAGGTAGTTATATATTTAAACTGACCTTTCAATTACTTAGCCTATGTGCCAGCAATGAGCTCTCTGCTCTGCCTCCAATTTGATTATGGGTTGGCTCAGTCTGTTCAGATCTGGATCAAGTCTGCTTTGATTAATGCAGACACAAACCTTGCTGCCCAGCTGAACTCAGTGCCCTGGCTGGCTACATCAATGATGAATATAAACGCTGGATTGCTGATGCAATGTATTGGCCATTGAGATGCTTTGAAGCCACTGGTCAGTCATATTGGCACTCCCCAGTAGGAGCAGTCTTCCATAGGAATAAATGGAATTCTACAGTATTTATTTATTATTTATTTATTTGTGAATTTTTACCCCTTTTTTGCCCCAATTTCATGGTATCCAATTGTTTTAGTAGCTACTATCTCGTCTCATCGCTACAACTCCCGTACGGGCTCGGGAGAGACAAAGGTTGAAAGTCATGCGTCCTACGATACACAACCCAACCAAGCCGCACTGCTTCTTAACACAGCGCGCATCCAACCCGGAAGCCGTGTCGGAGGAAACACCGTGCACCTGGCAACCTTGGTTAGCGTGCACTGTGTCCGGCCCGCCACAGGTGCGCGACGAGACAAGGATATCCCTACCGGCCAAGCCCTCCCTAACCCGGACGACGCTAGGCCAATTGTGCGTTACCCCACGGACCTCCCGGTCGCGGCCGGTTGCGACAGAGCCTGGGCGCGAACCCAGAGTCTAGGGTGGCACAGCTGACGCTGACGCGTCTAGGGTGGCACAGCTGGAATTCTACAGTATTTCAATTAAATTCTTCAAGGACATACAGTTCCAGTCAAGTTTGGACACACCTACTACTCATTCAAGGGTTTTTCTTTATTTTTACTATGTTCCAAATTGTAGAATAATAGTGAAGACATCAAAACAAGGAAATAACACATTTGGAATCATGTAGTAACCAAAAAAGTGTCAAACAAATCAAAATATAGTTTATATTTGAGATTCTTCAAAGTAACCACCCTTTGCCTTGATGAGAGCTTTGCACACTCTTGGCATTCTCTCAACGAGCTTCACCTAGATTGCTTTTCCAACATATGCTGAGCACTTGTTGGCTGCTTTTCCTTGATTCTGTGGTCATACTCATCCCAAACCATCTCAACTGGGTTGAGGTCAGGTGATTGTGGAGGCCAGGTCATCTGATGCAGCACTCCATCACTCTCCTTCTTGGTCAAATAGACCTTACATAGCCTGGATGTGTTGGGTCATTGTCCAGTTGAAAAACAAATTATAGTCCCACTAAGTGCAAACCAGATGGGATGGTGTATCGCTGCGGAATGCTGTGGTAGCCATGCTGGTTAAGTGTGCCTTGAATTCTAAATAAATCACAGACCGTGTCACCGCCAACGCACCTCCACACCATCGCACCTCCTCCACCATGCTTCACGGTGGGAACCACACATGCGGAGATCATCCATTCATCTACTCTGCATCTCCCAAAGACACAGCGGTTGGAGCCAAAAATGTCAAATTTGGACTCATCAGACCAAAGGACAGATTTACACCGGTCTAATGTCCATTGCTCATGTTTCTTGGCCCAAGTAAGTCTCTTCGTCTTATTGGTGTCCTTTAGTAGTGGTTTCTTTGCAGCAATTCGACCATGAAGGCCTGATTCACGCAGTCTCCTCTGAACAGTTGATGCTGAGATGTATATGTTACTTTAACTCTGTGAAGCATTTATTATTTTTATTATTTTATTTGTATTTATTTATTTATTTTATATTTATTTGGGCTACAGTGGTGTAAAGTACTTATTAAGTAAAAAATACTTTAAAGTACTACTTAAGTAGTTTTTGGGGGTATCTGTACTTTACATTTTTGGCAACTTTTACTTCACTATATTCCTAAAGAAAATAATGTACTTTTTACTCAATTTTCCAATTCACACATTTATCAAGAGAACATTACTAAACACAAATGCTCCATCAATAAAAAAACTAGAAATTTGTGCCGTCTGGTTTGTTAAATATAAGGAACTTGAAAAATGTTCTTTTTACTTTTGATAGTAAGTACATTTTAGCAATTCCATTTACTTTTTATACTTAAGTATATTGAAAACCAAATACTTTTAGTCTTTTACTCAAGTAGTATTTAACTGGGTAACTTCCACTTGAGTCATTTTCTATTATGGTATCTTTACTTTTACTCAGGTTGAGTACTTTTTCCAACACTGCTGGTAACTCTAATGAATTTATCCTCTGCAGCAGAGGTAACTCTGGGTCTTCGTTTCCTGTGGCGGTCCTCATGAGAGCCAGTTTCATCATAGCGATTTATGGTTTTTGCAACTGCACTTGAAGAATCTTTCAAAGTTCTTGAAATGTTCCAGATTGACTGACTTTCATGTCAATCATGTATTTTTAAAAAGTTGTGTATATATATATATATATATATATATATATATATATATGTTAAGCTCACATAATATAATTTAAAAGTATACATTAACGTGTATGTAATATAATACATGTGCTAAAACAAACCTAGACATGTATAAATGCATTTATATAGCTTCCCCCCAAAAAATTTAAATGGTGGGGGAGTGCCGAGATGGAGGCAAGGTGGCTTCAACACAGCGCACCATATTAGTCATCTAGCGTATATATAAATCCTTGGGCTACACCCAGAATGCATGGGACTTGTTAGAGGAGTGGTGGGGCTTGGTAAATAAAGTGGTGGGGGGTAAAGTAGGATCCAGACAGATTGTGCAAAGGATCTATTGCTTAATTAACCCAACATTTTATGGGTAACTTTCTGTTCCTTTCTGTCACCATACTGCTACTGTGTCTCTCATTGTGGAATAGAGGAATCTTGTCGGCCCTGTACATTTCCTCCCTCTATGAAGA
The DNA here is from genome assembly GCF_045791955.1 of Oncorhynchus clarkii lewisi. Taxonomy (NCBI): domain Eukaryota; kingdom Metazoa; phylum Chordata; class Actinopteri; order Salmoniformes; family Salmonidae; genus Oncorhynchus; species Oncorhynchus clarkii. The sequence continues at coordinate 17,846,232 of NC_092175.1, read as the reverse complement.
CAGGGCTGTACTTTTAGCGGTCTCCTGGAGAGGATAATGGATTTATGGAGGCTGCCTGAGAGATAGAGAGAGAAACAGCTAAAAGAGGTCTGCTCTGCCTGGGTCAAATTCAATTAGGGAGGATGGAGACCTCAGCCAAAGCAGACTGTGACGAAAATCTCTTTAGGAACCCTTCGTCAAAACAATATGAACTTCCTGGGGGTGAGTTTAATGGGATCTAATAGGATTGCAATGTACTGAATTTGAATGGAATATGTTAACCCTGTGATTTTGTCTTCATGCATTTGAATAACACACATTAGTGATGCAAATTATGACCCTGACGCTACACTGTCATTAGCCTTTATTGTTAATTCACCGTTGTTCCAGTGAGCGTCCACATTGTTCTTATCATGAGGACTATCATTGCAGGGGCTGTGCCCGGGGCTCGCACAGTGGAGGTGTTGCCATGGGGATGGTGTCCGGAAAGATGCCTTTTAGCGGGAGCCCTCCTTAAAGACACACAGAAGGTCATTTCTCACCCAGGGTCCACTCCTGCCATGCCCTGTCCAACACAGAGGGTCGCCAGGCAACAAGCAACAGGGCTTCAGCAGCCCTCTCTGTCACGAGATACACAAAAGTATGTGGACAACCCTTCAAATTAGTGGATTCAACTATTTCAGCCACACCCGTTGCTGACAGGTGTATAAAATTGAGCACACAGCTTTGCAATCTCCATAGACAAACATTGGCAGTAGATTGGCATTACTGAAGAGCTCAGTGACTTTCAAAGGGGCACCGTCATAGGATGTCACCTTTCCAACAAGTATGTTCGTCAAATTTCTGCCCTGCTAGAGCTACCCGGTCAACTGTAAGTTCAGTTATTATGAAGTGGAAACATCTAGGAGCAACAACAGCTCAGCCGCGAAGTGGGAGGTCACACAGAATGGGACCACCGAGTGCTAAAGCGTGTAAAAAATCACTAACTACCGAGTTCCAAACTGCCTCTGGAAGCAACGTCTGCACAATAACTGTTTCTCGGGAGCCATGCGCAATGCCAAGCGTCGACTGGAGTTGTGTAAAGCTTACCACCATTAGACTATGGAGCAGTGGAAACATGACTGATGACTCACGCTTCACCATCTGGCAGTCTGACGGATGAATCTGGGTTTGGCGGATGCCAGGAGAATGCTACCTGCCGCAATGCATAGCACAACTGTAAAGTTTGGTGGAGGAGGAATAATGGTCTGGGGCTGTTTTCATGGTTTGGGCTAGGCCCCTTAGTTCCAGTGAAGGGACATCTTAATGGTACAGCATATAATGACATTCTAGATGATTATGTGCTTCCAAATTTGTGGCAACAGTTTGGGGAAGGCCCTTTCCTATTTCAGCATGACAACGCCCCATGCGCAAAGCAAGGTCCATAAAGAATTGGTTTGTTGAGACTTGTGTGGAAGAACTTGACTGGCCTACACAGAGCCCTGACCTCAACCCCATCGAGCACCTTTGGAATGAATTGGAATGCCGACTGCGAGCCAGGCCTAATCGCCTAACATCAGTGCCCGGCCTCACTAATGCTCTTCCGGCTAAATGGAAGCAAGTCCCCTCAGTAATGTTCCAACATCTAGTGGAAAGCCTTCCCAGAAGAGTGGAGGCTGTTATAGCAGCAAAGGGAGGACCAACTCCATATTAATGCCCATGATTTTGGAAAGAGATGTTTAAGCAGGTGTCCACATGCTTTTGTATGTAGTGTATCACCATACTAGCAACCCAGACACTGTCACTATAACACATCCCCACACTGTCAACCCAGTCTCTGTCATAACTTAATCCCAATCTAGCAACCCAGTCTGCGTCATAACAAATCACCACAATGGCATAGATCCCAGTCACTGTCACAGTACACTACCAATCTGGCAAGCCAGTCAATGACATATAATATACCCAATCTGGCAACTGATTCCTAAGTGGCAAATATAACTCCTCACCTCTCTACCATGCTGGCTGATATGTGGTGAGCGTTCTGGCACGAAATGGTTACCGTGCATCACCCAAGTGGGTGCCACAATGGATCAGGTGAGCCCTTACTATGTAAAAAGCTTTGATTACCTCACTAGGTAGAAAGTTGCTATATAAATCTAATTAATATGTACATGCAACTGCCAAAATAAAGAAACACTTGAGTAAATGAGGGATACAAAGTATATTGAAAGCAGCAATTAACATCCCATTATGCTTAGGGTCATTTGGTATTTTATTAGGATCACCATTAGCTGTTGCAAAAGCAGCAGCTACTCTTCCTGGGGTCCACACAAAACATGAAACCTGACATAATACAGAACATTAATAGAAAAGAACAGCTCAAGGACAGAACTACATTTTTTTAAAAGGCACACGTAGCCTACATATTAATACATACACACAAACTATATAGGTCAAATAAGAGGCGTTGTGCCGTGAGATGTTGCTTCATCTGTTTTTCGAAACCAGGTTTGTTGTTCATTTGAGCAATATGAGATGGAACGGAGTTCCATGCAATAATAGCTCTATATAATACGGTTCGCGTTCTTGAATATGCATCCATACATATTAGGGTCAGGTATAAAACGCCCAGTTGCCCATTATTTTGGCTAACATGGCTAGAAGAATAAATCTCAGTAAATCTCAATTGGAAAGAGGGGTCTCAAAAGAGGATAGGGGATTTAAAGGGTGCATGTGCCAAGGCACATTGAAGCTGTTCTGGCAGTTCATGGGGGCCCAACTCCCTATTAAGTTTTTCCTTTATTTTGGCAGTTACCTGTATACAATCCAGCATGTCATAACACATAGAAAACCAGTCGCTGTCACTTTAACACATCCCCACTCTAACAACCCAGCCTCTGGTGACTCATCATCCATTACATTTCACACAGCTGGAACAGGAAAGCATTACTCCTGCACAAGGACCATGGAGTTACGAAATGAAACGTGCACACAACAATGTGGATGTGTTAACAGGTTATGCACATACACTCCTAACACATACACATATGCATACAGTGCATACACAATAGTGAACCACATTAAATTACCATGAGAGCATTAAGATACTGGACAGACGTGACAGCTGATCATCAAGTCATATGGATGCCAGAAAGCATGTTCCGGGATTTAGGCCTAAGCGTGTTGGCCAATGACAAGCCAATATTGTGTGTACAAGTAAGTACCCATCTCTGCCATAACCACCTCACATCTCCATTGGGTGAAATTGATTTGGAACAAGTGAGGCTTGCAACAGCAAGCAGCCATTACGGTCTGTCAGTTTCCCTTTACCAATCTGTCCCTATCGTGCTAGTGGGCCTGTTGCCAGGGCAATGGCTTTTGCACCTTCACCCATGGGACCAGGGTGAGCCCCAGAGGACTTCCTCCCCTTCCCCTGTTCTCCTCTGATCTTCTCTTCTCTTCACCTCCATATCTTACACACTAACCTGACTGCACAATACACAGTGGCACGACAAACCGCACAACATCTGCTATGCATGAGAGCTTGCCATAAAGGAACAAAACATAAACTCGCTAGTCTATACATTAGACATACTCTGAGCACAAATATTGTGATAAAAATAAATGCAGTAAAGAGTATGATAAATCACTGCCTTGAAGGCCCAAACTGAGGGTAATCGGGATAGATGGAGACTGATCAAAAACACAGATATGGTGTAATATGCTATACTCTGGAGAATAGATGGCCCATAACAAAACACCTTTTAGTGATTGAGCGCTGTCTGGGCTAGTTGTGTGGAGGAGAGATGAGAAAGTCCAGACTCACCAGTGTTCTGTACTGCTGTTTCTCCTGGCGAAGGGTAGCCACCTCAAGCTTTAGGGCTCGGTTTCTATCCTCCAGAAGGCGGAAGAGGCTGACGTTGTGGGATGAAAGAACTGTGGAGTGCAGGGGAGTAACCTCATGTCTCAGCTGCAAGAGAAGGAGGGAAAGATATACGCTAGCCAGCAGTCTTATCCTGAATCTCCATGCAGGCTTTTGAAAGAGGAAGCTGAATAGGCTTGGGTCTGGTCAGTATTTGAATGGGAGACAACCTGGGGGGAAAAAACAGGGTGGGGTGTTCTAGATTTAGAGGGCCACTAATACAGAGTGACAAACTCCTCCATCTGGTCTAAGGAGACCCCATTGCCAAAGAACAGTGATGGGGACACTGCCCTGCAAAGGGTGCCATCCCTTAAACCAAGGACATAATAAATGCCATACCCCAAATGAACGTTTTTAGCATCCCCCAGTGCTACAGTGCACATTATTTCTGTAAGACAACTGTACAGGAAGACATAGGAGATGAGATGATTTCATAATTGCCAGTCTCACATGATGACATGTGTGCCCAGGCATAGGTCCTCCCCAGGAACTGTCATACAGCAGGTAGGGGACAGGGTTGTGGCTGTGACTGCATGGAACTAGGGATCCAGGGCCAGATTGACGGGACAGCTGACTCAAGGGAACACTAATGCTGCCTCTGTCCCTGTCTGCTGAAATTAGCCACGCTCCAGTGGACACGTCTCCCCCATGACTCTAAACACTCCATCCCCTCAGGGTGGGAGGGAGGTGTGTGTGTGTGTGTGTGTGTGTGTGTGTGTGTTTGTGTGTGTGTGTGTGTGTGTGTGTGTGTTAATGGTAGTTGATGAGCAAACAGATATATCCCTCAGACCCGTTCACCCCACACACAGCTCTGTGGAAGGAAAAAGGGAGAGGGCCGGCCGGGCCGAAAAGACATCCAGGCCTCTCACAAAGCATTATGGGGGAATGATATAGGGCTGAAAGTTGGTCAGCTGCAGTTTGAAATCCCTAGTGAGGTGTAGTGCTCCTGTTGAGCCCCTAAGCGAGGCACTTAGCCGGCTCAGGCACTCCAATATCTAGAGATATAAAAAGCAACGTATCCACCTAGACAAAAGCAACCTGTAGAGCACTACTTTGAAAGCCTCCCTGTACGATGTAATGGCTCTGTCTTCCTTTTCTGTTTCATGCCCACTCTTCTGTGATACATCTTTCTCTTTGAAATGTTTAATGACCATAGTGTATAATGAGAACAATGTGTCTGAAAGACAAGCTTGTCAGAATATCCATTTAGTCTCTCTAAAAGCTTTTCAGATGAATAGCTTTGGTCCCTCAGTGACCTCTGATCAGAAGGTCTTCCAACCACATGAACCAAGTCACGAAAACACCAAGAGCCAAGACCACAGGTATGTGTTTTATTTGGGCTATTTGTTATTTAATTCCTAGGATATGAATGTGTTTGGGATCTTAAACTGAACCATCCAGGGGAGGATTTCCTAATCCTGACATACACACACGCTGCTGTGCAAATCACTAACACTTACCATTGGAAGACTGTTTGTCAACCATCCAGCTGGTACCCACACACAACAGCCCCTCTGACAGATAGACCAACAGCCAACCAACACCAACCAGGAAACCAGGCAGGAAGCCAGCCAGACAAACCTGCGGATAAGCCAACCAGCCTATATAGCAGAAAAGTGGCAGATGGACACATACGCGAGACATCTGATTCACAAGCCATTAAGACCAGAGAGAGGGTCGTTCCATGTCTTTTCAGCAAGCCATGACGCCCCCAATCTCAGATTGTTCTGAAATTGTTTCTGTAGTTATAAACGAAGAAGATTAACATTCAAGCAACATTATTTTGTTGCAATGTATTTGATCTCTGAGAAATTAAGCTAATTGACTGCACTGAAATTGGCCACTTTAAATGATAGGATTCAAATATTCAATAAATATTGTACATAACATCTGATTTGGACTCCCGAAATTCTAACAATGAGTAAGATATAAGGATTCCAAAGAAAGCCACCCACGGACCCAATTCTGTCACCCCCAGCCTCGAACTCAGGCCCTGTGTGTAGATAACTGCCCATCTATCGCCATGTACCTGTTGTTGTTGTCTTAGCTGTTTACCCGTTGTTGTCTCACCAGTTGTTGTCTTAGCTCTCCCAATCAACACCTGTGATTGCTTTATGCCTATCTCTAATGTCAATATACCTTGTATACTGTTGTTTAGGGTAGCTCTCATTGTTTTATTTTACTGCTGAGCCCCGAGTCCTGCTCAACATGCCTCAGATAGCCCCCTTGTCCCACCCCCCACACATGCGGAGACCACACCTAGCTTAACTGGTGCCTCCAGAGATGCAACCCCTCTCATCATCACACAAACCCTAGATTTACCCCCACTGTACTAGGACCCTACCATACCCTTGTCTGTACACTATGCCCTGAATCTATCCTACAACGCCCAGAAATCTGCTCCTTTAAATCTATGTTCCCAAAGCACTAAACGATCAGTTCATTAGCCTTTAGCCATACCCTCATCCTACTCCTCCTCTGTTCCTCTGGTGATGTAGAGGTTAACCCAGGCCCTGTGTGTCCCCAGGCACTCTCATTTGTTGACTTCTGCAACCGTAAAAGCCTTGGGTTCATACATGTTAACATCATGTATCGCAAAATTTGCTTTACTGCTTTAGCACACTCCGCAAACCCTGATATCCTAGATGTGCCTAAATCCTGGCCTAGGAAGGCCACCAAAATTTCTGATATTTCCATCCCCAATTACAACATTTCCGTCAAGACAGAACTGCTAAAGGGGGCGGAATTGCAATCTACTGTAGAGATTGCCTGCAGAGTTCTGTCATACTATCCAGGTCGATGCCCAAACAGTTCGAGCTTCTACTTTTAAAGATCCATCTCTCCAGAAATAAGTCCCTCACAATTTCCGCTTGTTATAGACCCCCCTCAGCTCCCAGCTGTGCCCCCCATCTATCGTCAGAGTTCGTACTGCTAGGTGACCTAAATTGGGATATGCTTAACACCCCGGACGTACTACAATCTAAACTAGATGAACTCAATCTCACACAAACTATCAAGGAACCTACTAGGTACAACCCCAAATCCGTAAACATGGGCACCCTCATAGATATCATCCTGACCTACTTGCCCTCTAAATACACCTCTGCTGTTTTCAACCAAGATCTCAGCGATCACTGCCTCATTGCCTGCCTCCGTGGTCAAACGGCCAACCCTCATCACTATCAAACGCTCCCTAAAACACTTCTAATCAACCTGGCCCGGTTATCCTGGAAGGATATTGACCTCATCCCATCAGTAGAGGATGCCTGGTTATTCTTTAAAAGTGCTTTCCTCACAATCTTAAATAAGCAAGCCCCTTTCAAAAAATGTAGAACTAAGAACAGATATAGCCCTTGGTTCACTACAGATTTGACATCCCTTGACCAGCACAAAAACACCCTGTGTCGTTAGTCCCCGCGAAATGCAACCTTTCAGGGAAGTCAGGAACCAATACACACAGTCAGTTAGGAAAGCAAAGATTTTTCAAACAGAAAGTTGCATCCTGCAGCGCTAATTCCAAAAAGTTTTGGGACACCGTAAAGTCCATGGAGAATAAGAGTACCTCCTCCCAGCTGCCCACTGCACTGAGACTTGGAAACACTGTCACCAATGATAAATACCCGATAATCAAGAATTTCAATAAGCATTTCTCTACGGCTGGCCATGCTTTTCACCTGGCTACCCCAACCCCAGCCAATAGCTCTGCACCCCCCGAAGCAACTGGCCCAAGCCAATTCTCCGCTATGCAATCTGGTTTCCATGCTGGTGACCTCAGCGACACACAAGGTCCTAAACAATATCATCACCGCCATCGATAAAAGACAGTACTGTGCAGCCATCTTCATCGACCTGGCCAAGGCTTTCGACTCTGTCAATCACTGTATTCTTATCGGCAGACTCAACAGCCTTGGTTTCTCTAATGACTGCCTCGCCTGGTTCACTAACTACTCCTCAGACAGAGTTCAGTGTGTCAAATGGGAAGGCCTGTTGTCCGGCAGTCTCTCTGGGGCTGCCACAGTGTTCAATTCTTGGGCCGACTCTTCTCTGTATATATCAATGACGTCGCACTTGCTGCGGGTGATTCTTTGATCCACCTCTACGCAGACGACACCATTCTGTATACATCTGGCCCTTCTTTGGACACTGTGTTAACAAACCTCCAAACAAGCTTCAGCGCCATACAACACTCCTTCAGTGGCCTCCAATTGCTCTTAAATGCTAGTAAAATAAATGCATGCTCTTCAACCGATAGCTGCCCGCACCTGCCCGCCCGACTAGCATCACTACTCTGGACGGTTCTGAATATGTGGACATCTATGTATACCTAGGTGTCTGGCTAGACTGTAAACTCTCCTTCCAGACTCACATTAAGCATCTCCAATCCAAAGTTAAATCTAGAATCGACTTCCTATTTCGCAAACAAAGCATCCTTCACTCATGCTGCCAAACATACCCTCGTAAAACTGACTATCCTACCGATCCTTGACTTTGGCGATGTCATTTACAAAATAGCCTCCAACACTCTACTCAGCAAATTGGATTCAGTCTATCACAGTGACATCTGTTTTGTCACCAAAGCCCCATATACTACCCACCACTGCGACCTGAATTCTCTTGTTGGCTGGTCCTCGCTACATATTCGTCGCCAAACCCACTGGCTTCAGATCATCTATAAGTCTTTGCTAGGCAAAGCTCTGCCTTATCTCAGCTCACTGGTCACCATAGTAACACCCATCCATAGCACGCACTCCAGCAGGTATATTTCACTGGTCATCCCCAAAGCTAACACTTTTTTGGCCGCCTTTCTTTCCAGTTCTCTGCTGCCAATGTCTGGAACGAATTGCAAAAATCACTGAAGTTGGAGACATATCTCCCTCACTAACTTTAAGCGTCAGCTGTCAGAGCAGTTTACCGATCATTGCAGCTGTGCACAGTTCATCTGTAAATAGCCCATCCAACCAACTACCTACCTCATCCCCATATTTGTTTTTCTGCTCTTTTGCAAACCAGTATTTCTACTTGCACATCCTCATCCGCAGCTATATCACTCCAGTGTAAATTGCTCAATTGTAATTACTTCACCACTATGGCCTATTTATTGCCTTACCTCCTTACTTAATTTGCATACACTGTATACATATTTTTCTATTGTGTTATTGACTTGTTTGTTTATCCCATGTGTAACTCTGTGTTGTTGTTTTTGTCGCACTGCTTTGCTTTATCTTGGCCAGGTCGCAGTTGTAAATGAGAACTTATTCTCGACTGGCCTACCTGGTTAAATAAAGGTGAAATAAAAATTAAATAAAAATGTTTTTTCCCCTGTTCAGAGAAATGTGTAATTTAAGTTGTTATGTTTAGGTCCCATCCTACATCCTGATATGACCAGATTCTGACCAAAGATGGTGCTGTACCTGCTATTAGGTATGATTTTGTTTATTCCCCACCCCCCCACCCTAAATGTTATAGGGATAGTTCACCCAAATTACAAAATTATATATTGATTTCCTTACCTTGTAAGCAGTCTATGGACAAGGTACAACAGCACCCCATGCTTTGATTTAGTTTACCTGGACACTGTTTCAAATGTATGTCTATATAAGTATGTTCACGCTTCATATCCAAATCCTCTCAGGTAACATGCACAATCCATTTTTAAATACTTTGGGATGATTTGAACATTAAGTGTAACAATGCAAATATAGGTACCATTAACTTGCATTGGATTTGTGCCACAAATGCTAAAGAAGTTTGAGGCAGTGGACAACAAAACCAAAGCAGGGGTTGCTATCAAACCTTGTCCATAGACTGCATACAGGATAAGGAAACCAATATGTCATACACCCAATCAGAAAATCAGCCAGCCAGGCTGGAAGAAACAGGCTTCAAAGACCATTCAGATAGCCAGATATTCTAACCATGATTTTTAGCTAGCAGTGAATGTAGCCAGATGCTTTGACACAACGCCAGGCAGCCATTCTACCACTAGCCCAACTACTTCAGAGAGATAACTAGTCTACCAATTAGCCCAAATATTATTGGAAGTCTCTCAACATCCCTATGAGAAGCTAGAAGCCTGAACTATTCTGTCCATCACGCAGAGGTTGATTTTGGAGGAACTAAAGTGCTATCAAGGCATTCATGAATCTGATTGTGTCCCAAACGGCACCCTATTCCAAATATTGCACTACTTTTGACTAGAGCCCAAGTAGTGCAGTATATCGGGATAAGGGTATCATTTGGGACATAGCCTGTGATGGTTGTAATGAAGTGAAACCCAGCGAAAGCCAACCTCAGCGCAGATGGACTGGAATGGAGTGAGTTGGAAAAAACCTGAGGTCTGTTAGCCGCAACATCCAATGTGCTAAATGTCAACCTCAATAACGCCACCTTTAGCACCCACTGTGACCTTGACACACTACTATACTAACACAGCCTGTGGGGGCGTTCTCTCTCTCACTCTCTATCCATTTCTTATCTTTTGAAAGCAATACCAACTAGTCACATGCTACCACACACAGATATTCACTCCGAGTCATCACACACTCAATGGCTTCGTCCACAAAAATTATATTTTTACCTGGTCAAATCTGCTCAGGTATATTCAACTCTGCTTTACCTACCCAGTTCCACCCATCCTACCTCCCATGAGGAAGCCTCACCCAGCCTATACTCTTCCCACTCCCTCACAGCCCATGCCAATTCCTGCTGGCACCAGCCAACCCAGTTAAATGGCATATGGCACTGGCAAACTCCACACTGCCTTGCCCTGCCATGGCTAGCTCCATTTAGCCCTAGACAGAAGCACAAAAGCCTGCACGGTCCTACAGACTAACATGTTTAGACCCATGCATGTAGCCTAGCCAAGCTCTCCACAGGCCTTCCCAGCTCCATGGCGCCATGGCCCTGTCTAATGTAGCTACTCAGCCTGGCCCAGCCTAGGCTAGAGTGTTTCCGCTGCAGTCCCAGCCATAGCAGTTTTCATAACAGCAGAGTAGAGCTGAGGAGGGGCTCACAGCAGACACGTCGCTCTCTCGGCAACACAGAAGTATCGCCCACGCAAACAAGTCAATGGGCAACCGTGTACAAATCACAAACACACACACGTAAGCGTGCTAGCACACACACACCTGGTTAGTCGTGATATATTCCTCTTCAGTGGATTGAAGAGGGAAGTCACGGATAACATCTGGTTTATGATGCAAGTGCAACTATGTACATAGTCAATGAACACTGGTCACTTGAATAATGTTTACATACTGTTTTACCCAGTTTATATGTATATACAGTATTCTAGTCAAGGCTAATCCTATATAACTACTGCTGCACAGAACCTTTCTATTCATATACTGGCCATACTGTCTTCACACGCCATTATAAACACTACATGACCAAAAGTATGTGGACACCTGCTTGTCAAACATCTAATTCCAAAATCATGGGCATTAATATGGAGTTGGTTCCCCCTTTGCTGCTATAACAGCCTCCACAATTTCTAGAAAGGCTTTCCACTAGATGTTGGAACATTGCTGGAAGAGCATTAGTGAGGTCGGGCCCTGATGTTGGGCGATTAGGCCTGGCTCTCAGTCTGCGTTCCAATTCATTTCAAAGGTGTTCGATAGGGTTGAGATCAGGGCTCTGTGCAGGCCAGTCGAGTTCTTCCACACCGATCTCGACAAACAATTTCTGTATGGACCTCGCTTTGTTCACGGAGGCATTGTCATGCTGAAACGGGAAAGGGCCATCTTCCCCAAACTGTTTCCACAAAGTTAGAAGCACTGATCTTTCTAGAATTTCATTGTAGGTTGTAGCGTTAAGATTTCCCTTCACTGGAACTAAGGGGCCTAGCTCGAATGATGAAAAACGGCCCCAGACCATTATTCCTCCTCCAAACTTTTTTTATTGTTGTATTTTACCCCCTTTTTCTCCCTAATTTCATGATATCCAATTGCGATCTTGTCTCATCGCTGCTCGGGAGAGACTAAGATCAAGTCATGCGTCCCCCAAAATATGATCCACCAAACCGCGGTTCTTAACACCTGCCCACTTAACCCAAAAGCCAGCCGCACCAATGTGTCTGAGGAAACACCGTTCGACTGACAACTGCTAGAGCGCGATGAGCCAAGTAAACGCTGGGTCAATTGTATGCCGCCCTATGGGACTCCCGGGTATGGCCAGTTGTGACACAATCTGGGATCGAACCCGGGTCTGTAGTGATGCCTCAAGCACTCTGGAGGCCTCCACCAAACTTTAGAGTTGGCACTATGCATTCAGGCAGGTAGCGTTCTTCTGGCATCTGCCAAACCCAGATTCATCCGTCGGACTGCCAGATGGTGAAGCGTGACTCATCACTCGAGAGAAAGCATTTCCACTGCTTCAGAGTCCAATGACAGCAAGCTTTACACCGCTCCAGCCGACACTTGGCATTGCGCATGGTGATCTTAGGCTTGTGTGCGGCTGCTCAGCCATGGAAACCCATTTCATGAAGCTCCCTACGAACAGTTCTTGTGCCGACGTTGCTTCCAGAGGAAGTTTGGAACTCGGTAGTGAGTGTTGCAACTGACGACAGACAATTTTTATGCGCTGGGCGCTTCTGCACTCGGCGGTCCCGTTCTGTGTGCTTGTGTTGCCTACCACTTCGCGGCTGAGCCGTTGTTGCTCCTAGATGTTTCCACTTCACACTAACAGCACTTACAGTTGACCGGGGCAGAAATTTGACTAGCTGACTTGTTGGAAAGGTGGCATCCTATGACGGTGCCACGTTGAAAGTCACTGAGCTCTTCAGTAACACCATTCTACTGCCAATGGTTGTCTATGGAGATTGCATGGCTGTGTGTTCAATTTTATACACCTGTCAGCAACGGGTGTGGCTGAAATAGCCGAATTCCCTAATTTGAAGGGGTGTCCACATATTTATTTGTGTACAGTGTACATACTGTATATATTTATATTCCGGACTCTGACATTACCCGTGCTGATATTTCTTAGTTCATTTATTTTTCAGATTTGTGTGTATTGTTTTATACTGTTATGTATAAATGCACTGTTGGAGTTAGAAACATAAGCATTTCCCTGTGCCTGCGATAAAATCTGCAAAATATGTGACCAATACATTTTGATTCTGATTTGTGTGTGTGCGTGTGTGTGTAGTGTAACCAAGCATGTATATGCCTATGCTTTTTCAGAAATGTGTATGCTGCATTTTGCTAAGGAATATGGCAATAACAATTCCCGCTGAGACAGTGGCACAACACTAGTGGTGCAGAGGGTAAAAAAGCTCCATACCTCAAAGGCAGTTCCCCCTTTGTGTCAAAACGACTGTATCCTCCCTCTCATCACCGGCTGGCAGGGCTGACACCCCAGTGGTGTGTGTGTGTGCCTACGAGTGTGTGCAGCGTGAGCGTTCCGCAGACTTAATGGTTGGTCCAGTCTGCAGCTTGTAGCCGAACGGAGAGCCAAAAGACAGACAGTGAGAGAGCCTCTCAGCCCTCTCAGAGGAAAACTCAAGCAACAACACACCCTCCGAGAGTCAGATACACACTAGTGCTCTCTAACACACACACCATTTCTGTCACTTGCTTATGTTCCCGCTCTCTCTCGCGCTCTCTCCTCCTTAGTAGCTCTCTCAGGTTCTCTACCACGACACTCACTATCTCCCTCCCTCCCTCCCTCACCTACTCTACTTCTCCATCTCTCTTTCTCTCGCTCCCTTCCCTCTCTCACAGATGCACGCACATGCTCAGTGCAGTCCACATCCCTCCTCTTCATCCCAGTCACAAGAATTCACAGACACAAACCCACTGAAGTGTGTGAGCATTCATATCATTGGCCTGTGTAAATGATTGCATCATGGATGAGCGTTTCCTTTACACGCATCTCCTACCTGCAGCCGTCCCTGAGCAGCCCTCACACCCGTCTCGCTCTCACCATCTCTCTCTCTCTTTCTAAAACAGAGAAATGCATGACCTGAGCCCACTGCGTCAATGGATTCCTCCCCTGGTACACATAACCTTGCTCAATGCTCCTTTTTCCATCCTCTTAGCCATGATTCATCATCCTTTCTCCCCTCCCATTCAAACACTGACATAAATCCCTCACTTTTTAATCTCGATTCCTTTATGCATTTATTTCTTAACTGCTACGTAACCTCTAAAAGACACTTATACTAAAGTACTGGAGGACAAGGACCAATGGAAAAAACAAAACCCCCAGGACAGACCAATCAAAACGAACTGTCACATTGACAGACCAATAAGCATCAGTGCCCTCTCAGCCCTCCCCAATCCCAGATCATACCTCTAAAAGCAGTGGTGTTTTTAGGGAGATTACAAAATAACAGCTGCAGGTATTGGTTAGCAGATCTCTATGTACAGGGATGGAGAGGGAGAGGAAAAAACTCAATCTCCTCCATTATGTTGCCTAGCAACACCAACTGCTTTGAGTGTACACACTATCTCCCTCTCTCGCTCTTTCTCTCTGTCCTTAGATACAGTTCTTTATAAGCCAGTTGGTTTTCAGGCACAATGCAAAACCTAGGTGGGATTGGACAGCCAAAATCCAACCACTCCCTTCAAAATGTAAATGAGTCTGAGGAAGCAAGGTGCCATTTGACAAGACATTCTGGCCACACCCACTAAAGATGCTAATAACACGTCAACATGGATTTCACCCTTTTTCTTCCTCTGATTGGTGAATCCAGACACTGCTTTTTACCATAGAGTCATTGGTGTTTTCAGAGAACTATGCTGTCCTCTCCTGGACACATTGACAATTGATTTATAGTACAACATATGAACAGATGGACCTTTAACAAGGATATGCATACAAAAGCAAGGTCAGAAGGCCAAAAGTGAGCTCACGTGGGTGGAACCTTACCTTCCCTTGGACCTGCAGGTGATGGGAGTTCCTGGCAGCGATGATTGACAGCTGTCTCTGGATCCACAGCAGCTCTGAGTGAGACTGTCTCAGAAGCTCCTCAATGTCACTTGACCTGTGACCTCGCATGATGTCCTGGCAGTCTGGCACACACACACATCGTAAATCACAAAGAGACACAGAGATGGATGCTGTAAAAAAAAAAAAACGCGCAGGCACACTACAAATTTAGACTTTGTGTATTTAAAAACATACTCATGCTCACACATATGCACACTGTACTCACATTACAAACACAATACGGCTTCATCCCTGGATTAGGTGTAAATCCAATGACCTGGTGCTCAAGCCTTTCACCTCCCTGTAACATAGATACCTGTCCATAGTTTACCAGTGCTGCTGCCATGCATCCAGAGTTCCCTGGCTATCCCCACAACAGGCCGCTTCTGCTGCTCGCTGCGCCCACTCATTGACTGACTGATGGTGTATGCGTGTGTGTGTGTGTGTGTGTGTGTGTGTGTGTGTGTGTACAGAGACAGAGGCAGGCTGGGATTATTAATGTGTTCTCCAGTCCGTTACATAAGAGGGAGCAGGGGGATTATTGTATCACAGCACTACAATGACAGGAGGAGCCGCTGGAGCCAGGTCAGCTTTTATCAGCCACAACTAAATCTTCCTCTCCATACCTCCACTCTGCACCTGTCCTCCTCCTTCCATCCACTCACTGTCATTAGCCATCACAAACACAATTGTATGGTGACTGATGGGGTTAAGGGGGTTAAATAAGCAATTAGGCCCGAGGGAGTGTGGTATATTTAAGCAAAAAGACACGAGGTGTGGTATATTGCCAATATACTGCAAATAATAGCAATAAGGCAGCTTGGGGGGTTGTGGTATGTGGGCAATTTACCACTTCTCAGGGTTGTATACCACACCTCCTCATGCCTTATTGCTTAAGTATACCATGGCTAAGGGTTGTTCTTAGGCACAACTCTAATACTGCTTAGATCCCGGGGAGAATTAAACAGATTAGGCTACAAAAACCCCAGGAAACATGATGATATGGAAGATTCTCACGCAGGTTTTATATAATCAGTACTCAGATGCTCCTTGGCTTAATCTCAAAATAATGGTTTATTTTATTGTTGATAATAGACTACGGTTCTCTACAATAGCTGTTCAAAATGAGAAATGTAATTTATCTGCCTAAATGCTAAAGTACTGTATGTATTGTGGTCAGCACTTTTTTCCCCACTACCACAAGGACAACACTATATGGCAACATGGTGTCACAATTTCTGAGAATTTTAATTCCAGGTCCTAACTTTGATTGATTGCACAGATAGCACTGAAATACTGCTCTTATTCATACACATTCACATCCTCAGACGTTCCCATTAACTTTTTTTTCTCTCCAGCTGCTGGGGTTTCTTACAGCAGGGCTTTAACCTACCTGGTGAAAAAGCAAACATCAGTCTATGCATTCACCCCATTAGTCATTTAGAACATTTCCATGTTCTAATTTCTCACTGAATAATGACATTCTATCATTTGACTCTTTAGCCTAGAATAGATGCCAATATTTTGTGGCTTTAAAAAAAGGTGCTTTAGAGGAGAGCTGTCCTGTTATCCCAAACCAAAGCAGACTGCCTTCCCTTTAAACCTTGAACATGCACGCACGCACGCACACACACACACACACACACTGCACACTCGTGCATGCACGCAAACACACATATTCTGCCAAATTCATACACACCTCACAGCTTCTTAAATGACTCACCTTGGAGAGCTTTTGTATTGCTGCCGGGAGAAGAAGAAACAGAGAGCTCTGGGTTGTTTTCAAACGGCAGGAAATTAAATGCGTACCTCATTACATTTCAAATTAGTCCCCATGTTATGCCTGCTGAACACGACCATGGTCTATTGTTGTAGGCATGAGAAATGAATGTCCCCACAGCAACCCAACCCTTGCCCCCTCACAACCCACCAATTAGCACTTGTGTTTTTATTTATAGGCAGGATTTTCACAAAATAGAAAAAACAATGTTACCTACCCCTGAGTCATGTATATTTTGATTCTAAATTTAGATAATAAGAATGGAAATGCAATGATGTTCATACACCACATAGACAAAAGCATGTGTACACCCCTTCAAATTAGTAGATTTGTCTATTTCAGCCGCACCATTTAAATGTTTTATTTTATTTAACTAGGCAAGTCAGTTAAGAACAAATTCTTAATTTCAATGACGGCCTAGGAACAGTGGGTTAACTGCCTGTTCAGGGGCAGAACAACAGATTTGTACCTTGTCAGCTCATGGATTTGAACTTGCAACCTTTCGGTTACTTGTCCAATGCTCTAACCACTAGGCTACCCTGCCGCTGACAGGAGTATAAAATTGAGCACAATGCCATGCAATCTCCATAGACAAACATTGGCACTAGAATGTCTTTACTGAAGAGCTCAGTGAGTTTCAACGTGGCACCGTCATAGGATGCCACCGGTACAACAAGTTATTTCGTCAAATTTGTGCCCTGCTAGAGCTGCCCCGGTTAACTGTAAGTGTTGTTATTGGGAAGTGGAAATGTCTAGGTGCAAAGTGGTGCAAAGTGGTAGGCCACATAAGCTTACAGAACCGGACCACCAATTGCTGAAGCATGTAAAAATCGTATGTCCTCAATTGCAAAACTCACTACCGAGTTCCAAACTGCCTCTGGAAGCACAGTCAGCACAATAACTGTTCGTCGGGAGCTTCATGAAATGGGTTTCCATGGCCAAACACCCGCTCACAAGCTTAATATCAACATGCGCAATGTCAAGCGTCGGCTGGAATGGTGCAAAGCTCACCACCATTGCGGCAGTGGAAACACGTTCTCTGGAGTGACGCTTCATCATCTGGCAGTCCTACGGACAAATCTTGGTTTGTCGGATGCCAGCACCGACTGAAATTTCTGCTATCTTTTATTTCAGCTCATGAAACATGGGACTAATACTTTACATGTTACGTGTATATTTTTTGTTCAGTATAGACATACAAATAATTTCCTCAGAGGATGGATTCCCATGTTTTTTCAAATTGTCTTACCTCAGTGGTAATCAACTCTTTTTCACTATACTCTCTCCTCCCTTCTTTGCTGCAGATGACCCGACATTCCTTGGCAGTGTATTCTTTTGATATCAGTTGGTTTGGTCCTCCTTAGTCATGTAATAAAGGCAGCTGTGTGGCAGAAAGGGCAAATGTAAGAGTATGTAGTGTGCAGATCACTGCGTGTATCCAGCTAAATACAAATGAGTGAATATTTGCATGTCTGAATGTGTCGTGCCTCCAGAGATAACACAGCAGGTTCAGTAGTTTCCATGGTTCCTATGGTGTGTGTTGGTACGTGCTAATGCAGGAGATTCTCATTAGATCTGTATTCTTGAAACACAGCCCAATGTGTTGTCTTTCTCATCCCAGCATTGTTGCACCCGGAGCTGCTTGCTGTGTGGCCATATGGCACATATACAGCAGGAGCAGAAGAGAGGGATGAGAAAATGAGAAAAGGAAAACAGTGACTAGAGGGGAATTTCACCTGTGATCGTAGCCGGTAGAGAAACTGCCCCCATGCCGGTATAACCAGAACTCATGAAGCTTCAGGTCATAGTCAAAGATAGTCATCGTGATCCCTACTGACATCTTCTACAATATCAAAAGTATAGACATGGGCTGTAACAACATTCAGTACAACACACTGGAACAAGTGGCACTTTCAATTATTGTTCATAACACCATGTCCTATTGAAAGCAGAAAGGTTAAACACCTTAAAATTACAAGGATATAGGATGAGAATAGGTTTAATGAGGTGGGGTCTATAAATAGGCACTAGACTTAGCTGCGCAGGTTCTGGCTGTGTCCGTCTCTCCTGGTGAGGACTGCAACACTATAAATACCAGTGGAGGCTGGTTGGAGGAGCTATAGGACAGGCTCATTGTAAATGGAATAAAAGGAAGTGTCAAACATATGGTTCCATTTATTCCATTCCAGCCATTACAATGAGCCTGTCCTCCTATCGCTCCTCCCACCAGCCTCCACAGACAAATACCCTCTCTCCTCCTGTAAGTGTGTTTGGATACATGGGCTAGAGCTGCTGATACCTCTACTACAGAGAGCGAGGGGGTAAGGGAGATGGTTGTGTATAGTGTAAAAGCCAGGACAGGAGCCAGAATGGATAATTGTTCAGCTCCTTTGATTCTTCAGTGACCAACAGAAAAACAGCTTTTCATTGAGGCAGAAGGAGTTGTTAAAGTAAAACAAGGATGAGTAGCAATATCAACCTCACTTTGCTCAAAACATGTTCTAACATTTCTATGAAACAGCAGGATTGACATGAACTATTACAGGAAAACTTTTTTTTAACACTGCTTTATTTTTGCTCTCTCTTGGTTGGCTATCATAGATACTTTTGAAGTGAAAGAACATTGAAAGAGACCCTTTACATATCAGCTGGATTCACTTTAGACAAGTGATGTCATATCTTGCAGACTTGGACAGTGCTGTGGTTAACTTAGTCATTTGTTGTAAGGCACTTGATGAAAACCACAGGCATAATGAAGTGTGTCCTGACACCATTCCCACCTTCCTAAATTAATTCTGACAACTGCAACACTTGGCTAAATTACATCCACTGTGCTGTGAGCTTAGTGTTTTGTGTATGGAAATATAATATTTTAAAACAGGTGCAGTAGTACAACATGATGTTTGTCTCAACTCCGTCAAGCACTCAGTCAGCAATGTCATATCAAGTTCATTATCACAGCTGTTAACAAAATACAGCACAAATAAATAACGAGTAACATCGGATACATGTTCAGGTGACTATAAAAAATACATTCTACAAAAGTTGAAAATATACATTTGCAATGTTCAGTGGTGTAAAGATATTTGATAAAGCTCTGGAGCGCGAAATGTAATAAGAGGCACAAAGAAACAGTCAAACATTCATTGATAGAACACATCTTCAAGTAGGGAGTACATCCAACCAATTCAGGAGAGGGAATACAAACAAACATGTAACTGGGATTTACTGATGCCATTTCAAAGAATACCAGAGGTTATAAGTAAACTGAGCGTAGGCCCTGTGTATCTATTCTCATGGATACCTAAAATCCCCAAAAGGATAGTCAAACAAGGGCAATGACAAGGGTTAGAATTAAGGATAGGAGTTTGGAGAAATAGAAAGGAAATCAATTTTAGGTCTCCACAAGGATAGTAAAACATGCTGTGTGTATGTTTGTTTCTGTCAAAAGTGCATAGTGCATGTCTGGTTGAAAAGGTTTAGGAGTGAAACAGGAGATTCAGCACCACCCTCTGGATGATACTGCAGGTGCAGAGTTGTCTTCTTCCTCAAATGCACAGCAGAAACTCCTCATTGGAGCTTTTACTCACTCCATGAGAGAGGAATCACTTCACCCAGCAAGGCATTAGTGGTCATGGTAGATATTTCAGATGGAAGAATGAGGTTGAGACTGATCATATATTGATCGTTTTTGTTTAAGGTTTTTTTGTGGGGGGGGGGGGGGGGGCTTGGGACACTATGAGACACTCAACCCCATAATAATGGCTAAAACGATGACACTAACAACCCCACCAATAGCAAGATAAAGCATTTTCTGTGAAAAAGAAGAGCTGTCCAGGAAAAGGAGTGGGGAACAAAAGGAAAATTGAATCAGCTGCATTGCCCAAATACATAGTATACAGTCTTTCATTAAAAAAGCAATGAATTAAGAACTAAAAGATAAATGTTAAAAAAAGGAAAAGTTCAGGGCCCTTACTTCCTATAGCCCACAGGCCAGGGGTGGACAGTCTTACGTATAAGTTGCCATAGTAATAAACCGGTCAGTATTTGACTAACAGGACTGCATTTAGAGAGTTAAATGCAAACTGCTATAGGACATGACAGTATTTGTCTACGTGTGTGTTAAATCAGGACAGACAGTGTTTGTCTGTGTAGATCAGTAGTAATTACCTAAGGCTGTGCGGTTGAGGGCAGTTTTAGACCCAGAGACAAACCAACGATAAGTGCGATTACAGCAAGCAGGATCACCACGACTATGGCAATTATGACATACTTCTGCCAAAACAAACAAGAAGCACAATGTTAGGCTTTATGTCAAAATAGTGTGTACTAGGCCAAACATACATTAATAAAAATATTCAAATAATTGTCTGTTTTAATTTCAAGTCACATTTATTTCCAACGGTCATTACAGGTAAACAGCACAAACATCACACAAACAGAGGCAAGGGCCATGGCTAACATTTCACAGTTTGTACACTTCTACAGGCAGTTTGCATAGCAGTTCTGTGCTTAACCTATCGGGAAGCTCTATGGTGTGATACCATCTTCCCTTCATCAAATGTGACGCTAGACTCCTGAGAGATTAGGTTCTCTGTGATAAATCTAATAAAAGCTTCAGGCGTGCGACATTAGCTTCACAGCGTTACAAATGATTGGCTGACCTTGAACGGGACATTAGCTTCATTCACAGTGCTAACTTGAATGGCATGTTCAGTGGCAGCAAGACAAGCTATGGTTATAGTGGCTCATTTGACAGCAGTGGGTTTTGGTTCGTTGGGGACGGCGGTGGTGTTGCTCTTGAAAAGGCTGGGGAAACGGGGGAAAAGTCTTACCCTGCGTGCCGCTTTCTGGTACCGCACTGCCTTCTTGGTTTCCACTTTGGCCACGCCGATGTACTCTGCTGCACTGCTCACGTTCTTCTCTATGTTGTTGATCATCTCCCCCTATTGGACACACAGGACAACACACAGATCACAATACAGGTTTTCCAGGGGATCTTTGAAACCATATTTAAATTCGTATATGCTTTTACATTGACAAATGTGATTATATAGGATAGAGGATTTATACACAAAGCAGTTTTGTTCCAAGACATTTTTCCCTTTGTGACATCCATCTCACCTGAGTCTCCACCAGCATGGCCATGTCAACAAACATCTCGTGGAGCTCCCTGATGCTGGACTCCAGGCGGATGATGTCCTTATGGCGAGACTCGATCTCATTCAGAGCCTGGCGCGTGATCTGGGAGTCGGAGATGATCTGTACAGGGAGGAAGAAGTACAGGTTGAGACATTTATGATGTGGCAAAACAATCCACAAAGCTGTAACCGTGTAGAAGGAAATGAGTGCAATAATTCAATTCACTTTTATACTTACATCTTTTGATTTATTTGTGTAGTGATACACGAGTGTTCTAAGAATATGCCACTCACATCAGAGGTGAAGATGGCAGGATTTTCACTGTGCAGAATCTCCTCCAGCTCCTCATCAGTGGTCACTTTCCCAGCTTCAAGAAAGAAAATTTGTAAAATCAGTTTTCCAATTTAACTACAAGGGCTCACTAACAGCAGACCAGTAACTAAAGAACACACCTCCTGTTCCTCTGGTCACCTGACTACATATATTGCAACCCCTCCCCCACACAACCCTGAAAACCGTTGCTAAGGCAGCACTAAACACAGGTGTCTCCTGTTGCAAGCTCCCCATTCTGTAATCTTAGGGCGTGGCCAGGGTATACCTCCCCCTCTCAGAACACTCCTGTTTGCTGATAAAGATGTACAGCACACAGAAAACAGGTGACTGTCTAGGCTAAGAAGGTAATAATGTTTCTCTCTGTGCGCGCAAACCCAGCACTCACTGATCTCCAGCTGTCTCTGAATCCGTCCTTTGCACCTCTCCCTGAAGGACATCTGGGTCTCGTTGTACACCGTCATGACATCCACAAACCAGCGCATCAGATTTGTGTGCTGAAGGTGGGGAGACAAACGGCACACACAGAGAACTCCATTAGGGTCTATGTCTGAAACAAATGTATTGTAGTTAACATATGGTCCAGTTCTGACCTGGTTTGTCTGGATGCGCTGGTCCACAGAGGCTGTGTTTGCATTCTCATCCTCAGGCAGGCTGTCCTGCATGGCTGCCAACACACAGCAAGGCCCGGTCAGCATGACGCAATATACACCGAGTGTACAAAACATTAGGGCCACCTTCCTAATAGAGTTTCACCCCCTTTTGCCCTCAGAACAGTCGTCAGGGCACGGAATCTACAAGGTCTCAAAAGCATTCCATAGGGATGCTGGCCCATGTTGACGCCAATGCTTCCCACAGTTGTGTCAAGTTGGCTGGATGTCCTTTGGGCGGTGGACCATTCTTGATACACACAGGAAATTGTTGAGTGTGAAAAACCCAGCTGTGTTGCAGTTCTTGACTTACTCAAACTGGTGTGCCTGGCACCTACTAACATCCCCCATTCAAATCTTTTGTCTTGCACATTCACCCTAAATGACACATACACATTGTCTCAATTGCATCAAGGCTTCTTTAACCTGTCTCCTCCCCTTCATCTACAATGATTGATGTGGATTTTTATTTAGTTATTTATTTTATTTCACCTTTATTTAACCAGGTAGGCAAGTTGAGAACAAGTTCTCATTTACAATTGCGACCTAGCCAAGATAAAGCAAAGCAGTTCGACACATACAACGACACAGAATTACACATGGAGTAAAACAAACATACAGTCAATAATACAGTATAAACAAGTCTATATACGATGTGAGCAAATGAGGTGAGATAAGGGAGGTAAAGGCAAAAAGGCCATGGTGGCAAAGTAGATACAATATAGCAAGTAAAACACTGGAATGGTAGATTTGCAATGGGAGAATGTGCAAAGTAGAAATAAAAATAATGGGGGTGCAAAGGAGCAAAATAAATAAATTAATTAAATACAGTAGGGAAAGAGGTAGTTGTTTGGGCTAAATTATAGGTGGGCTATGTACAGGTGCAGTAATCTGTGAGCTGCTCTGACAGTTGGTGCTTAAAGCTAGTGAGGGAGATAAGTGTTTCAAGTTTCAGAGATTTTTGTAGTTCATTCCAGTCATTGGCAGCAGAGAACTGGAAGGAGAGGCGGCCAAAGAAATAATTGGTTTTGGGGGTGACTAGAGAGATATACCTGCTGGAGCGTGTGCTACAGGTGGGAGATGCAATGGTGACCAGCGAGCTGAGATAAGGGGGGACTTTACCTAGCAGGGTCTTGTAGATGACATGGAGCCAGTGGGTTTGGCGACGAGTATGAAGCGAGGGCCAGCCAACGAGAGCGTACAGGTCGCAATGGTGGGTAGTATATGGGGCTTTGGTGACAAAACAGATTGCACTGTGATAGACTGCATCCAATTTGTTGAGTAGGGTATTGGAGGTTATTTTGTAAATGACATCGCCAAAGTCGAGGATTGGTAGGATGGTCAGTTTTACAAGGGTATGTTTGGCAGCATGAGTGAAGGATGCTTTGTTGCGAAATAGGAAGCCAATTCTAGATTTAACTTTGGATTGGAGATGTTTGATATGGGTCTGGAAGGAGAGTTTACAGTCTAACTAGACACCTAAGTATTTGTAGTTGTCCACGTATTCTAAGTCAGAGCCGTCCAGAGTAGTAATGTTGGACAGGCGGGTAGGTACAGGTAGCGATCGGTTGAAGAGCATGCATTTAGTTTTACTTGTATTTAAGAGCAATTGGAGGCCACGGAAGGAGAGTTGTATGGCATTGAAGCTTGCCTGGAGGGTTGTTAACAGTGTCCAAAGAAGGGCCAGAAGTATACAGAATGGTGTCGTCTGCGTAGAGGTGGATCAGATTTAACAGGTAACATCAATAAGAGATCATAGCTTACATCTGGTCAGTCTTTTCCTGGAAAGAGCAGGTGTTCCTAATGTTTTTAACACTCAGTGTATTACCTAATGCACACACACATACTGTATGCATCAATACATTACTTAAACTCCAAACATACACTTGCATATGAAAGCAAACAATTAGTCCAACTTACAAGTGTATGCATCATCTTAACATATTCCCATACATGCAGAGGCAGTTAAGACACACACCTCTACATACCTATATTGTTAGCAGTGGGGGTCAAACTATTCCAGCCATGTGTTTACCTATGACCAGGTGTGCAGAGGGTAGCTTTCCCGTACGTACAGCTACTTTGCAAGTCAAATCTCCCTTATAAACTAAAATCCCTCTGAATTGAGGGAAGTGTTCCCAAACTCATTATATAGTACTCTCTAGTTCTCCCACTTACATATTATTTCATTCATACCCTAGCTTACAGTCTAACTGATTTATTATGAACTCACTTTTTAACTCACTCACCTTCCTAATATTGAGTTTCACCCCTTTTGCCCTCAGAACAGCCGTCAGGGCATGGAATCTACAAGGTCTCAAAAGCATTCCATAGGGATGCTGGCCCATGTTGACTCCAATGCTTCCCACAGTTGTGTCAAGTTGGCTGGATGTCCTTTGGGTGGTGGACCATTCTTGATACACACAGGAAATTGTTGATTTATTATGAACTCACTTTTTAACTTGGCCCGCACTGTGTTGGCATTCCTCTTGATTTCATTGGTGAGCTGCTCCAGTTCATCTTTGGTGCCTGAAGGGAGAAACATGGAGACAGCACATCAAAGGCAGCAAGTGACTGGTCAGAGGTGCCAATTGAAGTCACTACATGCTGCCTTTTACAACTGTTCTGGGAACATCTATAATCTGTTGGTGGCATATTGACCTGGTCTCCCACCACAGTGCTGTATAATATTAATATCATTCAGTCCAATGCAGGCTATTCTGTTGGAGCCATCGTAGAATAAAATGTTCATGCCTAGATATGACTGCAGATTTCTCAATGTGAAATCGACATCCATTTCCATCAGAAAACATATGAAGCATTTAAGCAATAAAAAAAAGATTGTCATCAGCAGCCAAAGGTTGTCTGGCACTTCCTTAATCCAGTAATAACAGATGATTATTAGAAGAAATGGGCAGGCTGGTTGGGCTGGAGTTATAGGCAGTGTTTCCTGCCTGGCTCATTTGTATTTAATATGTGACTTTTCCAGACTGGACAACATCCTGGAGAGGAACCATTTTCATTCAAATGTGGTTTTCCTGTACTTTTCACATTTTAAGACAATTTGTGTGAATGTGTGCAGCTGTGAGGAGGCCATACTCACTCTCCTCAGGGTTGGGGGCAGAGAGGATGGCGCTGTGTTTCTTCAACACTTCATCTACCTGGGAAGAGATCTTATCGATGAGGCCTCGCACCTCCCCCACCTTCCAAACACAACATGTTTCATTAGTTTACACACAACAGAGGCTTTTATAATCAAAACATTGTATTACCCTCACTGAGGGTTACAGTGACATTTGAAAGGAATCAACAGTCAGCAAGAAACAGAATACATTTTTTAACACACATTGGCTAGACTTTGGCAAACAGAGTTAGAGAAGACGCTTGACTATGCAAACTTAAAGCTCCAAGTAGACTACCTGTTTCAAGAAGTCATCCCTGTGGGAATTGTTATCCAATGTGATGGTGCCATCATCATCATCCACATTAAAAGGGTTATTGTTGCTGTTCTGTGAAAATAATTGTCTGATCAGTGGAAGGCCTCTGTAACCAAAGAAAATACTAGGCCTGCCATGCCAATTACATGTTATTTCAGCACCCCATTGTGAAAAATTAACTGCACAGTCCTACCATTGTGAAGTGTAATGCCAGAGGGAGAATAAAATAATTCCTAAAATATAACGTTACTCACATTAGAATAGCCTTAGTTAAAGCTATAAAATGTTTAAAAACAAATATTTTTTAAAAGGACCTTTGGAGTCATAGGCATCAATAACCTTGACCAACCCATTTATAGGAACAAGAAACACAACAGTTAATAATGAATTAAATGTAACATCGACAATAGTAGCTAGGTGTAGGCCCTCATTACACTAACCTACCTGGCTGGCACACGGATTAAAAGGCTAACATATATATATATAGTTATCGTACAGTACACCTGTTGCCATCGAATAAACCGACAATACCAATAGTTCCTTAATTTTATGCTAAAGTTCAATAAAGCCTACAGCTACTGTACTGTAACAGACAAGAGTCGTAGTTGACTCGAAATGACTCGACAGAAACAATTCACATTTTCATGAACAATTTAACTGAAACTTAAAGTGAGAAGGAAAAAGAAACGCAAAGCAGACGTCCTAGTTTCTAGATAGAAATGTTAACTAGTTATTTCCATTCTCTCCGATAGTGATACTCACCGCTGTCAAATCGCCCAGGCGGTCCCTCATCACGCCCTTCAACAACTAATTCGTTCAAAGCATGTGTAAGTAGACTTAAATACCATATAAATTCCTCTCTTGTTTAAATGTTCACGATAATAGTAAACCGTTATTCATTTTAGCAGTTTGTCGATTTTAAAAATAGTTCGCATTCAACAAAAAAGCGCTTTTCAGAGACCCGCGAGACGTTTGGCCACGCCTGCATGAGTGGAGTTCTATTACCTACCTGACGTCAACAGCAGTGAGCTCTACAGGTGACTATAGGGGGTGATAAGTGCCAGAATTAAGCCTCGTGACGCTACCAATATCTTTCATCAAGTCACCAAACATATTTTTTCATAGTGCCAACGACGCGTTCACGTCACGTGACACGTACACGTCATGTACAAGTAGTGTTTAGTAGTGTTCATGTGGTGTAATGTGGCACTGACACATAACGTGTCAGTTTGCTTGTAAGTTTATTATGAAAGATCTTACCATATGTCACATGTTAGTTGAAGTGTCTGTTTTGTTCATTATTAAAGATCTCACCATGAGCGAACGTCTACATGTACATGATTTTGTAAAAAAATATTTTTAATTGCCAGAGTAACCTAATCAATTTCATTTGTCGATTTAGCTAAAATAGGCATATCACCTCAATACACAAATTATTAGGCTAGTTGATATCGCAGCAAGTCACCATTACTGTGTAGATATGCCTATTTCTCAGATCAATACAGACACAAGAGCCTTTTTGTTAGAGGTAGCCCTACTCAGTCTCCAGCGGCACATTAAAAAATGTACTCGGAACTCGGCAATCTTTGACTTCTGACTTCAGTGTATTCAATACAACTGGGAACTCTGTAAAAAAAAGCTCAGACTAGGATTTTTTTGTTGTTGTGAAGGGTCATCCAACTCGAAATTCCAATTCATAAACTCTGACTTCTTTCTCTGACCTGAAAATCACCGATGTCAATCTACTTTCACATATTGTTTGTCCACTCTGATGGCAATTATAGACTGAAAATTGTAATTATGGTGTGTGAAATAGAGAGGAGGTGGGTGCTGTGTGAATGGGAGGTTCTGCATGTCACTTGTTTTCAACAGGCAGTCAGTCTCAGAAGGGGGACTCAAAGAAGGAGACTGCAAAGTCCAGGCGCTGCTGCTCTATTTGTTTTGAGTGTTTGCAGTGCTAGTGTTTTTAGCTAATCTGTGCAACTCACATTATATGCCCAGTATGATAGTTTTCTTGCTCTTTCTTAGCAGATAATGACAACATGACAACAACAGAAGCTTATGTAGTGAAAAGTTGGGAGGGTGGTTGGTAATGGAGGACATCAGGAGGATCCATGTCTGGGTGTTAGGCAGAGCTCCTAGGTCCTGGAGAACATGAGCAGAGTAAAGGGAACAGGGTAGGAGACAGATGTAAACAAGCAAACACACAGGTTACAGGTTTATCAGGTATGTAAAAATACAGTTATTGAATTATTTAATTTAAATGTTTGATTAGACATACAATAATGTTATTGGCAGACAGAAAAGAAAGGATACCTGTCTGTAATGTTTTATGTCAGTGGGGTTGATGAGGGAGGTAAGGGATGGTCCCTGGAAAAGAAAGAGAGATGAGATGAGAGAAACTCCAGGGTGGTGTCATGACCACTGGAGTTATACACCTTAACCGTACCTACATGGAAGCAGCTGTTACAAGACCCAGTGGTTAGCCTTGAGATTGTCTATTTGGAGAAACCCCTGGGCCAGTGTTGGTACTGCTGTTGTTGCCCACCACGAGGAGGCAAATGCAAACAGTTATCATCTAAGGTTTTATATTCACCTTAACTGATGGTGACCCCAGCTAGGAACGAAAGAGCAGCAAGGTTTCCCAGGTCTGCTTTCCTTTTGTCCTTCTTCCAAGCCAAATAATTAACCCGGATAATTAACCCGCACTTGGTCCCCTTGATTCTCCTCCGGTGATTCTCCTTCTGTTTCTCCTGCGTCTTGTCCATATTCAGTCTCACCTTGATTGATAACAGAAATGAATGCAATTATATTTCATATTATTACAAATACATCTCTTATATATCTATTGGAAGGCCAGAAAATAAATTAACAGTGGACAAGAAAATTTACCTGGTCTAAAACCTCCAGCCCATGCCTGAAGGTGGTCCTCGAAGGCGTTCTGATCTGGTTCGACAACTTCCACCACTTCAGGTGGAGTTTCAGTGATCTCAAAGTACGTCATACAGAAATAGCAATAGACAAACACTAAGTCAATCACATGATTTTTATACCACGGTATATGCAATAATTGTATATACAATTGCATTGTTTATCTCAGTTAACAGCTGTGATTCCTGTCCGGAGAGCAGGCAATAGGGTGAGTACTCTGGAGGCCTGGACGCTGCTGTTGTATGCAAAGATAATTACATTTAGATTGTCCTCCCACCATTCCTGGAACCCGTCAAGATACTTGCCCATCCAAACCTGGAGTTCATCCAAACCTGGACTCACCATACATGACACATTCACATTATAAATAACTCACTGAACTATCTATGTCAATTACGAAAAAAAACTAAATTACTGGAGCCCTATGCAAAACAATGCTACAACAACTACATTATTAATCACTAACATGTAAGCTAACATTGACTGAAACTAACTAGCCTAGAGCTAACTAACACTTAGCCAAGCTAAATTTGGTTAGCATCAAGCTAGCGAACTGTTAAACGCTATTTTCGTACAAATATTAACACTAACACAATTTATTGTGACATCAAATATTTACATATATTACCAAAAGTAAACTGATCCTTTGCTCATACAAAATAAAAATAATTGGATCTAAAACATTGTTGAAAAAAATACAGAAAGTTCGGACGCCATCTGAATCCCTTCTCTTACATGTAAACCATTAGCAACCTAGCCAAACTCCATTACTTACAATGGGGAAAATACCAAACAGTTTTTCACTCAGCTAAAATTCCTTTCAATTGCCTTCAAACATCACCAAAGTCATGGACTATGTTATTACTGTGCCTTGCAAAAGTATTCATCCCCTTGGCGTTTTTCCTCTTTTGTTGTAATTGAAATGGATTTTTATTGGATTTCATGTAATGGACCTACATAAAATAGTCCAAATTGGTGAAGTGAAAATGAAAAAAATAACTTAATTCAAAAAAATTAAAAACGGAAAAGTAGTGAGTGCATATGAATTCACGCCCTTTGCTATGAAGCCCCTAAATAATTTCCTTCAGAAGTCACATAATTAGTTAAAAAAAAGTCCACCTGTGTGCAATCTAAGTGTCACATGATCTCAGTATATATACACCTGTTCTGAAAGGCCCCAGAGTCTGTAACACCACTCAGCTACCGGACGTGCTACCTGTCCCAGACCTGCTGTTTTCAACTCTCTAGAGACAGCAGGAGCTGTAGAGATACTCTGAATGATCAGCTATGAAAAGCCAACTGACAGTTACTCCTGAGGTGCTGACCTGTTGCACCCTCGACAACAACTGTGATTATTATTATTTGACTTTGCTGGTCATCTTTGAACATTTGAACATCTTGGTCATGTTCTGTTATAATCTCCACCCGACACAGTCAGAAGAGGACTGGCCACCCCTCATAGCCTGGTTCCTCTTTAGGCTTCTTCCTAGGTTCTGGCCTTTCTAGGGAGTTTTTCCTAGCCACTGTGCTTTTACACCTGCATTGCTTGCTGTTTGGGGTTTTAGGCTGGGTTTCCGTACAGCACTTGGTAACATCAGTTGATGTAAGAAGGGCTTTATTAATACATTTCATTTGATTGATAAGCAAGGGGCACCGCCAAGCAAGCGGCACCATGAAGACCAAGGAACTCTCCAAACAGATCAGGGACAAAGTTGTGGAGAAGTACAGATCAGGGTTGGGTTATCTGGACTATCTGTCTATAGGACCACTTTAAGCCGTACACTCCACACCACTGGGCTTCATGGAAGTGTGGCCAAAAAAAAGTCATTGCTTTTCGTCAAAAGGCATGTGGGAGACTCCCCAAACATATGGAAGAAGGTACTCTGGTCAAATGAGACTAAAATTGAGCTATTCGGTATTCAAGGAAAACGCTATGTCTGGCGCAAACCCAACACTTCTCATCACCCCGAGAACACCATCCCCAGTGAAGCACGGTGGTGGCAGAATCATGCTGTGGGGATGTTTTTCATTGGCAGGGACTGGGAAACTGGCCAGAATTAAAGGAATGATGGATGGCGCTAAATAGGGAAATTCTTGAGGGGAAACTTGTTTCAGTCTTCCATAGATTTGAGACTGGGACAAAGGTTCACCTTCCAGCAGGACAATGACCCTAAGCATACTGCTAAAGCAATGCTCAAGTGGACGAGATCAGGACGAGATAATTTCCGGTCACAACTTGCAGACTTGTTTACGTGTTGCTGTGCGTTTTGTTGTCAACCTTACTTTGCTACCTGACAACTTTACGGTTTTTACTTTTTAATTACTGTTCATATTTTTTAGGTTTTCCCTCACTCAACTTTTTTTCATTCAACTTTTTCACTCCGGACGCTTTATCTGGACATGGTTCATCAGGACTTCCAACAGTCGAAGCTAAGTAGTAACATTAACATGATGCCTTCTAATTGCAGTCGCTGTACTCATAATATACATGAGAACGATTGCCTTACGCCGAGGATAGCTGTGCTGCAAGCCCAGCTTCAGACGTCATCGTTAGGCAAGGGTCATTTCAGTGTAGGAAAGGATGAAACAGTGTTTGTGCCACCAGTAAGTCCAGATAGTAACGTTAGTATAAATCCTTTCTAAAACTGTTTAAATGATGTCTGTGAGTGTAACAGAACTCATATGGCAGGCGAAAACCTGAGAAAAATCCAACCAGGAAGTGGGAAATCTGAGGTTTGTAGTTTTTCAACAAATTTTCATACAAGTGTTATACATCATAGCCTGGTTCCTCTCTAGGTTTCTTCCTATGTTTTAGCCTTTCTAGAGAGTTTTTCCTAGCCACGGTGCTTCTACACCTGCATTGCTTGCTGTTTTGGGTTTTAGGCTGGGTTTCTGTACAGCACTTTGAGATATCAGCTGATGTAAGAAGGGCTATATAAATACATACAGTTTAGGGGGAAACATTTAAATGTCTTGGAATGGCCTAGTCAAAGCCCAGACCTCAATCCAATTCAGAATCTGTGGTATGGCTTAAAGATTGCTGTACACCAGTGGAAACCATCTAGCTTGAAGAATGGGCAAAAATCCTAGTGGCTAGATGTGCCAAGCTTATAAACATACCCCAAGATATTTGCAGCTGTAATTGCTGCAAAAGGTGACTCTACAAAGTATTGACTTTGGGGGGGTGAATAGTTATGCACGCTCAAATGTTTTTTTTTGTCTGGTTTGTTTCACAAAACAAATCATTTTTGCATCTTCAAAGTGTTAGGCATGTTGTGTCAATCAAATGATACAAACCCCCCAAAATCAATTTTAATTCCAGGTTGTAATGCAACAAAATATGAAAAATGCAAAGGGATTGAATACTTTCACAAGCCACTGTAACCATGTTACCTCAATATTCTCAGTCATATTGCACATCTACACACTACATAACTGAATTAATAGGGTAAATTGATGAGATGGAGTTGTTAGTTTTCAGTAGTAGTCATTCTCCAAGATTGAAGAAGAAACCTCCAAGACATCACCATCTCACTAACATACGCCATTGACATCACAGCTCCCCCTAGCGGTAGTAATCATATACATACATTTCATGTAAATACCTGGGAGGCCTAGAAAATTATACAAGGGATGGTTCAATAAAATAAAACATAAAAAGTATGACCTTACGTGTGTGTCATATACACATGGCATATACTTGGGTACCACCTTGACATCTCTGATCTGCTTGCCTCAATAAATTAATGTCAGAACGTTGGTAGCCAGGATTAGCTATTTGTATCCTAATAATTGGATAACGGTGCAAGTAAGACACGCTCTCTTTTGTTTGCATGTGAGCATGTGTTTTTCTTGTCTGTCCTGTCAATGTTGAGTGGTCACACATGCCTCAGCACACATAGAATGTTCCTTTGCCTGCTTGCAAACATGTGCTAAAAGTGGGGATATTCCTTAGTATTTCTGATCATCTTAACTCCCCACTACCAATTATGTTTTTTTTTAAAAAAGGAAACCATAGAACCACCATTGCAATATAGGCCTACACTCAGATAAAAAAGGTGTTATTTATAAACTAAAAGGATTTTTCCGCTGTCCCCATGGGATAAACTATTTTGGTTCCAGGGAAGAATTCTTTCTGTGTCTCGATAGAACCTGTTTTGGGCTCCATTCCACAGAGGGTTCTACCTGGAACCAAAAAAAGTGTTCTCCTTTGGGGAAGGCCAAAGGACCCTGCTGGAACCCCTTTCTCAAGAATGTACTCAACAAGTTTACCCTGTTTCATGCTGTACTCAAACATCTGCCTGGTATTCAGGATAACACACAAAATATCACCACCACCTTAAGGTTTTCGTCAACCTCTGCTCAGACTTAAATAGCAGTGTTCCAAGAACCTCCACCCAGGGGTGACTGTAGGATCTTCAAACGGACAAAAAGAAGACACAAGTGGGCACCCCACACTCATTTTAGGTCCCAATAGGTCTTTATTTTTATACTGTATGCTCTCACTTTCATAACTATCTCCATTGCCATCTCATGTCTTTTCCTGGAACGGCATCTATACACACACACACACACACACACACACACACACACACACACACACACACACACACACACACACACACACACACACACACACACACAACTCTAGCATCTTGTTTAAATATTTCACATTTTAGTCGTCCAGCTTAGCCCTTGGATGGATCATATTGCAATGAGATGGGCACAGGGGTATTTACAGTGCCTTGCGAAAGTATTCGGCCCCCTTGAACTTTGCGACCTTTTGCCACATTTCAGGCTTCAAACATAAAGACATAAAACTGTATTTTTTTGTGAAGAATCAACAACAAGTGGGACACAATCATGAAGTGGAACGACATTTATTGGATATTTCAAACTTTTTTAACAAATCAAAAACTGAAAAATTGGGCGTGCAAAATTATGCATATCCTGTCTTCTGGGCCTGAGTAAAAGGCAGTTTAATCTGGGCATGCTTTTCATCTAAAATTCCAAATGCTGCCCCCTACCCTAGAGAAGTTAATTGAACAAGAGAAGAGGATGTGGTTGCTTGTGGAGGGAGAGCAGTGTCGTGGTGAGTAGAACAGCTACAATGATGCTGATTGGTTGCTCTGGCTCATCACTTCTTGACTAAAAGAAAGATAGATTTAGAAATTAGTTCGACCTTGCCATAGTTCAACAGCTGAAAAGCTTTCATTAACATACTCCCAGAGATAGCAAGACATTCTGTATTCACTGAATAAAGTAGCCTATCCATCCTCATTTACAATTTCATTAATCAATGAAATAAGTTATACTATAGCACATTCATTGACATTATTATTGTAGACTATTTGCTACTCCTGTATCTACCTTGTACAATACGGTAATCATTGAATGATGTAGCTTACCCATCCACATTTACTAATTAATTAATCAGTTAGATAAATAATACAAGCACATACCATTACATTATTATAGAATAGGCTACTCCTGTATCCACACTATATTAGGATACCTTTGTGATTTCATTGGTCTTGTCAGGCATGCTTTTAAGGTCTTCGATCGAAATTATATATATATATCGTACCTCGTTCACTTCTTCAGTGAAAAGTAGGTATGTATCCCCCATTCAATTCAGTTCGAGTGTGAATGTGTAGGCCTAGTGACAGTGGAAAAATAAACCCTCCATCACACAATGGCATGTAGTGGTAGTGCATTACAATGTAAAATATGTTTTTATCCTATAGCACCACGTGTATATTTTCATTTACAATTTAATTCATCCATGAAAGAAATAATACTAGCACATCAAATTATGTTATTATTGTACACGCGCCTACTCCTCTATCGGCACAGTAAATAATATTGCCTTTGTGCTTTCGACAATACGTTACCAACAAAAAGTAATTATTTTTTAAATAAACCAAATTTTCCTTAATACAACTTTTGGTTGATGAATGCAACATCTGATCAGGGGAGGAGGCCTTTCTCAACACCAGTTATCACAAGGTCTATTTTTTTTTTAATAACTCAGTCAGAGTCTCAACTTAATGTTGAGAGTTAGAATAGCAGAATACAGAATCTGCAATTTCAAAATTTGGTTGTGTATCAGCAGTTTTTATCTTTTTATGTCAGTCACTTAATTAGCCCATGTCAGCTAACATTTTTATATTGAGTAGTCTTGCCAGCTATCTAAACTTGAAATAATAATGGTCAAATTTCCGACTGGGGGACCCAATTGATATCATATTCAAATGATGGCAAAATGAGTAGAATTGCAGGAAATGAGTTATAAAATTGCACAATTATCTCTCAGCCCTATGTGTGGAGTTGCAGCAAGAAGGTTAGGGCCGGCTCTGACTGCATGTGTGGGTATGGATGTGGGTATGCAGACCTGCATGCCACTGTGGTCCCTCATGATTGCTGATTTTGCCCATCCCTGGCATACATTTTTGTTTTCTCATGGCTTTCCTGGAGGCTGGATGCATTGCGGCTTGCTGCCGCTGACAGGTTACAAGACACACTCAGTTCAACAACAAAACATGTGTAGGCCTGCATGTTACAACAATAAGCTTGTATAGCAATATGTCACCATGTAACTTATAAACAAGTACAGTAGTATCGATTTTGTATTGCAAATAATTACAATTCCACAAGGTGACACTATTACATTGCCAAAAAAAGTAGTCTATAATGGAATGGATGGAGACATTTTGATAATAGATCAGCCTGGACAGCCGATAGTGATCGCTGTCTTTTGACTGCAGAATAGAATAGTGACCACTAGGCAGTCCAGGCTGATAATAAACCTGCTACAGGCTGTCTTGTTTGTCTTATGTTGTAACTGTATTATGTAATTGAATTGATAAATATTTTTGTCATATTGTATTGTCGTATTAATGTATTGTTGTCTCAACCTTCTTGCCCTTTGTGCTGTTGTCTATGCCCAACAATGTTTGTACCCTGTTTTGTGCTGCTCCCATGATGTGCTGCTGTCATGTTGTGTTGCTACCATGTTGTTGTCATGTTACTACCATGCTGTATTGTCATTTGTTGATGCCATGCTATGTTGTCATCTTAGGTCTCTCTTTATGTAGTGTTGTCTCTCTTGTTGTGATGTGTGTTTTGTCCTATATTTGTTATTTATATTTTTAATCCCACCATACCCGAAAGAGGCATTTTGCCATTTGATAGGCCATTATTGTAAATAATAATTTGTTCTTAACTGACCTGCTGTCACAAGAACTGGACTAAGGCGCAGTGTACATGGAGTTCCACATCTTTATTATAAAGTGAAAATTAAGCGAAACAAAAACGAACACCAAAACATGACTATGTGGTGCACATGCACAAACACAAAATAATATCCCACAAACACAGGTGGGAGAAATATATACTTAAATATGATCCCCAATCAGAGGCAACGATAAACAGCTGCCTCTAATTGGGAACCACATAGCACCAACATAGAAATATGTATACTAGATCACACCCTAGTCACGCCCTGACCTACTATACCATAGAGAACCAAGGGCTCTCTATGGTCAGGGCGTGACACCTGCCTAGTTAAATAAAGGTTAAATACATTTTTTTATTAATAAATATTGACTTCAGCTTTTTCTTCTTCGCACCAGAATCTCACTGGGTTTCAAGTCCAAAAATCCTTCTTAACTACATTGAAGGGCAACTCCACTTCTTGATTTGGCCTTGTTTTTCATCATTGCTCATTAACAAATGCTAGCGGCCATGACTTGTCTATTTGGACAAATCTAATGATTTGGGTGTCTAACCACACACTGACACGCACGGTTGAGTGATGTTCTGTCTTCAAGTCTCCAGTGGGTGATGTATTACCAGTTAGAGACAGGTTCAGTTAGGTGGCAGAAGGGGTGACACTCCATCCTGGATATGCCAGAATTTGCCTTAACCCATGGGTCCAGCAGGCAAAATAACTACAGGAAAATATGTGATGCAGGAGAATGGCACTTTTCTCATGCCACTCTGTAGGCTACTGACCTTTTTTCTGCAAATGAGAAAATAATATGAGAAAAGTAAAATGTATAAACTTATGTAGAAATTCTAAACAAAGTGTTTAGATAACTTTCAATTGTAACAGTTCAGTGTAGAATAAACCATACTTCACATAATGCTTTAGAAGCAGTGCCCACCCCCATTGATAGTACCATTCGATTCAATAATAACAAAAGACGATAAAACGTAAGAGATGTGTGGTATAGAATTTTTATGCTCTGTGCTAGGTCTCTCTCAATTCTGACATCAGTATCAACCTGTCTTTCAGTCAGAGAATTCCATTGGAAAAGCATCTCTCCTGCCCATCTGTAGAAAAATGAGGAACAATTGATGAGTGACACATGTATTGAAAGGATGATATTACTAAACACTTGTGATGTACTGTCTAATTAGTAATCACTTTTTGTCCCATCTGACGCAACCTGGACTCAGGGGTAGACGTAACATAGTAAATCAAATCTGGGGCAGGCTACAGGGTTAAGGTTAGGTAACATGCCAAGTAATTGAAAAGCAGCTTAAAAAGCACTAAATATTTCCAAAGTTGCTAATTAACAAAAATTCTTAAGTTGACCGTGATGAGATTTGAACACAAAACCTTTGGATTGCTAGACGTTCGTGTTATACACCCACCCACCCCTGCTTCGACCAACCACCCTCCTTTAATTTTTTATGTAACCATACCAAACGTAGCGTACAGTATCATACTAACTTGAGTGTCCTGGATCGCTGTCTATGAGACCAGCCTGTCTGAGGTGTTTGCCAACGCCTGATGGGCATGGCAGCGTATGTCTGTGGCTAACACAATTGTTTGGACATGATTTAGAAATAAACACACCTGTCTATACAAGGTCCCACAGCGGACAATGCATGTCAGAGCAGAAACTTTACCATGACGTCCGAAGAACTGTCAGTAGATCACTGAGATATAATTTTTATGAGGCATACATGTTGGTGTGTTACAGCCTGAAAATGGATTACATTGAGATTGTGTCACCCCATAATGTCAAAGTGGAATTATGTTTTTAGTATTTTTAACAAATGAATGTGAGTAAAATTAAAGATACCGTAACAGAAAATTACTCAAGTTAAAGTCACTCAGTTAAATATTACTTGAGTAAAAGTCTAAAATATTTGGTTTTTAAATATACTTAAGAATTAAAAGTAAATGTAATTGATAAAATATACTTAAGTAGTATCAATTGTAAAAGTAAAAGTATAAATCATTTGAAATTCCTTATATTAAGCAAACCAGACGGCACAATTTTCCTGTTTTTATTTTATTTACGGATAGCCAGGGGGCACACTCCAACACTGACATAATTTACAAACTAATAATTTGTGTTTAGTGAGTCCGCCAGATCAGCGGCAGTAGAGATGACCAGGGATGTTCTCTTGAAAGTGTGTGAATTGGACCATTTTCCTGTCCTGCTAAGCATTCAAAATGCAATGAGTACTTTTGGGTGTCAGGGAAAACATAAGGAGTAAAAAGTACAGTATTTTCTTTTGGAATGTAGTGAAGTAAAAATGTTCCAAAATATGCATAGTTGTAAAGTCTTCTTCCAACTCACTCTCAAACACGTAGATCCCCTGAACGCAGCTCACTCTCCAGATCCCAATCATCTGAATTCTGATCACCTGTCCACACACCTGTATGTCATCATCACACCTATTTAGTTCAGTTCTTTGCACCCCATCATTGTGAGGTATTGTTTGTTTTGTGATACACTGCTATTCGGAGCACTGGTTGTTTAGTTGTAATTTAAGCCTCCCGTGTATGGTAGTTTTTGCCTGCTTCACTAACGATACCTATTCCCTGGCTATCAGATTTCCTGTTATCAACCTATTGTCTGATATCCTAGGTGACGTTACTAGCCTTTTCCCTGCCTGTACTGTTGCCTTTTTGGACCCCTGTGTATGACCTTCTGCCTGCCCCTGGACTGCCCCCTACTTGCCTCCTCCTGTGGTCCTTCACAATAAACACCTGCTGCGCCCTGCACTTGAAACCAGCTCTCTGTCTCCCATTGTGTTCATTACAACAGTAAAGTACAGATACCCCAAAAAACGATTTAAGTAAAAATACTTTAAAGTACTACTTAAATAATTTAAATCTGAGTAATTTAGCAGATACACGTATCCAGTGCGACTTACAGGAGCAATTAGGGTTAAGTGCCTTGCTCAAGGGTACATATTTTTCACCTAGTCAACTCAAGGATTCAAACCAGCAACAGCTCGGTTACTGGCCCAACACTCTTAACCGCTAGGCTACCTGCCACCTTTACACTGCTGATAAGTGAAATGTGAGTGCGTTTCACCCATATGCAAACTTGACAACAAATGTCCACATGGCAGCTGGAGGCAGACCACAACGTGTTGTCTATGAACCATTGGGCATCATTGGCTAAAGTGGGCAGGCACTGTAAGTAATCCATACCCAACCCCCCAGTATGTTATGCTCCAGTAACTTACTTACAAAACTCAGTTTTGGACGAGACTGACTTTTTGGCCAAAACGATCCTATTTATTCTTTGTAGTCAATTTTGACACTATAATTCATGTTTTTGACTCATATCGATGCCACAGAGACAATTTAAAACCAGAGAAGTTGTTTCGGTCCTTCAGAGTTCTCAGAATGAAAACTTAAAGGAGGCTTTTATATATTTCAAATGGTATCCTATATGAGTTCAACAACCAATCATAATGGTAATGCAAAGCTAAACATGATGTGATTGGTCAGATTTGTGCAACTAAATTATCAATTAAGTTTTGTATTCTCATTTTGATTGCTCCCTGAATCAGGATGACATTTTTAAATGTATACAAGTATCCCTCCTTTTTGCTAATTAAAAACCCGACGAAGGTGTACAGAAGTTGAAAACATATTGATCTCCTGTTCACCTGACCTGTGAGTTTCTGATGCTAAAATGCAGACTCCACCATATACAGAGGGAATTCATTTTAACCAGGCATGTTGTTCAAAAATATCACCAACATGTGCTCCCTGAAGCAAGCTGGCCGCCTGGAGCACCTGAGCAGGAAGTCTGGGCTCACTGACCATGCTGAAGCCCACAAACTCCACCTCTTCATCTACAGAGATGCCCTTAGTGCTGCCAGGTCTGCCTACTTCCCCAACATCATCAACAGCTCCAATAAGACCTAGGACTCTGTTCTCCATTGTCAGCAAACTACTTCCGCCCCTTGCGCACTCCATTCCACCACGGCAGGCCACCTTGTCATCCCCACGTCGAAGCTCCAGAGCTTTGGCGACATGGCCTTCTCTAGGGTTGATCCTAGGCTCTGGAACTCCCTCTAGCCATCTGTGACTGAGTCCATGACCATCTTTCAGTCCCTCATAAAGCCCCACCTCTTTGACAAAGCCTACCCTTAAGATCAAGCCTCTCTGTTCCTACTCCCCGCCTACAAGCAGCAGCAACTCAAGAGGCAGCCACCAACACAGAGAATAGTGATGCGCTGGACAGAGGAAGCAGATTCAATGCTGCAGGACTATTTTGAGAATACAGATTGGAATATGTTAAAAGATACATCGTTAGTCATAGGCTTCATTAGGAATTGTGTTGAAGATGTTTTACCCACAATAACAATCCGAACATACCCCAACCAAAAACCCTGGATGAATGGACATATCCATACCATGCTGAAAGAATGTACTGCAGCATTAAATGTAAGCAGAACAAACCCCGATGTCTCAGTGGCGCAGGATGCATACAAGGCAAGCAGGTACGAGCTCCGCAAATTCATTAGGGATGCAAAAGACCATACAGACTCAAACATGAATTGATGTTCGACAACTCAGACTCGCATCGCATGTGGCAAGGACTGCAGACTATCATAGACTACAAAGGCAAATCCAGCTGTGGTGCCCACCGAAGCCTTCCTCCCAGACAAGCTTAACACATTCTATGCTCTCTTCGAGACAGACAATACCGAGCCATCCAGGAAGGCTCTTGCTGCTTAACCAGGTGTTTTTGCTCACCGAGGCTGACGTGATGAAAACTCTCAAAAGAGTAAATGCTAGGGCGGAGCTAGCATGTTGGAGTGAACGGCTGTGCGTGAGAGGCTCCTGCAACTTTTTTGCGAAATAATCTAATTTAACCTACTTTATGGCACTTTTTACAACAAACGTTTCTTTCTAATACAAGATTGTAACTTTTTATATGAAAATGCCGAGTAAGAAGCGACCAAAGGACAATAAATCCACAGCGGAGGCCTACTCCCCACTAAACAACGAGACAGACATGGCGGGAGGCACATGCAACAACGTGACACTTACAGAACTTACCCGGGCTTTGGGGGAGCTACGTGTTGCTATAGCTGAGGATCTTAAGGCCACTATTGTTGAACTGGACACCAAAATCGAGAGCATCATTCGAACGGTCGCTTCGCATGGCCAGAATATTGTGGACCTTGAGAAAGCTTCTGAATTCAACGCTGGTAGGATCGACGAGTTAGAGAAGCTATGCACGTCATTGGAGGATAGTGTGCAGAGGCTTTCTGTGAAAGTGGTGGACCTGGAGGGCCGATACAGACGTAATAACCTTCGCGTTGTTGGTCTGGCAGAGGGGGTAGAGGCGGGCTCTCGCCCCACCGACTTCTTCGCCAAGCTATTGAAGGATGCAATGGGATCGGATGTTTTGGATTCGGATCCCCAGCTGGACCGTGCACATCGCTCCCTTGTCCCAGTGCCTGGACCGGGCCAACGTCCTCGCCCAGTAATCATCTGTTGTCACAGTTTCAAGACCAAGGATCTTATCCTGCGTGAAGCTCGAATGAGGGGCAACCTGTCACA
This sequence comes from Oncorhynchus clarkii lewisi, assembly GCF_045791955.1. Taxonomy (NCBI): domain Eukaryota; kingdom Metazoa; phylum Chordata; class Actinopteri; order Salmoniformes; family Salmonidae; genus Oncorhynchus; species Oncorhynchus clarkii. The sequence goes on along the minus strand of NC_092175.1, from coordinate 17,804,312 downwards.
TAAAGGGCATCCATTCCGTGTATATGAGGATTATGCGCCCGATGTGGCAAAGCATCGCGCCGACTACAGAGATGTCATGACCAAACTCTACAAACTCCATCTTCGCCCAGCCTTACTCTTCCCTGCAAGACTAAGAATTACCCCGCCTTCCGGTGAGAAGATTTGGCTCTCCTCGGTTTTGGACGCAGAGAAGTTTATCCGGGGATATACACCAATCCCCTGTACAGGTTAGAGTGCCTTGTGTTAAGGTCTGCTCATGGACTCCATACTATACCATATTGGGTGAAAACTTATTAAACGGGCTCAACAAGGGCTACCGAACATGTAAGACGCTGAGCAGACCAATGGATGGCGGTCAGAGCTCTCATTTAACGTTAAATTCACTTTCATCCCGGCTGTGCTCAGAGCGATGCATATTTTTTACTTCCAGGTTTGATCATTGACACCTTCGGACGGATATACTTATATTCCCCCACTTTTGTTTTGTTTCGTTATTTATTTTACAATCCTTACATTATTCTTACTACCATACCATTTATTTATTGCTTGCAGGGGACTGGGGGTGATGGTTGGGAGGGGGCAGACACCTGGTTAGCAAGTTGATGTTTTGTGCCGTTCTGCCTTTGTCTGGCCGTGGGCCTCTCTCCCGACTAGAGTCCCACCAGCCCTCTGTAGTGCTTATGTCTGTGTAGGTGTGCGTACATATAATTACTATTTGTACTTTATTACTATTTTCTCTTAGCATTTTAGTATTATGTATGTGTATATTTTAAATCAGTGTAGATTGTTATTCTGGGGTATGAATGTTTGTATGTGTATATGTGCATATGGATGTATATACATATTCTTTAAATATATATTTTTACATATGATTTTTTTGTGTGGGTATGTATACACACATATGTATGTATGTATGTATATGTGTGTGTGTGCGTGTGTGTGTGTGTATGTGTGTATGCATGTGTGTATGTATATATATGTGTATGTGTGTGTGTATATGTGTGTATGTATGTGTGTATGTATATATGTATATATATATGTATATACAGTGCCTTGCGAAAGTATTCGGCCCCCTTGAACTTTGCGACCTTTTGCCACATTTCAGGCTTCAAACATAAAGATATAAAACTGTATTTTTTTGTGAAGAATCAACAACAAGTGGGACACAATCATGAAATGGAACGACATTTATTGGATATTTCAAACTTTTTTAACAAATCAAAAACTGAAAAATTGGGCGTGCAAAATTATTCAGCCCCCTTAAGTTAATACTTTGTAGCGCCACCTTTTGCTGCGATTACAGCTGTAAGTCGCTTGGGGTATGTCTCTATCAGTTTTGCACATCGAGAGACTGAAATTTTTTCCCATTCCTCCTTGCAAAACAGCTCGAGCTCAGTGAGGTTGGATGGAGAGCATTTGTGAACAGCAGTTTTCAGTTCTTTCCACAGATTCTCGATTGGATTCAGGTCTGGACTTTGACTTGGCCATTCTAACACCTGGATATGTTTATTTTTGAACCATTCCATTGTAGATTTTGCTTTATGTTTTGGATCATTGTCTTGTTGGAAGACAAATCTCAGTCCCAGTCTCAGGTCTTTTGCAGACTCCATCAGGTTTTCTTCCAGAATGGTCCTGTATTTGGCTCCATCCATCTTCCCATCAATTTTAACCATCTTCCCTGTCCCTGCTGAAGAAAAGCAGGCCCAAACCATGATGCTGCCACCACCATGTTTGACAGTGGGGATGGTGTGTTCAAGGTGATGAGCTGTGTTGCTTTTACGCCAAACATAACGTCTTGCATTGTTGCCAAAAAGTTCAATTTTGGTTTCATCTGACCAGAGCACCTTCTTCCACATGTTTGGTGTGTCTCCCAGGTGGCTTGTGGCAAACTTTAAACAACACTTTTTATGGATATCTTTAAGAAATGGCTTTCTTCTTGCCACTCTTCCATAAAGGCCAGATTTGTGCAATATACGACTGATTGTTGTCCTATGGACAGAGTCTCCCACTTCAGCTGTAGATCTCTGCAGTTCATCCAGAGTGATCATGGGCCTCTTGGCTGCATCTCTGATCAGTCTTCTCCTTGTATGAGCTGAAAGTTTAGAGGGACGGCCAGGTCTTGGTAGATTTGCAGTGGTCTGATACTCCTTCCATTTCAATATTATCGCTTGCACAGTGCTCCTTGGGATGTTTAAAGCTTGGGAAATCTTTTTGTATCCAAATCCGGCTTTAAACTTCTTCACAACAGTATCTCGGACCTGCCTGGTGTGTTCCTTGTTCTTCATGATGCTCTCTGCGCTTTTAACGGACCTCTGAGACTATCACAGTGCAGGTGCATTTATACGGAGACCTGATTACACGCAGGTGGATTGTATTTATCATCATTAGTCATTTAGGTCAACATTGGATCATTCAGAGATCCTCACTGAACTTCTGGAGAGAGTTTGCTGCACTGAAAGTAAAGGGGCTGAATAATTTTGCACGCCCAATTTTTCAGTTTTTGATTTGTTAAAAAAGTTTGAAATATCCAATAAATGTCGTTCCACTTCATGATTGTGTCCCACTTGTTGTTGATTCTTCACAAAAAAATACAGTTTTATATATTTATGTTTGAAGCCTGAAATGTGGCAAAAGGTCGCAAAGTTCAAGGGGGCCGAATACTTTCGCAAGGCACTGTATGTGTGTACAGTATGTAAAGGTACGGCTGACTATGTCGGTTGCGGATGGTTTATTTTTTGACCGGCAGTGCTTAGCAATATAATCTTGAGGCTATATCTTGCTTATCTCTGGGATTGACCCAGGATGACGCTTAAATGCGCAATATGTTTAAGTTGCAACTTATTCTGTTTAGGTTTATTAGATGCTAACTGAACACTTAACTCGCGGGAGCCTCCTCAGTTCATATGTTAGTAGAAGTTCTAGGATAGTGAGAGGTGAACGTATAGTTGGGATTTTATTTTTGTTTTACCTCTTGTTCGAGGTCGCGCCGTGCTTTTTTGGCATCGGCCAGACAATGTGTTTATTATTTTTATTTTTCCTTTTTTTTTCTCTCCTGTTTGTGCATGCCTGTTAAATGTGGGTTGATGGGGGGGGGGGGGGGTAAGTGTTGGGGAAATTAGGGGAACAGGGTGGGAAGTAAAGGTGCTTGCAGGGGGGAGGGGTGGGTTGGATACTGCTCGGGTGTAGGTGCTACATATGCTGATCGTGATGGTTTGGTGCGCTTTCTTACCTTTTTATCAAGTTACATGGTATGCAGGCCACCATAGCAACTACAAACGAGAGGAGGGCGGGGCTTACATTCACTTCCTGGAATGTCAATGGTTTAAACGAACCAATTAAGAGGGGCAAGGTCCTAGCCCACTTGAAAGCACTCTCGTCTGATATTATATTTTTGCAAGAAACCCATCTGAAGAATAACTCTCATAGCAGACTTAAGTGTAGGTGGGTGGGGCAAGTGTATCACTCTCAACTTCTCTGCCAAAACGAGAGGCACAGCGATTCTGGTACGGAAAGGAATTCCCTTTCTATATAAAACCACTATTACGGATAAAGAGGGTCGGTATGTGATCGCAATAGGAGAAATCCACTCTACCTCAGTAACTCTACTAAATATCTATGGGCCAAACATTGACAACCCCTCTTTTTTCAAAAGAGTCCTTGCCCTGATTCCAGATATCTCCCATACTAACCTGGTCATTGTGTGCTAGACCAATATTTGGATAGATCCTCTACCCGGCGAACCCCTACCTCCTATTCAAGCGAATTTTTGAATACCTACATAAAAAATTCAAACTTATTTGATATATGGAGGATCGCTAGCCCTACGGGTAGGGAACATTCCTTTTACTCTCATGTTCACAAGGTTTACACTCAAATTGACTACTTTTTGTTGGATGCTAGACTACTCCCCTATACCTGTAATGTGAGGTATCATGAATTATAATCTCGGACCACAGTCCACTCACCTTCTCCCTGAGATTGGGTGACATTGTACCAAACGAGAGGGTCTGGAGGTTGAATCCTCAGCTCCTCACAGAACCAACATTCTGTGAATATATTTGGTAATAGACCAAATAAAACATTTATTTGATACCAACGACAACACAGAGACCTCCCCAGCATTATTGTGGGAAACACTGAAGGCTTATCTGAGAGGCTGTATCATCTCCTTTCAGGCTGCCAGGAGTAGGCAAAACAGAGGAAAACTGGAAGAACTGGAGGGACAAATTCACTTACTGGATAGGGAGAATGCTAGCCACCCATCTATGGAGAAACATAAAAAAATTACCTCTTTAAAATTTGAATATAAATTTGAATGTAATCAGATTCTCTCAGCTAAAATTGCTAAATCTTTTCTCTATGCCAACAAAAATATTTTGAGTTTGGTGACAAACCACACAAATTACTCGCCAGACAACTTCGAAAAAATGTGAGTGACCGAATGATTCACAGGGTTAAATCTGCATCTGGGGAATTACTCTCTTCCCCCAAAGACATCAATGACAGATTCCGGCAGTTTTATGAGACTCTATATACATCTAAAGCGGATCCTAACCCTTAATTATGCAAACATTTTTGAACCAGGAAGATTCTAACTTCCTGAATAAGGAAATATCTCTTGATGAAATTCAAGAAACAATTAAATCTCTAAAGAGTGGCAAGACCCCGGGCCCAGATGGATACCCTGGTGAATTCTATAAAACATTCAGCAACATGCTCTCTCCCTACCTGCACAAAATGTTGGTTCAGGCCAATGAGGATGGAGCTCACCCTTCTACTTTGGACAAAGCGTTCATTACAGTTATACATAAGAAGGGTAAAGATCCAGAAGAGGTAGGGTCATACAGACCAATATCTCTCCTTAATACAGACCAAAAGATTTGAGCAAAAACTCTGGCTAACAGGCTTAGCACTTTAATTGGCAAATTGGTCCATTCGGATCAGACCGGCTTTATCCCTAACAGAAACTCATTCTTCAATCTCAGGCACCTCTTCAATATTATGTATTCTCAGAGGTTACCCAACGTGGACCTTGCCGTCATATCTCTTGATGCCGAAAAGGCCTTTGACCAAGTTGAGTGGCCCTATCTATTCAAGGTCCTACAGAAATTTAATATTGGAGATGGGTTCATAAATTGGATCCAGCTTTTATATAGGAACCCCTGTGCCAGAATACTCACTAACCAATCATTGTCGCCCCGATTTAACCTCAACAGGGGGACAAGGCAGGGTTGTGCGCTGTCGCCTATGCTCTTCGCCCTAATTATCGAACCGCTCGCTCAGACGATTAGATCTCATGCGGCAATACATGGCTATAATACTAAAGATACTCTAAATAAGATCTCCCTATACGCAGATGACATCCTCCTCTATGTAACAGAACCCCAGGCTAGTATCCCAGCTATTCTTGATGTGATCAATTTGTTTGGTACCTTCTCGGGATACAGAATAAATTGGAACAAGAGTGAATTAATGCCCATACGGTCGCAAAATACCTCCTGGCTAGAACATCTCCCATTTAAGTTATCTTAAAAAATTTACCTACCTATGAATTGAAGTTACCAAACAATACTCCTTACTATTTAAAGAGAATTTCCCCTCTGATACAAAAACTCAAAGCAAACATACTATTTTGGAGAACTCTCCCAATTTCTCTGCTCGGAAGAATTAATGCCATTAAAATGGTCTTCCTCCCACAACTGCTCTACCTATATCAGAACATCCCAGTATTCATACCTAAATCCTTTCATAAACAACTGGACTCAATTATCAATCCTTTCATCTGGGATTATAAAACACACAGGATAGGTAAAAAAACACCTCTGTAAATCCAAGATGGAAGGAGGATTGTCTCTCCCAAATGTTATATTTTATTACTGGGCCGCTAACCTCCGCGTTGTTACGTTTCTGTTGGATGACGTACTTCCGGCATCCAGCTGGCTTGGTATGGAGCGTGAGGAGTGTCACCCCTTCTCTATTGGCGCTGTGATTTTGTCGCCTGTCAATCTGGAGATGTCACTTTATTGTAACAATCCTATTATACATAGCACAGCCCGAATCTGGAAGCAAATTAAAGTCCACTTTGAGCTTAGACCAATGTCATTCATGCTCCCTGTTGCCAGGAATCCCTCCTTTGCCCCTTCTAACCTTGATAACACCTTTGAGCGATGGGGAGAGTTGGGGATAAGTACCATAGGGGATTTATACATAGAAGGGACATTTGCTTCCTTTGAGTTGCTGAGGGAAACTTATAATCTTCCCAGAGTAATTTTTTCAGATACCTACAAATTAGAGACTACGTTAGAAAGCACCTCCCAACATTTGGGAATGCTAAACCTTCCATGTTTGACGGATGCATAAAAATATGCCCCACCTCAGATAAACTGATTTCGCGTCTATATGATGCTTTTCAATCTGTTAGCACACCTTCTACAGATGCCATCAAGGCAAAATGGGAGGAAGAACTAGGGACTGACATCTCGGTGGCAGACTGGGAAGAGAGCTTGGAGTATATCCACACATGCTCCATTAATTCCAGACATCGTCTCATACAATTCAAGGTATTACACAGATTACACTATTCCGAAACTAAACTGCATAGGATATTTCCTGACACATCCCCTACATGTGATAAATGTCAGGCTGCGCAGGGTACACTACTCCACTGCTTTGCCCTATGCTCTAGCTTGCATGGTTATTGGTGTGGAATTTTTGGGATCCTCTCTGAAGTTTTGGAGACTTCAATAGATCCAGACCCGCTTCTGATAATCCTGGGAGTATCTGAGTCCCTAAACGGATTAACCAACCCCCAAAAACAACTAATCTCGTACGGTCTCATCTCGGCAAAAAAACTAATCTTGTTGTTTTGGAAAAGGAGGGAAGCGCCCTCTACCAAATTATGGCTCAGTGAATTGGCAAACACTGTACACTTAGAAATAATTAGATATATTCTGAACAATAAATGATCAACATTTGATCAAATCTGGCAGCCTTTCCTCTCCTACTTGGACGAGGCGGTGCTGTGAATGTGTACTTATTAACGCACTCTCAATTGTAATATTTTAATCTACCTTTGGGCAGCATGTGCTGGCCCTGCCACCCGAGCAGTTGGGGGGTGGGGGGGGGGGGGGGGGAATAGGGGGGAATAGGGGGGGGGGGGGGGATAAGGGGGGGTAGGGGGGACATCTTCCCTCTTTCTTTCTACGTGTCCTTGTTTTGTATGGCGTGTTTTGTATTATTTGTTCTGCACCCAGAACTCTGGGTCTTGTTGTTCCTGTATGTTCTTTTATGTTTAGATAAGAATTGTATACCTGTAGTCCCCAACTTGTATACCTACCTATACACCATTCTTGTGTGTGTTTAATAAAAAATATTTGAAACAAAAAGAGCAAATGCTCACAAAGCCTCCGGTCCTGACGGCATCTCTGGCCGCATCCTCAGAGTGTATGCTGATCTGGTGGAGGTCTCCTCTGACATTTCAACTTGTCCCTGTCCCAGGCTGTAGTCCCCAACTGCTTCAAGGAGACCACCATCACCCCAGTGTCCATGAAAAACAAGGTGACATGCCCAAATTACTATCACCATGTTGCCCACTGCTCCAACAGATCCACGGAAGATGCCATTTCCATTGCTATTCACATGCCCTAACACATCTGGACAAGAGGAATTTCTATGTGAGAATGCTGTTCATTGACTAAAGTTCAGCATTCAACACTATTCTTCCCTCCAAGCTCGACACCAGGCTCAGAGCCCTGGCTCTGGACACCACCCTCTGCAACTGGATCCTGGATTTCCTGATGGGCAGATCACAGGCTGTGAGGATTGGCGAAAGCATCTCCTCCACACAGACTCTTAACACAGGGGCACCCCAGGGGTGTGTCCTCGGCCCTCTGCTGTTCACCCTTGACTGCATTGCTTTGCAAGACATCATCTCCATAATTAAGCTTTGCTGATGAAACCACCATTGCAGGCCTCATAACCAACAACAAGTTGGCCTATAGGTTAGGTGATAAGTGGGTTAACTGCCTTGCTCTGGGGCTGAACGACAGATTTTTACCCTGTCAGCTCCGGGACAACAACCTCTCCTTCAACATCAGCAAAACAAAGGAGTTGATTGTTGACTTCAGGAAGCAGAAGAGGGAACATGCCACAATCCACATCAACGGGACTGCAGTAGAATGAGTCAGCAGTTTGAAGTTCCTCAGCGTCCACATCACCGAGGATTTGACATGGACCAACAACACCACCACTCTTGTAAGGTGGTTGAAGAAATGTGGCATGCCACCCCGGGTTCTCTCCAAATACTACTGCTTGCACCATTGAGAGCGTTGGTTGCATCACGGCCTGGTACTGGAATGACTCTGTCCACGACCATAAGGCACTCCAGCATGTGGTGAAGATGGCCCAGTACATCACTGGGACCGTCCTCCCACCCATCTAGGAACAATGTCTGAGGAAGACCCGCAGCATCATCAAATACCCCACACACCCCAGTCGGGAGCTGTTCACTCCATTACCGTCGGGCAGACGGTGTCGGAGCATGAGGTCTGATACCAACAGGCTCAGACTGCTGAACACTTGAACTAGACTGACCACTTGCATGGACTTTCCACACCTTAGCACACATGCACTCACTGACACCCACACCCACACACACATATACATACACACACATACATACACACACATATACATTCATGTTGTACACACATCACAACTGCTGCTACCAGACTTATTATTTTTGCAAAATACTCCACAATATAAACACTTTCCCCCGAATCCCCCCTTCCCCAAAACACCTTCAAATATTGGATTATAAATTGTGCTTCCAGTATTATACTTATGCTAAAATGTTTATTCTAGTCTACTGAGCCATTTACTTTATGTTTGTATTCTTATCTTTTCTTATTTCTTAATTTTGTTGCACTGTTGAGAAGGAACCCTGTAAGTAAGCATTTCGGTGATTGGTGTATACCATGTGTATCCTGTACATACAGCTAAAACTGGAAACTTGAAAAGCTGCCTTCTTTCCACATACTGATCAAATATTTACATCTGTCTACAGAAAACATTGTCATAAGAAACAAACGTTGTGGGAAACATTCATAGACAACTAATAGACTAATGTTTGATATACTAAGGACACACTTTTAGATAAGCAGTGGTAGTGCCTTTTACACCATACATCTGCCCTCCAGTCAAGGAGTACTTACCATAAATGCTGATGATTTGTTCTCATTCATAGTCCATCCCCTTAGGCCTCAGCTGATAAAGGGAGATATTGATTAAATACAAAGGAAGGGTGTGTGCACCATGCACTTACTCTAGCCAATGTTCCCCTGGTGCCTGTAAGAACTGCAGCTCATCAGATAACATATTTTATTCAGAGCCCTTATAAACTTCATGACAGGCTTTAAGTCAAAAGCATAGCGGTATGCAGATAAATAGACATATTCACAATAAATAAAAACACACACAAATAAACAAAATGGAGGATTTTTGGACTTGCAATGGTAAGGGAACACTGATGATAAGTCGCTATTCAACCAATGTGCACATGGAGCACACACACACATAAAGCACAGTCAAGGTTGACTGAGATTTACGATAGATTTAATAAAGGCTGATTGAAAGGGACTAAGTCAACAGGGTCATTGAGCTGTGATGCCATGGAAACAGCCAAGAGTACATTCCCAAACCAGAAACCGTGGATTGATGGCAGCATTCGTGCAAAACTGAAACCACAAACCACTGCTTTTAACCAGGGCAAGGTGACCGGAAAACATGACCGAATACAAATAGTGTAGCTATTCTCTCCGCAAGGCAATCAAACAAGCTAAGCGTCAGTATAGAGAAAAAGTAGAGTCGCAATTCAACGGCTCAGACACAAGAGGTATGTGGCAGGGTCTACAGTCAATCACGGATTACAAAAAGAAACAGCAGAAACAGACCAGCTGGCTGGTGTGTTTACAGACATATTCAATCAATCCTTATCCCAGTCTGCTGTTCCCACATGCTTCAAGAGGGCCACCATTGTTCCTGTTCCCAAGAAAGCTAAGGTAACTGAGCTAAACGACTACCCGCCCCGTAGCACTCACTTCCGTCATCATGAAGTGCTTTGAGAGACTAGTCAAGGACCATATCACCTCCACCCTACCTGACACCCTAGACCCACTCCAATTTGCTTACCGCCCCAATAGGTCCACAGACGACTCAATTGCAACCACACTGCACACGGCCCTAACCCATCTGGATAAGAGGAATACCTATGTGAGAATGCTGTTCATCGACTACAGCTCAGCATTTAACACCATAGTACGCTTCCAACTCAATCATCAAGTTTGCGGACGACACTACAGTGGTAGGCTTGATTACCAACAATGACGAGGCGGCCTACAGGGAGGAGGTGAGGGCCCTCGGAGTGTGGTGTCAGGAAAATAGCAGAGGGAGCACCCCCCTATCCACATCGACTGGACAGTAGTGGAGAGGGTAGTAAGTTTTAAGTTCCTCGGCGTACACATCACGGACAAACTGAATTGGTCCACCCACACAGACAGCGCTGTGAAGAAGGCGCAGCAGCACCTCTTCAACCTCAGGAGGCTGAAGAAATTTGGCTTGTCACCAAAAGCACTCACAAACTTCTACAGATGCACAATCAAGAGCATCCTGTCGGCTGTATCACCACCTGGTACGGCAACTGCTCCGCCCACAACCGTAAGGCTCTCCAGAGGGTACTGAGGTCTGCACAACGCATCACCGGGGGCAAACTACCTGCCCTCCAGGACACCTACACCAAGGCCATAAAGATCATCAAGGACAACAACCACCCGAGTCTCTGCCTGTTCACCCCGCTATCATCCAGAAGGCGAGGTCAGTACAGGTGCATCAAAGCAGGTGCATCAAAGCAAGGCCATCAGACTGTTAAATGTATTTAAAAAATGTATCACTAGCCAATTTAAACAATGGCACTTAATATAATGTTTACATACCCTACATTACTCATCTCATATGTATATACTGTGCTCTATATCATCTACTGCATCTTTATGTAATACATGTATCACTAGCCACTTTAAACTATGCCACTTTGTTTACATACCCTACATTACTCATCTCATATGTATATACTGTACTCGATACCATCTACTGCATCTTGCCTATGCCGTTCTGTACCATCACTCATTCATATATCTTTCTGTACATATTCTTTATCCCTTTACACTTGTGTGTACAGTATAAGGTAGTACTTGTGGAATTGTTAGGTTAGATTACTCGTTGGTTATGACTGCATTGTCGGAACTAGAAGCACAAGCATTTCGCTACACTCGCATTAACATCTGCTAACCATGTGTATGTGACAAATACATTTTGACTTGATTTAAGTAATGAAATAACACTGAGAAACAAACTCAATGTACCACATGTATACAAGGTCAGTGTTCTAAAGCTGCTACCCATACCCTTTCCATGCTGAAATCTAAATCCACTTTCCATGTCACCTTTGTCTTCTTGAACACTTTTTCCTGCATGGTTTCTTTCCTAACAGACAGTGGTGGCTGAGCTGGAGGAGATAGGTCTCTCAGGGGACAGGGTGCAAGCTGTGGCAAAAGACAGACTCAGATGGCAGTTAGTAATTATTTTATATCCTAACTCCGCAGCTGTAATAAACCCACAATCTGAACAACCATAGTGTTTGAATTATATTTTTTTGAATGTAGAGCTCTTCCCAGTGATAATTGCTAGTACCTGCACTGTTTTGCATGTGTAATTCTATCGTTTTTGAACTACACAGTTTTCCTTCCCATGGGCAGGTATCCAGTCGAGGCATTAATCAGTCAGCTAATTACTTGCAAAGCCCCCACCCACTGGCAGAGAGAGACAGACTGAAACTGAACAGTATCTAGAATCTAGAAGTCAGTCATGCTAACAATAAAGCTGCTAATTAAATTGGGGTTTTAATTTTGTATCAGCTAGTGGGCCAAGTTGAGCTGGTCGAGTGGTGTTATCGTAGTGTCTGACTTTCTATCTCTCTCTCTGCACTCTGAGAGTACTTCCATCATTCCCCAAAGTTCTCCACCTTCTCCATTATCTATATTGCATAGTCCATTTCACCCCCAAGGCTCAACCTCCTGCAGTGTTCCTCATGTGGTATAGGAGAAAATAGAGATATTGTTTTCCATATTTTGTGTGGGATTAGACAAACAATACATGGTTAGTGTTGGTGATGATCATTATGAGAAAATTGTGATTCTCATAATAGCCATAATAGCTGTTTAGTTCAAGTTTGTGTGCTTTCATGGGTGGCCTATTAGTGTAATTTCATGGTGTGCTTGTTTCTGGGTAAATCAATAGAGCATGTTAAGTTGGCAGGTCTGGCAGTGCCCAGCGGTGGATTGGCAGACTGGCAAAATGGCAGACTCAGAGGTAGTCAGACAGACAGCTGCTAACCAGTTTAATTGAACTGAGATAATTAGGCGAAGCCTAGAGGAGAAAACATCGCACAGTGAATGTTGACCGTTCGTTCACTGTTCTCATGTGTTTTAGGGATCACCAGTAGGGGGCGTCTGACCGCAAACATTTTCGCCCTTTTCTATATGTAGATTCGGTCTGGCACTCTGTTCAGTGGTGCGAAGTACTCTCAGCCAGCAACCGCTACTGGAGTGTCTGTGCCTTTACACTACTGAAGGTGTGGAAATGTGGGACACTGACTGGGTGGGTGTGTATTCAAATCAGAAATGCATACAAGTTTGGCACCTGCTGTATAATCAAAGTCCTAACTCTAGGCGAGGAATTGAATGAAACAAGTCCCACAAACAGACCATACAGTCTCACCATTTATGCGTAGGAAAAGGTAGAAGGAAAATAATATGGAGTCGGGTGATAATGTATTCATTAAATACAGTTCCAAGGTTGTTTTTGTCAACTATTCCCCATTTATAACTATCTGGGAATCTGGATTGAAGAACAGCTGTCTTTCAATAAGCATGCCACGATCGTCGTAAAGAGGAGACCAAGGCGCAGCGTGATATGAATACATGTTCTATATTTAATGAAGGAAGAACACTAAAACAAACTTACAAAATAACAAACGAACGTGCCGCTATATATAAACAGTGCAGACATGTAACATCACATAGACAATAACCAACAAAATACCCAAAGATGGCAGCCTAAATATGGTTCCCAATCAGAGACAACGATAAACAGCTGCCTCTAATTGAGAACCAATCTAGGCAACCATAGACATACATAAACACCTAGATGGTAAACAACCGCATAAACCTATAAAACCCCTAGACAGTACATAAATACATACATCACCCATGTCACACCCTGACCTAACCAAAATATATAAAGAAAACAAAGAATACTCAGGTCAGGGCGTGACAAAGCATGTTGATGAGTTAGCTAAGAAATTAAGAATTAAAATGGGCTTATTTTATAGGAATAGATCGTGCCTTTCATTATATGGCAGAAAACAAATAATTCAGTCGACATTGATACCGGTTAGACAATGGCAATATAGTCTATATGAATGCAGCTGCCACTGTACTGTGCTTTATTGCGGGAGATAGGTTCAGTACACATCATTGCATTCTCTATCAGAAAGTAGGCTGGCCATTTGTAAAGTCTTGTAGATTGATGCATTGCACTCTTTTTGTATATAAAGCCCTCCTGCAGAAATGTCCACTGTACCTTACTTAATTGTTACTGTCACGCCCTGACCTTAGAGATCCCTTTTTTGTCTCTATTTTGGTTTGGTCAGGGCGTGAGTTGGGGTGGGCATTCTATGTTTTGTGTTCTGTTTTCTATTTCTGTAGGTGTTTTGCCAGGTGTGGTTCTCAATCAGGGACAGCTGTCTATCGTTGTCTCTGATTGAGAACCATACTTAGGTAGCCTTTTCCCACCTGTCTTTGTGGGTAGTTGTTTTCTTTTTTTTTTTTTGTGTCTGCACCACACAGAACTGTTTTGGTTTTGTTCGTTCTCATTGTTCTTTCAGTGTTCAGTTAAATAAAAATCATCAACACATACCACGCTGCATCTTGGTCCTCTCCTCCCAACAGCCGTTACATACATACGAGATACCAGACCCGGTTTCAGGGATGGCTAACTGGAGATCTTAGTTTTTTGCACCACTTGTGGAATATTCTCCAAGGATCTCTAAAATGTGATGAATTGGTGCCTCTAGGGCAATTCAGGAGGATTGAGGAACATTTCACTGAAGAATGTAATAGTTTATGATTGTGTTTTGCTTTCTGTCTATTGATGTGAATATTGATGTGTCTAGTGTATATTGAAGTGTATACAGAGCTCATCTGTAAAATACATTGGTCTCAGCATGACTCCTTTTGTGAACTGAAGTAAAACAATTGACAAATCTGTAAAACTATATTGAAACTTCTTTGACTCCAACAGTAACTAAAATAAAAAATCATGAATGTTCAAAATTTCTTTTTCTAAACTATGGGTAAAAAGTAAAAAAAAAAATAGTTTAAAAGCATTGGATTGGTGTAAACATGGGCAAGAGATTCCTTCCACCATATTCTTTGCACCAGTCTCAATGCTATTCCTTTTAAATCCAATTCACATTGATATTGACTTTATAATTTAAACCTAACAACCTTAGCTCTTGAAAACCCAAGGCTGTACAGCCATTGGGTTCTCATTTAAACTATTGACCACAGCGGGGCTGATTTGTACAGCTGTCCCGACGCTCTATCTAACCATTAATAATTACAGAGTGCAATGCGTTTAGGAAACATCCAAAATTATACTTTCTTATCTGCCCAGAAGTATTTTACAAATATAAAATATACACTTACTGTGTGCCATTTTAACACATATTCCCACCGAGGTGTTTTGCATTGAACTTCCTGAGCTAATGGAAACTTGGGAGGGAACTAAAAAAACCTGTCGGTTCGAAGCTGTGTTACACAAAAAAAACTACGTGGAAATCTGTGGTAAACCAGATACCAGTAAGTTTATCTTATACAAGTTATTTTTGGATGATAATTAACTTGAGTGTTCAACATTTCCAAAACATATCGTAATCAAGGATCAATTGTTTCTAGACAGAGCGTTTCACACTTGACCAAATCATCTCAGGTAATCAAAAGGGATGTAGAATGACTCATGAGAAGGGTTAACCCAACCTATGACTTGACCCATTACCTTATGTATTACTGCCCACCAGTTGCAAGAAGTGACATCCCAAAAAACTATTCAACCCAAATGGCTCCTAACTTCCCACGCTAACAAGCTTTCACAGTCTCACTGCAGAATCTGACATTTGTTCATGAATGTCAAATTTCAAAGGTTAAGTTTAGGAATTAATTTGGAATGGTTAAGGTAAGGGTTAAAGTTTGGGATAGGGTTAAAACAAAAACATAAACAAGTGCTTAGCACTGGGATAGAACAAGCGACCCTTGCGGCTTATGGTAATAGCTCTCACCGTTGCCCCTAGTGGCCCCTTTTTAAGTAATTCCGTACCTCCTGCTTACCTGGAAGGATGGCAAATTTCGCAGTAGATCTTGAGCGTCCTGGCTACCCACACATGCTTTCTGTCCCTAACACTAAAACAAAATAATCAAACTGTTTAATTTTGAAAACGCGACCCTTGGAGCCGCCGCTCAAACTAAAACAAACTAAATCCTATAAAAACAAAATGTTATATTTTTATACAACTGAAACTAAACTGAATTAAAGATTTTATTTGAAAAACTAATAGAAATAAAAACTAATATAAAAACACAAAACTATAATAACCTTGACCTGTTAATGTGTATATCCTTGAGTCAGGAGAGTAGCAAATGGATGAGTGCTCTGGTGTTTAAGGGCCTATTACGGCCATAAGACACCCAAGAGGTGTTCCTTTTGTTAAGGCAAGATGTATACTCACAAACATTATTACAGCAGGTAGTTAAACTCTATCGTTCAGGCTTTGTGCCCAACTCTGATCCTTTAGCTACACCTCACATCCTCATTTACCCATTTCCCTAGTCCCCAACGATTTTAATCATCTATTATAAAGCCATTATCAGAAACAGAGACCGATGTTGTACCTGGCCTGAGTGCGTCCAAAAATAAATATAGGCCCACATGCATGGCACACCTCATTAACCCAGCCAGTGGATATTTACAATCCTGCTTGAGCACTGCCAGGGGATGGCATTTTGTTCTCTGTGGCCACTGTCCAAGCTAATGCCATGGCTTTTAATAACACTCTGAATGGTTTATGTCCAAGCCTTTAGTCTACCCCAGTCTAGCCTACCTGAGATCAGCATCTGATTGGCTATGCCCTGAGAATTTGGGAGTGGCCACAGGTGCCCCGTTGCATTGTGGGCCGTTGATCCCCCTAGCATTTGTGTGTTCTCGCTTGAAGAATAGTTATGTAGTCAATTTATAGATAGAATCACTACACTGCTGTCCTTCCTGTCCTTGGACTGGAGTCAGCTTCTGGCAATGAATGTAGGTTCAGTCATTGTAGAACTGGTAATGCTCTGTCTTTCATCTGACTCAAGGATTAACATTGTATTCCCTCAACAGCCTGTAACCTCTCCTACCTTACCTAACTTCCAGGAGCTGATCTTTGAGGACTTCTCCCTGTTCATCCTGGTGGAGGACATGTTTGAGGAGGTGGTGCTGCAGTTTGTCACCAAGGACATCATGATGGGTGAGTGGTGGACACTGGACACGTATGGAGACCTGTAGCAGTGAGTGGATAAAATCACTGGGGAAACCATGCCCTCCCCCTCAAAAAAACATATACAGTAACAACCTAAACTGTATGTTGTCATAGCTGTGTTTTTTGCTGTTAATTCATATGCCTTTTGATCGTGATATATAGGCCTTAAGGCAAAGACAATAAGAAAACAGTGGCAGAATCAATTCAACCACACAAAACGTGATAGCAACCTCTGTCCGGTGAAGTCCATGACACATATCGCATGTAATAGACAGTTACATGACCTACAGCATGGCCAAGTTAATGTTTCAGACATTTTTGGACTACTGAACAACTATTGATTTAGAACCACAGAGAGTTTCCACAAGTTGCAAAGAAAACAGGAGCTGACTCCACTATTCCAGCACCATTTACACTTCAACATTTCAACATCATCAAATCACCTCTGCTTAGTCTAAAACAGTGACAACTAAAAGATTCCCAAAAACATTTTAGTCCAATCAACATAAGCTAAATATGATGTGACTGTCCATGGTTCTGATTTCTGTTTGCGCTCGTGTGTGAAGGGAGGCCAAATGCTCGCTGGATTCCCTTGCATTTAATGCTATGGGCGGCAACAATGTCATACTCGTTTGGACCAGACAGTATCAAATAGATGGCCTACATGTAGAGAGAGAGGGGCGCTGCACCCGGATGTCCATCATTCTGGTGTGTTTCCATATCTTCCAAACATCCCACAGTATCTCAAAAAGCTGTTCATTATCAGTTCTGACTCCGAGTCATCTTCTGTCACTGAGACCTGGTGAAGTAACATCATGTGTGATCTGGTCTTACCCTCCACTTCACCATCACCATCTCCCTTCCCACTTAATCTCTTCTTGTTGTATCCACTACTCAGTAGTGTATTAGTGGCTTTGAGAGGCTTCTCTATATCTCCGCCCCCTTTCCAAAATGCATGCTTGAAGTCTTTCCATGATTTATTTTCTCTCCTCAGGACCTCTGATGCACTCCGCGTGGCCACATTTTCTCCAGCACAAAGCACAGGGAGCAGAAACTCACCCAGCAGTGATCAATTTTATTCAAACCCTGGAAAAAAAAGCCCACTCTCTGAGCTGAGAACTAGCTGAAATACTCATACTGCTGGAGCAGCGAGGCCTCCGAGCTGTCAGACACATATTTGGGCACAGTGAGGTGTTGAATGGGCCTAATCATTACTCATCTCCGCCAGTGATATGAAGTATATTGACTAAATCACAGGTCTCCTCAAAGGCCCTGCTATTTTCTTGCTCAGAATACAGGAATCTTGATGTGGAAACTGGATTTTGGCGTTGTTACATGCCACACAGATTTTTTTTTTAAAGGCATATCCGTGTAAGGCTACAGTTCCCTTCAGCGCTACAGAGGTAAGCTATAGGGCATCTATGCCTGATGCTTATCTACCTGTAGGAAGGCTGCCAATGGAGGGGGAATTTAGATGAATAGTGCCAATGACCCTGAGGTTGTCAGACTCCTTACTGGACACTCACCACTCCTCTCATCAGCATATCACCATGGGCAATCAGACAGAGCAGAGGGAAGTCCCTCTCTGCTATTGGTGGGCATCTGCAGTATGTGATGGTATTGCTCCTGAGAGTCATCCATATAAATTCTAATGGGGGGACACAATTGGCATATTTGGCTCTTAGGTTGTGTTTACACAGGGAAACCCAATTCTGATCTTTATTCCACTAATTGGTCTTTTGACAAATAACATCTTTTCACATACGATTTCAGAGCTGATCTGACTGGTGAAAAAACAAATTATAGAAAAAATATCAGAATTGGGCTGCTACACTATAGCCATCGGGATGTCTGGCATAGCCATCAACCGTTGAGGAAATGCTTCTACTAGCTAGCTAAATGCATTGACTTGCTAGGCTTACAATGTAAACATAAGCAACTTGTGAAATTACAGGATATTTTAGTACTGTAGGCAAACTAGAATAAAGATTATTCTTCTGCTCCTCTCAAACAAACATGCTCTGTGTGGCAGGTAAAGGCTACTCACATTATCTTTCTATCCTCACTTATTCACAGTGTACAGTACTTACATAAGTGGAGTTGGTTTGTTTTGTTTTCTAGGTCTAGAAGGAAAAATGTGCCCTATGCTTTAAATCTAACAAGTGAAAATTGTTTCCAGAATTGTTTGCTGATTGCTGATTTACTGCTTGTGTCATGTTCTCAGTTCAGTCCAGGACAATCAAGTGACTTCTTCACAAAGCCACAAGGCCACCCTCGTCCATGCTTTGCAAATATCACCTACGGATTATATTACATTTTGGGGTTGTTTCAGAGAAATTATCTGGTACTCTCCTTCTCGAAATTGAAGGTGAGATAATTACAAGCATTTAGCGAGCAATGTTTGCAAGTACTTAAAATGAGGGAATGTGAATCAAGAGATGTATGATGGACCGTAGGTTAAGACCTTAAGACCTCCAATTCCTTACAAATAGGACCTTAGGATGAGGTAATTTCAATTAGCCGCAAGACAAACTCCGTAAATGGTTAAAATGTATAAAAATACTCCTAGATAGCATAGACAATAAAGTGTGGTCAGTGCTGTTTAAGAAGGGGCATCTCTCCAACTCAATTAATAATGGAAAATTATTTCAGCACTAAGCTGCGTGACAGGCTTGCTTTGGGAAATGAAACATGTAGGGTGATAATAGAGTAGACCGAGATAAACCCTCCGTGTAAAAGTTGCCCTTAATCTCATTAAACAAGTCTCTTTGCTCAAAGACTCTTTAGTATTCTGCTCAGTTTGCTCTAGATGGTCCGCAGCCCCACATTAAAAGCATGGGGGATAATCCTGGAGATTTTTAAGCATTATTTACACTACATTACCTATTTGCTTAGCAGACAGAGGCTTAGAAGCATGGCTCTATGATTGATCCTTCTTTTACAGCTGGGAATTACGGAAGCTTCCTCTGCGGTACCAGAGTATTGAGTCATGGGCCGGAAAGCTACTGTGGTATTCTAGACCATGACTGGCCATGTTGACAGAAATTCAGCTGAAACAGGAGATGAGGATGAGTGAGGTGAAGTGTATGTTTGGAAGGATTGAGTGGCCATAATGGAATGAAACCTAGGTTAGGTACAGTATCTGGTCAGTACACTTTGGGATTGCATTTATTTGTAGTTGTCGTAAAAAAAGAATATACACTGCTCAAAAAAATAAAGGGAACACTAAAATAACACATCCTAGATCTGAATGAATGAAATATTCTTATTAAATACTTTTTTCTTTACATAGTTGAATGTGCTGACAACAAAATCACACAAATGATCAATGGAAATCAAATTGATCAACCCATGGAGGTCTGGATTTGGAGTCACACTCAAAATTAAAGTGGAAAACCACACTACAGGCTGATCCAACTTTGATGCAATGTCCTTAAAACGAGTCAAAATTAGGCTCAGTAGTGTGTGTTGCCTCCACATGCCTGTATGACCTCCCTACAACGCCTGGGCATGCTCCTGATGAGGTGGCGGAGGGTCTCCTGACCTGGACTAAATCATCCGCCAACTCCTGGACAGTCTGTGGTGCAACGTGGTATTGGTGGATGGAGCGAGACATGATGTCCCAGATGTGCTCAATTGGATTCAGGTCTCGGGAACGGGCGGGCCAGTCCATAGCATCAATGCCTTCCTCTTGCAGGAACTGCTGACACACTCCAGCCACATGAGGTCTAGCATTGTCTTGTATTAGGAGAAACCCAGGGCCAACCGCACCAGCATATGGTCTCACAAGGGGTCTGAGGATCTCATCTCGGTACCTAATGGCAGTCAGGCTACCTCTGGCGAGCACATGGAGGGCTGTGCGGCACCCCAAAGAATTGCCACCCCACACTATGACTGACCCACCGCCAAACCGGTCATGCAGGAGGATGTTGCAGGCAGCAGAACGTTCTCCACGGCGTCTCCAGACTCTGTCACGTCTGTCACATGTGCTCAGTGTGAACCTGCTTTCATCTGTGAAGAGCACAGGGTGCCAGTGGCGAATTTGCCAATCTTGGTGTTCTCTGGCAACTGCCAAACGTCCTGCACGGTGTTGGGCTGTAAGCACAACCCCCACCTGTGGATGTCGGTGCTCTCATACCACCCTCATTGAATCTGTTTCTTACCGTTTAAGTAGACACATGCACATTTGTGGTCTGAGAAGTGGTCTGTGGTCACCACCTGCAGAACCACTCCTTTATTGGGGGTGTCTTGCTAATTGCCTATAATTTCCACCTGTTGTCTATTCCATTTGCACAACAGCATGTGAAATGTATTGTCAATCAGTGTTGCTTCCTAAGTGGACAGTTGGATTTCACAGAAGTGTGATTGACTTGGAGTTACATTGTGTTGTTTAAATGTTCCCTTTATTTTTTTTGAGCAGTGTATATATATATATATATATATATATATATATATATATATATATATATATATACACATACACCCTTTTATGCGTGAGTTCCAAATATCTCTAATGGTTGCCTCAGTGTGAGTTTTTTTATGCACATGATGTTAGAATGTTCTCTCCATTCCAGAATGTGATTGTTACGTAACAGTACATTTAATCTGCGCTGCCCTCAAACCAAGGCACAGTTTGGATTTTTGAGGTGCCCAAAGTAAACTGCCTGTTACTCAGGCCCAGATGCTAGGGTATGAATATAATTGGTAGTATTGGATAGAAAACACTCTAAAGTTTCCAAAACTGTTAGCATAATGTATGTGAGTATAACAGAACTGATATAGCAGGGGAAATCTTTTTGGAGGTGACACCATTTAAAATGCCTGTCTATGGGGAAATCATTGGAAATACTCCCAGATTGCAGTTCCCAAGGCTTCCAGTAGATGTCAACAGTCTTTAGAAAGAGTTTCAGGCTTGTTTTTTGAAAAATGTTTGTAGCGCGTTCCGGTGAGGTGCGCACTTCGTTATTTATCTCCGGTAATGAACATACTACTCTCGTCTTAAGGAAAATGTTTTGATATTTGAAATGTTTGTCTAGCTTACATAATATAATTTAAAGGTATGCAGAAAGGTGTCTGTAATAGAATAAATATGGCAAAAACAAATTTAGACATTAACAAATGCATTTGAATAGCTTCCAAAATATGTTTTTCACAGTGTGGGAGTGCCAAGATGGAGGCACAATGGCTTCAACACAGCACCCCCTATCGGTCATTTAGTGTATATACAAATTGGAATTTCCTCCTTAGTGAACACATAGCACTCAAGTTAGATTTTAGTGAAAAGGCACAGCACACAGTCAAGCCACACAAGCTTCAATATAAATATACAGCAAGTTAACTACTAAATGGCTGAGGCTCAAGGCAACTTATACAAATGGAAGCCTTCCCCTTTAAACACACAAAGATTAAAATATGTTAAAGAATGTAGCGTTTTACCTGACTGGCCTCCAAGTTGCCACACCAAGAAACAAACAATATACTTGACTTTAATACCTTACCAAGATCATCAAAAAACATGGCAGCTTGGAGTCCAGCACTGACTATCTCTCCCTGACCTGGCTTGGCTTGCATCCAGAAAACTCCATGGCCTTTTATTAATTAGATTTCCTCATTCCCGCGTCCTCTCTCAATCCTCTCTTGCCTCCTTTTGAAAAAGTTCAAAGGTAATTGAGGAGATGTGTCCTTGAGAAATGTCCTTGCTTGAAATGAGACGGTCCTTCTCCATTCGCGCTTCATTAGGCAAATTACATTTACAGGGGTGGATCCAAAACTAAATTTGTAAATTCATCAAAACAGATTAAGTTAGTTGTGCAATACATTATAGATGATAAAATAAAAAGTAGCATATTGTTTTTAAATGTGTGCCTGTTTTATTCTCTGACAAAACAGCTGATTCAAAGGAGGCGTGGCAGATTTCAAAACTCTTCCGTGTAGGATACATATGAGGATCCTTGATGAACGGTGGATATATCGAGGAGGGGAGGACCCTCATCCGTTTGCCTACAATCAAATGTACACCCCCAGACCACTTGTCGGTTTGTGGGTCACAGCGGAGAATGGAAGGAGGACGGTTTTTGCCCAAAAGAGAAGCTCCCCATGTACTCCTCTTTTAAAGGGAGGGGTACCGATGCACTCAATCACCTTGTTACCTAGAAACAAGCAGACAAACACAATCAATCGCAGAGCACATTCAACACAAATGCAAACACTACCAGCAACAGTACTGTTTAAAAACTTTTATTGTTTCAACTTATTCTTTGAAGATTGTTTATAGCCATTAATACTTGAGGCAATGATGTGTTCTAGTTATACTAACCTACAACAATTGTTTCATAGCAATAACTAGACTCCATTTTCAAATACCCTAACTTACAATCAAGTTAAGTAGACTAGACAGTGCACTCAGTTATATCAACCAACCAACAGACCACTTTAACTACAATGACATTCTCAGTAACAGTTACAAAACTTTTAACAAGTCACTTTTTTTTAAACATGTGGTTCTTATTTACCTTCGTGGAATGTACTAACTGAAGTCGCTCTGGATAAAAGTGTCTGCTAAATGACAAATTTAATGTAAAAAATGGTTGCAAAGCGTGCTGGGTATTATTCTAATGAGGTCCTTTTTAGTCAATACAACTGTTATGTTGCTTCAGTAGATTTGACTTCATGGTTGTGAATTTCAAGTTGTGTAAACACATTTCAAATTAGCAAAAAACAAACTGAAATTAAAGAAAAAAGTCAAATTACCCTGTTACACTTACATGATGTAACATCATATCCCCACAGTGACCGTATGTACATACCACACCAGAAGCCATGGACTATAGGTAACATCCACAATGAGCAAAGGGTTACAGCTGCCGCTTTCAAGGAGTGGGACACTAATCCGGATGCTTCTAAGAAATCCTACTATGCCCTCTTATGAACCATCAAACAGGCAAAGCTTCCATAATGGACAAAGATTGAATCCTACTACACCGGCTCTGACGCTAGTCGGGTGTGGCAGGGCTTGCGAACTATTATGGATTACAAAGGGAAACCCAGCTGCGAGCTCTGCAGTGATGCAAGCCGACCAGATGAGCGAAATGCCTTCTTTGCTCGTTACGAGGCAAGCAACACTGAACAATGCATGAGCGCGCCAGCTGTTCCACATGACTGTGTTATCACACTCTCCGTAGCCAATACGAGTAAGACTTTTAAATGAACTGTAACTCAATAAAATATTTTTAATTGTTGCATGTTGAGTTTATATTTTTGTTCGGTAGTGTTAGGTTCTATTTCTCAGAGTAAAAAACTCAACAGACACTATGAAAGCTTAACCAAGTTTATTCTTCCCAGAGGATCAATACAGCTGCATTAGACAAAAACCTTTTCACATAAGCACTGATATTTAACCCTTCCTCCTAGGCTGAGTATCCTCCTACACATCTGTACAAACATTGTATATTTACTGCTCCGCAGGAAACTAAGTAATACGTCCATAAACTTTTCTTTCTCCCTTAACGTGATCTGACTTGACCTCGACCCCTTCATCACTAATCCATAGCTCTCTCCCCTTATCAATGCCTGCCACATGTGATTGCTTCCAAGCTTAATTGCACACAACCCTAAGCACTCAATAATTCAATAGGATACCTAATATAATGTAAACGTTATACATTACCCTCTCTCCCTCAGTGACATGAATAAATATATTTCATATTCTCAGAAGCCAACAGTATACATCATCCAATTTTAATGTAATTGTATGATCAAGTAATCTGTATGATACCAAACATCCTCTAATTTGTATGATATTGCACATCCATTATTCCATTCATAATGTAACCTAACGTAACATTTCAAACTTAATGGAGTGTCACAGATTTACATACAAAATAATACTAATTGCTCTGAGACCACGTTGCATAAACACAGATCTCTGCCTTGTAATTAAGCAGCCTAAGAGCAGGGAGCGATTGGGGCAAATCAAATCAAATTTTATTTGTCACATACACATGGTTAGCAGATGTTAATGCGAGTGTAGCGAAATGCTTGTGCTTCTAGTTCCGACAATGCAGTAATAACAAGTAATCTAACTAACAATTCCAAAACTACTGTCTTGTACACAGTGTAAGGGGATAAAGAATATGTACATAAGGATATATGAATGAGTGATGGTACAGAGCAGCATAGGCAAGATACAGTAGATGGTATCGAGTACAGTATGTACAAATGAGATGAGTATGTAAACAAAGTGGCATAGTTTAAAGTGGCTAGTGATACATGTATTACATAAGGATACAGTCGATGATATAGAGTACAGTATATACGTATGCATATGAGATGAATAATGTAGGGTAAGTAATATTATATAAGGTAGCATTGTCTAAAGTGGCTAGTGATATATTTACATCATTTCCCATCAATTCCCATTATTAAAGTGGCTGGAGTTGAGTCAGTGTCAGTGTGTTGGCAGCAGCCACTCAGTGTTAGTGGTGGCTGTTTAACAGTCTGATGGCCTTGAGATAGAAGCTGTTTTTCAGTCTCTCGGTCCCAGCTTTGATGCACCTGTACTGACCTCGCCTTCTGGATGATAACGGGGTGAACAGGCAGTGGCTCGGGTGGTTGATGTCCTTGATAATCTTTATGGCCTTCCTGTGACATCGGGTGGTGTAGGTGTCCTGGAGGGCAGGTAGTTTGCCCCCGGTGATGCGTTGTGCAGACCTCACTACCCTCTGGAGAGCCTTACGGTTGAGGGCGGTGCAGTTGCCATACCAGGCGGTGATACAGCCCGCCAGGATGCTCTCGATTGTGCATCTGTAGAAGTTTGTGAGTGCTTTTGGTGACAAGCCAAATTTCTTCAGCCTCCTGAGGTTGAAGAGGCGCTGCTGCGCCTTCTTCACGATGCTGTCTGTGTGAGTGGACCAATTCAGTTTGTCTGTGATGTGTATGCCGAGGAACTTAAAACTTGCTACCCTCTCCACTACTGTTCCATTGATGTGGATAGGGGGGTGTTCCCTCTGCTGTTTTCTGAAGTCCACAATCATCTCCTTAGTTTTGTTGACGTTGAGTGTGAGGTTATTTTCCTGACACCACACTCCGAGGGCCCTCACCTCCTCCCTGTAGGCCGTCTCGTCGTTGTTGGTAATCAAGCCTACCACTGTTGTGTCGTCCGCAAACTTGATGATTGAGTTGGAGGCGTGCGTGGGTGAACAGGGAGTACAGGAGAGAGCTCAGAACGCACCCTTGTGGGGCCCCAGTGTTGAGGATCAGCGGGGAGGAGATGTTGTTGCCTACCCTCACCACCTGGGGGCGGCCCGTCAGGAAGTCCAGTACCCAGTTGCACAGGGCGGGGTCGAGACCCAGGGTCTCGAGCTTGATGACGAGCTTGGAGGGTACTATGGTGTTTAATGCCGAGCTGTAGTCGATGAACAGCATTCTCACATAGGTATTCCTCTTGTCCAGATGGGTTAGGGCAGTGTGCAGTGTGGTTGAGATTGCATCGTCTGTGGACCTATTTGGGCGGTAAGCAAATTGGAATGGGTCTAGGGTGTCAGGTAGGGTGGAGGTGATATGGTCCTTGACTAGTCTCTCAAAGCACTTCATGATGACGGATGTGAGTGCTACGGGGCGGTAGTCGTTTAGCTCAGTTACCTTAGCTTTCTTGGGAACAGGAACAATGGTGGCCCTCTTGAAGCATGTGGGAACAGCAGACTGGTATAGGGATTGATTGAATATGTCCAGAAACACACCGGCCAGCTGGTCTGCACATGCTCTGAGGGCGCGGCTGGGGATGCCGTCTGGGCCTGCAGCCTTGCGAGGGTTAACACGTTTAAATGTCTTACTCACCTCGGCTGCAGTGAAGGAGAGACCGCATGTTTTCGTTGCAGGCCGTGTCAGTGGCACTGTATTGTCCTCAAAGCGGGCAAAAAAGTTATTTAGTCTGCCTGGGAGCAAGACATCCTGGTCCGTGACTGGGCTGGATTTCTTCCTGTAGTCCGTGATTGACTGTAGACCCTGCCACATGCCTCTTGTGTCTGAGCCGTTGAATTGAGATTTTACTTTGTCTCTGTACTGGCGCTTAGCTTGTTTGATAGCCTTGCGGAGGGAATAGCTGCACTGTTTGTATTCGGTCATGTTACCAGACACCTTGCCCTGTTTAAAAGCAGTGGTTCGCGCTTTCAGTTTCACACGAATGCTGCCATCAATCCACGGTTTCTGGTTAGGGAATGTTTTAATCGTTGCTATGGGAACGACATATTCAACGCACGTTCTAATGAACTCGCACACCGAATCAGCGTATTCGTCAATGTTGTTATCTGACGCAATACGAAACATCTCCCAGTCCACGTGATGGAAGCAGTCTTGGAGTGTGGAGTCAGCTTGGTCGGACCAGCGTTGGACAGACCTCAGCGTGGGAGCCTCGTTTTAGTTTCTGTCTGTAGGCAGGGATCAACAAAATGGAGTCGTGGTCAGCTTTTCCGAAAGGGGGGCGGGGCAGGGACTTATATGCGTCGCGGAAGTTAGAGTAACAATGATCCAAGGTCTTTCCACCCCTGGTTGCGCAATCGATATGCTGATAAAATTTAGGGAGTCTTGTTTTCAGATTAGCCTTGTTAAAATCCCCAGCTACAATGAATGCAGCCTCCGGATAAATCGTTTCCAGTTTGCAGAGAGTTAAACAAAGTTTGTTCAGAGCCATCGATGTGTCTGCTTGGGGGGGGATATATACGGCTGTGATTATAATCAAAGAGAATTCTCTTGGTAGATAATGCGGTCTACATTTGATTGTGAGGAATTCTAAATCAGGTGAACAGAAGGATTTGAGTTCCTGTATGTTTCTTTCATCACACCATGTCACGTTGGCCATGAGGCATACGCCCCCGCCCCTCTTCTTACCAGAAAGATGTTTGTTTTTGTCAGCGCGATGCGTGGAGAAACCCGTTGGCTGCACCGCTTCGGATAGAGTCTCTCCAGTGAGCCATGTTTCAGTGAAGCAAAGGACGTTACAGTCTCTGATGTCCCTCTGGAATGCTACCCTTGCTCGGATTTCATCAACCTTGTTGTCAAGAGACTGGACATTGGCAAGAAGAATGCTAGGGAGTGGTGCACGGTGTGTCCGTCTCCGGAGTCTGACCAGAAGACCGCCTCGTTTCCCTCTCTTTCGGAGTCGTTTTTTTGGGTCGCTGCATAGGATCCACTCCGTTGTCCTATTTGTAAGGCAGAACACAGGGTCCGCGTCGCGAAAAACATATTCTTGGTCGTACTGATGGTGAGTTGACGCTGATCTTATATTCAGTAGTTCTTCGACTGTATGTAATGAAACCTAAGATGACCTGGGGTACTAATGTAAGAAATAACACGTAAAAAAACAAAAAACTGCATAGTTTCCTAGGAACGTGAAGCGAGGCGGCCATCTCTGTCGGCGCCGGCATTACTATGGATGAAGAGGACGAGGCTGCCCACTAATTATAGCCTCACTGGGGCAGAGGAAAGCATCAAAACTGCAGGATACGATTACATGACTGGTTCAAAGCAGATAAGGCGTCTGTAAAATCCTAGAGACACAGGCCCAGAGGTAATTGCTGTGAAGCATCTGAGGGAGACAGCAACTAAAAAAATACACAAACACAAAGAGAAAAAAGGGAACACAATGCCTACTCACAAACCACAACACTGTAGAAACAGAAATGTACAATAATTCTTCACATAGCAATTCTTCACAATTCTTCACATAGCAAAAAAAAAAATACATGGAGAGGGTGAAAACTGACACAAGGAAACAAACGGAATCCACACAAAAAGACACAGTACATAACAAAAATAGAGAAAAATGAGACACTGTAGCCTACTGAGAGACAAACTCAAACAAAGAGTAAAACTGATTAAGTTTAGAGCGAAAGGTCATTTAGTTTTGTACCGACTGATGTGGGGAAATAAAGTAACGAACTACTACATAGGCATTCTGTATCTTCATGATGCACCACAAACAATCCAGTGGAGTTCCCATCTTAGTTATGACAGACTCTAATGAACACAGCAATTTGTATTTAGTTGAGTAATGCCAGAGGTTAAAACTTCTTCGGGATCGGTGTCCCTTCCACGGGACAGTTGAGCTAACGTAGGCTAATCCGATTAGCATGAGGTTGTATGTAACAAGAACATTTCCCAGAACATAGACATATCTGATATTGGCAGAAAGCTTACATTCTTGTTCATCTAACTGCACTGTCCAATTTACAGTAGCTATTACAGTGAAAGAATACCATGCTATAGTTTGAGGAGAGTGCACAGTTTTGAACATGAAAAGTTATCAATAAACAAATTAGGCACATTTGGGCAGTCTTGATACAACATTTTGAACAGAAATGCAATGGTTCATTGGAGCTGGGCTGGAAAAATACATTATGGCCTTTCTCTTGTATTTCAACAATGGTACAAAAAAAATACAAAATTATGTTTTTTTCTTTCTTTGCATGATCTTTTACAATATCTATTGTGTTATATTCCCCTACATTCCTTTCACATTTCCATAAACTTCAACGTGTTTTCTTTCAAATGGTACCAAGAATATGCATATCCTTGCTTCAGAGCCTGAGTTACAGGTAGCTTAGATTAGGGTATGTCATTTAAGGCGAACATTGAAAAAAAGGGGTGGATCCTCTTAAGAACCATCTGTCAGCATTGCTGTTGGTCCAGAAAATCTATATTACTCACCGGTAATATTGTGAATCGCAACCCATTTCCCTCCTAATGAAGAATATCCACTTGAGTGGAGATAGAGGGAAAGAAAATCATATCTTTGTTGTGTTCTGCAGGCACGCTTGTCACTGCAGGAATGCTGTGCTTAAATTCTATTTGAGTTTCCATTATCGAACCTTTAAAACTTTTCAAGTTTACGTTTTTAAAAATGTTGTTCTGAAGTTATCAGTATGGAAAAGTTTTAACAAGCATTTGGTTGAAGAGATGTCACCGTGTTCCCATGTGAATTGGAGCCTTGTCTCAGTCTTCTTGCGTGTTTCTAGTTAGGTCACACTGCCACTGGGAAAAGGGGCCCTCTGATCAAACCCTTTCATTTTTACAATTGGATATGCATGACATTTGCTGGTGGTAAACCAAAACATTTGCACTTTCTACATTATATTTTATTCCTAACATTCTCTCTCTCCATGCACAAATGCCAGCATACACATGGGAGAGTTGGGGCGTGGTAGTGGGGGCAACAATAAACAACTTATCGGAAGGTAATAAGTCTGTGGTATTCCAATTGTATAGTCTTTGTCACGTGTAGAATAATGCTTTGCAGATCAAGTTGTTTTTGCTGATCTAATGGTTGGTGGCAGCCGTGTGGTTACATCTGAGTGAATTAGGATCTGGGGGCTGACACTTCACTGCCTGCCTGCCTCTCTCCTTCTTCTCTCTGCCTCCCTCTTTGCCTCCTTGCCTGCCTCCATCCTTGCCTGCCTCCATCCTTGCCTGCCTCCATCCTTGCCTGCCTCCATCCTTGCCTGCCTCCATCCTTGCCTGCCTCCATCCTTGCCTGCCTCCATCCTTGCCTGCCTCCATCCTTGCCTGCCTCCATCCTTGCCTGCCTCCATCCCTGCCTGCCTCCATCCCTGCCTGCCTCCATCCATCCCTGCCTGCCTGCCTCCATCCATCCCTGCCTGCCTGCCTCCATCCATCCCTGCCTGCCTCCATCCATCCCTGCCTGCCTGCCTCCATCCATCCCTGCCTGCCTCCATCCCTGCCTGCCTCCATCCATCCCTGCCTGCCTCCATCCCTGCCTGCCTACACACAACTCACATGGAATCCTGTGGACTTCAACCTGAGACAACCTCACTGTGCATATGATCAAATCAAATTTAATTTGTCACATGCGCCGTATTAACAGGTGTAGACCGTACCATGAAATGGACACCACAACCCCTTTTAAAAAATTCTGCAATGTTGGCTAAGTAATAAAGAAAATATTTACTAAACAAATGAACATGATATCAAATAAACTAAGGCAAGAAAAAAAGTAACACAATAAAATAAAAAATAACGAGGCTATATACAGGGCAGTACCAGTACTGAGTCAATGTGCGCTAGTACAGGTTAGTCGAGGTAATTGAGGTAATATGTGCAGTACCATTCAAAAGTTTGGACACACATACTCATTCCAGGGTTTTTCTTTATTTTAACTATTTTCTACATTGTAGAATAATAGTGGAGACATCAAAACTATGAAATAACATAGTAGTAGTAAACAAACAAATCTAAATATATTTTAGATTCTAGTGTCACGCTCTGATATGTTTCACCTGTCCTTGTGATCAACTCCACCCCCTCCAGGTGTCGCCCATCTTCCCCATTATCCCCTGTGTATTTATACCTGTGTTCTCTGTTTGTTTGTTGCCAGTTCATCTTGTTTGTCAAGTCAACTAGCGGTTTTTGTATCAGCTCCTGCTTTCCCCAGTCTCTTTTCTCGCACTCCTGGTTGCCTGTCCTGGCACTGAGCCCGCCTGCCTGACCACTCTGCCTGCCCCTGACCCTGAGCCTGCCTGCCGTCCTGTACCTCTGCCCCACCTCTGGATTCCCAACCTCTGCCTGACATGACCCGGAGCCTGCCTGCCATCCTGTGCCTTTGTCCCTGTTGCTGTAATAAACATTGTTACTTTGACACAGTCTGCATCTGGGTCTTACCTTTATCCTCATATTTTGATTCTTCAAAGTAGCCACCCTTTTCCCTGATGACAGCTTTGCGCATACTTGGCATTCTCTCAACCAGCTTCATGAGGTAGTCACCTGGAAAGCATTTCAAGTAACAGGTGTGCCTTGTTAAAAGTTCATTTGTTAATGCGTTTGAGCCAATCAGTTGTGTTGTGACAAGGTAAGGGTGGTATACAGAAGATAGCCCTATTTGGTAAAATACCAAGTCCATATTATGGCAAGAACAGCTCAAATAAAGAGAAATGACAGTTGATCATTATTTTAAGACATGAAGGTCAGTCAATCCCGAAAATTTTAATAACTTTTTCTTCAAGTGCAACTTTTCTTCAAGTGCAAGTTTCTTCAAGTGCAGTCACAAAAAAAAAAGTGATGAAACAGTAGCTCTCATGAGGGCTGCCACAGGAATGGAAGACCCAGAGTTAGCTCGCTGCAGAGGATAAGTTCATTCGAGTTACCAGCCTCAGAAATTGCAGCCCAAATAAATGCTTCAGAGTTCAAGTAACAGACACATCTCAACAACAATGTTCAGAGGAGACCGCGTGAATCAGGCCGAATTGCTGCAAAGAAACCCCTACTAAAGGACACCAATAATAAGAAGAGACTTGCTTGGGCCAAGAAACACGAGCAATGGACATTAGACTGGTGGAAATCTGTCCTTTGGTCTCATGTGTCCATGGAGGAGGAGGTGTGATGGTGTGGGGTTGCTTTGCTGGTGATACTGTCTGTGATTTATTTAGAATTCAAGGCACACTTAACCAGGTGGGCTACCACAGCATTCTGCAGTGATAAGCCATCCCATCTGGTTTGCACTTAGTGGGGTCATTATTTGTTTATCAACAGAACAATGACCCAACATAACTCCAGGCTGTGTAAGGGCTATTTGATCAAGAAGGAATGTGATGGAGTGCTGCATCAGATGACCTGGCCTCCACAATCACCCGACCTCAACCCAGTTGAGATGGTTTTGGATGAGTTGGACCGCAGAGTGAAGGAAAAACAGCCAACAAGAGATCAGCATGTGTGGAAACTCCTTCAAGACTGTTGCAAAAGCATTCCAGGTGAAGCTGGTTGAGAGAATACTAAGAGTGCGCATAACTGTCATCAAGGCAAAGGGTGGCTTCTTTGAAAAATCTAATATCAAAAATATATTTTGATTTGTTTCACACTTTTTTTTGTTACTACATGATTCCAAATGTAGAAAATAAGAAAAAAACAAGAAAAACCCTTGAATGAGTACGTGTGTCCAAACTTTGGACTGCTCCTGTACATGTAGGTAGGGGTAAAGTAACTATGCATAGATAATAAATGGCGAGTAACAGCAGCATGAAAAAGGGGGTCAATGCAAATAGTCAAGGAAACCTTTTAATTAACTGTTTAGCTGTCTAATGGCTTAGAAGATGTTATGGAGCCTTTTGGACCTAGACTTGACACGTTGGTACTGCTTTCTATACGGTAGCAGAGATAACAGTCGATGACTAAGCGGGCTGGAGTCCTTGACAATTTTTAGGGCCTTCTTCTGACACCATCAAGTATAGAGGTCCTGGATGGCAGGATGCTTGGCCACAGGGACATACTGGGCTGTACGCACTACCCTTTTATTTTAATTTAAACTTTATTTAACTAGGCAAGTCAGTTAAGAACAAGTTCTTATTTACAAGAAGGAACAGTGGGTTAACTGCCTTGTTCAGGGTCAGAACGACAGACTTTTACCTTGTCAGCTCTGGGATTCTATCTAGCAACATTTTGGTTACTGGCCCCATGCTCTAACCACTAGGCTACATGCCGCCCCTCTGCAGCACCTTGCGGTCCGATGTCAGGCAGTGTCCATACCAAGCAGTGATGCAACCAGTCAAGATGCTCTCGATGGTGCAGCTGAAAAACTTTGAGGATCCCATTCCAAATCTTTTCAGTCTGCCCTCTTCACGACTCTCTTGGCGTATTTGGACCATGATAGTTTGTTAGTGATTGTAGACACCAAGGAACTTGAAGCTCTCAACCCGCTCCACTACTGCCCCATTGATGTGAATGGGGGAGTGCTCAACCCCCCTTTTCCTGTAGTCCATGATCAGCTCTTTTGTCATGTTCACGTTGAGGGAGAGGTTGTTGTCCTGGAACCACACTTCCAGGTCTCTGACCTCCTCCCTGTAGGTTGTCTCATTGTTGTCAGTGATCAGGCCTCCCATCGTTGTGTCGTCAGCAAACTTAATGATGGTGTTGGAGTCTTGCATGGCCATTCAGTCATGGATGAACAGGGAGTACAGGAGGGGACTATGCACACACTCCCGAGGGTCCCCCATGTTGAGGATCAGTGTGGGAGATGTATTGTTTCCAACCCTTACCAACTGGAGGCGTCCTGTCAGGAAGTCCAGGATCCAGTTGCAGAGGGAGGTTTTTGGTCCCAGGGTCCTTAGCTTAGTGATGAGCTCTGAGGGCACTGTGGTGTTGTAGCAAACATAATTCTCACGTAGGTGGTCCTTTTGTCCAGGTGGGAAAGGGCCGTGTGGATTGCAATGGAGATTGCGTCATCTGTTGGGCCGGAATGCAAATTGTAGTGGGTTTAGGGTTTCTGGGATGATGATGTTGAAGTGAACCATGACCAGCTTTTCAAAGCACTTCATAGTGAGTGCTACGGGCGGTAGTCATTTAGGCTGGGAATACAGATGTGAATCTGTTGGTCACATACAGTGGGGCAAAAAAGTATTTAGTCAGCCACCAATTGTGCAAGTTCTCCCCTTTAAAAATATGAGAGGCCTGTAATTTTCATCATAGGTAAACTTCAACTATGAAAGACAAAATGAGGAAAAAAAATCCAGAAAATCACATTGTAGGATTGTTAATGAATTTATTTGCAAATGATGGTGGAAAATAAGTATTGGGGAACCCGATGGTCACTTTGACAGAGCTCCAGAGTTCCTCTGTGGAAATGGGAGAACCTTCTAAAAGGACAAGCATCTCTGCATCACTCCACCAATCAGGCATTTATGGTAGAGTGGCCAGACGGAAGCCACTCCTCAGTAAAAGGCACATGACAGCCTGCTTGGAGTTTGCCAAAAGGCACCAAAGGACTCTCAGACCATGAGAAACAAAATTCTCTGATCAGATAAAACCAAGATTGAAGTCTTTGGCCTGAATGCCAAGCGTCACGTCAGAAGGTAACCTGGCACCATCACTACAGTGAAGCATGGTGGTGGCAGCATCATGCTGTGAGGATGTTTTCAGCGGCAGGGCCTGGTAGACTAGTCAGGATCGAGGGAAAGACGGAGCATGGTACAGAGAGATCTTTGATCAAAACCTGCTCCAGAGCGCTCAGGACCTCAGACTGGGGTAAAAGTTCAACTTCCAACAGGACAACAACCCTAACCACACAGCCAAGATAAATCAGGAGTGGCTTCGGGAACAAGTCTCTGAATGTCCTTGAATGGCCCAGCCAGAGCCCGTGCTTGAACCCAATCGAACATCTCTGGAGAGACCTGAAAACAGATGTGCAGTGACACTTCCCATTCAACCTGACAGAGCTCGATAGGATTTGCCGAGAAGAATGGGAGAAACTCCCCAAACACAGGTGTGCCAAGCTTGTAGGGTCATACCCAAGAAGACTCGAGACTGTAATCGCTACCAAAGGTGAGTAAAGGGCCTGAATACTTATGTAAATGTCATATTTCAGTTGTTTTATTTCAAATTTGAACAAAAAACTATGACGTAACAAAATGTGGAAAAAGTCAAGGGGTCTGAATACATTCCTAATGCACTGTATGTGGCATTGTGCTGTGTGACAAAACTGCACATTTTAGAGTTGCCCTAGTATTGTCCCCAGTTTGTTGATAAGCCACACCTGTCCAGGTGGATGTTGTGTCATTTTTAATTAAAACATTTTTGGTTGTAGATCAGCTTTAAAGGAGATATCCCTATTTTTTTCCCACATTGTGGAACTCTCCCCCTCCCTCCCCCACACCCTTTCTAAACAAGTTTAGCGTCACTCCCTCGTTGCACTCTCTCCCTTTCGTTCTAAAATTTGTGGATTTGTTTACATTAGGCACAGCTAGCTAGCCAGCAATTTCATACAGCTACAGCAGCAGTCTACTAGCTAAGCATTGGACACACAGAATGTTGAGGTAAAATATAACGTTAAACTCCATAAAGTATTGGTATTGTAATACCATATGGAAATCGTGAACAATTTGTCAAGTTTCCGTGATGTGTTCATTCGGTTCCCTTGCTAGCCTTGCTAATGTTTTATAAACCAAAGCTAGTTAGCTACAGCTAGCTGCAATATTTTCAACCTTGTGAAATTGTAATGTTCAATGTATTTCACATAGCAGGACATCTAACGTCATTCATTGTATGCGCAGGTTGCATTGGACAATGTTGATGGCAGTCAGGCAAGCAGGAAAAGAGGGAGGGGCAGATTCTGGCAGCCGAGAGACAGAAATGGGGATGAGAAGAGGCATTTTGCTCCCCGACTTGATAGAATGGCTGCCACACAGGTTTGTATTATATTGAATATGCCTATAGATTTAACAAAAATAGTTGAATAGTTTAGTATGACAGAATAATTGTTGGCTGAATAAATGTTGGCTTTTGGTATTTCTTCACACATACTACATTCAAGTGTATTTCTCCACATATATTACATTCAATAGAAACATTTTGCAACAGAAAGTAGTGCTTGAATTGGCTTTGAATTAATCGTAGACCTTGACCATACATATAGGAAATATCACATTCTGCTTTACTGATAGTAGGCTACAGTGGTTCCTAAATTAACATTTTTGAGATTATGCCGCGGAATTTAGAGGTAATTTGTGGTTTAGTATGTTACCCTGCGTCACTGCCTCATTGCTCCAGACCACCACAAGGTGGAGGTATGAGCACTGATTATGCTTTTGGAAGCTGTAAAAAAACAAAACAATTATATTCCATAATATACTTAATATGTGTTGACTGAATGTAAGCAGCAAGTGATGTCTGCTAAATAATCAAGTTGATGGCGAAGTCATATAGCCTCAGAACCTACATAAAGCTGAGTGACTCACTCATTCATGGCTTTGGATCAAAATAAATAGGTACCAACATTATTTTTGATCGTTTAGAAGTAAAAAATAGAAAGTATTATAAAAAGTCACGACTCTACAATTGATTGCTAGTTTTGGTCTCAAATAAGCACGGTCTGTGAAAAGCGTTTAACTAAAATTAGCAATGTTGGTTAAAAACAAACACCAGGAATATCTAGACCTAGATCTATGAACACTTAAAAAACAAGCGTCAGGGTTTTACACATTTTACTTTATTTAAGAAATGACGCCGACAAAACAATAAACAATACAAAACAAACCGTGAAGCTTAACGCTATGTGCCATCAAACAAAGTTAACTTCCCACAAACACAGGTGGGAAAAGGGGTACCTAAGTATGGTTCCCAATCAGAGACAACGATAGACAGCTGTCCCTGATTGAGAACCATCGGCCAAAACATAGAAATAGGAAATCATAGAAACACAAAACATAGAATGCCCACCCCAACTCACGCCATGACCAAACCAAAATAGAGACATGAAAGGATCTCTAATGCTTTGTGTATATTGGTTGACCTATGTACCATGTATTATAGTCTCTAAAAGGAAAAATATTACCACCATCTCTTGCGCATGTCATTTTCCTTTCATAATTCATCCTTATTTACAAAGCGGTTATTATTATTATTATTATTAACACGGCATTATAATTATAGAAAAGCCCCTTAGATATTCTCACACACCAGTTTTGCCCTGACGAAAAATACCCTTAGATATTAATTTAGAATCCTCCAATCCTCTAAACGTAATTATTGGCGGAGAGTCAAGCATAGGTGGAGTGTCACAGACGTCGTAAGAACGGAACCAAGGCGCAGCGGAGGTTGAGTTCCACATATTTATTTCCAAAGTGAAACTTAAAGCAAAAACAATAAATCAATAAACTAACCACGGCAGGCACAAAATACTATAAATATCCCACAAAACACAGGTGGGGAAATAGCTACCTAAATATGATCCCCAATCAGAAGCAACGATAAACAGCTGCCTCTAATTGGGAACCACATTAGCACCAACATAGAAATAGATATACTAGATCACCCCCTAGCTCTCTATGGTCAGGGCGTGACATGGAGAGCGACCTGTTCAAATTATATGAGCAAAACATTCCAAATATCATTTGGAATGGCAAGCCAGACAAAATTAAAAAGGGCCTATTGTCTCACCCCATGTTCAAGAATGGCCTTTTCCCCTTTTATCAGATTACAACCGCTCACTTTTGGTTATTTGAAACAAAATAATCTCCAAAATATAATTATTTTTTAAACAAGGATTTTAAAATGAGATTGTGAACTGTGCAAACAGTGCTTCCAGTCCGAGAATGAGAATGGTAAATGACTGTAATTAATACATTGGAATACAAAAGAAGCCATTCACTATTAGCAGGACAATAGACTCCTGCCTGGAAGGAGGGAAAGGGGTCTATAGTATGGTCAATTTCTCAAGCCAAGACGTCTTGATGGCCTTCACCAGTTCATCTTTGCTTGTACTGTAGGCTTGGCAGAGTTACGGATTAATGTTTTCAGTTGATGCCAAACAAGTTCGATCTGGTTTAAATCAGCAGACCTACAGGAGAATCAGGATATTTAAAAAAGGATGTGTGCATCTGTTCATTCAGGAATTCCTCCTCATGAAGCTGGATGGTGCAGACAACAGGGAGGTGGTGAGACTGATGTTTCAGCGAGAACCAGGGATAGTTTTGGATGTCCTACGGATTTACCGGCGGCGGAATGGTGAGCCACCACCTGCACATGTACCTGGTGCCCCTGTGGCAACTGCAGGGAGATGCCCACAGACAGAGAGAGGAAGTGTTGCGGTCAGGAACCAGACCTCTGTGTAAGCCAGCTGCCACATTTTGCCATTACTGCCTAGACGAGTGATATTTACGTTTGCACAAGCGTTATAGGGTTCACATGTTGGCAGTGGCAGATGCAGCAGAGCCTGGACATGATGCCCAGGAGCACCGGCATGCTGCCTACACAGAGTTTGTGATGTGTCTGCATGGTGCCCTTGGTGCAGGCAACCAAGTTGTCATCCCCAGTTGCTGTGTTTGGAGAATCAGGGACACTTTCCCTGATCCCCATTCACAGTGCACTGGTTTCCACACTGGGCGCTAGGATTCTCAAAGTGTGTGGCATGATAACATACTCGTGCTATTCCCAGAGTGTCCGTTGCCAGACACTTATTGGCATGATATTAGTATGGCAACATGTCACTTGCTGTGAACAGAACACAACCCCTCTCTCAGTTTGCATTTTCAACACACAAACACCTGCCAGGTGCATCTTCAGGATATCAAAAACTTTTACTGGACACACCATGTCATTTCAAAGATTCTAAAGGTTGTTAGTTTATTTCTCACCCAAAAGTGTCATCACTGCACTTTCTCCCGGCACAACAATGTTTAAATGGGAAAATGTCTGATTTTATTTATAAATCTGAAAGTGAGCTTGAATAAATAATAATTTTACATTAGTTTGTTTGCATATTTGTTTTGTTATGGATATAACGTTTCAAAGGTAACATTTGACACATTTTTTGTTTATGTTCTATATTGAAAATTGGTTACCATTGACATACTCGCACGGTTCAAATGTCACCCTCAAAATAACAGTTAACGCCAATGACTTGTGCCAGGTCTATGCAGGAAATGGTAACTTACTCCAAGCCTTGCTATTCATGATGTCATGGGATGTCCAGTGAAATAAGACATGAGACAGAGGTGTGAAATTCAGGTTAGTGTACCGATATTCCAAAGGAGTTTAAGATATAAAACACATAACATGGACAAATTTACTCAATGACATATTTAAAGTGGAAATCAGCAAGTCGTCCATGACCCCAGGCTTCCCCCACTTCTTGTGTTGTTTATACAGTGCCTTCGGAAAGAATTCAGACCCCTTGATTTTGTCAAATGTTTTGTTAGGTTACAGCCTTATTCTAAAATGGATGAAATCATTTTTTTCTTACCATCAATCTACACACAAGAACACCATAATGACAAAGAAAAAAATAATTTTGGTCAATTTTATATAACACACACACACACACACACACACACACACACACACACACACACACACACTATCAGAAGCTTCTAAAGCCATGACATAATTTTCTGCAATTTTCCAAGCTGTTTAAAGGCACAGTCAACTTAGTGTATGTAAACTTCTGACCCACTGGAATTGTGATACAGTGAAATAATGTCTTTAAACAATTGTTGGAAAAATGACTTGTGTCATGCACAAAGTAGATGTCCTTAACCCGACTTGCCAAAACTATAGATTGTTTAACAAGAAATTTGTGGAGTGGTTGAAAAACTAGTTATAATGACTCCAACCTCAGTGTATGTGAACTTCCGACTTCAACTGTATATATCTTTAAAAATATATATTTTCCTTTATTGTTTTCCCCTAACCCTAATTGGAGAACTAATGGACAACAACGCTTCTTTGTCCAGCTTATACAAACTATATACAATTTACAGATACAGTATATTTTACATGAGTTACCTTGTTATTTTTAGTCCTACCCTTCAGCTCCACTCAACCTCTCCTACCCCTATTTTCAGAGTAGTTCCAGGTAAACTCTTCAGCTCTTCCTGAACCTCTGACCAAAAACAAGCTACGTATGGACAGTACCAAAACAAACTAATGATTCTGTCTCGTCGCAGCAAGATCTGCACAGCTGGGATCGTTGTATCCCCCATGTATATAACATTCCATTGGTTGCAAGAATTTTGTATAATAATTTAACTTCTTTGGGATAGGGGGCGGTATTTTGACGTCCGGTTGAATAGCATGCCCAAAGTAAACTGCCTGCTACTCAGGCCCAGAAGCTAGGATATGCATAAAATGTAATGATTTGGATAGAAAACACTAAAGTTTCTAAAACTGTTAAAATAATGTCTGGGAGTATAACAGAACTGAAATGGCAGGCAAAACCCAGAGGACAAACCATAACATTAAAATAAATCTAATTTCTATGGCTGGCACTTATAATAGGGCGAAATCATCCCCGATTGCAGTTCCTATGGCTTCCACTAGATGTCAACAGCCTTTAGAAAAAGTTTCAGTCTGTTTTTTTTTTTGAATGAGGGAGAAGTTGTAGTAGTTGTAGTTCTTAGTGGCTCCCATTCTGGCTGTAATGTTTCCAAGCGCATGGCCGAGACGTCGCGTTCTTTTTGTTTATCTCCGGTAAAGACAATAATAATTTCCGTCTTAAATGTATTATCTATTTGCGTATTATGGTACCTAATGTTTGATTATAAACGTTGATTGACTTGTTTGGATAAGTTTATTGGTAACGTTTGGGATTCATTTTGTGTGCATTTTGAAGGAGGGAAAACGAGTGGATTATTGACTGAAGAGCACCAGCTAAACTGAGTTTTATGGATATAAAGAAGAACATTATCGAACAAAAGGACCATTTGTAATGTAACTGGGACCTTTTGGAGTGCCAAAAGAAGAAGATCTTCAAAGGTAAGGCATATACACAGCTCAAAAAAATAAAGGGAACACTAAAATAACACATCCTAGTTCTGAATGAATGAAATATTCTTATTAAATATTTTTTTCTTTACATAGTTGAATGTGCTGACAACAAAATCACACAAATTATCAATGGAAATCAAATTGATCAACCCATGGAGGTCTGGATTTGGAGTCACACTCAAAATTAAAGTGGAAAACCACACAACAGGCTGATCCAACTTTGATGCAATGTCCAAATTTGAGTCAAAATGAGGCTCAGTAGTGTGTGGCCTCCACGTGCCTGTATGACCTCCCTACAACGCCTGGGCATGCTCCCTACAACGCCTGGTCTCCTCTCAGACCTGGACTAAAGCATCCAACTCCTGGACAGTCTGTGGTGCAACGTGGCATTGGTGGATGGAGCGAGACATGATGTCCCAGATGTGCTCAATTGTATTCAGGTCTGGGGAACGGGCGGGACAGTTCATAGCATCAATGCCTTCCTCTTGCAGGAACTGCTGACACACTCCA
Organism: Oncorhynchus clarkii lewisi; assembly: GCF_045791955.1. NCBI lineage: Eukaryota > Metazoa > Chordata > Actinopteri > Salmoniformes > Salmonidae > Oncorhynchus > Oncorhynchus clarkii. The sequence continues at coordinate 17,762,860 of NC_092175.1, read as the reverse complement.
GACACATGAGGTCTAGCATTAGGAGGAACCCAGGGCCAACCACACCAGCATATGGTCTCACAAGGGGTCTGAGGATCTCATCTCGGTACCTAATGGCAGTCAGCCATCCATGTGCTCACCAGAGGTAGCCTGTGCGGCCCCCCAAGGAAATGCCACCCCACACCATGACTGACACACTGCCAAACCGGTCATGCTGGAGGATGTTGCAGGCAGCAGAACGTTCTCCATGGCATCTTCAGACTCTGTCACGTCTGTCACGTGCTCAGTGTGAACCTGCTTTCATCCGTGAAGAGCACAGGGCGCCAGTGGCAAATTTGCCAATCTTGGTGTTCTCTGGCAAATGCCAAACATCCTGCACGGTGTTGGGCTGTAAGCACAACCCACACCTGTGGACGTCGGGCCCTCATACCACCCTCATGGAGTCTGTTTCTGACCATTTGAGCATACACATGCACATTTGTGGCCTGCTGGAGGTCATTTTGCAGGGCTCTGGCAGTGCTCCTCCTGCTCCTCCTTGCACAAAGGCGGAGGTAGCGGTCCTGCTGCTGGGTTGTTGCCCTCCTACGGCCTCCTCCACGTCTCCTGATGTACTGGTCTGTCTCCTGGTAGCGCCTCCATGCTCTGGACACTACGCTGACAGACACAGCAAACCTTCTTGCCACAGCTCGCATTGATGTGCCATCCTGGATGAGCTGCAATACCTGAGCCACTTGTGTGGGTTGTAGACTCCGTCTCATGCTAACACTAGAGTGAAAGCACCGCCAGCATTCAAAAGTGACCAAAACATCAGCCAGGAAACATAGGAACTGAGAAGTGGTCTGTGGTCACCACCTGCAGAACCACTCCTTTATTGGGGGTGTCTTGCTAATTGCCTATAATTTCCACCTGTTGTCTATTCCATTTGCACAACAGCATGTGACATTTATTGTCAATCAGTGTTGCTTCCTAAGTGGACAGTTTGATTTCACAGAAGTGTGATTGACTTGGAGTTACATTGTGTTGTTTAAATGTTCCCTTTATTTTTTGAGCAGTGTATTATATCGCTATTTCTGACTTTCGTGTCGCATCTCCCTGGTTGAAAATGATTTGTGTGCTGTGCACTGTCCTCAGATAATCGCATGGTTTGCTTTCGAGGGAAAGCTTTTTCATGAAAGTTTAATATTTATAGTAATTTGAAATTGGCGCTCTGCCATTTCACCGGATGTTGGCCAGGTGGGACGGCTATCCCAATAACTTTTAAATAGAAAACTCAAAGTTTTGAATCCGGCGTCATTTTGTGTATAATTTAATAAACTATGTGCCAGGATATCGATTCGAAAATCTCTTCCCAATTATTTTGCAATCTATATGTCACAGCTTTCATTTCTGTCCTTTTTGTCCTTAAATGAAACTTGGATACTTTTTTATTAATCACAACTTTCTTTAATTTTGGTCTTTAATACAAGTTCCTTACTTTCTCCCCCTTCCACTTGTATTTTCCCTTTTTTTGCTAATGCTGCAATTAGTTGTTTGGGGAAGAGCAGACGTTTCCATACATGTTTGTTAGCTGCATGTGTGACTTAACTCCGCCATTCCTATGTATTACATACTTTACAAAGATTATACCGTTTAACGTTTTTTTTTACCAAAATGTTTTTTTGGGGTTCAATTACTATATTTGAGTTTTACCATAATATTTGTTATGATATGTGTTATTTCTTTTCTGGTGGATTAAGCTGAAATTGCAACCAACTTTCTCTGGCTTGTTTTAAAAATAGCATTATTTTGGAGAAAGTGAGAGGTTGTTATTTGAATAATGGGGTTCAACTACGTTGTCACACCTACGCTGGGGGACATGTCTACCCTGGAGAGGCTTTCCGTGTGCCCTTCTCTGACCATTCACTGCACCTCAGCAAGACGAAAATTTCAAATAACAAATACAATGAATCATGTTGGTGACACAATCTGTGACACTGTCCATTCTAGAACATGGGGTGAGACATTCTTACTTATCTGCTAGTTTGGATTTAAGTATTACTTCTGTATGACTGAAACGTTTAGTGAGAGGTCTAATGCTTTAATATTTAATAATTTCTGCCCTTCAAATTCATATTCATTACATACATTGGCGCTATATTTTTTTGCTCAAAATTTAAAAAAAAACAAGTCGCAAGGTGTAGGCAAGGCCATAAGCAAATAGGTAATCTGGGATATGTGTCACGTCTACTCCCTCTCCTTCCCTCCGGCGTTCGACGTCGCCTGTCTACCAACCACTGGTCCTGGCAACCCATCTTCATGCACACCTGTCAACCACCATTACGAACACCTGGACTTTATTACTCCCTGATGTCATGACGTTTCCCTGAGGTTTATGACCCCCATAAATACCTTTCCCCCTTCTCTCTCCACTCTACAGAATAGACTCTTGGAAAGCCCTTTGTTAAAATAGAGAGAGTATGGTAACATAAAAAGGTTGGGGAAAATAACAATATTTCTGTAGTCCAACCAGTTGAAAGTGTCCGTTGGTGCTTAAAGAATATGATGTCAGATCAGTTGGTGTCAGACATTATATCTGATGATAGGATGACATAAATTGTATCTTAGAAAGTCTACACATTAGAATTATCAGATTAACATGGAATTGTTGTTAAATTTAAATGTTTAAAAATGAAACTATTTATGAAAAAATTAAATGTAATTTTAGCTTCTAAATGAGAGAATGGTTTTCATAAGTAAACCATGCTCACTCAGTGGCCACACACAAGTGAACGGACATTGGTTGAGAACTATGAAACATGCCCTTCTCTCCCCCAATAAAAAAGCCCGTTGACGGAAGTCAAACTTCTGTTCCCGATGACATGAGGACTGGTGTCCATACATTTAAAAGGGATAATTTCAACTACAACCTAACGAAATTAACATTTAGTTCCAGAAATGTTAGGACTGCTGTCCTAACGTTTAAAAGGGTGAATTTCAACGTGGAGGTGGCGATCACCACGCTGGAATGGTGAATTTTGACTAGACCAGCCAGAATACAGCACAAGCTGAGTATGGCAACTTGGTATGAACTGTGAACTCTTATTCACTAAAGAATAGATCCTAGTGTCACGACTTCTACCGAGGGTAACTCCTCTCCCTGTTCGGGCGGCGCTCGGCGCTCGGCGTCGCTGGTCTACTAGCCACTACCGATCCCTTTTTCTTTTTCTGGTTGTTTTGTCTGTGTTCCTTTTCACACCTGGTTTTCAATTGCTTTGATTTCTGTGGGTATATAGGGCAGCTGTTACCTGCCGTAATTCGTGCAGGATTAGACTTGTGTGTATTGCGTTCGATGGTATTTGATGTTTGTTGTTTTTTCGCATTTACGCACGTGTATGTAAAGTGTCGGAACTGTGTTAGTTCCTCCGTGTGTTTGCACGATTATTCGAGAGCGTAGTTTTGGGATTTTTGTTCTGTGCCATTTGCATTGCTGGACTATTATTAAACACGCTCCTCAGACATCCCTGCTCTCCTGCGCCTGACTCCTACACCTCTCACCAAGACGCATGTTATCACACCTAGACGTTGAGTTATCAGCAGCAGCTGTAAACGTACATGGCCTAGGAAAGGACAGACAATCTCCTGAGAAGACAGGGTACTACAATGTATCCGCCACACAACACTACAACCAGACAGATTCTATAAAGGACACGGGTGATCTCTGCTGGGCAAAACAGTCTTCCATTCTTGACCCATCTATCGAAGCGCAGCTCAGTGTAAATATATATCTGGCATTTTCCCGTTTCCGAATGGGCGGTTATTGGAATGCATACGATTCTGTATTTACTTTAGCATAGCTTTAATATTGGACTGCTAGTGATATAACAGATCTTCAAGAGTTTATTCGGAAGACAGCAGCACTATAAACACTCTTCCGTGGTACCCCAAGTTATTAACAAATTAATTGTTGCATGGTTTAATTCAATCACTTAATCAATCAAACGTTAAGTAATCGGTTTGATAAAAATAGTCTCACAATTTAATCAGTCAGACACAACACTGATTACTTACCCTTCATATAGCACTCTTTTGTTAGTCATCAGGTAGTATTGTTTGTGCTTCCATGTCAGACGCTTCTCTTGTTTTGTATCGATCCATGTTCGTTGTTATTAAACTCACTAACTGCACCTGCTTCCTGACTCCCTGCATCTACATTACAGAATACGTCAAAAGGTTTGGTGTACCTCCACTGGTATGCCATCCAGCCCTGGAGTTTTTCCGAGGTTATAGGCTTTAATTGCATGTATATGTTAGTCCTCTGTAATTTGGTCCTCAAATGAGTCTCTGTACAGCTGTTCATTTTACATTATTAATAGAAAATAATCCTTACAATTAACTTCGGTTACTGGAGATGGAGGAGACTGAAATGAAAACATGTTTAAAGTACTTTGCTTCCTCTTTCAAAATATTGTTTGGTGAATCATGGGTGACTCCTTCATTTGTAACACATTTCTGTAAATTATTTTTTGGTAACCATTTCTGTATTGAGGATTAAAAATTATTTGGTGAATTTTCCTCCATAGTCCATCCAGTAACACTTCATCTTTCTTAAATAAGTTACTCCATTTAATTTTGCTTTTCCTCTAACTTGTTCTGTGCCTCTAAGGTACAGTTTTTATTGCCATCTATGTGTACTGTTAGTCCCCCTATTTCCTTTGTTAGTATGAACTCTTTTGACCTGAACTGCTATTGTTTTAAAGATGAGTATTGAATGTCTTGCCCTCTAAAGGCACATTTGAAAGTGTCCCATGCAATAAGGGGATTTTCTTAAATGATTTTCCAGGAAATAATAGATATTATCTTATCTTTTAGCCATGTGAATGCTGATAGTCTTTTCTATTATATGCTAAGCCATCACAGTTATAACTGCCTATACTTATTTCACCATTTACTATAAGAAATACAAGTTTCAATTCTATTCATCAATACTGTATATTTTTGTAAACTTACCATTAAATAGTATCGTATTGATTGAGTGTCCATATAGCTGTACCATGATATTTGCACTGCTACTGAGTAAACCTCCAACTGTTCTCCACTATTTCACCCACTAAAAACCCGCCCCCATCCAAGTTGGGTTGTCGTCACAGTGACTGGCAAACCACCCCTGTCCACCTGTTTCCTAGGGCCTTTGAGAGATTGCGACCCATCCTTTAAGAATTGCACAAACTACCACCAAAGGAACAGAAGCAGATGAACTGCCAAAAGCATTTCCAACACCCTCAGCTTGATTGTATTAAATACATGCAGTACCAGTCAAAAGTTTGAAAATACCTACTCATTCAAGGGTTTTTCGACATTGTAGAATAATAGTGAAGATATCAAAACTATGGTATCATGTAGTAACCATAAGTGTTAAATATAAAATATATTTTGATTTGTTTGAGATTCTTGTTTAACAATTTTTGGGTTATTACAAGATTCCATACAGTATGTGTTATTTAAACGTTTTGTTGTCTTCCTTATTATTCTACAAATGTTGAAAAGTAAAAAAATAAAGAAATCCTTGAATGAGTAGGTGTCCAAACTTTTGACTGGTACTGTATATATTAAAATAATATTGTATATCTTAATTTTTCTACAATGAATGAATAATATGCGTTATTACGTAGGCAGTTCATACGAAGGACTGTTACCTACAGTGGTTCTTCCTTAAAGGTTGGAGCTTATGCAGCGACTGTTTCTGTATATGGGATTGATGTGACAAAAATTACATTTTTGGCAAGAAATTGTGATTCATCTTATATTGTCCCTAACATCATTAGTCCATAGCAACAGATGTGGGATACATACACACACACATCCACTTCCCACCCTTCCTCCACAAACAACCACAAGCTCAGATGTTGAACAGTTGTTCCATCCCCTAGTCCAACTCAAGAGAAGACTTTGTGTGAATGAATATACAGTCAAAAAGGTTTGTTTGAGAAGGTATGCAAAAGTGAGCAAGAATGGGGATATTTGATTAACCAATGTCAAGTCCTAGCTGATGGAGCCCAGATGCACCCCTTTCCCCTGAAACACACACACGCTGGTCCCCCGTTTTGACCATTTTCCGAAGCATCTCTGTGCAGTCAGACCTTGTGATTATTTTGTGCCACCAGGGTCACAATTTTTCATATTATCCTCACCCATCCGGGGGCTTTGGCTTTGTTGGACCAACCCTGCTAGGCAGGCGAAGCCTCTTGAGGAGACAGTGCTGCTTTAGTGGGTCTCTGGTCGTATTTATCTTTCTGTCTTGGCTGCATATTGGCTACTTGCAGTAGGCCTATGAGACAGATAAGGACTTCTTAGTGTGTGGGTCGCTCTGGTGGGTGTCTAGGGTATAGCGTTGGGGAACGTTCCATCATGATTGGACAATAAATAAATAAACTAGATTGGTGACCCATTTCAGGAAACTAGGTGTATCTCGCAAGTCACGACTTCACAGGAAAGCCAATTTAGCGCTATTTTATATTTTTTGGGGCAGAAATGCCTTCTGGAACATGTGAACTTTCTTGTGCCTTAATAACAAAATTGTAAATATGTGTTGAATAAGGTTGTTAAATTATGAGCCTTGTTGGTTAAGCCACAGAAAATGTCAGCAACCTTCCCACTAGCCATGATTGGCTGAGATATTACATGGGCTGGACATGCTGAGAGAGGAGTTCGGATCGGTCTGCCATATAGAATGCTTCTGTCTAATTGAATTGGTCAGTCTGTGTTGGTAATCCTGTCGAACGCGGCTTTAAAAAAAATTATTGTGTAGTGGAGCTGCATAGCTAAGTGTTGCTCTCCACTTTCTGGAGCACCAAGTTTTGAAATCAGTGGAATTAGAGTGAGCTTACAAGTTTATCAACTTTCAAAGCAGAATTACTTTCCCATTTTTCCTCAACAATGCAGTGTATGATATAGCAGTTTGTTGCTCCGAGTCTCTACTTTTATCCAATGTAAAAAAAAAAAAAAAAGAAAAGATAATTCAAATGTTTCTACATAAGACCAAATCCAGGTGGTGAGTCACATTTATAATTTATTTTAAAACGTATATGTATATCCCATATCCACACAAAATTGAAAGGTCTCTGTCACAACTCCTGCTTGCAGACACAAATGGGCTCTGGCATTTGTAACCATTTTACTGTCACTCTACTAAACTCCAGTACAAAAACACACACCACACCTTCCATCACAAAACACCTGCACATACCCACATACTGTGCCTTTTATGCCCTCTGTTTGCTGTGTTTATATCCCTGCCATGTTGATTCCTACCTAATTTCAGACTTGAGAACTTTTGTGTTCCAGTTCTTTAATTTCAATAATGAGCCTATCTATTTATAAATAATAAAAATACAAAGTCGATAACTAATTATTTTGCAGCATTCCCTACCTTGAATAGTATATTTATAGTTTATTTCTTTATTAATTGTCTTTTTTTCTTCTTTTTTTATTACAATCCTTGTAATGGAGAGTATGCCACACAGGAGAAATGCTCACGAACAGGGACGTAAACAAATTTCTGCACAAAATTTGAGAATCATGAAAATTCTGGGATCTTTTTATTTCAGCTCATGAAACATGGGACCAAAACTTTACATGTCATGTCGCGTTTATATTTTTGTTCATTGAATGTTATGATACATCTCTGAGACCAGGTTGCTTACTGAGTTGTAACAACAAAGGAGAATTAAGGTGAGCATTTATACTGAACAGTAATATAAACCCAATATGTAAAAAGTATTGGTCCCGTGTTTCATGAGCTAAAATAAAATATCCCACAAATGTTCCATACGCACAAATTGCTAATTTCTCTCAAATGTTGTGCACACATTTGTTAACATCCCTGTTAGTGAGCATTTCTCATTTGCCAAGATAATCCATCCATCTGACAGGTGTGGCATATCAAGAAGCTAATTAAACCACACGATCATTACACAGGTGCACCTTGTGCTGGGGACAATAAAAGGCCACTCTAAAATGTGCAGTTGTGTCACACAACATAATACCACAGATGTTTCAAGTTCAGGGAGTCTAATTTCGATACTCATGGCAAACGATCTGAATACTTATGTAAATAAGGCATTTCTGTTTCTTTTTTTTAATACATGCAAAAATGTCAAAACATTTTTTCCCTTGTCATTATGGGTTATTGTGTGTAGATTGATGTACTTTAATGTTATTTAATCCATTTTAGAATAAGGCTGTAACATAACAAAATTTGGTAAAAGTCAAGTGGTCTTGAGTACTTTCTGAACACACTGTATGTCTCAAGTTGAGGGAGCGTGCAATTGACATGCTGACTGCAGGAATGTCCATCAGAGCTGTTGCCAGAGAATTGAATTCCAGCTGATAGATCGGAGGAGTATTTTCGTCTGTAATAAAACTCTTTGTGGGAAGACTCATTCTGATTGGCTAGGCGTGTCTCCCAATTGTGTGGGTTTATGCCCTCCCAGGCCCATCCATGCCTGCGCCCTTGCCTAGTCATGTGAAATCCATAGATTAGGGCCTAATATATTTATTTCATTTGACTGATTTCCTTATATGAACTTTAACTCAGTAAAATCTTGAAATTGTTGCATGTTGCATTTATATTTTTGTTCAGTATACATTGGTTGTTAGGATAATTTACATGAAAGGTTAGGGAAAGGAAATGACAAAGGTTAGGTGAATTGGTTTAAGTTTAGAATTAGCGTTAGAGGAAGGGTTAGCAAATGTTTTACAGTTGTCCCATACGGGACTCAAACACACAACCTTTGCATTGCTAGATGGTCGTGGTAAACACTTACCCATCCTCCCCGACCAACCTCCTTTACCAACCTCCCTACTTTCGTTTCTGTCTAAACTTTTTATCGTTCCGTACCCTTCAAAGATTCAACCTCCAGCTGTGTACTCCTAGCAGCACGGGCCAGCACACTCTCAAATGTAGTTTTTTTGCTCTCATTGTAAGCCTGCCACACACTATACGATACATTTATTAAACATAAGAATGAGTGTGATTTGTCACTTCTCATGAGCCGGGTTGTGACAAAGAGCTCTTATGGGACCAGGGCACAAATAATAATAATCAATAATTTTGCTCTTTATTTAACCATCTTACATATAAAACTTATTTGTTAATCGAAAATTGTGAATAACTCACCACGGGTTAATGAGAAGGGTGTGCTTGAAAGGATGCACATAACTCTGCAATGTTGGGTTGTATTGGAGAGAGTGTCAGTCTTAAATCATTTTCCACACACCTTCTGTGCCTGTATTTAGTTTCATGCTAGTGAGGGCCCAGAATCCATTTTCACATAGGTATGTGGTTGCAAAGGGCATCAGGGTCTTCACAGCGAGATTTGCCAAGGCAAGAAACTGAGTCCAGCCCTATACAGAAATCTGGCATTGGCTTCTGATTAAATTCAATTTTCACAGAACCGTTTGTTGTAATTTCAATGAGGATCTCTTGTTCAGATATCGGTAAGTGTAGGCACGGCATGAAATGGATAACGAATCAGGGGCCTCCCGGGTGGCGCAGTGGTTAAGGGCTGTGTCACCAGAGACTCTGGGTTTGCGCCCAGGCTCTGTCGTAACCGGCCGCGACCGGGAGGTCCGTGGGGCGACGCACAATTGGCCTAGCGTCGTCCGGGTTAGGGAGGGTTTGGCCGGTAGGGATATCCTTGTCTCATCGCGCACCAGCGACTCCTGTGGCGGGCCAGGCGCAGTGCGCGCTAACCAAGGTTGCCAGGTTTACGTTGTGCCCTCCGACACATTGGTGCGGCTGGCTTCCGGGTTGGATGCGCGCTGTGTTAAGAAGCAGTGCGGCTTGGTTGGGATGTGTTTCGGAGGACGCATGACTTTCGACCTTCGTCTCTCCCGAGCCCGTACGGGAGTTGTAGCGATGAGACAAGATAGTAGCTACTAATAATTGGATACCACGAAAAAGGGGGTAAAAAAATAAATAAATAAATAAAAAAATGGATAACAAATCCAGTTGTTTGTGTCATCCATTTTGGAAAAGTACCTGCGTAATTACGCATCCAACTCACTCAAGTGCTTCGCTATATCACATTTGACATTGTCCGTAAGCTTGAGTTAATTTGCACACAAAAAAATCATGCAAGGATGGATAGACCTGTGTGTTGTCCTTGTTAATGCAGACAGAGAAGAGCTCCAACTTCTTAATCATAGCCTCAATATTGTCCCTCACATTGAATAAAGTTGCGGAGAGTCCCAGTCATCCTAGATTCAGATCATTCAGGCGAGAAAAAACATCACCCAGATAGGCCAGTCATGTGACAAACTCATCATGCAAGCTATCAGACAAGTGAAAAATATGGTCAGTAAAGAAAACTTTTAGCTCGTCTCTCAATTTAAAAAACAAGTCAATACTTTTCCCCTTGATAACCAGCGTATGTTGTAAAAGAATTACATGGTCGCTGCCCATATCGTTGTATAGTGCAGAAAATATGAGTATTCAGAGGCCTTGCTTTAAAAAAGTTAACCATTTTCACTGTAGTGTCCAAACTTATTTCAAGCTGTCAGGTATTCCCTTGGCAGCAAGAGCCTCTTGGTGGATGCTGCAGTGTACCCAAGTGGCGTAGGGAGCAACTGCTTGCACATGTGCTACCACTCCACTATGTCTCCCTGTCGTAGCTTTTGCGCCATCAGTACAGATACCAACACATCTTGACCACCAAAGTCCATTTGATGTCACAAAGCTGTCCAGTACTTTAAAAATATTCTCTCCTTTTGTCCTGGTTTCCAGTGGTTTGCAGAAGAGGATGTCTTAATTGACCCCCCCATAAACGTAACGGACATATACCAGGAGCTGTGCCAGGCCCGCCACATCTGTTGACTCATCCAGCTGCAACGCATAGAATTCACTGGCTTGTATGCAAAGCAGTAATCGCTTCAAAACATCTCCTGCCATATCACTGATGCATCGCGAAACAGTGTTGTTTGATGAAGGCATTGTCTGTACATTTGTTTTGTCCTGAAAAAGCTGAATCTTTCTTAAAAGTAAAGCATGCCACGTTGGTGTACTACTCTTTTTGTCCCAGCCATATCCGCAGCAGCAGGAAGAATTAAGTCCTCCACAATAGTATGGGACTTGCCTGTCCTAGCCACTAGGTAGATAACCATATACGATGTTTCTAGCCACTTCTTATTAATGATATCTGTTGCTTTTAATGTATGCTCAAAAGTCGTCTTAATTCTCGCTCAATCTTCTGTGGCGTATTTTTCAAATTGGCTTGTTTTGTTTCTAAATGTCTGCCGAAGAGTGAAGGTTTCAGTGAAGGTTTCATTGAGTTGTGAGATAGTACTTTTGCACATTTAACACACTGTGGCTGAGGAAAGGCACTACTCCCAATATAAGTGAAGCCCAAATCAATGTAGTTCTCATCATATTTGCACCTCTTCGATGGTCCAATGTTCCTGTCTGTTGTTCGGTGCTTTCCCGGGTAAGGGGGCAATAGCTCTTCGGCTGCATCAGATTCACAACTGTCAGTGTCCATGCTAGCTGGGCTAACAACAAATGTAGAATTACTGATGCTAGCGTTGGATGTGCACGTGGAAGCAGAACAACTTGTGTCTTCGACAAGTGCAGCTGTAATACTACCAGTAGATCTTGAATGTGTCTCTATGGAATCGAGCCTTACCAAATGAACTGTTTGAAAATCGGAAGAATTTAAAAAAAATGTTGTATATATATATATATATATACAGTGCCTTGCGAAAGTGTTCGGCCCCCTTGAACTTTGCGACCTTTTGCCACATTTCAGGCTTCAAACATAAAGTATTTTTTTGTGAAGAATCAACAACAAGTGGGACACAATCATGAAGTGGAACGACATTTATTGGATATTTCAAACTTTTTTAACAAATCAAAAACTGAAAAATTGGGCGTGCAAAATTATTCAGCCCCTTTACTTTCAGTGCAGCAAACTTTCTACAGAAGTGTGCACTGTGATAGTCTCAGAGGTCCGTTAAAAGCGCAGAGAGCATCATGAAGAACAAGGAACACACCAGGCAGGTCCGAGATACTGTTGTGAAGAAGTTTAAAGCCGGATTTGGATACAAAAAGATTTCCCAAGCTTTAAACATCCCAAGGAGCACTGTGCAAGCGATAATATTGAAATGGAAGGAGTATCAGACCACTGCAAATCTACCAAGACCTGGCCGTCCCTCTAAACTTTCAGCTCATACAAGGATACTCTGGATAAACTGCAGAGATCTACAGCTGAGGTGGGAGACTCTGTCCATAGGACAACAATCAGTCGTATATTGCACAAATATGGCCTTTATGGAAGAGTGGCAAGAAAGCCATTTCTTAAAGATATCCATAAAAAGTGTCATTTAAAGTTTGCCACAAGCCACCTGGGAGACACACCAAACATGTGGAAGAAGGTGCTCTGGTCAGATGAAACCAAAATTGAACTTTTTGGCAACAATGCAAAACGTTATGTTTGGCATAAAAGCAACACAGCTGAACACACCATCCCCACTGTCAAACATGGTGGTGGCAGCATCATGGTTTGGGCCTGCTTTTCTTCAGCAGGGACAGGGAAGATGGTTAAAATTGATGGGAAGATGGATGGAGCCAAATACAGGACCATTCTGGAAGAAAACCTGATGGAGTCTGCAAAAGACCTGAGACTGGGACGGAGATTTGTCTTCCAACAAGACAATGATCCAAAACAAAGCAAAATCTACAATGGAAAGGTTCAAAAATAAACATATCCAGGTGTTAGAATGGCCAAGTCAAAGTCCAGACCTGAATCCAATCGAGAATCTGTGGAAAGAACTGAAAACTGCTGTTCACAAATGCTCTCCATCCAACCTCACTGAGCTCGAGCTGTTTTGCAAGGAGGAATGGGAAAAAATGTCAGTCTCTCGATGTGCAAAACTGATAGAGACATACCCCAAGCGACTTACAGCTGTAATCGCAGAAAAAGGTGGCGCTACAAAGTATTAACTTAAGGGGGCTGAATAATTTTACACGCACAATTTTTCAGTTTTTGATTTGTTAAAAAAGTTTGAAATATCCAATAAATGTCGTTCCACTTCATGATTGTCCCACTTGTTGTTGCTTCTTCACAAAAAAATACAATTTTATATCTTTATGTTTGAAGCCTGAAATGTGGCAAAAGGTCGCAAAGTTCAAGGGGGCCGAATACTTTCGCAAGGCACTGTATATATATTTGTTTAAATATTTTTTGGGGTGAATCACATTTTTATTTGGCGTACACCCGATGGCATTGCGCGTATACGCGTACCTCAGTTTGGGAATACCTGCCGTAGAGGACAATCCCAAATTGTTTATTACAGAGCTGTTGTAGAATATTTATATATTTTGTTGTAGATGTATGGTGACATCAGAATCACAAACAGTCTTTTGCCAGTAAGCTGTGGACCACCAATCTTAGTTAGGCCTACTGCATGTACTGTAGAACTGCTGTGATGTAGCAGCAGCTGTGTGCCCCCTTAGCTCTGAGAGTCAGAGTGACTCTGAGGGCACTGATGCAGCAGAGATGGCCTGGCCACTAGAAGACAACCATCTGCTCTCCCCTCCTCTCCTCTGCTCTCCCCTCCTCTCCCTTCCTCTCCTCTGCTCTCCCCTGCTCTCTTCTGCTCGCCCCTCCTCTCCTCTCCTCTGCTCTGCTCTCCCCTCCTCTTCTCTGCTCTCCCCTCCACTCCCCTCCCCTCCTCTCCTCTCCTCTCCTCTCCTCTGCTCTCCCCTCCCCTCCTCTCCTCTCCTCTCCTCTGCTCTGCTCTCCCCTCCTCTCTTCTCCTCTGATCCTCTCTGTTCTGGTTGAAGACAGATGACGTTGTTCTCCCTCAAACAACAGCAAATGTGGATCACTTACCATACCATGTTTTATACACGTTTCCACACATGAGCATACAACCTGGATCATGACATGAAACAAAATAAAGCAGATCAAAGGTATTTGGCGTACAAAGAAAGGACATATCTGTTTTATTCAGTAATAGGTTTCTAGCCCTTAGAAATTACTGCAGATTTATAGAGTATGTCACTATGGTTACAGATCCTTCATATCAGTTACACAGCCCCAGCAACCTTAGATCTATTTCACCCCCCCCACCCCCCCTCTTCTCGGTCTCTCTCTTTCTCCCAGTCTTTCTCTCCCCAATCTCTTTATCCCCCCTCTCTCTCTTCCTCTCCCTCTCAGACAGTGATTGAGACAAGACCTCCCTGTCTCCCTCCCCCCTCTCTCTCTCATCAGACAGTGATAAGAACCAGACAGAAATGTGTACAGATCCCAGAGATCCTCTTCCTTCGATTTCTTTGTCATCTCCTTTCTCTGCTATTCTAATCTCATCTCTATCTTTAATTATGTCTGATTGTCCTCTCACCTCTCACATCTATTATTCATTTTGCCTTTAGCTATCTCCTTTGTGTCCCACTCCTGAGGGGCACAAATCAAATGACAGGATGATAGATGCATTTTCATAGCAGGCAGAATGGAGGGGGCCACTTCAATTGGCCGTTTTGTTACCCGTCTTTGACATTTGAAAAGCAAAAAGAAGTCTGGGGACTTTGTGATGTCACTGAGGTGTTACCTCTAATGACCTGTTGGTGGCAGTGTGTACCCTTCTAAGTCCCCGTGGAGCCCTAGGGAGAGACTCAATTGCATATTCCTTGCATCCTCTCTCCTCGCCTCCTCATGATCCATTGTAGGAGAAAGCTAGAGGTGCCTTTCCCTTCTGACCTTCTCCCCCAATGGGTTTTGAGAAGGAGGTGAGGAGAGAGGAAGCGAGGAGTATGCAATTGAGATTCTCCCCTCGGCTCTGGTTTTACGGTTCTGTCTTCACAATACAGTACATGTGCGGTATATGACTAGGAAACAGGAGGATGAGGATAGGAGTGCTGTTCATATGTTCCGATGTTGATCTCAGCCCCAACAGTATGGCTTACATCCTGTTACATCACAAAAATCACCAACAAATTAAATGTCTGACACTAACTCTTAATGTCCATCATAATAATTGCCATGTCATAGATTTTCCCATGAGATGACAAAAGCTGGTTTATCTATTCCAAATGAAGGCTGGAAAAAGTTGCGTGCAACATAACCATGTCTTAATGTCCGCTAGATAAGTGGTTTCAACTGTAACAAGCTGCAGATGGGATGTGTGTTATCATTGAGCCCTCAGTCTCAATGTTGGGAGCTCCTAGCAGAAGTGAAGCTTCAATAAAAGTGCCTGACTCCCTAATAGACAGAGGCAGTGTCTCCTTTGTATCAACTGTGATTGTTTACCCGTATATGAAGAGCACAACAGAAATAGTAATGCAGCCTAAGTAAATACCTGGCCGCAGGCTAAACTAGTATGTAAACACTATTAGAATACAGGCTCTGGTCATCATTCTATTCCAGGAAAATTAAACTATTCTAATGACCTAGGTCGACAGACCGTGTTTTGCTCTTCGTATTCCTTAGCGCACGAGATTACTCTGCTTCGCATTGTATTTTTCCTTTCATTGATATCATTATTTTAAACTTGATTTGGTTTTTATGTATTTGACGGGTGCCTGAGGGCAAGGCTTAACCATTGCTACAGGAAAAATATGAACCATTGGATCAACAGGAAAAATATGAACCATTGGATCAACAGGAAATATAAGTTAACAAGTGGGCTCCTGCTTAGCGTTTCGCATAGCATCTGCATCCAGTGCAACACTTCCCTTCAACTCAAAGGAATGGGTGAAGTCTCGCATGATTTCACACACACCCACACAAGGACAAACACACACACACTTAATATATTTCTAAGATCTGCATCTAAATTCAACAAGAAAATCAATGGTAATATACTCTATACAAGGCTAATAGCTTTCTGTTTTAATTATAGTCCTAATGAACTCATAAAATGTAGCAGGACAAAACACAGTCTGGTATATTGAATTTTTTTGTTAATTTTATTTGTTTTAATGGTCTATGAATATCTATATTATGGTTTATCATTCTCAGACTATTTAAATTGTATGCAGGGAGCCTTTAGGCAAAATAATATTTCATAACTGACAGTTGAATACCATACCTACAGAGAACTGAAAAAGCAACTAAGCAACAAATATTCCGGAAAGAATTCAACTGGGAATGCCAAGAACATCATATACTGAACAATAATATAAACGCAACATGTAAAGTGTTGGTCCAATGTTTCATGAGCTGAAATAAAATTATTTTCCATTGGCACAAAAAGCTTATTTCTCTCAAATGGTTTTTACTGTCAAGATTCCCATCTTCATTTTTCACTGTATCATTGTGCGCCCTCACCCTCCTTAGAAATGTGAAATCATTGCCTCAAAATGGATTGTTGTTGACTTGACACATAGTGGAAGGGTGTGTGTGTACTTATGTGTTTCTGCACGCGCGCGTGCCTGGGAGCATATGTGTGTCCTCACATAATGTATGTTTATCTCTCTCCCTAACCATTTGATTGACACAGGCTGTAACTATCTGATGGTTCACGCTTCAGTGCGCCTGGTGCGGCGGAGGTTTACACAGCGCCAGCCCCTGGCAGAGTGGAAATTAGATGATAATGCAGTCGTTGGGCCCGCCAGTGGGGTAAGCCGACACACACACACACACACACACACACACACACACACACACACACACACACACACACACACACACACACACACACACACACACACACACACACACACCTCTCAGGTCTCTGTATTCACACAGGTTCACCTCCCTACATGTCATTAGCATCATTCCATTTCCAGTCTCTGCAATTTCCCCCGAGCTGCTTGCATGACAAGTGTTCTGAAACTCCATAAAAACTTAATCTAGCTACTACACCCTGAAACTGGGCAAACTACAAGTATGAAATTAGTTCAAATGAAATGAAGTGGATTGGATATTGGAAGTAATGTGTTAGAACAGAACAGTACGTTTTAACGACAATGGGTCAGTGAGTTTTATCTGCAAACTGTTAAGTAGAGAGACTGGTGCTAACTGCATCGCCACACAATGCTGCCTTAATGATGATCAGTAATAATGAACCCATGCAATTAAACAACTTAACACTGAATAGAAGGACCTGGGACAAAACATCTCCCTCTGCAACTGGATCCTGGATTTCCTGACGGGCCGCCCCCCAGGTGGTAAGGTTAGGTAACAAAACATCCGCCAAGCTGATCCTCAACACAGGGGCCCCTCAGGGGTGTGTGCTCAGTCCCCTCCTGTGTTTCCTGTTCACTTATGACTGCATGGCCAGGCACAACTCCAACACCATCATTGAGTTTGACACAACAGCAGTAGCTCTGATCACCAACAACGATGATACATCCTATAGGGAGGAGGTGCGAGCACAACAACATCTCCCTCAATGTGATCAAGACAAAGGAGATGATTGTAGACTACAGGAAAAGAGGACCAAGCATGCCCCCATTCTCATTGATGGGGCTGCAGTTGAGCAAGTTGAAAACTTCAAGTTCCTTGGTGTCCCCATCATCAACAAATTAACATGGTCCAAACACACGAAGACAGTCGTGAAGAGGGCACGACAAAGCCCATTCCCCCTCAGGAGACTGAAAAGATTTGGCATGGGTCCTCAGATCCTCAAAAGTTTTACAGCTGCACCATCGAGAGCATTCTAACTGGTTGCATCACTGTCTGGTATGGCAACTGCTCAGCCTCCGACCACAAGGCACTACAGAGGGTAGTGCGTACGGCCCAGTACATCACTGGGACCAAGCTTCCTGCCAACCAGGACCTCTATACCAGGCGGTGTCAGAGGAAGGCCCTACAAATTGTCAAAGTCT
This sequence comes from Oncorhynchus clarkii lewisi, assembly GCF_045791955.1. Classification (NCBI taxonomy): domain Eukaryota; kingdom Metazoa; phylum Chordata; class Actinopteri; order Salmoniformes; family Salmonidae; genus Oncorhynchus; species Oncorhynchus clarkii. The sequence continues at coordinate 17,745,078 of NC_092175.1, read as the reverse complement.
CCAGCCACCCTAGTCATAGACTGTTCTCTTTGCTACCGCACAGCAAGTGGTACCAGAGCGCCAAGTCTAGGTCCAAAAGGCTTCTTAACAGCTTCTACCCCCAAGCCATAAGACTTCTGAACAGCTAATCAAAGGGCTACCCAGACCCCTCTTTAACGCTGCTGCTACTCTCTGTTAATTATCTATGCATAGTCACGTTAACTCGACCTACATGTACACTACCATTCAAAAGTTTGGGGCCACTTAGAAATGTCCTTGTTTTTGGAAGAAAAGTTCATTTTTGGTCCATCAAAATAACTTCAAAATGATCATAAATACAGTGTAGACATTGTTAATGTTGTAAATAACAATTTTAGCTGGAAACGGCAGATTTTTTAAATGGAATGTCTACATAGGCATACAGAGACCCATTATTAGCAACCATCACTCCTGTGTTCCAATGGCACGTTGTGTTAGCTAATCCAAGTCTATCATTTTAAAAGGCTAATTGATCATTAGAAAACCCTTTTGCAATTATGTTAGCATAGCTATAAACTGTTGTTCTGATTAAAGAAGCAATAAAACGATCCTTCTATAGACTAGTTGAGTATCTGGAGCATCAGCATTTGTGGATTCGTTTACAGGCTCAACATGGCTAGAAAGAAATACATTTCTTCTGAAACTCATCAGCCTATTTTTTTTTTCTGAAATTAAGGCTTTTCCATGAGAGAAAATGCCAAGGAACTGAAGGTCTCGTACAACGCTGTGTACTATTCCCTTCACAGAATAGCGCAAACTGGCTCTAACCAGTATAGAAAGAGGAGTGGGAGACCCCGGTGCACAACTGAGCAAGATGGCAAGTACATTAGAGTGTCTAGTTTGAGAAACAGACGCCTCACAAGTCCTCAACTGGCAGCTTCATTAAATAGTACCCGCAAAACACCAGTCTCAATGTCAACAGTGACGAGTTGTCTCCAGGATGCTGGCCTTCTAGTTCCTCTGTCCAGTGTCTGTGTTCTTTTGCCCATCTTAATATTTTCTTTTAATTGGCCAGTCTGAGATATGGCTATATCTTTGCAACTCTGCCTAGAAGGCCAGCATCCCAGATTCGCCTCTTCACTGTTGACTTTGAGACTGGTGGTTTGTGGTTACTATTTAATGAAGCTGCCAGTTGAGGCGTCTGTTTCTCAAACTAGACATTCAGTTGATGCACTGGGGCCTCCCACTCCTCTTTCTATTCTGGTCAGGGCCAGTTCCCGCTGTTCTGTGAAGGGAGTAGTACACAGCGTTGTACGAGATCTTCAGTTTCTTTGCCTTTTTGAGCCTGTAATTGAACCCACAAATGTTGATACTCAACTAGTCTAAAGACCAGTTTTATTGCTTCTTTAATCAGAACAGTTTATCTGTGCTAACATAATTGCAAAAGGGTTTTCTAATGATCAATTAGACTTTTAAAATGAGAAACTTTGATTAGCTAACACAACGTGCCATTGGAACACAGGAGTGATGGTTGCTAATAATGGGCCTCTGTACGCCTGTGTAGATATTCCATTAAAAATCTGCCGTTTCCAGCTACAATAGTAATTTCCAAAATTAACAATGTCTACACTGTATTTATGATAAAAAAAAAATTTTTTTACTGGACTATAAATGTGCTTTTCTTTCGAAAACAAGGACAATTTTAAGTGGCCCCAAACTCTTGAACGGTAGTGTACATATTACCTAAATTACCTCGACTAACCGGCACATTGACTCTGTACCGGTACCCCCTGTATATAGCCTCGCTGTTGTTATTTTACTTCTGCTGTTTAATTATTTGTTTATTTTATTTTAAATTTTTTACTTAACACTATTTTTTCTTAAAACTTCCTACAGCATTGTTGGTTAAGGGCTTGTAAGTAAGCATTTCACTGTTGTATTCGGCATATGTCACCAATACAATTTGATTTGAAATTACGCTAGATATGGATTTAAAATGGTAGTACAGAAGTTAGTGGGTGGCTTACTTACCCTGTTCCACTGCTGCACTTACCGCATGCCCACGGTAAGTTATGCAAACAGACCGCTCTTTTGGGACAAGATATTTTCACAACTGCAATGTTGTGAAACATTTATTCTGATTATTTCCAGGGATACACAACATCCTGAAAATATCTAGATATGTCACGTCTAGCGCTCAACGTCGCTGGTTTAGTAACCACCGGTCCTGGCAGCCCATCATTAAGCACATCTGTGCCTCATCGTTAGGCACACCTGGACTTCATCACTACCCTGATTACTTCCCCTTTATCTAGCACTCCTTAGCATCAGTCTTCAGGCAGTATTGTTTCTGTGTTCATATCCAGACGCTTCTCTTGTTTTGTATCAATCTATGTTCTTTATTAGTAAACTCACGAACTGTACCTGCTTCCTTACTCCCAGTGTCATTGTTACAAGATATGTTTGTTAGAAAGAATTCTCTATTTCCCTTGACGGAGTGATGCTGAAAAAAAAATGGCTTAATTTACCCCACTCCTCCCTACTTGGCAGTGTAAAACGGAATCGGAAATGTATTTTTGAAAGTGCTTTTATCACGTCGGTCCCCAGAGTCCAGTTTTCCTCTGGAATCCAATATAGTACTATACTGTAGTGTCTATTCTCTCGAGATTTCTATTGAAATAGTACAGAATATCTATAACTTTGGTAGAGGAACTGCTGCTGAGGAACACTTTATGGTCTCTGAAAAACTAATATGTTTTCATGTTCCACTAGGGATTAAGTGTGAGAGCAATTAAAATGGACTCTCTAAGATTAAATAGATTTTCTGTTTTCTCTCTACATATGTTTTTTATCCTTTATTTAACTAGGCAAGTCAGTTATGAACAAATTATTATTTACAATGATGGATTAGGAACAGCGGGTTAACTGCCTTGTTCAGGGGCAGAACAACAGATTTTTACCTTGTCAGCTCGGGGATTCGGTTACTGGCTCATCGCTCTAACCAGTAGGCTGGCTACCTGCCGCCCCATGTTTGGTACGAATTAAAACCTCTTAAGTCTACCCCCTCCTTTTTCAAATATTCTGTTAAAAATCGCGCAACTTTTCAGCGTCCTGCTACTCATGCCAGGAATATAGTATATGCATATGATTAGTATGTGTGGATAGAAAACACTCTGAAGTTTCTAAAACTGGTTAAATCACGGCTGTGACTATAACAGATCGTGTGTTTCATCGAAAAGCGCAAGAAAAACTGCTCTCTGAAAGCTAAAAATAATTTCCATGCGTCACTTTCATGGGTTGTTAAAAGGGCACAAAATTAATTATGGACCTGCATGCAATTCCTACAGATTCCATCATTGTCGTCATTTTCCAGGGACTTTTTTGTTGGTAAATCCAACTAACTGGATTCAATTTCTTCCGGTCTCCACCAGGATGTTTTGAATGTGCACATTGGCAGCCATTGATTTGAAGACGAGGAGCTATTGAATATACATCGCCCTGTAATCATTTTGATAGATTATAAACGTTTACTAATACCTAAAGTTGGATTACAAAAGTATTTCGAAGTGTTTTGTGAAAGTTTATCGTCGACTTTTTTAATTTTAAAAAATTACGCTGCGTTTTAAAACGATGTTTTTTTCTGAATCACACAGCTTCCATAGAAAGCTATTTTGGGTATATATGGACCGATTTAAACGAAAAAAAGACCCAATAGTGATGTTTATGGGGCATATAGGAGTGCCAAGAAAGAAGCTCGTCAAAGGTAATGAATGTTTTATATTTTATTTCTGCGTTTTGTGTAGCGCCGGCTAAGCTAAATCTTTGTTTACGTCGCATTCAGGCATTTTGGGGTGTTGCATGCTATCAGATAATAGCTTCTCATGCTTTCGCCGAAAAGCATTTTAAAAATCTGACTTGTTGGCTAGGTTCACAACGAGTGTAGCTTTAATTCAATACCCTGCATGTGCATTTGATGATGAACGTTTGAGTTTTAACGAGTACATTTAGCATTTAGCGTAGCGCATTTGCATTTCCAGGTGTCTACTTGAGACATCTGCATCTCAAGTAGGAGCAAGAAGTTAAGGCACATATACACTGCTCAAAAAAATAAAGGGAACACTTAAAAAACACAATGTAACTCCAAGTCAATCACACTTCTGTGAAATCAAACTGTCCACTTAGGAAGCAACACTGATTGACAATACATTTCACATGCTGTTGTGCAAATGGAATAGACAACAGGTGGAAATTATAGGCATTCAGCAAGACACCCCCAATAAAGGAGTGGTTCTGCAGGTGGTGACCACAGACCACTTCTCAGTTCCTATGCTTCCTGGCTGATGTTTTGGTCACTTTTGAATGCTGCCGGTGCTTTCACTCTAGTGGTAGCATGAGACGGAGTCTACAACCCACACAACTGGCTCAGGTAGTGCAGCTCATCCAGGATGGCACATCAATGCGAGATGTGGCAAGAAGGTTTGCTGTGTCTGTCAGCGTAGTGTCCAGAGCATGACGGCGCTACCAGGAGACAGGCCGTAGGAGGGCAACAACCCAGCAGCAGGACCGCTACCTCCGCCTTTGTGCAAGGAGGAGCAGGAGGAGCACTGCCAGAGCCCTGCAAAATGACCTCCAGCAGGCCACAAATGTGAATGTGTCTGCTCAAACGGTCAGAAACAGACTCCATGAGGGTGGTATGAGGGCCCGACATCCACAGGTGGGGGTTGTGCTTACAGCCCAACACCGTGCAGGACGTTTGGCATTTGCCAGAGAACACCAAGATTGGCAAATTCGCCACTGGCGCCCTGTGCTCTTCACAGATGAAAGCAGGTTCACACTGAGCACAAGTGACAGACGTGACAGTCTGGAGACGCCGTGGAGAACGTTCTGCTGCCTGCAACATCCTACAGCATGACCGGTTTGGCGGTGGGTCAGTCATGGTGTGGGGTGGCATTTCTTTGGGGGGCCGCACAGCCCTCCATGTGCTCGCCAGAGGTAGCCTGACTGCCATTAGGTACTGAGATGAGATCCTCAGACCCCTTGTGAAACCATATGCTGGTGTGGTTGGCCCTGGGTTCCTCCTAATACAAGACAATGCTAGACCTCATGTGGCTGGAGTGTGTCAGCAGTTCCTGCAAGAGGAAGGCATTGATGCTATGGACTGGCCCGCCTGTTCCCCAGACCTGAATCCAATTGAGCACATCTGGGACATCATGTCTCGCTCCCATCCACCAACGCCATGTTGCACCACAGACTGTCCAGGAGTTGGCGGATGCTTTAGTCCAGGTCTGGGAGGAGATCCCTCAGGAGACCATCCGCCACCTCATCAGGAGCATGCCCAGGCGTTGTAGGGAGGTCATACAGGCACGTGGAGGCCACACACACTACTGAGCCTCATTTTGATTTGTTTTAAGGACATTATATCAAAGTTGGATCAGCCTGTAGTGTGGTTTTCCACTTTAATTTTGAGTGTGACTCCAAATCCAGACCTCCATGTGTTGATACATTTGATTTCCATTGATCATTTTTGTGTGATTTTGTTGTCAGCACATTCAAATATGTAAAGAAAAAAGTTTTTAATAAGAATATTTCATTCATTCAGATCTAGGATTTTGAGCAGTGTATAATAAGTGAGGCGCACACACACACACACACACACACACACACACACACACACACACACACACACACACACACACACACACACACACACACACACACACACACACACAGTGTCACGTTCGCTATCTTCAAACCTTCACAAAAACAGGTAAACCAAACGTGCCGCACACAAACACTCACAGAACATAAATAATTACCCACAACATTAGGTGGGAAAAAGGCTGCCTAAGTATGATTCCCAATCAGAGACAATGATAGACAGCTGCCTCTGATTGGGAACCACACTCGGCCAAAACAAAGAAATAGAAAACATAGAATGCCCACCCAAATCACACCCTGACCAAATAGAGAAATAAAACGGCTCTCTAAGGTCAGGGCGTGACACACAGTTTTGTATTGCTAAAATCCAATTTTCCCTATGCCTGAATCTAACCTTAACAATGAACCTAACCCTAATTCTAACCCTAACCCTAAAAATAGCATTTTTCCTCATGGGGACTGGCAAAATATCCCCACTTGTGCAAATTTTCCTTGTTTTACTATCCTTGTGAGGATTGTAAAACACACACACCCACACACCACACACCTCTATTCCAAGCTAGTCTATAGATAGACTATACAGTATATGAGGTACGCTGGTAGACACTGCCTGCTGAGTCCCATGGAGAGGAGAGTAGAGCCTCAACAGGAGGGCCATCTCTCACCACATACTGCTGAACATGACAGGCCTCCTTTCATATCACCTTCGCATGCCCGTCCGTCTGTCTCTGTTCTGTCTAGATGAGATGAGAGCTTGCATGCCAGCATTCGTTGGCTCTGCAGCTGAAAAAAAAGCAGTGACAATAGGCATGCCAATTATAATTTTAAAGGTGCACAATTACAGTGTGAACTCCATTCCATTTGTTTTGTCTCTTTCCATACATATGAGTGTGACGAAAATAAATAGATAGTGAATCAGACAGAGTGAAGGAATGGAAAGTTTGGGTTTGGAAGAGTGTGTGTCTGAGTGTGCCTGCGGGCGTCCGGGCATGCATGTGTGTTTGTAGGCACTTGCATGTGTGCCTATGTGGAACAGGCTTGTGTATGTGGTGCATGTGTGTGTATTTGTGTGAGTGAGTGAACTCCAATGTTTGCCTCTACTGATGAATGCTGGCTGTAGTGGAATCCCAGGGAGCACCCTTAGTGCACCAGGCCAGATAGTCCCATCAGATTGGAGCCCGGCTGGCAGCACCCAGGGGACGTACTTAGTAAGGTGTCCAAGGATCAGACACCACAACACACATGTTGTATCCCAGAGGACAGGAGACACTGTTGTATCCCAGAGGAGCAGGAGACGATTAATTTAGCCTGTGCCTGTTTAGAACCTGATCATCTGAGCAGAGGCACTGTCTTGCCCAAGGTAGTACAATTAAGTACAGGCTTATTAACTGAATGACAGAGACAGAATACAATATGTTGTTTTATTGAATAGTTTGGGGTATGCCTCATCTCTGAGGAATGCTCCTCAGAGCCAGATGCTGATGACAGATTGCCCTATGCTGGGCAGCTGGCTAGAGCGCGATGAGCCAAGAAAAGCCCCCCGTCCAAACGCTCCCCTAACCGGGAGGGCCCCCGGTCACGGCCCCCGTGCAGTAGTAGCGTCCCTGCACTGTGATGCAGTGCCTTAGACCGCTGCACCACTCGGGAGCCATAAAAGCCACAGTTCTTGATTGATATATTAATGTCGATAGCCACCCTGCCACGTGGTTTGCTGCTGGGAGGCTGTAGAATATCTTCATTAGTCGAGATACAACTAATTGCAGGGAATGACACGACATATCAAGTATATGGAAGACATTTTGTTTATGATGAGATGAAATACAAATTCAATTACAATGCCAATAGTGATGACAGTTAAAGGCAGTAGTAGATCTACTGAGCTCATTAACCATGGATGAAGTATTCCATTTGAGTTGCTGACAAATCAATTGATAAAGAATGACAAATGTTGCAAAGCACAACTTGTGAAAGGCTACAATTATGTAAGCCAACTTAATGTCAAATATGAATGACTACCTTAGATTTCATGAAGTACTGTTGTTGTTTCTGATTATCATAGATTACCGATCCACGATTGCTGCAATGGATTGTCGGCGAGGCCATTCAACAAGCTTTATTGAGTTCACCTTAGTTCGGGTCCACTCCTATGCAACCATGTAACTCTAAATAGCACAACAGCAATCGGCCTGTGTAGATCAGCATAGATACGCCAATGTCCCAGTAGAGGGATACAAGACAACGTGTTGTTTAGCAAACAGCCATAGTAGCATATTCATTTTAATGTTGTTGATGTTGCCGGCCTTGACAGAAGATAATTGATAATGGCATTTACAGCAGCATAAACGGGAAGTGGCTCTACTGGTGGGAATGCGTAAAACACAACAAAACCTCTACCGAAGTTTTAACAAGATATTCTGAATAATATCCAGTTGCGATTATTTCACCAGCTAAAATTATGTTCATGAATATGAAACCTGGATGTAAATAAAGCCTGTATGCATAGGTGTTCCCCATGAATATCCTCAGGAGACTATCCATAAATTAAGCATTTATGATAAATCCGACCAGATCTGATAACTGATATTGAATAACAACGTTATAATCTACGGCTCGCTGGCGAAGCAGAATCTGGAGTCTTTCCTTCCCCCTGGGAAGAACCTCTTCTTCCGGAAAAGGGATGCCTGTTGTCTGGGAGTTGCAGATATAAGCCGAGTACATCTGTAGCCAGAAGAGAGGAGCTCATGGCTGGACATGCCTGGAAGCATGGAATACAGCCGGAATACACGAAAGTTGAGCATCGGAAAATGGCCCACTTGCCTAATGGCGATTTGAACTTCTTCTCTGGGAAATCGTAGTCGTGAGAAATCACCTGGAACTTGAGAGTGGATGTAGATTGATCGCTGGAACACGGGACGTGTCCTCTCTCTCAGGGGAGATTACGGCGTCTGGTATGACTTAAATGACATGGAAAGCAAGCATAGACCGTCGTTGGAAGACTGTTGCTGCAAGATAGCAAATGCGATACACAAGGTTTCAGTTTACATATAAATTCTCCCACAGATGTATTCCCATTGGTTGAAAGAAAGGGAAGTGCTTATTGCACGAGTGAGCCCATAGGCTAATCAGCAAGCGTGGTGGAATTGCTCTAGTATGCCATGCTCATAGGCTGAAGTGAATAGGTGAATGACATTGCGCAAGCTTGCTAATAGTAAAGGAGAGACATGATGCTATGCTGATGAGGTAACATTATGACACTACCATATCAATACTGCACCTGCCATGCTGTTGAGTTTAACATAAACACCACCATAAGGATACCTGCTATGCTGATGAGGTAACGATGTAAACATGACCATATACTGTAAATATTTGCTATGCTGATGCAGTAACCCCCCCCCCCCCCCCCACGATGATGAGGGTAATGATCAGAGTGTGGGTATAGAGGCATTGGGGGCAATATGTTCCCCAGTTCTCACGGATAGCCCTGTGATCTGTAACATTGACAGAGAGCAGGCTGCCTTCCTCTGTTTGATCTTCATCAAGAAGGGAGATTAAAGCCTCTTGCTCCCTTTTGTATCGCCTCCTGTCTTTGATATTCAGATGGTCAGATTCACTAGATGTGTGTTATTTGCTACAGTATCTATTTTGAACCCTTCCCCCTGCCTCTGTCATGGATGTAGTGGGTGTCATTTCTACAGGGATTTCTACAGGGGCTCTAGAGCATGTGTTGATACTCGCTGTCTCATTCTGTCACTTCCACATTGCGTAATATTATGTCATTTGCTTTTGGAAAGCTCCTTTATTCAGGAGGCGGTGATGATTAGGCCTTGTGGGGAACACTCTTTCCTTCTCTCCTCCTCCCTCTCTTTTATGTTCTCCAAACATGAACAGGTTCAGCATACTCTAGTGACACAAAAAAAACTATACTCACAGGAGGACACGTAGGAGAGAGAACGAGAGTGTGTGAGAGGAAAGAAAGAAAGACAGAGAGCAGTGGGACTCGTGTAACACCAACTATTGAAGCACCTAGCTCCAGAGATGTGGCGCCGCATGGCCCCCAGGGTTCTTTAACTGCGGCGTGAAGAGCTCTCTAATGTAAGTAGCTGAGATAAACACCATTATTATTAAAGACACGGAGGAGCCGAATTCTCCACCCTGCTTAGATGGCGAGAAACACACAGCCTATCCCACTGTATGTTTTCCCCTGACTACATACAGGATTTGGAAAGCTGGTGAAATAGCTAGGATGTTCTTGGTAACAGTGGAATGGGATGTGATCCGAAAACAGACCTGAGCAACAGATCTCAGAACCTTGTCCTTTGTGAGCTGTGACGCTCTGACTGTAACCTACAGCAGTAATAAGGAGGGAGACATTGTTATTGATTATTGTAGTCTTATGACATGGAAATGGAGGTACTGTGATTGGGCCTCATTATTCTAAAGTGAGGCAGATGAAATATAATAACAGTGGTGGTAATGGTGGGTGATAAATTATGTGATGATTGTGGCTGTGATCAGAAGGAAGACAGAAGATTGATGCATCATTACAGTGTGATCATAATGTAAGATTGTAAGATTGCTTGTCTGTTGCTTTAGCACTTCTCTCGGGAGTAGTGTCTGTGTTCCTTCTTTCTCCCCTTCTTTCTCTCCCCCTCTTTGTCACTCTCTCTCTCTCTATAGCTTTCTCTCTCTCCCTCTCTTTCTCTATTTATCTTACTCTCTCCTCTCTCCCTCATCTTTTTTTGGTCTCTCCATCCTTTCTTTCTTTCTTTCTTTCTTTCCTTCTTTCTTTCTTTCTTTCTTTCTTTCTTTTTCTCTCGCTCTCTCCTATTCGGTGTGTGTCTGACAGATGAGAGGATAATGAGAGTCAGTAGTGAAGGTGCTGTTCCCGGGTGAGAGGTGTCACGGTCTGGTCTCTGTGTCGTTCTCTGGAGCACTTAAACCAGAACCAGGGACATGTAATTACCAGCCACCCCCACACTAATGACTCTAAACAATGACAAAAACACAACCTTCTCTAGAAGCATTCTCAACACGCAGAAAAATAAATATGCAACCAGTGTCGTTTGCGACCGTGTGGGCAACTGTGGGATGGAGATTGGGAGTTTGAGAAACTGTCTCAATCTGAGGAGTCTGCAGAAGAGCAACTCAAACTACTTTACCCATCGATAACTAGAAATTGCTTGTTGAATGGGTTTTACATAGCTGACCCGATATAAGTTGTGGGACATTTAAGAAAGGGCTGTTTGAAGTCAGAACTGTTGAGTTTGTTCTATGAAAACTGTCTGTACATTTGTATCTGTTTGTCTCGACTAGCCTCTGCCTTGCTGCTCTGTCAGTCTCTGTATATTTATATCAGTCTTGTGTGCTGGTTGTTTCTGGTCCCCCCCCCACCCCCCCACCTCCCATCTGTCAGTCTGCACGCCTATCAATCTAACTGCCCATTTGTCCGATTTCGTCATGTGGCTTGCTAATGGAATGGCTGTTGATGGTTGTACTTGACCCTCTGCAGGTGTGTGTGTATGTGTGTGTGTGTGTGTGTGTGTGTGTGTGTGTGTGTGTGTGTGTGCGTGCTTGCGTGCGTGTGATGTTTACTGCTGTTTGTCCCTGTCACCCTGCCCTCAATCCTCCACGGCTCTATTCAAGTAGACAATTAAATCAGCATAATCAGATCTCTGTGTATGATGGACCGCTGGTACCCCCACTGCTACAGTAAGCCTTCTACTCTATCACACACGCACGCACACACACACACACAGACACACAGACACACAAACTGTAAATGAGATTTGACAGACTAATCATTCACATGCCCACTCAGCAACATCCCATGGCTTTCTGCCCTGTAATCCGTGACTGCCTAAGGAGCATTCTCCTGAGGCATCATCAGCTCTTAAAGTCTCTCTTTTTTCAAATCTATTTCTATTTACAATAACATTCCCCCCCTTTTCTCTCGCTCCTTCCCCCTCCACTCCCCACACCCCAGGGAACGTGCCGGGGAATTATTTAATGCCCAGACAAACAGAGAACGTCAACACAAACACACTACAAAAGATGGTTGTGCAGATAAGAAGGACTGCTTGCAGGTATATTAACTATATGCTTTCTAACTAACTACCCAACATTAGGCAAATATGTGGTTGATAGTTAATCGTTTTAAACCTGATTCATGTAAGGTTGACATGACACAGGTTTATCTAAAAAAGGGTGTCTCATTAGATCGTAGGGACAGATGACAACACAGCAAAGATGATAACCTGGTGGGCCAGAAACGAATTCTGGTTCACAGGAAGGGGTTTGAGCAAGTAGCTGAATTTCTGTGAACGTTACCTAACATAAACAATCACAAGCAAACAGACTGGTGGTTTTGTCAAGACAGTTCAATTACTGCAGCTTATATGATCTGCCTCATTAGCATTCATGAGACAATACATCCTTGGTATGACTGGTAATGTTACAGGTTGGAAGGACATTTTGGGGGACAAAAAAAGACAACAGTTTTATGCTTTTGCAACTTCCAAATGATTACTAATGCCTATTGTATCTGTATTTGCCAAAGACTGGTTGCTAATGATAATTGATGATTGTGCTTTGCCTAGGGCATTTGTGCAGGAGTAATGTCAGGAAGGGAAGGTGACTGCAGCCTGGATAAAGAGAAAATGGGAGAACCTCAAAACAAAAGCATAAAGTAAGACTTTTTTTGTATAGCCATCTAAAATGTCTCCAGATCTACACAATGTAATGTGCAGGTTGTATGGTGAGTGCAGCATTTCTTAGCTGTTTGTGCCCCAACTTGTTTCTTTTAGGATTTGAAGTGCCCCCAAACTGGGGTGAGCACTGAGGCCACCTGGAAAAGGTACAGTGCCATGGATGAGGCAATTGACAGCAGTCCCGCAATTACACCGCCTGTTGTTATTTTGCAGAAATGTACAGGATCAGAGGGAGAGAGAGAGAGAGGGAGAAAGAAGCGATAACTCCCAAGAGGAGGAGAGAGCCAGAGTGGGTCACACAACTCAGAGAGATGCAGGACAGGGATGAAGAGAGAGAGAGAGGCAGGCCAGCGCTCACGATGAGAAGAGAGAGGAAGATGCAATAAAAAGAGAGGAGAAGAGAGATGAAGAAAGCAAAAAGAGAGATGAGAACCGCAAGAGGGAGAAGAAGAAAGAAGAGGGGTACAGGAGGATGAGGAGAATAGATGTATGGACAATGAGAATAGACAAAGAGAAAAGGCGAAAATAGACAGACAAAAGACGAGAATAGACAATGAGAAGACACGAGAATAGACAGAGAGTTAAGGATAATAGACAGAGAGTGTCACAATCGCCTGGAGTGGTGGGTGCAGAGTCAATTGCAGAGAGCAGAGGATACTGGGGAAAACCGTGTTTATTGTGATTCCCACACGAACGCCCAAAAACATAAGCGATAAACAGACAGAAAAATAGTCCGACCCAACACAGGGCACAAACGGACAGGAACACAAACACGCACACCGCGACAAACAGAAAATAATCCCGCACGAACATAGGCGGGCCTAACATGCTTAAATAGACATGAATCAAGAAACAAAATAAGGGACAGATGCAACCAATAAGACCAAACGAACAGAAAAGGAAAAAGGGATCGGTGGCGGCTAGTAGACCGGCGACAACAACCGCCGAGCACCGGCCGAACAGGCAGGGGAGCCACCTTCCGTGGGAGTCGTGGCAGAGGGAGGATAGACTGTTGACGTTGTTGGAGGTTTTTATTGACAAAAATACAGTTTTTTTTAACATGAGGCTTTCCAAGGTCTTGCCCTAACTATATTCCTGGTGTTCTTGCTGCAAGACCTCTACCAGGCTGTCAAAAGAGGGTCTGGTCATTCGAAATTGGGGATTGAGGTCTAGGTTAGGGTTAGGGTTAGGGTTAGGGTTAGGGTTAGCACACAGTAGGGTCCTCTGCCACCAGTCTGTTATGGGAAAAGGAAACTTTACCAAATAAATAGCTTTCACTTTATTATTCTGACGTGTGTGTGTGTATGTGTGTACATTAATGAATGTAGGCTATAGGCTACACTAAATTACATTTGCTATGGCAGGCATACATGTTCTAATATTATAGTCCAAGAGGATGTATACATTTGTGATTGAATTTGGCTACATATAGAGCAGTACAGAGTGTAAAAATTGATTTAAGGTGGGTTTACATCTAATTGTTGTATAAGATTAATGAGTGAGGATGATACTGTTTGTAAAATTGTGTAATGTGATTTTGGACTGTTTAATGAAGGAAACTCCAATTCCCTTTTTGAGTTTAACTAAATCAGAGGACCGCCCATGAGCCCAGTTAGGGTCGGGCATCCTGGGACAGGCCTTTGAGAAATTCTCACTAGACCATGTTTCTCTCAATCACGAGGGGACAAAGGTTTCAAACCATTGCGGAATCTTTTAACCATACTACATGGTTAAACTCTTAGACTATCAATACCGACAGAATAAGAACAAGTCTTTGATATTAATTACTAGTCTGCAGCTAGGAATTCGGTATCAATGAACGCGAAGAACGACAACCGCCGAAACATCCATTCTATAAAGAAATGAATGAATGTCACTCTGAACGATTCATCCAAACCACGACAGAGAGAGAGAGAGAGAGAGAGAGAGAGAGAGAGAGGACGGAAACTCTCCAACAGAAACTAACTTTTCAACAGCGATCAAGATGACACACTGAGCGTAAATATATATATTGATTGCAATTGTTCCCGAATGAGTGAGCGTTCATGTGCAAAAGATTAGCATTTCAAGTGTTATAATTATCAACTCTGTGGTGACTTCTTAATCGACCCTCACTTCCCCTTTTGTCCACCAAGCCGCGATGCCAGTTTAGCCCACTAGGGCACATTCCCCTATAATTTCTTGTAACCATTTTTACTTTGTTTGTTTGTTTATGCATTTCTGGGAATTACTTAGTTAGTAAATATATGATTTAAGACAATTGATGTATGGATGACTCATAGTGAAGACTGGGTTTGTGAAGATAACCAACAATTTACGCCGTTTGGAATGAGACTAACGTGAGGTAAAGTAAATAATTCATTAATTCGAAGACTAATTGATCAGATTTAAAATATCTGGAAATTATAACTTTGTAATCTGAATATTTTCCTTGGTGCCCCGACTTCCTAGTTAATTACAGTTACATGATTAATCAGTTTGATCGCGTAATACTAATTACAGAGAATCTTTGATAAAAACTAAAAGTCTTAATTTAATGAGAGTAAAGACACGACAATGACTAACAATTACAGCTAGACAAGTTGTGGTGAGTTGCCAACGCAGGCAACGTTAAGTTGCGTGTGGTATGCATCGCTCTCTCTCTCGAGCCGCACACAACGCGCCGAGTTGAGCCATAGGGTTTAATATAGGAATGGACACAAATAATGAAATGCCAAATGCAGGAAAACATTTATTGACTTGATTATTCGGGTGAATCTTAGCTAAGCTAAGTGGTATAGTTGTTGTGCGTTCTCAATGGACATTGTTAATGAAGTCATAAGATGGCTAGCTAGTAATTTGTTATGCCAACAAGCGAGCAAGAAGTTGCATAGCAACAGCATCAACTTCTGGTAAACAGGCGAAGAGCTAGTACACTCAATTGAAAGGATACCTTTCTTTTACAGTATAGTAAAATTAACTAATAGTATATAGTATGTAGTATGTGCTCATTAAGTATTTAGTATTCAATATGTCAGTATGGGTACTCAAACATAGGTATGGTCTGACAAACACCGCTCTAGCTCAGTCAACTTTCACTCCAGATGCAGAAGTGCGAGATAGGAGGATGCGGTGGATTGAGACACATTTTTATGGGGATTTTTTTATGATGCTAATTTGACTTCCGCGGGGGCGTGGATATTGACCTTAGTTAACACTGTTTTTGTTTGTGTGTGTTTGTGAGTGGGATGGATGGTGTCAGAGCGCATGTAGCAAGAAAAAGTCTGCTATAGAGCTTGAATCAGCATTCATCTAAATGGTTGAACACACTCTGGCTCT
Organism: Oncorhynchus clarkii lewisi; assembly: GCF_045791955.1. Lineage (NCBI taxonomy): Eukaryota > Metazoa > Chordata > Actinopteri > Salmoniformes > Salmonidae > Oncorhynchus > Oncorhynchus clarkii. Next base: position 17,729,434 of record NC_092175.1, on the reverse strand, counting down.
GTCCTAAATGGCACCCTATTCCCTTTATAGGGCACTACTTTTGACCAGGGCCCATGGAGCTTTGGTTAAAAGTAGTCCACTATATAGGGAATATGGTTCAATTTAGGATGCATCCTATGACTAGCCGACTAAGAAGTGATGAAGGTGAGGACAAATGCCTAATCAAACTCATCCTTTCACCCTGTGGGTTGCTAATACAAATAATTTTATGAGGCAACACTAATTCAATTCATGGTTGATTGTCCTCAGGCAGGGTGAGCTTTAAGTTGGTATGTTGTTTTGAACAGACATTTGATTTGATTGGACATTTTTGGTGTGATTGAGTAAATAACTATATTCATAAGAGCCACTCTATTGAGCCACAAATATATGACTTTAGGCCTGCTCTTAGCCATGTCCGGTTTAGATGTTGTTAACCAAGTGGCCATTACAAACAAATATACTTGCATGGGCATAGCGTAGCATAGCATAGCCACCTATTGTTCTTGTCATGAAGATTTGCCTTCTTTCCATAGAAATTAGAGACATTTTCGCTCTATCTAGTCGTAGATCTACCTGTGGACAAGTACAACGGTTCCTCCTTTAAAAGTTGCGTCATACTGCTGCACACCCTGCTTGCTGCTGCAGCATTCTGTGGCACGTTATTTAATTCTCAGACATTTTGTCTGTTACTTCAAGTTATTGCTAGTTTGACCACCAGAGGGCATCTTTGAGAAGCATTTGAAAGTATTCCGTATTGACATTACCAGAGAATTTAAAACCTTTTTTGGAATAACATAGTACATGGGATTGATTTTAAGAAATGTGGCTTAATTAATTAGATTCATATTATGGAGTTTCCATTCAGAGAAAAATTGTCAGTTTGAAAATTCGGAACCGTTTCATTCTCGGAGAGCACACTGGACGTTCTGGCCGAGGATTAGGGTTGATTTGAGCATTCTGGCCTTACAACGGCAGTCAAGCACCAAAGCTAACGTTGGCTAGCTACTTCCAGCCACAAATGAGACCACTCTGACCATTTTACTCACCCTAGCAGAGCTAGTAAGGCAGTTTTCGTGTTAACCAGTTGATGACTGTAAATGTGGTGCTGGAAACAATTGAATTACGCTTTTTTTCCAACGTTTACTGACACTGGCCATATTCAACAGGTGTTGAGCGCTCGTAAAGTAATTATTCTGCACTCTGGTACACTCAGACGAGAGTGCTCTGAAATCCGTGTAGATAGTTGGCTGGACACATTACATTTTTAACAACTTTCTTTTCTGATGAAAACTAGTTCATTACATCAGCCATCGAGCCCAGATCCATAATATGACCATATTTCATAGCTGCTTGCCGTTGTTTGAAGTAATCGCGAAAAAACAGGCCTTATTTTAGTGCATTTTTCACCCTGACAGCTCCTATTAGTTCTATTGAGCAGTGTGACACCAACTCGCTTTCCCGAATGTTCTATTCCCAGCTTATTGTTCAACATTACAATGCCTGCTTCGCTATTGTTGGCATTGAGACCTGTTCATGTTGTTTTATAGTTAAAATGTAAACAACAAAAATTATATTGGAACTCTGCGGTCTTCCCATTGTTTCCTATTGGGGAAATATAGGCATGTCTTTCTATTTCGGCAAATATCTCGCAATGTGTATATTTAGATTTTTTCAAGTCAGGTGTAACCGGTGTGAAATGGCTAGCTAGTTAGCGGGGTGCGCGCTAACAGCATTTCAATCGGTGATGTCACTCGCTCTGAGACCTTGAAGTAGTTGTTCCCCTTGCTCTGCAATGTCCGCGGCTAATGTGGAGCGATGGATAACGATGCTTCGAGGGTGGCTGTCTATGTGTTGAGGGTACCTGGTTTGAGCCCAGGTAAGAGCGAGGAGAGGAACGGAAGCAAAACTGTTACACAGGCACCATTTTAATCAGGAAAATCTCATCTTTGTAATTATGTAAGTCTGGGCAGCGAGCTCAATTGTCATCGATCGCTAGACCAGAAAAAAGTCAGAAGTTTTTATTTTTTCCCTATTTTTTCATTATGCAGACAAAAGCAGAGTTGACACCATTGAGGTGCGGATGTTTACTTTCTACACAAGTTGTTTTTTTGCAGTTTCCTCCGACGAACAGATTGTAGTGGTAAAATAAAAAGGGATACATTTTTATGGATTCTAAGCATCACTCTAGTCAAAACAGGCTCTGCAAATGTTTGATTCCATTAATTTGCTATGTGCTCGCGCTAGGTTATATCAGCAGTTTTGGCTGACACAGAGGGCACAGCATGATCATAGGTGAGATGTCATTTGGTCGGGTTAACAGGAAGTATTATTAAAGAGATGCTTTGCATTGAAATGCAGACAGAGATGTAGTAGTCCAAGAGTTTATGATCCAAGGTCAGTTTTAAATTTCACCTCCTGATTTAAGATGACTGACCGTGTTAGAATAAAAAAACAAAGCTTAATCATGCTCTCTCTCTATCCATCTGTCACTCATCTGCAGATATATTTTCATGTGAAAGAGGAAGCCAGTCCTGTCTTCTACACCTCTCTCCCCAACGCATCTTTCTTCCTCATTTTATAATGCACACCATATGTGCATTGAAGTGTAGACTTGCATTTGTAATATTACAATTATCATAATTCTAATGTATTTATAACACCTGGATAATGAACTTCTTTCAAGAAAGCGTTTCACATTCTCCACTGGTTGAAATTAAGTATCTAATTGAAGTATTATCCTGTGTCCTCAGATTAATGCAGATGAAGGGAGTTAGATATGCATAGATTTTTTTCTGTAATAATGAATTACAAATCAATCATCTTTCTGGTCTATTGCATAGTTACAATGTGTAATCATTGATGTCCCAGGAGCAGGAGTGGTAAACACTGTTGTAGTGTATAATTGTAATACTTGCAGACACAGCATCATTCAAATAATGGAGTTTGATATGACTGAAAAAGAAGGTCTCAGATTCATACCTGAACCGCACCTTTATTTGCCAAGGAAGAGTACATGATCAGTGAATATATTCAATGTACAGGCTACAATGAGGGAATCTCAAGCATGGTAATAACTACAGTACATGTGTATATAGGACTTGCATCCTTGGCACAATAAAGTTATTATATTGTACTCTATCCATAGGCTTTATTAATGCCATTAGACTTCAAGTTGATACAACAACTATGATAGCTGAGGTTTATAGATTGGTATGAATATTAGTTCAGAACCTAACGTTTTAGGGTCCATACGAAGATCGGCTACACACTGTAGCTAGCTACACATCCATAGACATACAGTTATTTTTATCCTCCACTACACAATAAGCAAGTAAATAGTTAGTTAAATAGCTGTGTTACTTCAGCTGCATTGCAAGGCAAGCTTACACAATTGTATTGCATTGGAGGCAAGATTCTTGATACTATATTTGCTTCTCTTACTCTGTTATCCTCTTTGGGCTGAGATCCTGCTAACGGGATCGATATGACAACAGCCAGTGAAAGTGCAGGGCGCCAAATTCAAAACAACAGAAATCGCATAATTAAAATTCCTAAATCATAGAAGTATTTTACACCATTTTAAATATACACTTCTTGTTTACTTCTCTAGGGTAGGGGGCAGCATTCAGAATTTTGAATGAAAAGCATTCCCAAATTAAACTGCCTGCTACTTGGGCCCAGAAAATATGATTTGCATATAACTTGTAGATTTGGATAGAAAACACGCTAAAGTTTCCAAAACTGTTAAAATAGTGTCTGTGAGTATCACAGAACTGATTTGGCAGGGAAAAACCGGAGGAAAATCCATTCAGGAAGTCGTTTTTTGGGGGGTTTTGTGGTTTTCTATTCAATGCCATTACAGTATCCATTGACTTAGGACTCAAATTGCAGTTCCTATGCCTTCCACTAGATGTCAACAGTCTTTAGAAATTGTTTCAGGCTTGTATTCTGAAAAATGAGGGAGTAAGAGCAGTCTGAATGAGTGGACCCTGCCGTGTCACAGAGCTTTTTTATGCGCACGACCGAGAGAGTGCCTTTTTTGTTTACCTTTTATATTGACAACGTTATTGTCCGGTTGAAATATTATTGATTATTTAGGCTAAAAACAACCTGAGGATTGAATATAAACATCGTTTGACATGTTCTATGAACTTTACAGATGCAATTTAGATTTTTTGTCTGCTTGTTTTGACTGCATTTGAGGCTGTGGATTACTGAAGAAAACGCGTAAACAAAAGGGAGGTTTTTGGATAAAAAGAAGAGAGAGACTTTATCGAACAAAAGGAACATTTATTGAGTAAATGAATGTCTTCTGAGTGCAATCATATGAAGTTCATCAAAGGTAAGGGATTAATTTTTCTCTCTATTTCTGACTTGTGTAACTCTTCTACTTTGCTGGTTACTGTTTGTAATGATTTGTCTGCTGGGCTATGTTCTCAAATAATCGTAAGGTATGCTTTCGCCGTAAAGCATTTTTTAAAGGAGTTAATCTTTAAACCTATGTAAAACATGTTTTGTTTTCAGAATTTTTGTAATGAGTTTTTCAATATTTGAATTTGGCGCTCTGCAATCTCACTGGATGTTGGCCAGGTGGGACGTTAGCCCTAGAGAGGTTAATCCCACCACAGTGTCAGATTTCAAAAATACTTTACAGCGAAAGCAAACCAAACGATTATGTTAGGTCAGAGCCAAGTCACAGAAAAACACAGCCATTTTTCCAGCCAAAGAGAGGAGTCACAAAATGCAGAAATAGAGATAAATTAATCACTAACCTTTGATGATCTTCATCAGATACATGTATGTTTTGTTCGATAAAGTTCATATTTATATCCAAAAATCTCAGTTTACATTGGCACGTTACGTTCAGTAGTTCCTAAACATCCGGTGATTTTGCAGATAGCCACATCAATTTACAGAAATACTCATAATAAACATTGATAAAAGATACAACTATTATGCAAGTCAAAAAGTCCCGTTATGTCAAACGATGTATAGAATCAATATTTAGGATGTTTTTAACATAAATCATCAATAATGTTCCAACCGGAGAATTCCTTTGTCTTCAGAAATGCAATGGAACTCAACCTAACTCTCACGTGAACGCGCGTCACCAGCTCGTGGCTCTCTGGCAGACCTCTGACTCATTCAGCTCTCATTCGCCCCCACTTCACAGTAGAAGCATCAAACAAGGTTTTAAAGACTGTTGACATCTAGTGGAAGCCTTAGGAAGTGAAATATGACCCCATAGACATTGTATATTTGATAGGCCAAGAATTGAAAAACTACAAACCTCAGATTTCCCACTTCCTGGTTGGATTTTTTTCTCAGGTTTTTGCCTGCCATATGATTTCTGTTATACTCACAGACATCATTCAAGCAGTTTTTGAAACTTAAGAGTGTTTTCGATCCAAATCTACTAAAAATATGCATATATTAGCAACTGGGCCTGGGTAGCAGACAGTTTACTCAGAGCACCTTATTCCTCCAAGCTACTCAATACTGCCCCCAGCCCAAAGACGTTATTGTACACATCTCTCCTAAGGTGGATATCCTCCCCTCACACAGTCCCAAATTGCACCCTATTCCCCATAAAGTGCATTACTTTTGACCAGAGCCCTATGTAGTCAATCACTGGAACTTTGAATAGAAATTGTACAGAATGGAGGTGAATCCTACGTCACACCCTGACCATAGTTTGCTTTGTATGTTTCTATGTTTTGTTTGGTCAGGGTGTGATCTGAGTGGGCATTCTATGTTGTGTGTCTAGTTTGTCTTTTTCTGTGTTTGGCCTGATATTGTTCTCAATCAGAGGCAGGTGTTAGTCATTGTCTCTGATTGGGAACCATATTTAGGTAGCCTGTTTGGTGTTGGGTTTTGTGGGTGATTGTTTCTGTCTCTGTGTTTGCACCAGATAGGGCTGTTTTGGTTTTTCACATTTCTTGTTTTGTTAGTCTATTCATGTATAGTTTCTTTATTAAAGAACCATGAATAATAACCTCGCTGCGTTTTGGTCCGCCTCTCCTTCGACTCAAGAAAACCGTTACAGAATCACCCACCACAACAGGACCAAGCGGTGTGGTGACAGGCAGCGGCAGCAGGAACAGCGTGAGGAGTACTGGACATGGGAGGATGAGTTGGATGGAAAAGGACCCTGGGCACAGCCCGGAGAATATCACCGCCCCAAAGAGGAGCTGGAGGCGGCGATGGCAGAGAGGCGCTGCTATGAGGAGGCAGCACGGCGGCGTGGATGGAAGCCCGAGTCAGCCCCAAAAATGTATTGGGGGGGAGGAACACAGGAAGTGTGGCGAAGCCAGGTAGGAGACCTGCGCCAACTTCCTGTGCTTACCGGGGGTCTAGAGAGACCGGGCAGGCACCGTGTTATGCTGTGAAGCGCACAGTGTCCCCAGTGCGGGTGCATAGCCCGGTGCGGTACATACCAGCTCCGCGTATCGGCCGGGCTAGAGTGGGCATCGAGCCAAGTGCCATGAAGCCGGCTCTACGCATCTGGTCTCCAGTGTGTCTCCTTGGGCCGGCTTACATGGCACCAGCCTTGAGCATGGTGTCCCCGGTTCGCCTGCATAGCCCAGTGGGGGCTATTTCACCTCGCCGCACTGGCAGGGCAACCGGGATCATTCAACCAGGTAAGGTCCCAACCTTACCTGGTTGGTGCTCAAGCGCTCCAGTGCGCCTGCACGGTCCGGTCTATCCGGTACCACCTCCACGCACCAGCCCTCCGGTGGCAGCCCCCCGCACCAGGCTGTCTCTCTATCTCATCCCTACAACTGCTCCCGCCTGTCTGGCGCTGCCGGAGTCTGAGGCGCCAGAGCCCCTCAGCCCAGAGGCGCCAGAGCCCCTCAGCCCCGAGCTTCCGCCCCTCAGCCCCGAGCTTCCGCCCCTCAGCCCCGAGCTTCCGCCCCTCTGTCCCGAGCTTCCGCCCCTCTGTCCAGTGAGGTCATTTAGAAGGGTCGCCGTGGTTAGGAGGCCACGGAAGCGGACAATGGGGGGTACTAAGACTATGGTGAAGTGGGGGCCACGTCCAGCACCAGAGCCGCCACCGTGGACAGATGCCCACCCAGACCCTCCCCAATAGGTTCAGGTTCAGGTTTTACAAAGTTTGCTTTGTATGTTTCTATGTTTTGTTTGGTCAGGGTGTGATCTGAGTGGGCATTCTATGTTGTGTGTCTAGTTTGTCTGTTTCTGTGTTTGGCCTGATATAGTTCTCAATCAGAGGCAGGTGTTAGTCATTGTCTCTGATTGGGAACCATATTTAGGTAGCCTGTTTGGTGTTAGGTTTTGTGGGTGATTGTTCCTGTCTCTGTGTTTGCACCAGATAGGGCTGTTTTGGTTTTTCACATTTCTTGTTTTGTTAGTCTATTCATGTATAGTTTCTTTATTAAAGAACCATAAATAATAACCACGCTGCGTTTTGGTCCGCCTCTCCTTCGACTCAAGAAAACCGTTACACACGACCTTGAAGAGTATATTGTTACAAACAATGTCACAAAATAAACACAATGAAAAAGGGTACTTTTTGAGATGGTAATAGTAAATATTATTAATGTGAAAAATTGTATTTCAGAATCTAAACGTACTCCATATTTGAGAGCACACTATAAGGAGTATAAAGAAACCAACATGTTATCTGTATCATGTGTTGTTCAAGGATCTTAGGTCTAAAAAGCTGACATCGTTCATCCATATACAGCTCTGGAAAAAATTAAGAGACCACTGCAAATTTATCACTCTGGTTTTACTATTTATAGGTATGTGTTTGGGTAAAATGAACATTTTCTTTCTTCTAAACTACTGACAACATTTCTCCCAATTTCTAAATAAAAATGTAATTAAGAGCATTTATTTGCAGAAAATGACAACTGGTCAAAATAAAAAAAGATGCAGTGTTGTCAGAAAGAATAACTTCAAATTCATTTTTAAACAACGTAATACTAATGTTATAACTTAGGAGGAGTTCAGAAATCAATATTTGGTGGAATAACCCTGATTGTCAATCACAGCTTCATTGCGTCTTGGCATGCTCTCCACCAGTCCTTCAAATTGATGTTGGGTGACCTTATGTCACTCCTGGCGCAAAACTTCAAGCAGCTCAGCTTGTTTGATGGCTTGTGACCATCCATCTTCCTCTTGATCAAATTCCAGAGGTTTTCAATGGTGTTAAAGTCTGGAGATTGGGATGGCCATGACAGTGTCTTGATCTGGTGGTCCTCCATCCACAACTTTATTTTTAATTTTTAATTTATTTAACCAGGTAGGCTAGTTGAGAACAAGTTCTCATTTGCAACTCCGAACTGGCCAAGATAAAGCGTAGCATTTCGACACATACAACAACACAGAGTTACACATGGAATAAACAAAACATACAGTCAATAATACAGTAGAACAAAAGAGAACCAAAAGTCTATATACAGTGAGTGCAAATGAGGTAAGTTAAGGCAATAAATAGGCCATGGTGGCGAAGTAATTACAATATAGCAATTAAACACTGTAATGTTAGATCGGCAGAAGATTCATGTGCAGGTAGAGATACCGGGGTGCAAAGGAGCAAAATAAATAAATAGATAACAGTATGGGGATGAGGTAGGTAGATAGATGGGCTGTTTACAGATGGTGTCACGTTCTGACCATAGTTCTTGTGTGTTTTCCTTGTTTTAGTGTTGGTGAGCTGGGTGGGCATTCTATGTTGTGTGTCTAGTTTGTCTATTTCTATGTTTGGCCTGATATGGTTCTCAATCAAAGGCAGGTGTTAGTCATTGTCTCTGATTGGAAACCATATTTAGGTAGCCTGTTTTGTGTTGGGTTTTGTGGGTTGATATTTCCTGTATCTGTGTTTGTTCCACACGGGACTGTTTTCCGTTTTTCACGTTTCTTGTTTTGTAGTTGTGTTCATGTTGAGTTTTCCTATTAAAACCATGGACACTTACCACGCTGCGTTTTGGTCCGCCTCTCCTTCGATGGAAGAATCCCGTTACAGATGGGCTATGTACAGGTGCAGTGATCTGTAAGCTGCTCTGACAGCTGGTGCTTAAAGCTAGTGAGGGAGATGTGAGTCTCCAGCTTCACACATTTTTGCAATTCGTTCCAGTCATGGGCAGCAGAGAACTGGAAGGAAAGACGACCAAAGGAGGAATTGGCTTTGGGGGTGACCATTGAGATTTACCTGCTGAAGCGTGTGCTACGAATGGGTGCTGCTATGGTGTTCAGTGAGCTGAGATAAGGTGGGGCTTTACCTAGCAGAGACTTGTAGATAACCTGTAGCCAGTGGGTTTGGCGACGAGTATGAAGCGAGCGCCAACCAACGAGAGCGTACAGGTCACAATGGTGGGTAGTGTATGGGGCTTTGGTGACAAAACGGATGGCACTGTGATAGACTGCATCCAGTTTGTTGAGTAGAGTGTTGGAGGCTATTTTATAGATGACATCACCGAAGTCGAGGATCGGTAGGATGGTCACTTTTACGAGGGTATGTTTGGCAGCATGAGTGAAGGATGCTTTGTTGCGATATAGGAAGCCAATTCTAGATTTAATTTTGGATTGGAGATGCTTAATGTGAGTCTGGAAGGAGAGTTTACAGTCTAACCAGACACCCAGGTATTTGTAGTTGTCCACGTATTCTAAGTCAGAGCCGTCCAGAGTAGTGATGCTGGACGGGCGAGCAGGTGCGGGCAGTCATCGATTGAATAGCATGCACTTAGTCTTACTTGCGTTTAAGAGCAGGTGGTGGCCACTGAAGGAGAGTAGTATGGCATTGAAGCTCGTCTGGAGGTTAGTTAACACAGTGTCCAAGGAGGGGCCAGAAGTATACAGAATGGTGTCGTCTGCGTAGAGGTGGATCAGAGAATCACCAGCAGCAAGAGCAACATCATTGATGTATACAGAAAAGAGAGTTGGCCCGAGAATTGAACCCTGTGGCACACCCATAGAGACTGTCAGAGGTCCGGACAACAGGCCCTACGATTTGACACACTGAACTCTATCAGAGAAGTAGTTGGTAAACCAGGCGAGGCAAGAGAAACCAAGGCTGTCGAGTCTGCCAATAAGAATGTTGTGATTGACAGAGTCGAATGCCTTGGCCAGGTCGATGAATACGGCTGCACAGTAATGCACAGTAATGTCTCTTATCGATGGCGGCTATGATGTCGTTTAGAACCTTGAGCGTGGCTGAGGTGCACCCATGACCAGCTCTGGAACCAGATTGCATAGCGGAGAAGGTATGGTGGGATTCGAAGTGGTCAGTAATCTGTTTGTTAACTTGGCTTTCGAAATTCCTTAGAAAGACAGGGTAGGATAGATATAGGTCTGTAAATGCTTATTGAAATTCTCAATTATAGTGGAATTATCAGTGGTGACAGTGTTTCCTAGCCTCAGAGCAGCGGACAGCTTGGAGGAGGTGCTCTTTTTCTCCATGGACTTTAGTGTCCCAGAACCTTTTTGAGTTAGTACTACAGGATGCAAATTTCTGTTTGAAATAGCTTGCCTTAGCTTTTCTAACTGCCTGTGTATATTTGTTCCTAACTTCCCTGAAAAGTTGCATGTCACGGGGGCTATTCGATGCTAATGCAGAATGCCACAGGATGTTTTTGTGCTGGTCAAGGGCAGACAGCTCTGGAGTGAACTATTCCTAGTTCTACATTTTTTGAGAGGGGCATGCTTATTTAAGATGGTGAGGAAGGCACTTTCAGAGAATAGCCAGACATCATCTACTGACGGGATGAGGTCAATGTCATTCCAGGATACCCCGGCCAGGTCGATTAGAAAGGCCTGCTCTCAGAAGTGTTTCAGGGAGCGTTTGACAGTGATGAGGGGTGGTCGTTTGGTCGCAGACCCATTACGGATGCAGGCAATGAGGCAGTGATCGCTGAGACCTTGATTGAAAACAGCAGAGGTGTATTTAGAGGGCGAATTAGTTAGGATGACCTCTATGAGGGTGCCCGTGTTTACTGATTTGGGGTTGTACCTGTTAGGTTCATTGATAAGTTGCGTGAGATTGAGGGCATCAAGCTTAGTTTGTAGGATGGCCGGGGTGTTAAGCATGTCCCAGTTTAGGTCACCTAGTAGCACGAGCTCAGAAGATAGATGGGGGGCAATTCACATATGGTATTGAGGGCACAGCTGGGGGCAGAGGGAGGTCTATAGCAAGCGGTAACAGTGAGACTTGTTTCTGGAAAGGTGAATTTTTAGAAGTAGAAGCTCAAATTGTTTGGGTACAGACCTGGATAGTAGGACAGAACTCTGCAGGCTATCTTTGTAGTGGATTGCAACACCGCCCCCTTTGGCAGTTCTATCTTGGCGGAAACATTATAGTTAGCAATGGAGATTTCAGGGTTCTTGGTGGTTTTCCTAAGCCAGGATTCAGACACGGCTAAGACATCTGGGTTGGCAGAGTGTGCTAAAGCAGTGAGTAAAACAAACTTAGGGAGTAGGCTTCTAATGTTAACATGCATGAAACCAATGCTTTTACGTTTACAGAAGTCAACAAATGAGAGCTCCTGGGGAATGGGAGTGGAGCTAGGCACTGCAGGACCTGGATTAACCTTCACATTACCAGAGGAACAGGGGAGAAGTAAAGTAAGGGTATGGCTAAAGACTATACGAACTGGCCGTCTAGCACGTTTAGAACAGAGAGTAAAAGGAGCAGGTTTCTGGGCACGATAGCATAGATTCAAGGCATAGTGTACAGACAAAGGTATGGTAGTATGTGAGTACATTGGAGGTAAACCTAGGCATTGAGTAATGAGGAGAGAGATATAGTCTCTAGAGATGTTTAAATCAGGTGATGTCATCCAATATGTAGGAGGTGGAACAACATTAAGGCATATTGAGCAGGGCTAGAGGCTCTACAGTGAAATAAGACAGTAATCACTAACCAGGACAGTAAGGCATATTGATATTAGAGAGAGGCATGCGTAGCCAAGTGAACATATGGGACCAGTGAGTGGTTGGGCTGGCTGGGGACACGGCGATTCAGACAGTTTTCAGGCTAACAAGCTAACAGTTAGTAGGTCGGGGCTAAACAAGCTAGCAGCTAGTAGACCGGGGCAAGCGAGCAGTTAGCAGGCCGGGTTAGCAAGCAAGCAGTTAGCATGGGCTAGCAGTTAGAGACCAAACAGGTAAGCTATCAGTTAGCAGGCCGGAGCCAGCAGCTAGCAGTTTGTAGACTGGGGCAAGCTAGCAGTTAGCAGGGCGGGTTAGCAAGCAGTTAGCAGACCGGGTTAGCAAGCAAGCAGATAGCAGGGGCTAGAAAGTTAGCCTTTGGGGGACGTCACGATGGGGGTGAGTCTGTTTTTGCCTCTTCGTGCGGTGACGTCGATAGACCAGTCGTGGAATTAGTAGGGTTCCAAGTAGCTCTAGGTAGCTAGCAGACTTGGCTGGTTAGCATAATGGGCCTTCAGCGGGCGTAGCCTGAGGGGCCTGTTGGAGTCCTCGGGCAGATTCTCGGGCAGATCCTCGGGCAGATTATGTAACAAAGAGATCTTCTGTTGAATCTGACAATAAATCTTAATGGTTGTACAGTCGTCTCAAATAAAACTGTGAAGGACCTCGGCGTTACTCTGGACCCTGATCTCTCTTTTGAAGAACATATCAAGACCATTTCAAGGACAGCTTTTTTCCATCTACGTAACATTGCAAAAATCAATAACTTTCTGTCCAAAAATGATGCAGAAAAATGTATCCATGCTTTTGTCACTTCTAGGTTAGACTACTGCAATGCTCTACTTTCCGGCTACCCGGATAAAGCACTAAATAAACTTCAGTTAGTGCTAAATACGGCTGCTAGAATCCTGACTAGAACCAAAAAATGTGATCATATTACTCCAGTGCTAGTCTCTCTACACTGGCTTCCTGTCAAAGCAAGGGCTGATTTCAAGGTTTTACTGCTAACCTACAAAGCATTACATGGGCTTGCTCCTACCTATCTCTCTGATTTGGTCCTGCCGTACATACCTACACGTACGCTACGGTCACAAGACGCAGGCCTCCTAATTGTACCTAGAATTTCTAAGCAAACAGCTGGAGGCAGGGCTTTCTCCTATAGAGCTCCATTTTTATGGAACTGTCTGCCTACCCATGTCAGAGACGCAAACTCGGTCTCAACCTTTAAGTCTTTACTGAAGACTCATCTCTTCAGTGGGTCATATGATTGAGTGTAGTCTGTCCCAGGAGTGGGAGGGTGAACGGAAAGGCTCTGGAGCAACGAACCGCCCTTGCTGTCTCTGCCTGGCCGGTTCCCCTCTTTCCACTGGGATTCTCTGCCTCTAACCCTATTACAGGGGCTGAGTCACTGGCTTACTGGGGCTCTCTCATGCTGTCCCTGGAGGGGGTGCGTCACCTGAGTGGGTTGATTCACTGATGTGGTCATCCTGTCTGGGTTGGCGCCCCCCCCCCCCCCTTGGGTTGTGCCGTTGCGGAGGTCTTTGTGGGCTATACTCAGCCTTGTCTCATGATGGTAAGTTGGTGGTTGAAGATATCCCTCTAGTGGTGTGGGGGCTGTGCTTTGGCAAAGTGGGTGGGGTTATATCCTTCCTGTTTGGCCCTGTCCGGGGGTGTCCTCAGATGGGGCCACAGTGTCTCCTGACCCCTCCTGTCTCAGACTCCAGTATTTATGCTGCAGTAGTTTATGTGTCGGGGGGCTAGGGTCAGTTTGTTATATCTGGAGTACTTCTCCTGTCCTATTCGGTGTCCTGTGTGAATTTAAGTGTGCTCTCTCTAATTCTTTCTTTCTCTCTCTCTTTCTCTCTCTCGGAGGACCTGAGCCCTAGGACCATGCCCCAGGAATACCTGACATGATGACTCCTTGCTGTCCCCAGTCCACCTGACTGTGCTGCTGCTCCAGTTTCAACTGTTCTGCCTTATTATTATTCGACCATGCTGGTCATTTATGAACATTTGAACATCTTGACCATGTTCTGTTATAATCTCCACCCGGCACAGCCAGAAGAGGACTGGCCACCCCACATAGCCTGGTTCCTCTCTAGGTTTCTTCCTAGGTTTTGGCCTTTCTAGGGAGTTTTTCCTAGCCACCGTGCTTCTACACCTGCATTGCTTGCTGTTTGGGGTTTTAGGCTGGGTTTCTGTACAGCACTTTGAGATATCAGCTGATGTACGAAGGGCTATATAAATAAATTTGATTTGATTTGATTATGTCGGTATTCCAGTCGTAGGGGATCTGTAATCTGCGGGGTTCCATGCCCTGTACCGGCTGTAGAAGGGGTCCGGATATTGTAGCCCAGGAGTATACTTTGGTGGTAGCACAGGAGCCGGGCTAGCTTCAAGCTAATTGGTGCTTGCTCTGGGATGGAAACGCTAGCCAGGAGTAGTCATCCGGGATTGCGGTTAGCTAGTTGTGAAGATCCAGATGAAAATGTTCAGTTTGCAGTAGGAATCCGGGGATAAAAATAACAGGTCCGTTATGCTCTGGTTAGAATCACGTTGTTCAAACTGACAAGAGCTTTCCGAGCTGAAGGTTAGCTGATGACCGGTGGCAATGGTTTGCTGACTGATAGCTGGTAGTTAGCTGGCTAGCTTCAGTTGAGGGATTCCGGATCCGAAGTAAACATAAATACTCTAGGAAAAAAAAGCAGATCCACGCCACATTGGGTGAGGCGGGTTGCAGGAGTATTTAGATGTTGCGGTTTAGCAAAATATTTGAAAGGATATGCGACAAAAAAGATGTAAAACGAAATATACAAGGGACACGACAGGACAAAGACTGACTGCTACGCCATCTTGGATCAAATGGATTGACCTGACTGTATGGCATGAAGCATTGTCCTGCTGGAAAAACCAATACTCAGAGCAGAAGGAAGTACGTTTTCTTTCAGGACAACCTTGTACGTGGCTTGATTCATGCTTCCTTAACAAAGATAAATCTGCCCAATCCCAGCCTTGCTGAAGCATCCCCAGATCAGCACTGATTCTCCATCAAATTTCACAGTGGGTGCGAGACACTGTGACTTGTAAGGTCTCTCCAGGTCTCTCAAGGTCTTGCACCTTGGCTTTGTTTGATTGCTTCTGACCATCCATCTTCCTCTTGATCATATTCTAGAGGTTTTCAATGGGGTTCAGGTCTGGAGATTGGGATGGCCATGACAACTGGCAGCTTCATTAAATAGTACCCGCAAAACATCAGTCTCAGGGTCAACAGTGAAGAGGCGACTCCGGGATGCTGGCTTTCTAGGCAGAGTTCCTCTGTCCGGTGTCCGTGTTTTTTTGCCCATCTTAATCTTTATTTTGATTGGCCATTCTGAAATATGTTTTTCCTTTGCAACTCTGCCTAGAAGGCCAGCATCGCGGAGTCGCCTCTTCACTATTGACGTTGATACTGGTGTTTTGCGGGTACTATTTAACCTTTCTAGCGCACTAGCGGAACCCCTCGACAACAGTCCGCTGAAAAGGCAGTGGGCGAAATTCAAAAATATATTTTTTGAAATATGTAACTTTCACATATTAACAAGTCCAACACAGCAAATGAAAGATAAACATCTTGTTAATCTACCCATCGTGTCCGATTTCAAAAATGCTTTACAGCTAAAGCACAACATATGATTATGTTCGGTCATAGCCAAGTCGAAAAAACACACAGCCATTTTTCCAGCCAAAGGTAGGAGTCACAAAAAGCAGAAATATAGATCAAATGAATCACTAACCTTTGATGATCTTCATCAGATTACACTCATAGGACATCATGTTACACAATACATGTATGTTTTGTTCGATAATGTGCATATTTATATCCAAAAATCTCAGTTTACATTGGCGTCTTACGTGCAGTAATGTTTTGATTCCAAAACATCCGGTGATTTTGCAGAAATACTCATAATAAACATTGATAAAAGATACAAGTGTTATTCACAGAATTAAAGATAGACTTCGCCTTAATGCAACCGCTGTGTCAGATTTCCCAAAAACTTCGGAAAAAGCATAATCTTAGAACGGCGCTCAGAACCCAAAACAGCCAGAGGAATATCCGCCATTTTGGAATCAACAAAGTTAGAAACAGCACCATAAATATTCACTTACCTTTGATGATCTTCATCAGAAGGCACTCCCAGGAATCCCAGTTCGACAATAAATGACTGATTTGTTCCATAAAGTTCCATCATTTATGTCCAAATAGCCTCTTATTGATAGCGTTTCCATCCCAGTAATCCATCTTCATGAGGCGCAGGCACTTCATCCAGACAAAAACTCAAAAAGTTCCGTTACAGTCCTTTAGAAACATGTCAAACGATGTATTGAATCAATCTTTAGGATGTTTTTAATATAAAACATCAATAATGTTCCAACCGGAGAATTCCTTCAGAAAAGCACTGGAACGAGAGGTAACTTTATCGGGAGCGCGCGTCATGAGACCAAGGCTCTCTACCAGACCACTGACTCAAAGAGCTCTTATGAGCCCCTCCTTTATAGTAGAATCAAACCAGTTTCTAAAGACGGTTGACATCTAGTGGAAGCCGTAGGAAGTGCAACTTTATCCATATGCCAATGTGTATTCGGAAGGCCAAGATTTGAAAAACTACAACCCTCAGATGTCCCACTTCCTGGTTGGATTTTCTCAGGTTTTTGCCTGCCATATGAGTTCTGTTATACTCACAGACATCATTCAAACAGTTTTAGACACTTCAGAGTGTTTTCTATCCAATACTAATTTAAATATGCATATATTTGTATCTGGGAGGCAGTTCACTCTGGGCACGCTATTCATCCAAAAGTGAAAATACTGCCCCCTATCCCAAAAAAGGTTAATGAAGCTGCCAGTTGAGGACTTGTGAAGCGTCTGTTTCTCAAACTAGACACTCTAACATACTTGTCATCTTGCTCAGTTGTGCACTGGGGCTTCCCACTCCTCTTTCTATTCTGGTTAGAGCCCGTTTGCGCTGTTCTGTGAAGGGAGTAGTACACAGCGTTGTACGAGATCTTCTGTTTCTTGCAATAATCATTTACAACATTAACAATGTTTACACTGTACACTGATCAATTTGATGTTATTTTAATGGACAAAAAAAATGTGATTTTCTTTCAAAAACAAGGACATTTCTAAGTGACCCCAAACTTTTGAACGGTAGTGTGTATATAGTGTTAATTCATTCTTATTTAGATATGTGTATTGGGTATATGTTGTGTAATTTGTTAGATATTACTGCACTGTCGGAGCTAGAAGAAAAAGCATTTTGAAACACCTGCAATAACATCTGCTAATCATGTGTAGAAAGGAGGAGGCGAAACTGAGATAGGTAATGGCGGACTGAACAAAGTTATGTAGAGCACCTCAAGATAAAAACGTAGTATTCAATATCAGCAAGTTAGAAAAATTATTAGCACTACACAATCTGGTGGGTGATAACCTTCAATCTGGATAATAACACAAAACCAATTTTAAGACTAGAGACATTTATCGACAAATATTACGAAAACAAGCAACACCTAGACATGACGGAGTGTAAG
Organism: Oncorhynchus clarkii lewisi; assembly: GCF_045791955.1. Taxonomy (NCBI): domain Eukaryota; kingdom Metazoa; phylum Chordata; class Actinopteri; order Salmoniformes; family Salmonidae; genus Oncorhynchus; species Oncorhynchus clarkii. The sequence continues at coordinate 17,711,992 of NC_092175.1, read as the reverse complement.
ACAGGGGAACTGATTTCACAGACGATTTAATATTTTCACCACCGATAATGGTAAAGGTCGTTACCGATCTGTTAAACTCAATAAATGACAATCTGGGTATACTTGAATTAGTCAGTAAGGATATAAAAGAGTTGAAGTCAAGCCTCGAGATGAGTGATGAAAAAGCTGCGACATTGGAGAGGGAAACACACAAGCTAAAAGGGACAGTCAATAAGATTGAAACCAAAGTGAATGAACTTAAAAAGGAGAACACCGTTCTGAGAGAAGGCTTACTTGACTTACAGACTAGATCCATGAGAGAGAATCTGGTACTTACAGGTATCCAAGAGAAAGAAGGAGAAGTTCCTGAATGTGTAATTAGAGAGTTTCTCCGTACAGCGCTTCAGATTCCACAAGAAGCTTTCAACAAAATCAAACTCGAACGTGTACACCTTTTAGGACAGAGAGGGCAAAGATATGAACGCCCAATCATTGACCAATTTGCTTCCATTAAAGATAAAATAATGGTTAAAGGCCTGGGTAAAAGACTTGCTAGGAACAAAATTGTCATGAATGATCAGTTCCCGAAGGAAATGAATGGTGCAAAGTTCTGTATCCAATTTTCAAAGAAAATAGAGTTAAAAGGAAACGAGTAGCTCTCATCGTCGATAAACTATATATTGATAACCAGTTGTTCAAAGACACAAAGACTACTCTATAGTTATTTAAAAAATTACAAAGTTCTCAGATGAGGAAAATAATGAAACACAATTTTAGCCCAGTTATGGATTGTAACAATACAATAAAAAATCTAGCTTTTCTATATATCTTCAAATAAACTAATTGGAACATACAGACACTAATTCAACATGGTAAAGATAAAAACTCAGTAAGCAGAAGGCACAGTATGTGTGGATGGTGTGGTGTGTGTTTATTTTATTTTTTATTTGTTATGTTTGGGAAAGTGTGGCATTGAGTGAGAAATGAAATGGTGCATATCCCAGAAACAATGTATTGCTGTGAGTGAGAGAGCTTTCAATGTTGTTCAGATGATGGATATGCCTTTTATAATGAATTCTACGTCTTATTTATTTATTTATTTATTGTCCTATCAAGGTGGAACAGTTTTAAAATGAATTATACATTTCATGTATTTATTGTCCTTTCATGGGGAACTAAATTTCTTAAATAAATGATATCTCATTTATTTATTTATGATCCTATATTGATGGAACGGTTCACAACCCTATACCCTAGACACCCACCTGAATGACCCACCTACTAAGGAGAAGTCCCTAACTGTTTCGTGGGCCTGCTGTAAGCAGTCTGTATGCAACCAAAATGCAGTCAGAGACTTAAAGCAGCACTGCCCCCTCAAGATTCTGAGCCTGCTTGGCAGGGTTGGTCCTGCAAAGCCAAAGCCCCCTAAAGGGAGAGCATACTGTACAAGGACATTCTCAAAGCTGCTAATGAGAACCTTGACGACCTTGTACCTATCCGGTGGCGATTCTGGTGGGGTGCCCCACCCATGCAGTGGCAGTGCTGGCAACACTAGCTGCAGTAACCCATGGGGAGGGGGTCACACTGACATTTAGAGAGGGGGTATATTATTGTGGCCCTGTTGGCACAAAATCAAAAGTCTGACTGCATGGAGATGCTTGGGAATATGGTCAGTACGGGGGACCGTGTTGTGGGTGTTTCAGGGAAAAGGTGTACATTTGACCTCCATCATCTAGGATGTGACAATGGTTAATAAAATCTCCCCATTTTTGCCCATTTTTTTTTGCACGGTCTTGCAGGCCTTCTCATACGGCTGCAAATGTAAATGCATTTGTAAATCAAGACCTTTCTTGAGTTTGGCTCTGGGATGGTGCAACTGTTGAGAATGTGAGCCTATTGTTGTGTGGGGGGAAAGGGTTGAGTGTGTATGAGTGTGTGGGTGTATGTATGTATCCCACAACTGTTGTGAAGTAGTAAAAGATGTTAGGGACAATAGAAGATGATTCACAACAATTGTTTGCTAATAAAATAATTGCTTCTAATAATGTAATTTTGATAATGGCGAGACTGGTGAGAGGTAAAATCCTTTTCATAAATTGCCTACATTACTACAAATATTAATAGCTAATTATGGAAAATAAGAAATAGGATTCTTAACTTCTCTAGGGTAGGGGGCAGCATTTGGAATTATGGTTGAAAAGCATGCCTAAATTAAACTGCCTTCTACTCAGGCCCAGAAGATAGGGTATGCATATAATTAGTAGATTTGGAGAGACAACACTCTAACGTTTCCAAACCTGTTAAAATCATGCCTGTGAGTAAAACAGAACTGATTTGGCAAGCGAAAACTACAAAAAGGTTTTCTATTCAATGCCATTACAGTATCCATTGACTTAGGACTCAAATTGCAGTTCCTATGCCTTCCACTAGATGTCAACAGTCTTTAGAAATCGTTTCAGGCTTGTATTCTGAAAAATGAGGGAGTGAGAGCAGTCTGAATGAGTGGACCCTGCTGTGTCACAGAGGTTTTTCATGCCAAGAGAGTGCCTTTCTTGTTTACCTTTTATATTGGCGACGTTATTGTCCGGTTGAAATATTACTGATTATTTAGGCTAAAAACAACCTGAGGATTGAATATAAACATCGTTTGACATGTTTCTATGAACTTTATGGATACAATTAGCATTTTTTTCACAGGCGTTTGAGCCTGTGGATTACTGAAGAAAACGCACAAACAAGACTGAGGTTTTTGGAAATAAAGAGAGACTTTATCAAACAAAAGGAACATTTATTGACTTGTGACTGACTTGTGTAACTTTTCTACTTCGCTGGTTACTGTTCGTAATGATTTGTCTGCTGGGCTATGTTGCAAAATAACGTTCCTGTATTAAACAAGATATTTTGTCAGGACAAGATGCTAGAATATGCATATAATTGACAGCTTAGGATAGAAAACACTCTAAAGTTTCCAAAACTGTAAAAATATTGTCTGTGAGTTTAACAGAACTGATATTGCAGGCGAAAGCCTGAGAAAAATCCAATCTGGAAGTGCCCCATGTTTTGAAAGCGCTGCATTCCAATGCGTCCCTATTGAGCAGTGAATGGGCTATCAACCAGAATACTTTTTCTCCGTATTCCCCAAGGTGTCTACAGCATTGTGACGTAGTTTTACGCATTTATGTTGAAGAATACCCGTAAGTGGCTACATTGCGCAAGTGGTCACCTGATGCTCTCAGAGTGATTCTCGCGTAAAATACAGAGGTAGCCATTATTCCAATCGATCCTACTGAAAAACCAATTGTCCCGGTGGATATATTATCGAATAGATATTTGAAAAACACCTTGAGGATTGATTATAAACAACGTTTGCCATGATTCTGTCGATACAGCGTTTTCGTGACTGCAATTTCCGGGCAAATTCTCAGCCAAACGTGAAGAACAAACGGAGCTATTTCGCCTACAAAAATAATATTTTTGGAAAAAAAGGAACATTGGCTATCTAACTGGGAGTCTCGTGAGTGATTGCTTTTCTGATTTCCGTGACCAAGTTACCTGCTGCTAGGCTATCGATAAACTTACACAAATGCTTGTCTAGCTTTGGCTGTAAAGCATATTTTGAAAATCTGAGATGACAGGGTGATTAACAAAAGGCTAAGCTGTGTCTCAATATATTTAACTTGTGATTTTCATGAATAGGAATATTTATGTCTGTTGTGTTATGCTAATTAGTGTCAGTCGATGATTACGCTCCCTCATGCGGGATGGGGAGTCACTAGAGGTTAACTTCTTGCTCCTACTTGAGACGCAGATGTCTCAAGTAGACACCTGGAAATGCAAATGCAAAAACTCCATTGAAAATGACGACAATGGCGACATTGTGTGGAATCTGTATGAATTGCATGCAGATCCATAATTAATTTTGTGCCCTTTTAACAACCCATGAAAGTGACTTATGGAAATTATTTTTAGCTTTCAGAGAGCAGTTTTTCTTGCGTTTTTCAATGAAACACACGATCTGTTATAGTCACAGCCGTGATTTAACCAGTTTTAGAAACTTCAGAGTGTTTTCTATCCACACATACTAATCATATGCATATACTATATTCCTGGCATGAGTAGCAGGACGCTGAAAAGTTGCGCGATTTTTAACAGAATGTTCGAAAAAGGAAGGGGTAGACTTAAGAGGTTTTAACAAAAGTGTTGATAGGGAACAGAATTCAGTCGGATCATCACATAATTGGCATATATATTACTCTTACAGTATTTCTACATGGGCAAGGATATTTGAAATTGAATCAAAGCCTACTAGATGATAAATTGTTTAGAACTAGGACAGAATTTATAACTGACTATTTCAGACATAACATAGGTACAGCAGACCCCTTATTGTATGGGACACTTAAGTGTGCCTTTAGATGCCATGCAATTCAGTACTCATCTTTAAAACAAAAGCAATTTAGATCAAAAGAGTCCATATTAACAAAGGAAATTGAAGGGCTAACAGTACAGTTAGATAGCAATAAAACTGTACCATAGAGGCACAGAATAAGTCAGAGGAAAAACAAAAAGAAATTGAGGAACTTATTCAAGAAAGATCCAGTGTAATATATTATAAAAATAAAGCGAACTGGATGGAATATCGGGAAAAATGCACCAAATTCTTTTTCAATCTTCAATATAGAAATGCACCCAAAAAATGTATTAACCTCTAGCGACGAGCAATCCCGTGTCTGTGAGCGCATAGCCTCAAGCTCATTACCATAACGCAACGTTTCCGATTCAGGAAAATCGCAAATGAAATGAAATAAATATATTGAAACACAAGCTTAACCTTTTGTTAACTTGTTACGGAGGTGGTCCCTGCACAGGGACAGCTCAGCTGAAATTTCAGAGCGCCACCTATAGTACTCGAGTATAGTACTCAAACTTTCATAAAAATACACATGCAAGGTACTGAATTAAAGCTACACTCGTTGTGAATCTAGCCACCAAGTCAGATTTGTAAAATGCTTTTCGGCGAAAGCATGAGAAGCTATTATCTGATAGCATGCACCCCCCCAAAATACCAGCACGACACGTAAACAACAGATTTTGCGGTAGCCGGCACTACCCAAAATGCAGAAATAAAATATAAAACATTCATTACCTTGGACAAGCTTATTTGTTGGCACTCCTATATGTTCCATAAACATCACAATTGGGTCTTTTTCCCGATTAAATCCGTCATTGTATACCCAAAATGTCATTTGCTGAAGGCCGGTCTGATGCTGCAAAAAGCCCATTTACAAGTCACTTATATAAACTTTTACAAATCACTTCAAACGACTTTTCTAAACCAACTTTAGGTATTAAATCGGGTCTGTGGCTATAACAGAACGTGTTTAGGAGTAAAAATTACTGGTAAAACTGTTTACCAAAAACACAAAAAAAATATTCGTCCGCCATTCAATGTATTGTTTAAGACGACAGAAAATATATGCGAATCCCCTGTAAACACTTACAGCTTCCACACGATGTCGCCATTGCTGTCAATTTCTGACTCAATTATCCTTGGTTACACGAATAGACCCCACCTTTCTTGAGGCGCACCACAGTATGTTGTGAAACTGAGAAAATGGACGATGATTTCCAGACTTGCTGCTATCGAATACAGATCGCCCCGTGATCAATTTGATACATCATTAACGTTTATTAACCAGTTTTAGAGACTTCAGCGTGTTTTCTATACACACATACTTATCATATGCATATACTATATTCCTGGCATGAGTAGCAGGACTTTGAAATGTTGCGCGATTTTTTACAAAAAGCTACAAAAATTTGCATCATCCATAACAGGAACACTGTCATCTCAGATTTTCAAAATATGCTTTTCAACCAAAGCTACACAAGCATTTGTGTAAGAGTATTGATAGCCTAGCATAGCATTAAGCCTAGCATTCAGCAGAAAACATTTTCACAAAAACAAGAAAATCATTCAAATAAAATCATTTACCTTTGAAGAACTTCGGATGTTTTCAATGACGAGACTCTTAGTTAGATAGCAAATGTTCATTTTTTCAAAAAAGATTATTTGTGTAGACGAAATAGCTCCGTTTTGTTCATCACGTTTGGCTAAGAAAAATACCGGAAAATGCAGTCACTTACAACGCCAAACTTTTTTCCAAATTAGCTCCATAATATCGACAGAAACATGGCAAACGTTGTTTAGAATCAATCCTCAAGGTGTTTTTCACATATCTATTCGATAATCTATCAGTGGTGGCAGCTGGCTTCTCATCAGAAACAAACGGAAAAATACGGCAGCTGGAGATTACGAAATAATTGCAACGGAGGACACCAAGCGACCACCTGGTAGATGTATTCTCTTATGGTCAATCTTCCAATGATATGCCTACAAATACGTCACAATGCTGTAGACACCTTGGGGAAAACATGGAAAACGTAAGCTGACTCCTAGCTCCTTCACAGCCATATAAGGAGTCATTGCCATGAGGCAGTTTTAAAAAATGCGGCACTTCCTGATTGGATTTTATCTGGGTTTCGCCTGTAACATCAGTTCTGTGGCACTCACAGACAATATCTTTGCAGTTTTGGAAACGTCAGAGTGTCTGTTTTCCAAAGCTGTCAATTATATGCATAGTCGAGCATCTTTTCGTGACAAAGTATCTTGTTTTAAATGGGAACGTTTTTCATCCAACAATTAAAAGAGCGCCCCCTATATCGAAGAAGTTAAAGCTTGTTACAAATCATGGAGTCACGCATAATTCACCAAATTATATTTTGAAAGAGGAAGTAAAGTACTTTAAGAATATGTTTTCATTTCAGTCTCCTCCATCTCCACTAACTGAAGGCCAAATTACAGTGGAGGAACTTTTTAATGCAATTGGGGCCTTTAAGGATGGGAAAACTCCAGGGCTGGATGGCATACCAGTGGAAGTATACAAAACTTTTTTTGATATACTCAGAGGACCATTATTAGCATGTTTTAACCACTCCTATATAAATGGTAGACCCAAATGATGCATATATAAAGATCCAGTCCATTTAAAAAACTGGAGACCTCTTACACTTCAGTGTTGTGATGCAAAAACCCTAGCAAAATGCTTGGCGCATAGAATTAAATAAGTATTGTCAGATAATGTTCATCCCGATCAGCCATGTTTTTTACATGGACGATACATTGGAGATAATAGAATACTATGAAATATCGGGGACACCAGGCCTGGTTTTCATAGCTGATTTTGAAAAGGCTTTTGATAACGTATGGCTGGAGTTTATATATGAATGCCTAGAATATTTTAATTTTGTGGAATCTCTTATAAAATGGGTTAAAATTATGTATAGTAACACTAGGTGTAAAATAGTGGCTACATCTCAGAGAGTTTTAAACTATCTAGAGGAGTAAAAGAAGGTTGTCCACTATCGGCATTTCTATTTATTATTTCCATCGAAATGTTAGCTGTTAAAATTAGATCAAACAATAATATTAAAGGATTAGAAATCCGTGGCTTAAAAACGAATGTGTCATTGTACGCTGATGATTTATGATTTCTTTAAAACCACAATTAGAATCTCTCCACAGCCTCATACAGGTTAGATACTAGATACTTCTGCTATCCTCTCTGGATTAAAACCAAATTAAGTGTAGTATATTATGTATTGGATCACAAAAAAATGCTAATTTTACATTACCATGTAGTTTACCAATTAAATGGTCTGACGGAGATGTGGACATACTCAGTATACAAATCCCAAAATAAATAAATTATCTCACTCCAATACATTTTTTCTAGAAAGTTAGCAAAAAGATCTTCCTACCATGGAAAGGAAAATTCCTGTCTATTTGTGGAAAAATCACCCAGATTAACTCTTTAGTCATATCACAGTTGACCTATTTGCTTATGGTGTTGCCTACACCTAGTGACCTGCTTTTTAAATTATATGAACCAAAAATGTTACATTTTATTTGGAACGGCAAACCAGACAAAATTAAAAGTGCCTATTTATATAATGAATATGAATTCGGAGGGCAGAAATGGTTAAATAATAAAACATTAGACCTCTCACTAAAGGCATCATACACAAGTTATACTTAAATCCAAACTGGTTTTCTAGTAAACTGGTAAGAATGTCTCATCCTATGTTCAGGAAGGGCCTTTTCTCCTTTATTCAGATTACACCTACTCACTTTCGGTTGTTTGAAAAGGAAATAATCTCCAAAATATAATTATTTTTTAAACAAGTCTTAGAAAGTTGGTTGCAATTTCAGTTTAATCCACCTGAAAAGACAGAACAAATAATACAACAAATATTGTGGTTAAACTCAAATATACTAATTGATAAAACAAAATGTATTTTTCGAAGAAAATAAGACATTTTAGTGAATGATATCACAAATAGGACTGGTGGAGTTATGTCACACACAGTTAACACAGACATATGGAAATGTCTGCTCTACCCAAAATTACAACAAATTAATTACAGCATCACCACAAAAATGGAAGAGGCAAGTAAAAATGGAAAAAAGTAATGAACTTGTATGTTGGCCCTGTATTAAAGAACATAAATGGTTTTAAAAAGTGTGATAAAGAAAAACATATACCAATTTCAATTATGGACCAAAAACACTGACAGCTGTGCCATATAAATTGCTAAATAGTTGGGAAGAGATTTTCAATGCGCCCATTCCATGGCACATGGTCTATGAATTGATACGCAAAACAAGGCCAGATTCAAAACTTCTAATTTTTCAATATAAATTATTATACAAAATTCTTGCAACTAATAGAATGTTATATATATGGGGGATACAATCTTCCCAGCTCTGTAGATTCTGCTGTGAGGAGGCAGAGTCATTAGATCATTTATTTTGGTATTGTCCATGTAAGGGGTTGTCGTCGGGAGAAAGAGAGGAGGACCAAAGCGCAGCGTGGTAAGTGTTCATGATGATTTTTTAATTAAAACTCAGAACACTAAACAATAAATGACAATGTGAATTTACAAAACCGAAACAGTACCGTGTGGCCCAAACACTCACATGGAAACAAACACCCACAAACCAAAAGTGAAACTGTAATAAAATATTAACACATGTAATAACGCATTCACTGACTGTTGTCTGCCTGTGGCCTAACCATGCAATTATGGCTTGCAATCTGTGTCATAACCTCCCCCTCTCCCTGTTTCCTGTATATACTAACTGCACTGGAAACCCCCCGCACAGGTGGCTGACTAAGATAACATACACACTGAAACTCATAAACAGACACACACTCAAACCATCTTCGGGATGGGCTCCAAAGACAAAGAACTCTGTCGAGAACCAATGGGATACTGACACCAGGCTGGAGGGGACTGTCTATCACCTACAAGCAAGCTACCAGAAGCCAGGACTACCAGAATCTACCTACGTCATTTCAATGTATAAAATGAACTGCACATCATGTTTCAGGCCTCTTCTTCCGATAGTTCCCTAAGAGCTATGTTACGTTCCCCAGTTTATGTGTTGTAGTTTGTGTATTTGCATGTGTTTTATTTCAGGAAATGGCTTCCTGAAATCCCTCAAGCAGCTGATTGGTCGACTCCAGGGCTAATTGGAGAGCTGACCCCGCCCCCTCGTCAAGACACAGCTGTCTCCAATATTACATTCATTCTGAAGCTATATAAAAGCCAGTGTTCTGTTCAGGAGAGAGAGATTTTGAGGTAGGGATTGCTGAGAGATTTTGCTGAGCGATTGATTGTGAGAGAGATTGTTGCTGGAGGTAGATTTGCTGGGAGGTCATTGCAGAGAGATTTTGCTAGAGGTTGATTTTGCTGGGAGTTCATTGCTGAGAGTTGGTATGTTTTGTGAGTTTGTTGCTCAGATAGAGCTTATTTGATGTACATTTTGTTTCTTTGTTTGTGAAATTGTTTAATATTCTGTTTAATTTGTTCCCAGGGGGAAAGGGGAAGGCACCTTGGGAGTGCTTAGGCAAGAGGCCCACGGGCATACATATATCCGTAGTATATTCATTGTGAGACGCATAGTAACACATGCAAATACACAAACTACAACACATAAACTGTGGAACGTAACAAGCTAGACGAACGGGGCCGTGCAGCACGCTTTGCCAGATATCATTACTCTTGAATAAACGGCCTTTACTATACCTTATCCGCCTTGTCCAGAGTCTCATCTTGGTCACGTTTCTCATGTATCTATTCATCAACAAAACCCAGGCTACCTAAGTATGATTCTCAATCAGGGACAACAATGACAGCTTCCTCTGATTGAGAACCATCCTAGGCCGAACTCAAAATCTAACATAGAAAAACAAACAGACTGCCCACCCCAACTCACGCCCTGACCATACTAAAACAAAGGAACTAAGGTCAGAACGTGACAGTCCATATATAGCTCATTTTTGGTCACAGGTCCATGAATGGCTAAAGAATTGCAACATTTGCCTAGAACTAACGCTGCAGATAGCAATACTGGGTGATTTGAAAAGCCATAGTCAATCAATCAATAATATAATAAATATTTTAGCAAAAAAATAGATTTTTAATTTATAGTCTGTAGAAGCTATGAGAATAGAAAGGTGCAATACTTTTGTGAAGCATCACTGCACAGTTGAAAAATATATGGCAAATAGAAATCCAAAAACGATGATGTTGAGCGATAGATGGGAGGGTTTGAATGGAGCTAAAGGGTGGGACTAATAACAAGATAACCAATGTAAAACATGCGGGGTCTGTAAAATGTATATAGGTTCAGAACCTTCGTGAAATAGCATAGTTACAAATTTAAATCAAACTGGATGGACATCAAAATAGAGGAAGGGCTAAAAATAAACAAAATATAACTATTGTAAAACAGATTGTGTCTGTAAAATGTATATAAGATGTATAAACTGAAGGTAGAAGCCTAAGTGTTATTGTTTATTAGTTTACTCCAATTGGGGGAGAGATGGTAGGGTTTGCGGGGAATAATAAAGGTGTGTATATATATATATATATATATGTGTGTATATGTATATGTGTGTATATGTATGCATGCATGTATGTGTATGGATATATATATTCACCCCCCAAAAATATAGTGTATACAGTATATAGTGTCTCTTCACAGTCCCCAAGTCCAGAACAGACTATGGGAGACGCACAGTACCACATAGAGCCATGACTACATGGAACTCTATTCCACATCAAGTAACTGATGCAAGCAGTAAAAATTGATTTAAAAAACAGATAAAAATACACCTTATGGAACAGCAGGGACTGTGAAGCAACACAAACATAGGCACAGACACATGCATACACACACACGCACAGATGGATTTTGTACTGTAGATATGTGGTGAATGTATTGTTATGTTTTTAAAATTGTATGAGCTGCCTTCATTTTGCTGGACCCCAGGAAGAGTAGCTGCTGCCTTGGCTATAACTCCTGTATGTATGACCCTGTAAAACAACATTAAACTGCACTGACCTATCTGGTATGTGATGATAAAACATGTATATTTTTTAATGGGTTATACATGGTATGTTTGAGTCCCATCACACACACACCTGCATCGATGTGCAGGTTGAGTTGAGGAGCAAAGTTAGTGTAGCATGTAATTGGCTGGGATGTGAGGCTTTTTATCAGATATGACCGGCTATCAGCTGAAGCTTGCAGCATGTCTGTCCACAGGAGTTAATGTGACAGGCCCTGTTTAATATATTCATACTAAATCCATTTACACTCTGCCTGTGAGAGAATCATTCATGCAGGATGTCATCAAATGATCTCTAATTGATAATGACCTTTGGTTAGTTGTCTTTTGTCTTTTCACTTAATTCACTTTTACATGTTCCATTCACTTACATCCCTTTCTACTCATTTCAGCTCATTTGGAAGCGATCAAAAGAGAGAGGTTTTCTCCACTCCACAAAATGTCTTTGAATTAACAATGTTGATATTGATATTGTTCTCCTCAGGCAAAGTACAGTATCTATAATGGTTAGTCACCCAGCCAAATGAGGCCATGAACAGCAGACTTTGTCTCAACTGACCGCAACATTTTCAGTTCATTAGTTCAGGTTCGTTGTAATCTCTCTCCTAGTGAACGGACCCAGAACTGGACCCAGTCACTCACCCTCCACAAATCCCCTCCCGACACCAGACTTGGCACCCCAGTCACAAACAAAGAAGGCACAGCTAGCGGTATTGCCGGGTTCACTGGGCCGCTCAACTGTGAAATAGACCTTAAACTTTAAGCAATTGCTGCATAATGACCCCAATGCCTCATCCCCTCAGACCCCTGCAATAATAATTAATAAAGGACGAATGTAATGACCAAATCCACAAGGTTATTTGCATGCTAAATAAAAAGGATTGAAAAGTTTTGATCCGGTGTTAGGTTTGTGCAAGAGTTACAAAGTGTCTGGGGCGGTATGTGTGCATGGTATGTATGGCATTGAGTCTAAGTTGTCAGGAAAAAAACTGATACTGGGTGAAATCAATTGGCAAACTACATTCATCAATCTGACTCCATTTTTATGTGAATAAATGCAACGGGCCCTGTGAGTCTCTGGAGGATCTAGTCAAGGTGGCGAGCCTTGCATCACCACTCAGTATGACTATAATGAACATGTGTTTAAATTGCACCATTATGCAATTGTTAAGAGGCTAGTTACAAACAGCTTATCATGGTGACCAATGTTCTAGCATTCATTTATTGAGTCAAGTAGATCAGGTATGACGAGGTGGAACCCTCGTCATAGCATAGGCTATGTGTAGTGTAAATAATATTTACTGATAGTCAATCAAATAATTACTTTGTTAAACGAGGAATGCATTTACTCAATTCAACTAATATGATATATTAGTCATGAAAGAATTAACACTCAAACAATTACAGTGTACATAAAATAAATGATACATTACTTTACTCATATCACATGTATATACTGTATTTTATACCATCTACTGCACCTTGCCTATGCCGCTCGACCATCGCTCATCCATATATTTATATGTACATATTCTCATTCACCCCTTTAGATTTGTGTGTGTTAGGTAGTTGGTGGGGAATTGTTAGATTGCTTGTTAGATTTGTGTGTAGTAGGTAGTTCTTGGGAATTGTTAGATATTACTTGTTAGATATTACTGCACTGTTGGAACAACATCAGTTTTCTCACCTCTCCAGGTGACCCCAGGACTTCCACAGCGAAGGTTCTCTCTCCTGTGAGATGTAAATATATGGTCATCCATCCAAACAATGTTTTGAGTCCTCATGCTGGGGCCTCGGCGCCAGCAAGTTGCTAGTCTTGAGTATCACCTTCTCTCATTTTTCCACTTCAACAGACCGAACCAAAAGGAGTCAAAACTCCTTCAATAACATTCTGTAGCCGTCTAGGCTCGAAACCCCTAAAGCAAGTAATCAAAAGCCTCAAACCGCTACCTTTTGATCCTCAGTTTTAGGATACAACACTCTAACCTCTAAGATTCAAGTCATCTAACCACTAACCTTCAAATAAAGCACCCTCATTTCATGACACTTTATTCAAGACTCCATTACTTAGATGATTACTCAACACGTACTGTATAAACTCATGGCGCAGGTCCAGAGTTATAATCCACGACACACAGTTCTGTGATGGGGAGATACAGCAGCTCTTTAGGTGGATGTGATGGTCACAGGCCAGCCTCTAGAAAAAGCCTGGTCTCTGAATTCTCTTAGTCAGTAATTCATAGAAAATTAATTGTTTTATGGAATCACTTCATCACTGTCATAGACGTTATCTCAGTGAGTGCCAGGGCTGGCACCAGAGGTCCCTATCGGCCCCCCAAGCCACCCGCCCACCGCCTCATAGGATAACCCTGAAAGCAGGATCTCTCTCAATTACTGAATGATCCAACAATATCTCCCAATGAGGCGTGGTTCATGAATTCCATTACTTAATACCTTTCAATGTTGTTGTAGTTTTTCTTCTTCTTTTATTTTCTTTGTTTCTTTTCTTGTTTTTCTGGGTCTTTCAACCTCTCCATTCCCCCATCTCCTGTTAAGGAGGAATTACAAAATATACAATTTTTTTCTCTCTCCGAGCTGCATTCACCGCCTCTTCAGCCGGGCGCTGATATTTCTTTTGATTTTCTATGGTCGTTGCCATGGAGGCATGACACACAGTACAAAGCGGAGGAAGGGAGGAAATTCAAATGATGGACACCCAGACTGTCCTTGAGTGAGGGTACTGCCCCTTCATCTTCTATCAGATGGAGCCTTATTCTACAGCGGCTATCGTCTCTGTTGCTTCTCCCTCACATATTTACCGCATTACATGTCATCTACTTCAATGGTGTTTTGCTACATGCATGATGAGAATGATTTAAAGGTATCGTCCATACCAGACTAAACAGATGCCAAAGAAGTAGCCCAACACAACCCACTGGACAAAACTAGTTGAATCAATGTTGTTTCCACTTCATTTCAACCCCAAAAATCTATATGATAAAGTGAAAACAACATGGAAAACTAATTGAATTTGCAAAAAGTAATCAGCGTAATTTCATATTTTTTTCACTCAACTTTTAAAGAGATACTTAAGGATTTTTGGCAATGAGGCCCTTTATCTACTTCGCCAGATTCAGATGACATTTTTATGTCTCTTTGTCCAGTATCAAAAGTGTTGGAAACTTAATCAACTGACTGGCTGTCTTGACGTCTATAGTATTCTCTCTGGAATGCAATCTGGTTTCCGCTCAGGTTATGGATGTGTCACTACAACCTTAAAGGTCCTAAATTATGTCACATTTGTCCTTGATTCTAAGCAGTGTTGTGATTATATTTTTATTGACTTTACCAAAGCTTTTAAAACGGTAGACGATACCATTCATGTGGGCCGGCTTAGGAGTATTGCAGTCCATGAGGGGTCTTTGCCTGGTTTGCTAACTATCTCTCTCAAAGATTGCAGTGTATAAAGTCAGAACATCTGCTGTCTCAGCCACTGCCTGTCAACAAGGGAGTACCCCAAGGCTTGCCCTAGGTCTCACACTCAATTTACATCAACATCATAGCTCAGGCAGGAGGAAGCTCTTTCATCCATTTACATTTCAGCTGGCCCCTCCCCGGATTTTGTGTTAAACGCTCTACAACATAGCTTTCTTATTGTCCAACAAGCTTTCTCTACCCCTAACCTTGTTCTGAACACCTCCAAAACAAATGTCTTGTGGTTTGGTAAGATGAATGCCCCTCTCAGCACTGTTGTGATTACTACAGTACCTGCTGAGGGTTTAGAGCTTGAGGTAGTCACCTCATACAAGTACTTGGGAGTATGGCTAGTTGTTATATTGGCCTTCTCTCAGCACATATCAATGGTTAAATCTAGACTTGGTTTCCTCTATCATGATCACTCCTCTTTCACCCCAGCTGCTAAACTAACCCTAATTCAGATAACCATCCTACCCATGCTAGATTACGAAGACGTAATTTATAGGCGGCTAGATGTTCTTTAACATTCGGACATCCGATTTACCACCAATGTCCTTATAGGACACATCACTACACTCTATGCTCCTCTGTAAACAGGTAATCTCTATATACCCATCGCAAAACCCACTGGTTGATATTATTTATAAAACTCTAATAGGCATCACTCCCCCCTATCTGACATATCTACTGCAGCCCTCAACCTCCACATACAACACCTGTTCTGCCAGTCACATTCTGATAAAGGTCCCCAAAGCACACATATCCCTGGGTCGCTCCTCTTTTCAGTTCACTGCAGCTAGCAACTGGAACGAGCTGCAAGAAACACTCAAACTGGACAGCTATCCCAATCTCTTCAAAGACTCAATCATGGACACTCTTACTGACAGTTGTGGCTGATTCACGTGATGTATTGTTGTCCCTACCTTTTTGCCTTTGTCTGTGCCCAATAATGTTTGTACCATGTTTTGTGCTGCTAACAGGTTGTGCTGCTGCCATGTTGTGTTGCTACCATGTTGTCATGTGGTGTTGCTACCATGCTGTGTTGTCATGTGTTACTGCCATGATATGTTGTCTTAGGTTTCTCTTTATGTAGTGTTGTGGTGTGGTGTCTCTCATGTGTTTTAATTTCTAATCCCTTTTGATGGGCTGTCATTGTAAAAAAAATATTTGTTCTTAACTGACTTGCCTAGTTAAAAAGGTTAAATAAAAACTAAAAAGTATGAAGGTAGGTAGTTCACGAGCCAATGCTAACTAGCCTCTTATGGCTAGGGGGCAACATTTTCACTTCTGGATGAAAAGCGTGCCCAGAGTAAACTACCTGCTACTCAGTCCCAGTTGCTAATATATGCATATTATTAGTAGGTTTGGATAGAAAACACTCTGCCATTTCTAAAACTGTTTGAATGATGTCTGTGAGTATAACAGAATTCATATGGCAGGCAAAAACCTGAGAAAAATCCAACCAGGAAGTGGGAAATCTGAGGTTTGTAGTTTTCAACTCTTGGCCTATCGAATACACAGTGTCTATGGGGTCATTTTGCACTTCCTAAGGCTTCCACTAGATGTCAACAGTCTTTAGAAACTTGTTTGAGGCTTCTACTGTAAAGGAGGGGCTCATAAGGGCTCTTTGAGTCAGTGGTCTGGCAGATTGCCACGAGCTGGTCATGCGCATTCACATAAGAGGAAGCTCGTGTTCCATTGCTTTTCTGAAGACAAAGGAATTCTCCGGTTGGAACATTATTGAAGATTTATGTTAAAAACATCCTAAAGATTGATTCTATACATCGTTTTACATGTTTCTACGGACTGTAACGGAACTTTTCGTCTGAACTTTTGCCTGGACCTGCCCGCGCGTCATGAGTTTAGTTTTTGTGTACTGAACGCGCGAACCAAAATGAGTTATTTGGACATAAATTATGGACTTAATGGGACAAATCAAACATTTATTGTGGAACTGGGATTCCTGGGAGTGCATTCTGATGAAGTTCATCAAAGGTAAGTGAATATTTATAATGCTATTTCTGACTTATGTTGACTCCAAAATGGCGGATATCTTTTTGCGTTGTTTTGGTCTCTGATCGCTGTACTCAGATTATTGCATGGTTTGCTTTTTCCGTAAAGTTTTTTGAAATCTGACACAGCGGTTGCATTAAGGAGAAGTATATATTTAAATCTGTGAATAACACTTGTATATTTTATCAATGTTTATTATGAGTATTTCTGTAAGTATATGTGGCTCTGTGCAAATTCACAGGATGTTTTGGAGGCAAAGCCAAATGTAAACTGAGGTTTTTGGATATAAATATGAACTTGATTGAACAAAACATACATGTATTGTGTAACATGTTGTCCCGGGAGTGTCCTCTGATGAAGAATATCAAAGGTTAGTGATTCATTTTATCTCTATTTCTGCTTTTTGTGACTCCTCTCTTTGGTTGGAAAATCGCTGTATGCTTTCTGTGACTAGTTGCTGACCTAACATAATGATATGTTCTGCTTTCGCCTAAAAGCTTTTTTGAAATCGGACACTGTGGTTGGATTAATTAAGGAGAAATTTGAATTATGAGATTTTTGTTGATTGAATTTGGCGCCCTGCAATTTCATTGGCTGTTGGCGAGGGATTAGTGTTAGTGTGACTTCCAATCATCGCTAACGCTAGTTATCATTGGCTAGGGAAATTAACTTTAACTTCCTTCGTACTGGACACAGATACATACAAATTATATCCATGAGTTATTCTGACTCTGGGAAGTAGATAAAGGGCCTCACTGACAAAATCCTGAAGTATACCTTTAGCCTACATTCAATGACATGGAGACATTTTTGGTTGATTTTATGTTGAATTCACATTAGTTGACAAGTCAAATGTAAATCTAAACTAGATGTTGAACTGAGGTCTGTGACCAGTGGGTAGTCAGACAAATTTGCATGAATTTGAGAAGACCCCAATGCAGACAGTTTCGAAGTAACAAAAGATTGCTACGAAAACAGGGGGCAGGCAAGCGACAGGTCAAGTGCAGGCAGAGGTCAGTAAGAGTCCCAAAGGTACAGAACAGCAGACAGGCTCAGGGTCAGGGCAGGCAGAGGTCAGTAATCCAGGGTGGTATGGCAAGGTACAGAAAGACAGGCAGGCTCAGGGTCAGGGCAGGCAGAGGTCAGTAATCCAGGGTGGTATGGCAAGGTACAGAAAGACAGGCAGGCTCAGGGTCAGGGCAGGCAGAGGTCAGTAATCCAGGGTGGTATGGCAAGGTACAGAATGACAGGCAGGCTCAGGGTCAGGGCAGGCAGAGGTCAGTAAGCCAGGGTGGTATGGCAAGGTACAGAAAGACAGGTAGGCTCAGGGCAGGCAGAACGGTCAAACCGGGAAAGCTAGAAAACGGGAACTAGAGACAGACACGAGCACGGGAAAAAACTGGTAGGTTTGACATAACAAAACTAACTGGCAACAGACAAACAGAGAACACAGGTATAAGTACACTGGGGATAATGGGGAAGAAGGTTGACACCTGGAAGGGGGTAGAGACAAGTACAAAGACCGGTGAAACAGATCAGGGTGTGACAGTTCCCCCCTCTAGGGGCTCCATCTGGCATCCTACCTGGGCGCATACCTGGTTGACCGGGGTGCCGGCATTGATTACTCAGCGATGAGGCCTGCGTCCAGGATGTTCCTGGTGGGGACCCAGCACCTCTCCTCTGGGCCATAACCCTCCCAGTCAACCAGGTACTGGAATCCCAGGCCCCGCGGTCGAACCTTCAGAGGCGCCTCACCGTGTACGCCGGTTGGCCTTCGATGAGACGGGCAAGAGGGGTGGGCCTAGAAACAGGAGACAAGGGGCTGTGAGACATAGGTTTAATCCTAGACACATTAAAAGTGGGATGTATACGGAGGGTACTGGGCAACAGAAGATGAACAGCAGAGGGGCTAATAATCATTGAGATGAGGAGAGGGACGATAAATTGGGGGGAAAAGTTTGCGGGACTCCACCCAGAGGGGCAGGTCTCGAGTCGGCAGCCATACCCTCTGCCCGAGACTATACCGGGAAGCCGGGGTCCGGTGGCGCCCCGTTTGTTGTCAATACCTGTAGGTGGTCTTGAGAAGAGCCGACCGGGCTCTCTTCCAGGTACGGCAACAGCGTCGGACAAACATCTGGGCCAAGGGTATGCTGACCTCTTCCTCTTGTTCCAAGAAGAGTGGGGGCTGATAACCCAGGGATCACTGGAAAGGCAAGAGCACAGTGGCAGAGCAGGGAAGGGTTTTGCAGGTATTTTCAACCCACACAAGTTTCTGGCTCCAGGTGGTGGGGTTGGCGGAGACAAGGCAGCGAAGAGTCATCTCCGGGTATTGATTGGCTCACTCCGACTGGCCATTGGACTGAGGGTGGCACCCGGGGGACAGGCAGACCAACGACCCAATAAGCGTGCAGAACACCTTCCAGAACGGGGATGAGAAATGAGAACCCCGGTCGGGGGGGGACCATGTTGACCGGGAATCCATCGATCCGGAAGACATCCTGCACCATGAACTGGGCCGTCTCTTTGGCAGAGGCTAGCTTGGGGAGAGGAATGAAGTGGGCGGCTTTGGAAAACTGGTCTACTACTGTCAGGATGGCGGTGTTGCATCAGACGGGGGAAGACCTGTGATGAAGTCCAGGGACATGTGCGACCAGGGACGGTGAGGGACAGGCAGTGGTTGGAGGAGACCAGCCGGAGCTTGCCGAAGAGTCTTGTTCTGCGCACAGACCGTGCAGCCGGCAACAAACGCAGAGATGTCCGGGACCATGGAAGGCTACCAAAGCATTGCAGCACAAGGGACAGGGTCCGACGGGAGACCGGGTGGCAGGCAAGCCTGGAGAAGTGGACACACTCCAGGACCGAGGAGCGGACAGCGTCAGGCACAAACATCCGGATACATCCGGTTTTGGCTGGGAACGCTGCGCCACACGGAACTGCTTCCCTATTCCCCAGCTGAGCGCTGTCGCCATGCAAGAGGTGGGAAGGATGGTCTCAGGGTCTGAGGGTGTAGTTGCGGGGCTATAACGGCGTGACAGCGCATCCAGCTTCAACAAAACAAAGGAGATGATTGTGGACTTCAGGAAACAGCAGAGGGAACACCCCCATATCCACATCGATGGAACTGTAGTGGAGAGGGTAGTAAGTTTTAAGTTCCTCGGCGTACACATCACAGACAAACTGAATTGGTCCACCCACACATACAGCATCGTGAAGAAGGCGCAGCAGCGCCTCTTCAACCTCAGGAGGCTGAAGAAATTCGGCTTTTCACCAAAAGCACTCACAAACATCTACAGATGCACAATCGAGAGCATCCTGTCGGGCTGTATCACCGCCTGGTACGGAAACTGCTCCGCCCACAACCGTAAGGCTCTCCAGAGGGTAGTGAGGTCTGCACAACGCATCACCGGGGGCAAACTACCTGCCCTCCAGGACACCTACACCATCCGATGTCACTGGAAGGCCATAAAGATCATCAAGGACAACAACCACTCGAGCCACTGCCTGTTCACCCTGCTATCATCCAGAAGGCGAGGTCAGTACAGGTGCATCAAAGCTGGGACCGAGAGACTGAAAAACAGCTTCTATCTCAAGGCCATCATATGTATATACTGTACTCGATACCATCTACTGCATCTTGCCTATGCCTCTCTGTACCATCACTCATTCATATAGCTTTATGTACATATTCTTTATCCCTTTACACTTGTGTGTATAAGGTAGTAGTTTTGGAATTGTTAGCTAGATTACTCGTTGGTTATTACTGCATTGTCGGAACTAGAAGCACAAGCATTTCGCTACACTCGCATTAACATCTGCTAACCATGTGTACGTGACAAATAAAAATGTATTTGTTTTGATATTCTTTGATCCCAGTTGGTAGGAGAGGGAGAAGTTAAACCAGGTAAAAAGCAGTGCCCACCTAGCTTGCCTGGAATTGAAACGCTTGGCGGTACAGAGATATTCCAAGTTCTTGTGAGCCGTCCACAGAAGGAAGGGATGTTCCAACCCCTCCAGCCAGTGTCTCCACTCTTCCAACATCATCAGCTCATGATTCCCCACATCCTAATTCCTCTGTGTGGCATTGAGGTGATGGGAGAAAGCAACGCAGGGATGTAGCTTGAGGTCTAGGGCAGAATGCTGGGACAGAACAGCCCCCACTCCGACATCCGAAGCATTGGCCTCCACCACAAATTGACAGGATGGGTCAGGATGAACCAATATGGGAGCTGTGGTGAAGCTGTGCTTGAGGTCCCGGAACACCTGGTCAGCAGCCAGTCTTCACTATGAGTCATCCACACATCAATTGTCTAAAATCATTTATTTATTAACTAACTAAACCATCACAGAAGGGCACTCACAAACAAACAAAGTAAATATGGTTACAAGAAATGATAGGGGAATGTGTTGCTGCTTGGTGGACACTTTTTTAATTAATTGAATTTAACCTTTATTTAACCAGGAAGGGCTCATTGAGATTAAAATCTATTTTTCAAGAGCGCCAAGGCCAAGATAGGCAGCACCAAGTCATTACAAAAAAAATTACAGACAGACAACATGAAAAATTACAAGTAATCTAGTAAAAATCATTGAATTCACAAGAGTATAAAACAGCAAATTAAAAACATTGACAGGTCAGGGAATCAGCCTCAAAATCCTTCATCAGTGATTTAAAAACACCAATCGGGACAGGTTCTTCCAGTTTAAAAGTATTTTGTAAGGTGTTCCAAGACGATGGCGCAGAGTACATAAAAGCCCTTTTACCAAATTCAGTTCGGACATTTGGAACAGTTAGGAGGATAAAGTCCAGCAAACGAAGAGAGTACCCACCACGTTTCTGAACAATAAAAATGCACAAATAAAAAGGTAGTAAACCCAAAATGGCTTTGTAAATAACAGTATACCAGTGACTGAGTCTACGAGTGACTAGAGAAGGCCAGCCAACCCTGGTATACAAAGTGCAGTGGTGCGTAAGGGTTTTGCAGTTTAAAATAAATCTCAAAGTGCCATGGTAAAGAGTGTCAATTGATCTCAAACACTAAGCGGAAGCATTCATATATAAAATATCCCCATAGTCTAGTAAAGGAATACATGTAGCTGATACTAGCCTCCTTCTGGCTTCAAAAGAAAAACAGGTCGTATTCCTAATATAAAATCCTAATTTCAGTTTAAATTTTTTTGTAAGTTGTTGAATATGCAATTTAAAAGGGAGGCCGTCATCAATTAAAATTCCAAGATATTTATATGAGGTTACAACCTCAATCTCCTTGCCCTGACAGGTAGTAATAGGTGAAAGGTTCCGAGGTCTATTTCTTGCATTAGAAAACACCATTAGTTTAGTTTTGTCAGTATTGAAGATAAGCTTCAATTGACACAAGGTATGTTGAACAGTATAAAAAGCAGTTTGCAAGTTCTGGAAAGCTTTTGTAAGAGACGAGGCACAACAGTAAATAACAGTATCATCAGCATAAAAATTAAGTTGTGCATTTTGGAAATTTTTGTCTAAATCATTTATATAAATAGTGAATAAGAGATTTAGACAACAGACAATTTAACAGACATAAGCCCATCAAATTGAATGCACTGAGTTCTATCAGACAGATAGTTAGCAAACCATGCAACTGCATGCACTGAAAGACCTACACTCGACAATCTCTGCCTTAGTATAGCATGATCAACTGTATCAAAAGCCTTAGAGAGATCAATAAAAAGTGAGACATAGTGCTGTTTTTTGTCAATGGCTTAAGTGATATCATTTAAAACCTTCATGGCTGCTGTAATTGTGCTATGCTTCTTCCTGAAGCCCGATTGGTACATTGATAAAATAGAGTTAGTAAATAAAAACTCTTTTAGCTGTTCACTGTTCACAGCTTTGAGATTGGCCTATAATTATTTAAAAGAGTTGGATCTTCCCCTTTTAAAAGTGGTAGGACAAATGCTGATTTCCAGATCTTTGGAATTTCATTACATTCCAGGGTAAGATTGAACAGAGATGTAAGTGGTTCAGCTATGAATTCAGCTGGCAGATTTAAAAAGCAGGGATCCAAAAGATCAGGACCTGCAGGCTTTCTCTGATCTAAGGATTTCAGGGCTTTATGTATCACCTGCACTGAGAATGGCAAAAAGCTAAAGGTTTGACGAGCTCTCACTGGTTCATCCACACAGGGTTGTACAGAGACAGAGGACACTGAATCAAACAGCCTACCAGATGATACAAAATGCTCATTGAAACAATTCAGCATTTCAGTTTTGTCATATATAGCAACAAAGGGGAGTCAGCTGAGGAGTCACGACAGAGTGTAATTATAACAATTGAAATGCTAATCCTTTGCACATGAACGCTCACTCATTCGGGAACAATTGCAATCAATATATATATTTACGCTCAGTTTGTCGTCTTGATTGCTGTTGAAAAGTTAGTTTCTGTTGGAGAGTTTTCGTCCTCTAGTGAGAATTTCTCAAAATTGGGTTTTTATTCAGAATTGCAGAAAAGGGGCTGTCCCAGGATTCCTGACCTTAACTGGGCTCATGGGCGGTCCTCTGATTTAGTTAATCTCAAAAGGGAATTGGAGTTACCTTCATTAAACAGTCCAAAATAACATTAAACAATTTTACACCTCATATCTGAGGCTATTATGTGGCCACACCATCTCCCATGAGCTTCCCCAAGTTTTAACAAACGGACCAGTTCGTAGCTGGATTCTTCAACAATCTTTTATACCTTCTCTGGAATGTAAACGTTGTTCGGACCTCAAGTTCTGTGAGGTGGAATAAATTCCTTTGTTCTCTATGAAACTTCACTCTCTCTCTATACTGTGTGGCCATGAGGAGATCCTCTCCTCAGGAATTTACAACCTCTCTTTGACCACAGCAGCCTAGTTGAAGGAGGCAAGGGGGAGGCAGGGAGAGGGGGATGGGGCTTGCTGTACCCAAAGAGGGCAACGTCATGACACTGTGGTTCCCTGACACTCGTTGGTTGATGGGAGTGTTATTGTGGGTGACCCGGCCTATAGATCGCCCATCCAGTGCTCTAACATCCATGGGAATGGAGAGGGGCTGAGTGGGGATGCCCAACTCGGACGCCAGGGTAGCGTCCATAAAACTCTCATTGGCCGCAGAGTCAATGAGTACCAGGAGAAATTTCAACTGGTTCCCCCACAGCAGGATGGCCCATCAGAGTACTCGCCCCTGCTGGTGAGCCTGGTCTTTTAGTGGACAAGATGACATGAAATGACCAGTAGTCCCGCAATACAGGCAACTCTTTGTGTGAAGCCGGTGTAGACGTTAGGCTGGGGACAGCCTATTTCTGCCTAGTTGCATCGGCTGAGAAAGAGGTGACTCGGCAGACTTCGGAGACTCTCTGGGGAACTCGGTAGCCTCGGGTCCTCTCGTCAATGGAGACGTCGGGGACTTCCGGGATGCCTCGGAGGCGTGGTAGAATCCTTGGGAGGGTGAGTGGAATCAGGCCTCCTCTCCATCCTACATTCCCGTAGCCGCCCATCGATCCGGATGGTCAAAGCAATGAGCGAGTCGAGATCCGTTGGTAGTTCCCGGGCTGCTAGTTTGTCCTTAACCTCCTCCGAAATTCCGTGCAGGAACGTGTCGAACAGCGATTCCGGGTTCTAGGTGCTCTCAGCTGCAAATGTGTGGAAATCCACTGCATAGTCTGCCACACTACGGGAGTCTTACCGAAGCTGGAGTAACTTCCAGGCAGCTTTTATCCTGGATAATAGGGAAACAAAATCCTTCTTCACCTTCGCCACAAACTCCCCCTGACTGAGGCATTTGGCCGACTGTTGTTCCCACGCGGCCAGAACCCAGGCGAGAGCCCTCCCGGACATCAGCGTGATGAGTTAAGCTATCTACGAGGGGAAGGAGGAGGTCTGCTGCTCGATGATGAGAGAACACTGCACAAGAAACGATTGACAGCTTCCTTACTCTCCAGCAAAGCGTTCTGGGGGAGGTAAACAGAGCTCTCGGGTTACTGAGGGGCTGGGAGGCTACCATGGTGGTAGGGTGCCTGACAGACAACCCATGGAATTGCTCCAGCAAACTGTTCAATGCGTGCTCATGGCGTTTGGCCAAGGCCTGGAACCCTTTCATAAGACCACGAAGCAACTCCTCATGCCTTTCTGGCTCCTTGGGAAGAGACGGCTGGTCCGAGTCTGCTGGGTCCGTCATGGCCAGTTCGTACTGTCAAGGCTCAGGAGAAGACCCAGATGCAGACAGTATCGAAGTA
This sequence comes from Oncorhynchus clarkii lewisi, assembly GCF_045791955.1. NCBI lineage: Eukaryota > Metazoa > Chordata > Actinopteri > Salmoniformes > Salmonidae > Oncorhynchus > Oncorhynchus clarkii. Next base: position 17,686,807 of record NC_092175.1, on the reverse strand, counting down.
ACAAAAATGTATTACAAAAATAGATGGACAGGCAAGCGACAGGTCGCTGGCAGGCAGAGGTCAGCAGTCCAGAGCAGAGTCCCAAAGGTACTGAACGGCAGACAGGCTCAGGGTCAGGGCAGGCAGAGGTCAGTCATCCAGGGTGTTATGGCAAGGTACAGAAAGGCAGGCAGGCTCAGAGCATGCAGAATGGTCAAATCTGGGAAATCTAGAAAACAGGAACTGGAGCACGGGAAAAACTCTTTAGAAACAAAACTAACTGGCAACAGACAAACAGAGAACAGAGAACACAGGTATAAGTGCACTGGGTATAATGGGGAAGATGGGCGACACCTGGAGGGGGGTGGAAACAAGCACAAAGACAGGTGAAATAGATCAGGGTGTGACATTATTTGAGATTAGAATAATATGTACATTAATAATGTGTACAAATACATTTTCCCTCTTCAAACGGCCTCCAACTACCTGCAATTTGAATGATTTTGCATCATGAAGATAATCATCATGTCGATTACACCTTATAATCACACTGCAAACGAGCAACAAAAAACCTAATTATCCAGGCACAAATTATTCCTCACATGTAGCTAGTTGTCCTGCTTTCTTCCACCACACCTCTGCTTTCTGCAGGTTTATTCAATTATAATTTCCCCCCCATGCTCTGTTCTGTTCTGCACATGGGCCCTATCGTTGCCTTTAGATTTTTCTTTATTGACTAATCAAACATAATGAATAACCTTTCCCCTTTGCTCATCTGCAGGCTTTGATCGCTGCGTTTGATGGTTGCAAATGGTTTGTTGCTTGGCCGAGGCGCTAATGGCAGGCTAATTAAGACAGGGTCACATCGGGGGCACGCTTCAGAAGCTGACTGCGTGAGCAGGAGAGGTCCCTGTGTTTAGTCCATTAAGAGGCGGGATAAAACATGCTGCATTTATTATGTTTAATCTGTAAGTATTTACGATAATCCAGTGGCATCAGCTAGGTAGTAGCTAGGCACAGTGTGGGTGGAGAAAAATAGCATTCACTCCAAAGTCTGGCTTCAACTCTCTCTCTGTCACTGATTCCCAATTAGGCCCCACATGAGTAGAAATCAATAACCACCAGCAGCAGGGGAGACCTTGGTCAGCCTACCTCTGCCTCACTCCTCCATCAGGCTCAGACCTGTCTGCTAACTCTAAACCATGTCCACGGGGAAATGAGAAGCAGCCCTTACTGAGGGGCCTAACATGCATTGCTGTAGCGTAGACAGCAGGCACACAAAAGGGCCTGATTCAGCCCCCACCTTACCTGGAACTGGGGATGTGTGTCCAGTTGAAGTCCGGGAATTTACAAACATCTTAGCCAAATACATTTTTACTACATTTTTCACAATTTCTGATATTTAATCCTAGCAAAAATTCCCTGTTTTAGGTCAGTTAGGATCATCACTTTATTTTAAGAATGTGAAATGTCAGAAAAATAGTAGAGAGAATGATTCGTTTCAGCTTTTATTTCATTCATCACATTCCCAGTGGGTTAGAAGGTTACATACACTCAATTAGTATTTGGTATCATTGCCTTTAGATTGTTTAACTTGGGTCACACATTTCGTGTAGCCTTCCACAAGACTCCCACAATAATTTTGGCCCATTTCTCCTTACAGAGCTGGTGTAACTGAGTCAGGTTTGTAGGTCACCTTGCTCGCACAAGCTTTTTCAGTTCTGCCCATAGGTTTTCTATAGGATTGAGGTCAGGGCTTTGTGAGGGCCACTCCAATACCTTGGCTTTGTTGTCCTTAAGTCATTTTGCCGCAACTTTGGAAGTAAGCTTGGGATTATTGTTTATTTGGAAGACCCATTTGCGACCAAGCTTTAACTTCCTGACTGATGTCTTGAGATGTTGCTTCAATATATCCACATAATTTTCCTTCCTCGTGATGCCATCTATTTTGTGAAGTGCACCAGTCCCTCCTGCAGCAAGGCACCCCCAAAACATGATGCTGCCACCCCCATGCTTCACGGTTGGGATGGTGTCTTCGGCTTGCAAGCCTCCCCCTTTTTCCTCCAAACATAACGATGGTCATTATTTTTTTGTTTCATCAGACCAGAGGACCAAAAAGTACGATCTTTGTCCCCATGTGCAGTTGCAAACCGTAGTCTGGCTTTTTTTATTGTGGTTTTGGAGCAGTGGCTTCTTCCTTGCTGAGCGGTCTTTCAGGTTATGTCGATATAGGACTCGTTTTACTGTGGATATAGATACTTTTGTACCCGTTTCCTCCAGCATCTTCACAAGGTCTTTTGCTGTTATTCTGGGATTGATTTGCACTTTTCACACCAAAGTATGTTTATCTTTAGGAGACAGAATGTGTCACCTTCCTGGGCGGTATGACGGATGCGTGGTCCCATGGTGTTTATACTTGCGTACTATTGTTTGTACAGATGAACGTGCTACCTTCAGGAGTTTGGAAATTGCTCCCAAGGATAAACCAGACTTGTGGAGGTCTACAATTTGTTTTCTGAGGTCTTGGCTGATTTTTTTTTTTTTTGATTTTCCCATGATGTCAAGCAAAGAGGCACAGAGTTTGAAGGTAGGCCTTGAAATACATCCACAGGTACACCTCCAATTGACTCAAATGTTGCCAATTAGCCTATCAGAGTCTTCTAAAGCCTTGATTTTTCTTTTTAAAGGCACAGTCAACTTAGTGTACGTAAACTTCTGACCCACTGGAATACTGATAAAGTGAATTATAAGTGAAATAATCTGTCTGTAATCAATTGTTGGAAAAATGACTTGTGTCATGCACAAAGTACATCCTAACCAACCTTCCAAAACTATAGTTTGTTAATTAACAATACATTTGTGGAGTGGTTGAAAAACGAGTTTTAATGACTCCAACCTAAGTGTATGTATACTTCCGACTTCAACTGTATGTGTGTGTGTGTGTTTGTGTATTTGTGTGTGCGCACTCACACCTTTGTACGTCACTGATTCACTATTCTGTCTGTTATTCTGAGAGTAGTGTCTTCCTCGGAGCCAATGTATTCATAACTCCTGTAGGCTGAGGACAAAAGTGCATATTGTTTGCTGTCTCCTCTAAAGTATCTAGTCTTCATGACATACTTGAATTGTTGTTTGATGCTACAGTTCTCGAGAATTCTGATGGATGACACACTTGAAAGATACACTTGGGATGGGGTATTTCCGAGTGTATGTTTAGCAATGACAATCACAAAACTGGAGATATGGGACCATTTGCAGATAGTCTGACTTTGCAGCCGGTAACAGTTAGAGAGGTGATTTATGCCTCTGTAAGCTGAAATCAATTATTGTTGCTCCAGGAAATAAATGACTTGAGGGTAGACTGTGAAGTTATTAATGAAAGAGTTTTATGAGTTAGGTCATTTCAACCCAAAAATGCAATGTGACGACATTGAATAAACGTGGATACTGATTGGATTTGCAAAATCATCATCGTAAGGGGATTTTGTATTTTTGTCACCCAATTTTTAACCAACTTTTAACCAATGACATGGTGACATTTTTGTTGAATTCACATTGAATTTGCGTTATTTGATAGCTCAAACAAATGTGCTGTAAATCAAAACAAGACGTTGAACTGACATCTTTGCCCATTGGGAAGGCCCCCCTATCGTGTACGTGCACTGTACGTGTTTGTGTACAAGTGTGGCTGAGTTTAACAGGCCTTGTAACCTGAAAGTGTGTGTCATTTGAAGACTTTCTCCCTTACTGTAAAAACGTAATTGGCTAATGGTTCCTCTTCCTGTAAACATTAAAGACTTATTTCCTGATTACATAAACAATAGGCAAGGAGCTGCCATTGTGCTTTTATAGTTCTCCAGCTGGAACTTCTTGCTCCAGGAGTCAGAGTACTCAGAGTACTTTTATTTTCCTCCCATATTCCTGATGTGTACTTGTAACAGCAGTTTATGTTATTCATTGCCTCTGTGGTGCAGTGGCACTAAGTACAGTGCACAAAGTACACAGCCCATTGTAAAAAGCCACCATTTGCGGATTGAAAAAGCTGTTGATTTAATTTTTCTATGCTGCTCGTCAGAGTTGACCTGTGATGAAACACCTGTAGAAATCGAGACGGAATGCAGCCCAGTCACAGCTGCTGAGACTTATTTTCCCTACTCTCTCTTAACCCTTTAGACCTCAATAGAATTCTAGAATGCTGCTGTGGATTAATGAGAATTTTCAAGATTAAACTTATTTTCTCACACATTTCAAACATACAGACATAGCTCAAAAACAAAGAACAAATGACAATTACAAGTTAACTTACTTTTAACGAGCACAGCCAGTTCGTTAATTCATGTCAATAGGAATAACAGTAATTTGGTCTACCATTGTGTAAAGCCAGTCACTAGACACGAAACTATTAACACACAACACAACAACAAAAAAATAGAGTATTTCAATTGTAGTACATTTGACTAAATTACTCACTCAAAATGTACCAAGTTTGATAATTTATCCTCTTAAGAATCGGACCCTTTTTTGAAATATTCGCCTAAAATGACATACCTAAATCCATCTTTGAAATGCAAGAGAAAAGCCATTCATTGAGATAGGATTCTAGGTCTAAGTTAGATGTTGTACACAAGATGGCATCAGTGTATCAAACCAGTTGCTGTGATAAAAGTGTTTTGTTGTTGTGCACTATCCTCAAACAATAGCCTGGTATTGCTACTCCCTGCCTTTTGCTTTTGAGCCCTAACTCTCCACATCGCTTCCCTCACTTTCACTGACCTAGAGTTACAGAGGGAGAGGAGAGGAGGTCAGGAACATAATCTCGCTCTCCCTCTCACACTGTCTATCTTTTTCTCAACCATACACATACTCTGTTCCTAATAATGGGTTTCTATAATAAATTGTGTGATAGTTACAGGCCTCCCATTCCACACAGACAGACACACAGACACTCTGTCTCTCTCTCTCCTCCAGTCAACTCCAATGACAGACTAACTACAGAGTTCACCAATGTTAACTGATTAGTTAAGAAGCTGGGACAGTTTCCAAATGAATTGTATCGGTTGAAACAGGACAAAACAAGCAATGTGTTAGCTAGCTATGTAAACAAATATGCAACTCATCACATGAGCTCCGCTGCATGGGCATCTACTACCCTAAAACCAAGGCCGTTTGCTCCTGCTATAGTCATTTAAAGAAAGGCTGTTGACGGTCGCTATGGGTTCTAAAGGGTTCAATGAGATTGTGCTGCTGCCAACTCCTCTTATGTATTTGTGTTTGAGCGTAGCCTTAGCTTGAGGTGGAATGGATGACATTGAAAGGAGATCACTTGTTCAGTATGGTGCTCTTAATGATCTCTAACACGACTATATCCTCGGTGTCAATTTCAATTACTGCATGTTTTGTATTTTTGCTTTGAATAAAGGAGAGAATTGATGTGCTGGGGATGAGTCAGTTTGCTTTAGCAGGTGCTGAGACAGATACTGTAGCTCCTTCTCTTTATCCCTGAGTTAAATCCTTCTTGGACGGGCACATGGTCAGCTGAATGTGTATGTGATGGCAGAGGGAGCTGTGCGTGTGCGTTTGTGTGCGTGTGCGCAGAGAGCTGTTTGTTTGTGTATGGATGTGTTTAACTATTCTTTTGTGGATGTGTTTAACTATTCAAGAATAGTAAACAAACAAGAATTTGACCAACTGGGGACATTCATTTTGTTAGTTCCCACAAGGTCAAATGCTATTTCTAAGGGGTTTCGGGTCAAGGTTAGAATTAGTGTTAGGGTTAGAATTACGTTAAGGTTTAGGGTTATGAGCTAGGGTTTGTTATTAAAGGATTAGGGTTAGGAGCTAGGGTTAGGGTTAAGGTTAGTCCTAGGGTTAGGGTAAGAGTACGGGTTACGGTTATAGGAAAACATGATTTTGAATGGAACTGAATTGAGTGTCCCCACAAGGTTAGCTGTACAAGACTGTGTGTGTGGGAGCGCGTGCGTGCTTCAATTACAGCGCAGTCCCTGGTAATGGAGGACAGAAGCATACTAAGATGTCCCATCCTGCTCCTAACGGAAAAAACAACAACACTGTTTAGAAAAGGCAATTTGGTTTGTGTAATTTCATTTGGACTGCCGTGCACTGCCAAAGGAAGGTGCATCCTGTTGCAGCGTTGCAAATGTGTGAAACATTTTTGGACGTGATGTAATTACATGTCTGAATGCTACACTTACCTCCCTCTATGGTTGCATAATCTCTCCTTTGTCCCAAAGTGTGCACTTGTTCACTTCCCTTTATTTGTTTGAAACGGAATGACTGGTTTATTGAAGCTCCCTCTCCCTAGCCCATTCCAACACCAATCCAATGCTTTTAAATTTGTGGGGAGCAGTGAATGAGTGCACACTTTAGGAAGAGAGAGATTATTGGAACACACAGCCCTTGTCAATAGAGAGGGGCCTACACAAGTAGTTATGCTCAAACAGGGGACATTTTTTGTCTGCCTTTTAATATTGAACTTCAAACAAGTAATATTTCAGCAAAAACAGATTTCAATAGCAGTCCAATTGGAGTCAGAGAAGTCAAGGACAGAGCATGCATTGATGGTCTCCAGTCTTTAGGCCCTCAAATCACCTAGTAACATTATTGGACAGAGCATCTGATTCACCATGTTAATTTATAAAACTTTATTGTGGGCTTTTGAAAATGTTGCCATTATGGACTAAAGCCTTTGAGAAACTTTTACATTCTGATCAAACATAAGTGCTTCGGTATGCCCTTGGATTGGTCTGGCTCTCTGCATGAAAAAGAGGTCAAAATGTTATTTCCTTACTAAATTACTACAGTTGACCATTATAATTCCAAGGAGCAAGTATTCATAACAAGTGATGGCTAAAATACTGTACTAACTTGAATCAAATCAAATCAAATGTATTGATATAGCCCTTCGTACATCAGCTGATATCGCAAAGTGCTGTACAGAAACCCAGCCTAAAACCCCAAACAGCAAGAAATGCAGGTGTTGAAGCACGTTGGCTAGGAAAAACTCCCTAGAAAGGCCAAAACCTAGGAAGAAACCGATAGAGGAACCAGGCTATGGGGGGTGGCCAGTCCTCTTCTGGCGGTGCCGGGTGGAGATTATAACAGAACATGGCCAAGATGTTCAAATGTTCATAAATGACCAGCATGGTCAAATAATAGGTCTGGGACAGGTACAGTGGGGCAAACAAGTATTTAGTCAGCCACCAATTGTGCAAGTTCTCCCACTTAAAAATATGAGAGAGGCCTGTAATTTTCATCCTAGGTACACTTCACCTATGACAGACAAAATGAGAAAAGAAAATATAGAAAATCACATTGTAGGATTTTTTATGAATTTCTTTGCAAATTATGGTGGAAAATAAGTATTCGGTCAATAACAAAAAAGTTTATCTCAATACTTTGTTATATACCCTTTGTTGGCAATGACAGAGGTCAAACGTTTTCTGTAAGTCTTCACAAGGTTTTCACACACTGTTACTGGTATTTTGGCCCATTCCTCCATGCAGATCTCCTCTAGAGCAGTGATGTTTTTGGGGCTGTTGCTGGGCAACATGGACTTTCAACTCCCTCCAAAGATTTTCTGTGGGGTTGAGATCTGGAGACTGGCTAGGCCACTCCAGGACCTTGAAATGCTTTCTGGCCCATGGTGATGAGTGTAAATGTTAATCCTTTTAAATTTGGAAAAGAGACCCTTAATCCCAGACTTGGACCACACCCTCTCCACTGAATAGCAGGCTAGTGATTGCTTTGCAACACTTTCAGTTAGCCCCTGATTCCTTTCAAACCACTCATTGTTGAATTTGCAACATTTGCTTTGTTTATGTCCAATGGCCGATGAGTACCAATACCTTTTATTTGTATTTTTTCTTCATATGACAAGGATTGAAAAGGATTTGCCAGTTGATTGTCAATATGTTTCATGATAATGACTGCTTGTCTGGCTTGCTATCAAAATTTTTGAAAGTATGATGTTGACATGATTAGTCCAATCAAAGTTACGGTAGATATAAAGTGATTTGACATCATTTTATCTGTGGTCAATGACCTTGAGCCTTCTTGGATGGGCACTTTTAATGTAAATCTATGTCAGCACATTTTACATTTTACATGTCCCCATGAGTGACAGAACACTGAACTAACCACGGCGCAACTAGAGAACATTACCAACCCCTACGCTCTGTATTTTCCGTTGCCTGCCCCCCCCCCACCACAGAAAGCACTGAGCTAGGCTGAAACATCTGCATTTGGAGCTGCCTTACTCAAGAAAGTAAAAAAATAGACCATGTTTGTATGCAGCTTTATTAACTCAAGGAAAACGTTTTTACATTGTTTGCCAACTGATGTGTGACCCATATTAATGCCAAAATAACATGCAAAACGGGTGAGGCTCTGCTCCACCTGCCCTGAATGATGGGTCGCCACTGTTCATTATGTAGTGCCACTTCCTCCCTGTACACTCCTCATCAGCACCACAGCAGGTCTGAGATTTAATGAAATGCATGGTGAAACTGAAACCTATCACTGGCCCAGGGATAATTGTCTCTAATTGCATGCATGCTAATTGTATACTCTTCAACTTTACTTATGCAGGATCCTTTGTTTCATCCTTTTCCCCATTGTCTTTGAGGCAGAGTTCTAGTGTAGTAGTGAGGAGCTTGAGCACTGAGGCCCCTTGGTCCCTGAGCGGAGCCCTGTGTTGTCTTAATTGAGCTTGCTAATGATCAGTTTACTGTTGGGTAACACCTCCATCAAACTGCAGATGTAATTAATGCATTGCATTAACCAGAGGGAGTGAAAAGTAAGGAACCCTTATTTTAAAATATTTTTCTTTTTAAGTAGAGAGGAGGCAAATAGTGAGGCAAATATGTTGTTTTTATGATTTTTATTCAGATCCTCATTATCTGTTGAAGAAGCAGCAGCTATTGTTCCTGGTGTCCACACAAAACAAAGAACATGGCATAATACACAACACTAATGGAGAGGAACAGCAAAACTAATTTAAACTAAGAACACTGCGGAGAACATGACTATTTCTTTAAAAAAAGGAAAAAAAGAATAATACTAAGAATATTATGTGTGTATTGTGTTTGTTAGTGTGTGTGTGTGAGTGTGTATGTGTGTGTTTGTGTGTGTGTGTGTGTCTCTTCACAGTCCGCGTTGTTCCTTGAGGTGTTGTTTAATCAGTTTTTTTAAAAACTGATGTTATTGCTTGCCTTAGTTACCCGAGGTGGAAGTAAATTCCATGAAATCATTGCACTACACAGTACTTCGTGTCTACCAGCCTCTGTTTGGGACTGTGAGATACCCCACAAGACACACAATCAGGGGTATCTATGGGTTTTTGAACTGTGTGTTAACTGACTGAACAGACAATTTGCTCCCTCTAATTCTCCCATCTCTCTCTCTCCCCCTCCCTCCCGGAGGATCTGAGTCCTAGGACCATGCCTCAAGACCACCTGGCCTGACGACTCCTGGCTGTCCCCATCCCCAGTCCACCTGGCCATGCTGCTGATCAAGTTTATGCTGTTCTGCCTGCGGCTATGGAACCTGTGACCAGTCCACCGGATATGCTACCTTGTCCCGGACCTGCTGTCTTCGACCCTCTCTCTCCCTCTCCACTCTCTCTCTCTCTCTCTCTCCCCCCTTTCTACCGCACCTGCTCTCTCAACCTTTGAATGGTCTGCTATGAAAAGCCAACTGACATTTACTCCTGAGGTACTGACCTGTTTCACTCTCTGCAACCACTGTTTAACCCTGCTAGTCATCTATGAACATTTGAGCATCTTGAAGAATTATCTGCTTTAATGGCCATGTAGTCTTATAATCTCCCCCTGGCACATCCAGAAGAGGACTGGCCACCTCTCCGAGCCTGGTTCCTCTCTAGGTTTCTTCCTAGGTTCATGCCTTTCTAGGGAGTTTTTCCCAGCCACTGTGCTTCTACATCTGTATTGCTGGCTCTTTGGGGTTTTAGGCTAAGTCCTTTATAAGCCTTTTGTGACATCTGCTGATGTAAAAAGGGCTTTATAAATACATTTACATGTATTTGACTCCTGGGTAGCTGATCGGAGGAAGACATCATATGGAGCAAAAAACTATAAAATAAAAATAAAAACATAGTCAATCAGGCACATGTTTGTGTTTGTGTGTGTGTGTGTGTGTGTGTGTGTGTGTGTGTGTGTGTGTGTGTGTGTGTGTGTGTCTGATGTTGGGCTGAAGTTACTAAGCTCTCTGGCAGCTTTCATAGCTGGGATAAGTTATCTCTGGCACACAGCTTCAGTGTCCTTGAACGTTAGGAACCTGTTGTGGATTCGAGCCCCACATTGGCCGATGCTGGCGGCAGGTAGCCTAGTGGTTAGAGCGACAGGGGCCAGTAACTGAAAGGTTGCAGGTTTGAATCCCAGAGCCAGCCAAGGTGAATAATCTATTGGTGCCCTTGAGCAAGGCACTTAACCCTAATTGCTCCAGGGTCACCATTGATAATGACTGACCTTGGCAGTGACCCCACTCTCCGAGGTTGTCTCAAGGGGAGATGGGATATGCATAAAATACATTTCCGATTCACACATGTGCATAATATACACTTGTGCACAGAGTATACCAAACATTAGGAACACCTTCCTAATATTGAGTTGCATTCTTTTGCCCTCAGCACAGCCTCAATTCGTTGGGGGCATGGACTCTACAAGGTGTCAAAGGTGTTCCACAGGGATGCTGGCCAATGTGGCCTCCAATGCATCCCACAGTTATGTCAAATTGGCTGGATGTCTTTTGGGTGGTGGACCTTGATACACACAGGAGACTGTTGAGTGTGAAAAACCCAAAAGTGTTGCTGTTCTTGACACAAACCGGTGTGCCTGGTACCTACTACCATACCCTGTTCAAATGGATATTAATATTTTGTCTTGCCCATTCACTCTCTGAGTGGCACATATACACAATCTATGTCCCATGGATTAAAAATCATTTTTTACACCTGTCTCCTCCCCTTCATCTACACTGATTGTGGATTTAACAAGTGACATCAATAAGGGATAGTAGTTTTCACCTGAATTCACCTGTTCAGTCAATGTAATGGAAAGAGCAGGTGTTCTTAATGTTTTATTCAGTGTATTTCACGTGTGAAATATGACAAATATAAGAACCCACCAAATTATTATTATTATCATTTTTATTATAATATTGGTATTATCCAACTACACTTTTTGGTAAGAGGAAATGAGCTGGGAGTAACTAATATGCATGGGTAATATCCCAGTAACTGCTGTTTCGTTTAATTTGGGCCTCCACAATAAGGCACTGGTGTGAACGCACCATTTTTATAATCATTTTAAGATTATCCCACGTTGTTTTGAATAAATAAAGTAATGGCAATACTTCTTGAGATGAAGAAAACAAATACTAAATGTCTTAGGGACCAAGTTCACATATTTAATTAGAATGAGTGTTTCCATATTCAGAAAGCAGCATATCCAATTCATGCTGAAAGAAATGACTAGTTATGTCAGTAAATGACGACTTCACATGATTAAATCCAGTGATACTCGCTCTCTCTCTCATGAAGTACTACTAACCCACCTGTTTGACCTGATCTCTGCTCTTTTGTGGAAGGATGCTGCACTTTCAGCTTTCAGCTCTTTACTTTAAAGTGCAACTTGTAGCAGTGCAGCCCCTGTGGACTCGGGTTGGATAACCGTGCAGTAAATTAAGTGGGATAGAGAATAGCCTTGGCTCCACTCTTCTGCTCTAAGTGAATCACCCATTCCTCTGGACCCCGGGCTGGGCTTTGTTATTCAGCCTATCATCCATCCTATTTTCTAAAGTGTTTCTCTTCTATTCAAACCCGCTCTCCTCATCCCTCAAACGTGCCAGCCTGCCAGGCGATCATCGTTGTGTTTTGAGATGGATTAAATTCTAGCCAACCCCTCCTCACACCTGTTTGTTCTGGATTTTCCAAAGTTACCTCTAAAAAGTTACACGGGCGATCAAATATAGTTGAAATCACAGTGTTAAAAACATTTGGGTTGAATTGATTCTACTGGGAATTATTTTATCCTTCAAGAAAGTGATATGCTCCCTGGAGTTAGTTTTGATTACTGGACTTGACTGGGATGGATTACTTTTAAAACCATTAAGAGTAACCAGAGACAGGGAGTTAAATATATGGAGTCATCTACAGATGTGGGAGTGGCCTCATTGTCACATTACCCAGTGTAACCTGTTGCAGGGACATTTTTTAAATTGTTTGTTTCAATATCTATGTTTTTGCATGTACATTGATTGTTTTTATGTTATGCTACACAAAGATGAGAAGCATACACTTTTCTAAACTAATTCAATCTGTAAGTGGTTGGATGTAGAGCACCCATTAGTGAGATACAGTGCCTTGCGAAAGTATTCGGCCCCCTTGAACTTTGCGACCTTTTGCCACATTTCAGGCTTCAAACATATTTGAATGTTTTTTAACAATGGATGTTATTGGCCTATAATCAGTTGGAATAACAGGTTCACATCTTACGTCATGCTAATAAAAAAAAAAAGAATCTATGGCATTATTTGGGATTCTTAAAGTAATGATGGACTATCATTTCTTTTTGCTTATTTGAGCTGTCTGTGCCATAATATGGACCTGGTCTTTCACCAAATAGGGCTATCTTCTGTATACCACCCTACCTAGTCACAACACAACTGATTGGCTCAAATGCATTAAGAAGGAAATAAATTCCACATATTAACTTTTAAGAAGGCAGACCAGGTGACGACCTCATGAAGCTGGTAGGAAATAGTAAATCTAAAGAAAATCCTTGAATGAGTAGGTGTTCTAAAACTTTTGACCGGTAGTGTATGTCTATTAGACTGACACACCTGGCATCTATGTCTGAGTCTACCCTGGGCCACCAAATGTGGCTCCTTGCAAAAGCGTACAACCCTATAGGTAGTCATGGAACTTCATTACCCCAAATATGATCGCTAACTCCTCCTTCTCTTTTTGGGCATACTTCACCTTTGTCTTAGTGAGTGTAGGTGAAGCATATGCAATAGGCCTCACACTAACGTCAGGCATCGTATGTGAGATGACAGCCCCCACCCCATATGGTGAGACATCACAAGCCAATTTTACTGGCATGTGTGGCTCATAGTGCACTAACACTGAGGAGGAAGACAGCTGTGTCTTTGTTGTTTCAAATGCCTTCTGACATTGTTCTGACCACATCAGATGTCTATCTTTCTGTAAGAGCTCTGTCATATCTTTGATGAGAGTAGAGAGATTCTCCATGAACTTGCCACAGTGGGTAAGTAAAGCCAGATATGATCTGAGCTCAGTCACATTAGTTGGCACTGGAGCCTTTGCTATGGCTTCAGTCTTGTCCTGCACTGGATGTAGCCTCTAGACAAACGTCTATCATGTGACCTAAGTAAGTGACACTGGACTGAAACAATGCACACTTGTCCCTGTTTACTCATAACCCACGCTCTTGCAGCCTCTGTAACACTGCTTCTACATTCTGTAAGTGGTCCTCTGTCAATTTCCCTGTGATAAGAATGTCATCCAGAAGGCACACAACCCCAGGTAAACCCTGCAAGACCTGGTCCATAATACGTTGGAATATAGCTGGAGCGTTTGATACTCCGTAAGGCAGTCTATTCATCTGGTATAAACCCTTCAACATGTTTATAGTCGGGAAATGCTTTGACTCTTGATCTACCTCCACTTGCTGGTAGGCCTGTGTATGGACTAACTTTGAACCATTTACCCCCCGCTAGAGTAGAAAACAAGTCCTGAGTCTTTGGTAAGGGGTTCCGGTCCACATCAACCCATGCATTTACAGTCACCATGTAATCATGACATATTCTGACACCCCCGTTTGTCTTTGGAACGCAAACTATAGGTGCTGCCCATTCACTGGATTCTATGGGTGTGATCACTCCTTGTTTTTCTAGCTCTGTAAGCTGTTTGTCTACTGCCTCTCTGAGTGCATAAGGCACCAGTTTAGCCTTACAGGTCTAGCCTTACAAAACTTTGGAACTGACACTTTCTCTGACACTTGAGTTGTGGCTTTAACTCCCTTTACTAGACCCATTTCACCACTAAACACCTCAACATATTTATCGCACTGCTGTGCAACTGGGTCTGACAGATGGTTCACTCTTGACCAATCTAATTTAAGGTGCTGAATCCAGTTTCACCTCATTAGCGTAGGACCCTTCCTTTTTGACACTAATAGGGATAGTGTTAACACCTGAGCACCACATTTCACTTTAAGCTCCAGCTTTCCCAAACACTGAATGGGCTGAGCTGAGTAAGTTCTCAAAACAACATCACATGGTTGCAGATTATTCTTCTTAAATCTGCAGTGGTACAGCTTCTCTGCGATAATAGATATGGCAGCCCCGGTATCTACCGCCATCTTTATATTTTCCCCGTTACATCACCATGTATGGTTTCACATACTCACGATAAATACACACAGTAAAAAGTCCAAAGTCCTTTTCTGACTGGTGATTTTCGACTGTGCTCGACACTGCAGGCAATAGCTGGATTAGAGTGTGCTGTTTGAGAGTGTTGCTTAGAAAACGCACTGTTCCCCGCAGATACTCTCCCCCTGCAAGCCCTTTCAAGATGTCCAGTCTTCTGGCACACTCTGCATTGGAACTCCTGTAGCGGCAGGTCTGCTGTGAATGTCCTGTCCCCAAACAATAAAAACCGGGCTTTGACGTCTCCCTCCATCCACTCTTTCTCCCTGGAGGATCCGGGTTGATGCCCCCCCCGTTTTGTGTTCAACTGATCGGTTCTCAACTGAGACGGTGTCTGCTGGAATTTAACATCTTGCCCCGCAGCTCCACACTGGCAACTCCATAAACTAGGTCCCCCCCTCAGCTGATCCTCTAGTACAGCCTCAAACTCACATGTAGCCGCCAGTACCTTTAGTGATGCTATATACACAGCTAACGTCTCTCACTCCAAAAAACATTCGTCTCACTCAACACATTCCGTTTTGGTGCATACAATCTCTCAGACCTGAAATGAGCTCGTGGAAGCTAGCCTCTCCCTGCTTCTTCGGTGCTGGCAAATCTTTCAGCAGCGTAAACGTCTTTGAACCCACGACTGATAGAAACACTGCTCTTCTTCAGTCGTCAGCTAACTCGTTGGCCTCCAAAAACTCAAAAAATCGCTCCTCATATGTGCTGAAGATCTCGTTCGCCTCCTGGAAACACAAACCGGTCTCACTACTTAAAAGTGCCATGGCTCTCATTAACCCATGCACCTTTACTTCCCAGATGACCAGCTACTTTACTAGTACAAACTAACTTTTTAGCTTGTTCACTCATTTGGTCATCAGTAGTCTGAGGATTTAAAAAAAAAAAAATGTTATTCTCGTCACCAGTTGGTGAATCTTAAGACTCTGGGTTTACTGAAAACTCTGAAGCGTGCTTATAATAAACGGAACAGATTTATTTCATGTTCTCCTTAATACATTCCAGTCGACCTTTCTCTACAGTGTCTTCAGCCCAGCTCACCAAATTATCATTAAACTTTACCTGACCTTGCATCTTGTAATCCGATCACTTCAATGCCAGAACGGAAACCCTATTGTCATTTGTTAATTCAAATAACTATGCTTACAAATCCCAATGGCTACTTGCAACTATTTTAAATCTAAACTCATTAACACATAATACATTTCTCAACACACAACACTGTCTCTTAGTCTTCTATATTTCTGTCTCTTGTCTACCCTCCTCTCCTCACAATTGTTTTAATAGTAATTTCACAGGGTTTTTCACCTCACCTGCAAATTCTTTGTAACCATGTTTGACTTTTTCACTACCTGTATTTCACCAGTTACAATTTGTGCAAATAAATACAACTAATTAGAATCTATAGAGCAGCTTGAAGTGATACGGTATACTATGTGCTCAACACACCTCTGTTCTCTCTGCATCTGTCCTCTTCTGTGACTTGGTCTGTATTGTCTGTTGCCGTCACAGGATCTTGTTTGTTACTCCTTTGTCTATCATCTTTTGTTATGGCCTCTTCTGTTCTTCTGGTGTCTACTCCATCATTTCCTATTCTTCTGTTGCTGTTTCTGTGTCTTGTATCTCTGTGGTGTCTCTCCATAATATCCTCCTTTTCTGTTGCTATCTCTGTGTCTTGTCTGGTGGTTCTCTCCATCGTGTTCTACTCTTTTGTTGCTCTCTGTGTCTTGTCTGTTGTCTCACTCCCTCATATCAGACTCTTCTGTTGCTGTCTCTGTGTCTTGTTTGGTGTCTCTCTCCATCATGTCCTACTCTTCTGTTGCTCTCTGTGTCTTGTCTGGTGTCTCTTTCCATCACATCCGAATCTTCTGATGCTGTCTCTGGTTCTTGTCTGCTGTCTCCCTCCATCATATCATATTCTTCTGTTGCTATCTCTGTTTCTTGTCTGGTATGTCTCTCTCCATCATATCCTACTCTTCTGTTGCTATTTCTGTGTCTTGTCTGGTGTCACCCCCCATCCTATCCTACTCTGTTGGTATCTCGGTGCCTTCTCTGATGTGTCTCTCTCCATCATATCTTATTCTTCATGTTTCTGTCTCTGTGTCTTGTCTGGTGTCTCTCCCCATCATGTCCTACTCTTCTGTTGCTCTCTGTGTCTTGTCTGTTGTCTCTCTCCATAATATCCTAATTTTCTGTTGCTGTCTCTGTGTCTTGTCTGGTGGCTCTCTCCATCACCTACTCTTCTGTTGCTATCTCTGTGTCTTGCCTGGTGTCACCCTTCATCATATCCTACTCTGTTGCTGCCTCTGTGTCTTCTCTGATGTGTCTCTCTCCATCATATCCAACTTTTCTGTTGTTGTCTCT
Source organism: Oncorhynchus clarkii lewisi (assembly GCF_045791955.1). Lineage (NCBI taxonomy): Eukaryota > Metazoa > Chordata > Actinopteri > Salmoniformes > Salmonidae > Oncorhynchus > Oncorhynchus clarkii. The sequence continues at coordinate 17,669,971 of NC_092175.1, read as the reverse complement.
GGTTCTTGTCTGGTGTCTCTCTCCATCATATACTATTCTTCTGTTGCTATCTATGTGTCTTGCCTGGTGTCTCTCTTCACCATATCCAACTATTTTGTTGCTATCTATGTGTCTTGTCTGATGTGTCTCTCTCCATCATGTCCTACTCTTCTGTTGCTATCTATGTGGCTTGCCTGGTGTCACCCTCCATCATATCCAACTCTGTTGGTGTCTCTGTCTTTTCTGATGTGTCTCTCTCCATCATATCTAATTCTGCATGTTGCTGTCTCTGTGTCTTGTCTGGTGTCTCTCTCTCCATCAAATCCAACTCTTCTGTTGCTCTTTGTGTTTGTCTGGTGTGTCTCTCTTCATCATATATTATTCTGCATGTTGCTGTCTCTGTGTCTTGTCTGGTGTCTCTCTTCATCATGTTCTACTCTTCTGTTGCTCACTGTGTCTTGTCTGGTGTCTCTCTCCATCATATCAGACTCTTCTGTTGCTGTCTCTGTGTCTTGTTTGGTGTCTCTCTCTCCATCAAATCCAACTCTTCTGTTGCTCTTTGTGTTTGTCTGGTGTGTCTCTCTTCATCATATATTATTCTGCATGTTGCTGTCTGTCTTCTCTGATGTGTCTCTCTCCATCATGTCCTACTCTTCTGTTGCTGTCTCTGGTTCTTGTCTAGTGTCTCTCTCCATCATATCCTATTCTTCTGTTGCTGTCTATGTGAATTGCCTGGTGTCTCTCTCCATCACATCTTATTCTGCATTTTGCTGTCTCTGTCTCCGACAAACAATCAATACAGGACTAAGATCGAATTGTGCTACACCGGCTCCAACGCTTGTCAGATGTAGCAGGGCCTGCAAACTGTTACAGACTACAAAGGGAAGCACACGAGCTAAATAACTTCTATGCTCACTTCGAGGCAAGTAACACTGAAACATGCATGAGAGCATCAGCTGTTTTGGACGACCATGTGATCAGGCTCTCCGCAGCCAATGTGACTAAGACTTTTAAACAGCTCAACATTCATAGGGCCACAGGACCAGACAGATAACCAGGACGTGCACTCTGAGCATGCGCAGACCAACTGGCAAGTGTGTTCACTGACATTTTCAACCTATCCCTATCTCAGTCTGTAATACCAACATGTTTCAAGCAGACCAACATAGTCCCTGTGCCCAACAACACTAAGGTAAACTGTCTAAATTACTACCGACCCATAGCACTCATGTCTGTAGCCATGAAATGCTTTGAAAGGCTGGTCATGGCTCACATCAATACCATTATCCCAGAAACCATAGACAGACTCCAATTTGCATACCGCACCAACAGGTCCACAGATGATGCAATCTCTATTGCACTCCACGCTGCCCTTTCACACCTGGACAAAAGGAACACCTATGTGAGAATGTTATTAATTGACTTGAATTTTCTTAAAACTGCATTGTTGGTTAAAGGGCTTTTAAGTAAGCATTTCCCTGTAAGGTCTGCACCTGTTGTATTCTCACGGCTCATGTGACAAATACAATTTGATTTGATTTGGTTGTCTGGTGTCTCTCCATCATATGCTGTTCTTCTGTTGCTGTCTCTGTCTTGTCTGGTGTCTCTCTCTGTCACAGATCCCTCGGGAACTTTCATTGTGCACACCTGGCCCCTATTCCCACTGATTGTATTTGTATATATGTGCCCTTTGTTCACCATGGTCATGTCGATTATTGTTACAATGTCCGTTGGTGTGTGTGAGTACCTGTGCTGTTTGTTTTGACTTTCGTGCCATTGTGGATTGCATAGATGATTACGGGTCTCGGCCTATGTGTTAATCATTGTGCGTGTCTGTTATTTATTCAAGGTACTCCTCGCTTCTCACTCATTTTGTTTTGGGTTTCTACCCTGTGTTTTGTTACATGTTTGTTTGGTCTTTGTCACCGTGACTTTACACGGCATGCCGTAATTTGGGTGTAATAAAAAAAACAATTACGCATTCCTGCGTCTGTTTCCCGAATCTCTTCATACCAGCGTGACACTCTCCCTCGTCTACTCTTCTGTTGCTGTCTCTGTGTCTTCTCTGGTGTGTCTCTCCAACATGAATCCTAAATACAGGAACCATTTTCTTTTGTTAATCTCTGCAGGTTTGTCATTAAATTTATTGGAACATGGTGGAGATAGATGCAACATAGATCTCAAAACCCCTTTTTATCCATAGGGTTTTCAGCTGTTAGCTTCGCTCACAGTTGGCTGCGAGTGAACTACAATTCCGATGCTATGTTCTAATGTTTAGAAACGTCAATAATCATTGCTTGCAAAAAGTTTTTTTGAAACATATGCTGATATGCCCTTTTTCTTTCATATCAGAGAGAATTAATAATATTATTTCAAAAAAATATGTACAAATTTGCACAGATGCCTCCAGTTGATGAACTACACTTCCTCCAAGTTAAGCTTACACATAGGTGTTCGGAGCATGCTAGATAGCTAATTAGCACATGTGGCTGCCTATGTCTTCCTTCTGTCTTCCATAAACAAGCGCTGTAACAAGGAGATATGACTGTGTGTGAACATTAACCCTAACCCTAACATTAACCCTAACAGTATAAAACTGTGTAATAATTTAAACTTCGGGATTTTGGATATGAAACCCTTTATCTACTTCCCAGAGTCAGATAAACTTTTGGATATCATTTTTATGGCTCTTTGTGCAGTTTGAAGAAAGTTGCTAACTAGCAATACCGCAATGACTGGAATTCTATGGTATCAGCTAGCATGCTAGGAGATACCATAGATTTCCAGTCATTGCGCTAACACTAGTTAGCATTGACTCGCAAAAGAAGCCTAACTTCCTTCATATTGGACGCAGAGACTTACACATAGTATCCATGAGTTCATCTGACTCTGGGAAGTAATGGACTCATTGCCAAAATCCTGAAGTATCCCTTTAACCTTTTGTTTATGGAAAATGATTTCTCGCTGATATGAAATATACATTCCTTATGTTTCCAAAACTGGACTGCAAGCAATGTTTTTTAGACAGCATCGGTGCTCCTAACAAAACTCCCCCGGACAGAAGGTACTATCGTCAATAGTTAGTGTCGATGAATGGGTTGCATGCAACCATACTCTAAGGCAGTACATTTTTCTAAATCCAGGTTGAGGCTTTCTACCCGCAGGAATTTACTCTGTACTCGCTCATGCTCTCTCCTCCCGGTAAAAGTCTCCCAGACTTTAATAAAAACAAACATGTCCCCATCCCCCTGTCCCCAGGTGAGTTTGCTGGGCTACGGAACTCTAGAGCATTATAAAAACCTGACACCCTATTGTCAGCTATCCGCAGTGTTCCCTGAGGAAGGCTTTCAATGGCCACATTTTGGGAATGACCAAATGCAATAAAGTTTTGTATATAAATAATCACTTTTTGATAGCATGTTTGTCACGTTGGTCTTCACATTTTTACTAACTTCTGTGGAAACATCAAGACAAATACACTAAGAGCTTATGATTCAAAAGGTCTAAAATAAATGCAAGTCTAATGTCCAGAGTGAATACATTTTTATTCAAGTATAAGATACACATCACACATGTGTGCCATCTAAAATATAAATCCCAGATAAGTAAAAAAAGGGAATATACAGTCAATCGGTGCCTGCATCCGTAACAGTTTGAATGAATTTGAGTGGTTACATACAATACATGTTAGAATGGCTGCGAGACAGGAATGGAGAGACTGTTGCTGTACTCCCGGGTAAGACTCTTGCTTCCGGTACCACTGAAGGCCCCCAGTATTCAGTCAGGCAGCTTGTCAAAGCATGCAGTGGCCTGATAGGGAGATGCATTCAGTACATTTCATGTGGTGAAGTGACTGCTCTGCAAGGTATTGGGCAAGAGCTTTCTTCCCACGCCTGAATTTACAAAGCATCTCCAGTGACCTAGGACCAGCTCCCCCTTGTCAATGCAATCACCATTGTGATCTAAAAGGCTAAACTGATCCTAAATCAGCACTCCCACTCAAAGGTGCTTAGTGAATACATGTTCTGACAGAACGCTGATTTCTAGTACTCTAACTCCATCACCACCTGAAATGCTGCACCAGAAACATGAAGTCAGTACCTATGCTAACAAATAAAAGACTCAGGTAGACTCATGGGGCGGCAGGTAGCCTAGTGGGTAGAGTAAGTAATCAAAAGGTTGCTAGATTGAATCCCTGAGCTACAAGGTATAAATGTTTCATTCTGCCCCTGAACAAGGCAGGTAACCCACAGTTAACCCACTGCCTCTAGGCTGTCATTGTAAATAAGAATTTGTTCTTAATTAACTGACATGTCAAGTTAAACAAGGGTTAAATATATATATTTTTAAATATACACAAGCCAATTATACCAAAAGAACACTGCCTATTTGCAGTGAAATCAAGAGGGGCATTTTTCTAGCCAATGTTTTCAGTCACCAATGCATCAATAAACAAGCAGAGGAACGGAGTAGTTTGACAAAAAGTGTTAAATAGTCAGTAACTAGTCTTTAAAATATAGCTTGCAAATACAGTGGAGAGGGTAGTAAGGTTTAAGTTCCTCGGCGTACACATCACGGACAAACTGAATTGGTCCACCCACACAGACAGCGTTGTGAAGAAGGCGCAGCAGTGCCTCTTCAACCTCAGGAGGCTGAAGAAATTTGGCTTGTCACCAAAAGCACTCACAAACTTCTACAGATGCACAATCGAGAGCATCCTATCGGGCTGTATCACCGCCTGGTACGGCAACTGCTCCGCCCACAACCGTAAGGCTCTCCAGAGGGTAGTGAGGTCTGCACAACGCATCACCGGGGGCAAACTACCTGCCCTCCAGGACACCTATACCAGCCGATGTCACAGGAATGCCATAAAGATCATCAAGGACAACAACCACTCGAGCCACTGCCTGTTCACCCCGCTATCATCCAGAAGGCGAGGTCAGTACAGGTGCATCAAAGCAGGGACCGAGAGACTGAAAAACAGCTTCTATCTCAAGGCCATCAGACTGTTAAACAGCCACCACTAACATTGAGTGGCTGCTGCCAACATACTGACTCAACTCCAGCTCACTTTAATAATGGGAATTGATGGAAATGTATGGAAAAAATGTGTCACTAGCCACTTTAAACAATGCCACTTAATATAATGTTTACATACCTTACATTACTCATTGCAAATGTATATGTATATACTGTACTCTATATCATCTATTGCATCTTGCCATCTTTATGTAATACATGTATCACTAGCCACTTTAAACTATGACACTTTTATGTTTACATACCCTACATTACTCATCTCATATGTATATACTGTACTCGATACCATCTACTGCATCTTGCCTATGCCGCTCTGTACCATCACTCATTCATATATCTTTATGTACATATTCTTTATCCCTTTACACTTGTGTGTATAAGGTAGTAGTTGTAGAATTGTTAGGTTAGATTACTCGTTGGTTATTACTGCATTGTCGGAACTAGAAGCACAAGCATTTCGCTACACTCGCATTAAAAACCTCTTTGGGAAAGGCGTACCGCTAGTGCCCGGCCTCGACAACATCGAGAAATGGCAGAGTGCGAAATTCAAAATACAAAATTCGTAATGCTAAACATTAATGAAAATACAAGTGTTTTACATCGGATAAAAGTTTAACTTCTTGTTAATCCAGCCGCTTTGTCAGATTTCAAAAAGGCTTTACGGCGAAAGCTTACCATGCGACTATCTGAGGACAGCGTTCCGCGTACAAAAGCAAAATAACAAAACAAGCAGAGTCAGAAATAGGGATAAAAAGTCAGAAATAGCGATAAAATAAATCACTTACCTTTGAAGAAATTCCTCTGTTTGCAATCCAAAGGGTCCCAGCTACAACACAAATGGTCGTTCTGTTTGATAAAGTCCTTCTTTATATCCCCAAAAATGTCAGTTAAGTTGGCACGCTTCATTCAATAATCCACCGGTTTCCCCTCGTTCAAAATACATGCAAAACAAAACGAAATACATCCCAAACGTTACCAATAAACTTGGTCCAAACAAGTCAAACAACGTTTCTAATCAATCCTCAGGTACCCTAATATGTAAATAAACAATCAAATTTAAGACGGAGAATAGTAAGTTCAAATCCGGAGATAAATAACAAAGTGCGCACTCTCATCCACGCGCATCATAACACAGCCAAAATGGGAGCCACTTAGAAAAACTACAAATTATTCTAGCTAATTATTCAAAAAACAAGCCTGAAACTATTTCTAATGACTGTTGACATCTACTAGATGCCATAGTAACTGCTATCTGGGATGTATTCCTTTTATATTAACATAGACAGCCATTATAATGAGAGGTGAGCCCTGCGAATGGATTCTCTTCGGGTTTTCGCCTGCTATATCGGTTCTGTTATACTCACATACATTATTTTAATGGTTTTGGAAACTTCAGAGTGTTTTCTATCAAACACTACCAATTATATGCATATCCTAGCTTCTGGGCCTGAGTGACAAGCAGTTTACATTGGGCACCTCATTCATCCAAACTTCCAAATACTGCCCCCTATCCATAAGAAGTTTGAAGACATGAAGGTCAGTCAATATGAAACATTTCAAGAACTTTGAAAGTTGCAAAAAACATCAAATGCTATGATGAAACTGGCTCTCATGAGGACCTCCAAAGGATTGGAAGACCCAGAGTTACCTCTGCTGCAGAGTATAAGTTCATTAGAGTTACCAGCCTCAGAAATTGCAGCCCAATCTCAACATCAACTGTTCAGAGGAGACTGTGTGAATCAGGCCTTCATGGTCGAATTGTTGCAAAGAAACCACTACTAAAGGACACCAAAAGTAAGAAGAGACTTGCTAGGCCAAGAAACACGAGCAATTAACATTAGACCAGTGGAAATGTGTCCTTTGGTCTGGAGCCAAATTTGAGATTTTTGGTTCCAACCGCTGTGTCTTTGTGCTAGGCCAAGAAACACGAGCAATTAACATTAGACCAGTGGAAATGTGTCCTTTGGTCTGGAGCCAAATTTGAGATTTTTGGTTCCAACCGCTGTGTCTTTGTGGGAGGTAGGGTGGTCAGTGAACGGATGATCTCCGCATGTGTATTTCCCACAGTAAAGCATGGAGGAGGAGGTGTTATGGTGTGGGGTTGCTTTGCTCGTGGCACTGTCCGTAATTTATTTAGAATTCAAGGCACACTTAACCAGCATGACTACCACAGCATTCTACAGCAATACTTCTGGTTTGGGTTTAGTGGGACTATAATTTGTTTCAACAGGACAATGACCCAACACACCTCCAGGCTGAGTAAGGGCTATTTGACCAAGAAGGAGAGTCATGGAGTGCTGCATCAAATTACCTGGTCTCCACAATTCCCAGACCTCAAACAAATTGAGATGGTTTGGGATGAGTCAGACCACAGAGTGAAGGAAAAGCAGCCAACAGGTGCTCATCATATGTGGGAACTCTTTCAAGTCTGTTGGAAAAGCATTCCAGGTGAAGCTGGTTGAGAAAATGCTAAGAGTGTGCAAAGCTGTCATCAAGGCAAAGGGTTGCTATTTAACTTTTTTGGTTACTTCATGATTCCATGATTCATGTTATTTCATAGTGTTGATGCGTTCACTCTTATTCTACAATGTAGAAAACAGTAAGAATAAAGAAAAACCCTGAGTATGAGTAGGTTTTCTAAAACGTTGGACCGATAGTGTATGCCGGACCTTGCGTTAGTGCATCCTTGGAAATGGCCTGAGAGGCCCTGGCAGCGCATCCATATCGATTTTGCTGAAAAGGGAAAGCACCAGTTCTTAGTAGTTCCGGATACATACTCACACTGGCCAGAAGTAAAGTGTATGAGTAATACTTCAGCTGCAGCCACAGTAGAGACACTCTGTGGAATGTTCTCAGCCTATGGGTTAGTTGAGGAGTGTGTTTCAGTCAATGGGCCGCAGCTGGTGTCAAACGAGATGGAGACATTCTTCCAGTTGAATGGGGTGAAACACATCCTGTCGGCTCCATATCATGCAGCTTCAAATGGGGCAGCAGAGCAACATGTACAGAATCTACAACAGGCTCTAGAGAAGGACAAATCATCAGGATTTTTTTTTTAAATCAGGAAAAACAGTGGTTGTCCGAGATTACCAGGGAGGAGAGAGAGAGAAATGGGTACCCATTGTTGTGAAAAGGCTACTTGGTCCTGTAACATACTTGGTGGAGACTAAAGAAAAATTGTGTAAGAAGCATGTGGATCAAATGATGACGCAACACAATGAAAGAGAAGACCTGAATGTGTCAGAGTGGAACATCTCTGATTGGGACTTGGACACTACAACTGTGACGGGCACGCATACAGAGACACAGATTGTGCCAGGCCATGAGCCTGAGGCTCCAGAGCATCATGAGAGGCCAAAAAGGGCCAGAAGGCCTCCGGACCGATTGGATCTGTAAACGGGTTGTATATGAGTTGATACAGAGCCTTGCGAAAGTATTCTGCCCCCTTGAACTTTGCGACCTTTTGCCACATTTCAGGCTTCAAACATAAAGATATAAAACTGTATTTTTTTGTGAAGAATCAACAACAAGTGGGACACAATCATGAAGTGGAACGACATTTATTGGATATTTAAAACTTTTTCAACAAATCAAAAACTGAAAAATTGGGCGTGCAAAATTATTCAGCCCCCTTAAGTTAATACTTTGTAGTGCCACCATTTGCTGCGATTACAGATGTAAGTCGCTTGGGGTATGTCTCTATCAGTTTTTCACATCGAGAGACTGAAATGTTTTCCCATTCCTCCTTGCAAAACAGCTCGAGCTCAGTGAGGTTGGACGGAGAGCATTTGTGAACAGCAGTTTTCAGTTCTTTCCACAGATTCTCGATTGGATTCAGGTCTGGACTTTGACTTGGCCATTCTAACACCTGGATATGTTTATTTTTGAACCTTTCCATTGTAGATTTTGCTTTATGTTTTGGATCATTGTCTTGTTGGAAGACAAATCTCCGTCCCAGTCTCAGGTCTTTTGCAGACTCCATCAGGTTTTCTTCCAGAATGGTCCTGTATTTGGCTCCATCCATCTTCCCATCAATTTTAACCATCTTCCCTGTCCCTGCTGAAGAAAAGCAGGCCCAAACCATGATGCTGCCACCACCATGTTTGACAGTGGGGATGGTGTGTTCAGCTGTGTTGCTTTTACGCCAAACATAACGTTTTACATTGTTGCCAAAAAGTTCAATTTTGGTTTCATCTGACCAGAGCACCTTCTTCCACATGTTTGGTGTGTCTCCCAGGTGGCTTGTGGCAAACTTTAAACAACACTTTTTATGGATATCTTTAAGAAATGGCTTTCTTCTTGCCACTCTTCCATAAAGGCCAGATTTGTGCAATATACGACTGATTGTTGTCCTATGGACAGAGTCTCCCACCTCAGCTGTAGATCTCTGCAGTTCATCCAGAGTGATCATGGGCCTCTTGGCTGCATCTCTGATCCGTCTTCTCCTTGTATGAGCTGAAAGTTTAGAGGGACGGCCAGGTCTTGGTAGATTTGCAGTGGTCTGATACTCCTTCCATTTCAATATTATCGCTTGCACAGTGCTCCTTGGGATGTTTAAAGCTTGGGAAATCTTTTTGTATCCAAATCCGGCTTTAAACTTCTTCACAACAGTATCTCGGACCTGCCTGGTGTGTTCCTTGTTCTTCATGATGCTCTCTGCGCTTTTAACGGACCCCTGAGACTATCACAGTGCAGGTGCATTTATACGGAGACTTGATTACACACAGGTGGATTGTATTTATCATCATTAGTCATTTAGGTCAACATTGGATCATTCAGAGATCCTCACTGAACTTCTGGAGGGAGTTTGCTGCACTGAAAGTGAAGGGGCTGAATAATTTTGCACGCCCAATTTTTCAGTTTTTGATTTGTTAAAAAAGTTTGAAATATCCAATAAATGTCGTTCCACTTCATGATTGTGTCCCACTTGTTGTTGATTCTTCACAAAAAAATACAGTTTTATATCTTTATGTTTGAAGCCTGAAATGTGGCAAAGGGTCGCAAAGTTCAAGGGGGCCGAATACTTTCGCAAGGCACTGTATGTGAAAAACTGTTTTGGAAAACCCATCATGTTCATCAAGGATGTTTTCAGAGGAAGTGAGAATTTCCAGAGAGGAGTGTGGTGTACTGAGAAATGTATAATGCTTTAATGAGTTTAAATTTAAATGATTGCAAACGTGTCAATGGGGATTCCCTTCTGGCATTGAAATTATTGGATTACGAGATATATGGGCGGGTAAAGTTCAATGATATATTGGGCTGGGTGTCAACTGGAATGTTTTTTATTTAACTAGGCAAGTTAATTAAGAACAAATTCTTATTTACAATGACAGCCTTCCAGGGAACAGTGGGTTAACTGCCTTGGCCAGGGGCAGAACAACAGATTTTTACCTTGTCAGCTCAGGAATTCAATCCAGCAACCTTTTGATTACTGGCCCAATGCTCTAACCACTAGGCTACCTGCCATGGTTCTAGTAAGGAGAACATGTAATAAATCTGTTCCGTTTATTATAAGCACGCTTCAGTTAAAGAACCCAGCATCTTAGGATGCAACAGACAACAGCAGACACAGAGAAAGCTACGGAGAGAGGCAGAGGAGGGGTGAGAAAACAGTAGACTAACACTTAAAGCTGCTCAATGGATTCTACTTCTTGCACCGTGAGTGTGTGAGAAAGAGAGGGCGAGGGTGTTTGAGTACTGGGATTCTTTAATCAGTGTGGCTCATTGGACAGGTCAGTGTCTATGTTTAAAGTTGTTTAGTGGTATGGAGGTTTTTGGCAATATCCTGTAGATGTATGTGTTCCAGAGTAGAGCGTAGAGAATGTTCCAGAGTTGAGAGACCCACAGTAGCTACTGTAATTGAGTACTGACAGTGTCTGCTGTGCCAGGTGAGAAGGTGAAGTTACCTGAAAAATAACTCATTTCTCAGTGTTCATCTCAATTTGTACCAAATCCATGCATTTCGCTGTTGAACTTCTTTATGTTTTGGGCTGGGGGAGGACTCCCCTACTGGCTCTGTGCCAAGCCCCCAATGTCTTCAAATCCTAGGAACGCCCCTGGATTTCCATTGGCTTTTGTTTCCTCTCCTCTTCAATGTATCTGTTATAAAGAACACATTGCTGAGAAGCACTGTACTATTCTCATGCTGCCGCTGTTGCATATTAAATATAAATCATTGCGACCATCCCTGAAAAAACATTACAGCTATTATTCTGATGGAAACTAAAGTATTGATGGGGATGAGACCTCAGAAGAGAACGTTTTAGTTGATTATTTTTGCACATCTATAATTCACAACAACAGGGTCAATTCAGCTTCAAGTCTCTTGTCTTGGCTTCTTTGCAAAAAGTCACTTACTCAAACAGGAATTCTTACTCAAATCAACGAATGAAAAACAACAAGAACAAGCAGTGATCAGCCATGTGTTGTCCTTTTGCCTCCAGCATATATTCTGAATCATGGAGTCCTTCAGTTTGCAGTCAGGTCCAGTTATAGATGGTTTCTGGTTCTGTCTAGAAGCCAGGTAAAGTGCCCTTGATGGGGGGGGGGGGGGGGTTAGCTCCTATTAACTGATGCCGGGTCAGATTCTACATTTAGTTTTCTTTGGTGAAGACTACTTTCATTAGGATTATAAGAACTCTGGCCTTTAACGCTGGGCATGGTGTGTTCGTGCTCATAGTGTTAACTTGTGGATAGATGGCGAGCTGTGTTTCTTCTGCTCTGACTGACCTTATACACCTTGCAGAGATGCCAACTCCCAGACCTTGTCAGGCCTTGTGTCAGAAACATATTTTGCCTATCTGCTATGTGCCCTCTGCATGATTCTACAGCAACGCACTCATTCCTCAGAAAATTGTGGAGAAAAAATGTCAACAGGTCAAAGGAATGGGGAGGGAATAATAATGCCTATTTTAGGTACGCCTGCTTTAGATAAAGAGATATCAAAGCAAGCAGAAAACATGTGCAATATAGCGATCAAAACATGTGCAATATAATGATCAAAACACTGTGTGTGTGGGTGCGGGTGCGGGTGTGTCTGAGTATATGCTTGTGCATCAAGAATGTGTGTGTGTGTGTGATCCACCATCATTATCATGCCTTACACCCATGGTTGGCCTCAGGCACAACCTGACTGAGGTGAAATATCTTGTAATGGTCAAGTTTGATGGATACCTGTACTTCATATAGCCCCCACAGGGTGTGTCAGCAGAGCATGATGAAACCACCAAGCAACCCTTGTTACCAGTGGGACTTCAGTTTTTCCACTCATCCCATCCACCTGGCAGAACGAGAAAAGCTGTCAAACATCTGAAAAATCTATCGTCATCAAAATTTAAACAGAAGAAAAGGTGCAGCTCTATATAAAGGTAGTGAAAAGTTTTGCAGTTTGAAATAGAAAAAGAAAGACCAAATCAAAGCACGAAAACCCGAGGCTCTCGCCAGAAACAGCTCTGATTTAATGAGTCTTCACAGATCTTAACATTTTGTTGTGCTGTTTTCAGGAGTGTACGTGTGTGTGTGTGTGTGTGTGTGTGTGTGTGTGTGTGTGTGTGTGTGTGTGTGTGTGTGTGTGTGTGTGTATCCTTTGAGAACAGGTGTTCTGCCATGAGATATTTATAGGACCAGTGCAAGGCAATGTCATAACAGTGCAATAGTGTGTGGAGAGGCTGCCATGCCACATTCCCTCACACATACTTACACACACACATAAACACTGTAAATACATGAAGGCAGTTGACATCAGATTGCACTTCAGAAGAAAAGAGATAACAAGTGAACTTTCACAGTAGCTTTGCCTCTCCTTCCATCTGATGTAAGAATGATAATGAAAAGGGTAATAAAATAGCGATGGATCATAAAATATGTGTGCTTGTTTGTCTGTCTGTCTGTTTGTCTGTGTGTGTGTGAGAGAGCATGTGTGTTTGTGTATGTGTGTGTGTGTGTGTATCGATATCCCCTTCAAAGCAAAAATCAGTCTCTGCTGGCTTATCTGTGCTGTATGCTATTCTGAATGCCTGCAGCTACACACTTAGAAAAAAAGGTCCCAAAAGGGTTTTCGGCTGTCCTTAAAGGAGAACCCTATTCAGCACCAGGGAGAACCCTTTTTGGTTCCACATAGAACCCCCTGTGGAACCAAAAAACCTTACCTGGAACCAAAAAGGGTTATCCTATGGGGACAGCAGAAGAACCCTTTTAGGTTCTAGATAGCATCTTTTATTCTAAGGGGAAAGGGGATTCCTAGTCAGTTGCACAACTAAATACATTCAACCAGGATGTGTCTTTCACATTTATCCCAACGCCTCTGAATCAGAGAGATCCAGGGGAGCTGCCTTAATCGACGTCATAGGCACCTGAAGACCAGTTGTTGTTCGGGGATAACTGCCTTGTTCAAGGACAGAACTGCATATTTTGTACACCTTGCCAGGTCAGGGAGTTAAACCAGCGACCTTTCGGTTACTGGCATAATGCTCCTAACCGCTAGGCTACCTGCCGCCCGAGTGCACCCTATACTCTTCTCCTCTCCATCCTCTCCTCTCCCCTTCCCTCCGTCCTTATCTCTGGACAGCTCCAGAACCCTGCCTCGGCCTGGAAGATCAGCACTTTTTCCTCCGTGGAACGCTTTTTCTTTGAAAGATAATCCTAAACAGTACTGCAGAGTCACCTGGGATTCAGATGGTTCAAGAACAGGGTTCTAAGGTTTCTATCCTGTCGGTTTCAATGGTCAGTAGATATCCCACCGTTTGCTTTGTCGCTCAGCAGTTTCCACTAACAGACATTTCTGACATTCTCCTCAGTGAACTGCCAGACAAAGTGTGTGTGTAAATATTTCAACAGTCACAGGCCTGCATTTAGTTGGCTAGATAGAAACATTCAACTCAACTTTCAGTGTTCCTGTTTATTTTGTTTGATTTCACCCATCACATCTGCTTTTCTTATGTGTGTTTAACATTGACATAATTGTCATTTAAGTCAACGTCATTGTCATCCCATTGTTTTCCTCATCTTCTATATCCTCATCGTCATTTTGTACAGGACCAGTTAGGTCATTAACATCTACAGGAGGCATGATGACACTACACTTTAACAAGCTAATGGAGAATTAGTTGATTTCCAATCTGCTTATCAACAAGGCTTTGGGGGAGAGTGATGAGGGGAGAGCACACAGTCCAACCAACACAAACAGACTGCTGCTGTGTGCATGCACCCACACTCCTCTCTCTGACCCTAGCATTCAGCCCATGGCCACAGTCACCTCCTGCCCCTCACCCTGCACATCATATCACACACACACACAGAGGCTAGGACAGCTTCCCTTTCTCAACAAACTGTTTACTGAGAGCATAGAGGAAGCTAACACTGAGTGTGCGTGTGTGTGCATGTGTGTGCGTGCGTGCTTGCCTATGTATCTGTACACTACGCATGTGAGTGTTTATTTTCCACTCTCTGTTCTTTTATTTATTACCCCTTGAAATTGGGGAGGCATGGAGTTCACCACCCTGGCTGCTGACTTTCCTCACACAGTGCTATACAGTGGGGCAAAAAAGTATTTACTCACCCACTTAAAAAGATGAGAGAAGCCTGTAATTTTCATCATAGGTACACTTCAACTATGACAGACAAACTGATACTTTTTTTTCATTAATTTATTTGCAAATTATGGTGGAAACTAAGAATTTGGTCAATAACAAAAGTTTATCTTAATACTTTGTTATATACCCTTTGTTGGCAATGACAGAGGTCAAACGTTTTCTGTAAGTCTTCACAAGGTTTTCACACACTGTTGCTGGTATTTTGGCCCATTCCTCCATTCAGATCTCCTCTAGAGCAGTGATGTTTTGGGGCTGTTGCTGGGCAACATGGACTTTCAACTCCCTCCAAAGATTTTCTATGGGGTTGAGATCTGGAGACTGGCTAGGCCACTCCAGGACCTTGAAATGCTTCTTACGAAGCCACTCCTTCGTTACCCGGGCGGTGTGTTTGGGATCATTGTCATGATGAAAGACCCAGCCACGTTTCATCTTCAATGCCCTTGCTGATGGAAGGAGGTTTTCACTCAAAATCTCACGATACATGGCCCCATTCATTCTTTCCTTTACATGGATCAGTCGTCCTGTTCCCTTTGCAGAAAAACAGCCCCAAAGCATGATGTTTCCACCTCCATGCTTCACAGTAGATATGGTGTTCTTTGGCTGCAACTCAGATTCTTTGTCCTCCAAACACGACGAGTTGAGTTTTTACCAAAAAGTTATATTTTGGTTTCATCTGACCATATGACATTCTCCCAATCTTCTTCTGGATCATCCAAATGCTCTCTAGCAAACTTCAGACGGGCCTGGACATGAACTGGCTTAAGCAGGGGGACACGTCTGGCACTGCAGGATTTGAGTCCCTGGCGGCGTAGTGTGTTACTGATGGTAGGCTTTGTTACTTTGGTCCCAGCTCTCTGCAGATCATTCACTAGGTCCCCCCGTGTGGTTCTGGGATTTCTGCTCACCATTCTTGTGATCATTTTGACCCCACGGGGTGAGATCTTGTGTGGAGCCTCAGATCGAGGGAGATTATCAGTGGTCTTGTATGTCTTCCATTTCCTAATAATTGCTCCCACAGTTGATTTCTTCAAACCAAGCTGCTTACCTATTGCAGATTCAGTCGTCCCAGCCTGGTGCAGGTCTACAATTTTGTTTCTGGTGTCCTTTGACAGCTCTTTGGTCTTGGCCATAGTGGAGTTTGGAGTGTGACTGTTTGAGGTTGTGGACAGGTGTCTTTTATACTGATAACAAGTTCAAACAGGTGCCATTAATACAGGTAAATAGTGGAGGACAGATGAGCCTCTTAAAGAAGAAGTTACAGGTCTGTGAGAGCCAGAAATCTTGCTTGTTTGTAGGTGACCAAATACTTATTTTCCACCATAATTTGCAAATAAATGTATTAAAAATCCTACAATGGGATTTTCTGGATTTTGTTTTCTCATTTTGTCTGTCATAGTTGAAGTGTACCTATGATGAAAATTACAGGCCTCTCTCATCTTTTTAAGTGGGAGAACTTGCACAATTGGTGGCTGACTAAATACTTTTTTGCCCACTGTATGTCTGCCCTAGGCCTCGTGCCTCATCAGTGTCAGGGCCCCAGAGTGCCCCCGGGTCCCACATCAAAGAAAGCTGAGAGGAGAGTTAGAGCTCCATCCTCGCTAGCTACCTCACACTAGTGTGGAGAGACTGACCAATCCTCTCTCTGCTTGTTCTGAGGCCCCTCCAGGACTACACTCTTAGAAAAAAGGGTTCCAAAAGGGTAATTTGGCTGTCCCCATAGGATAGCCCTTTTTGGTTCCATGTAGAACCCTTTATGATTCCAGGTAGAACTCTTTTGGGTTCCATATAGAACCCTCTGTGGAAAGGGTTCGACCTGGAACCCAAAAATGGTTCTACCTTGAACCAAAATGTTTTTTACCTAGAACCAAAAAGGGTTATTCAAAGGGGACAGCTTTTAGGTTTTAGACAGCACATTTTTTCTAAGAGTGTACAGTGAGAGAGAAAGTTCATGATGTGGGTGAACGTGATGGAGTGAGGTGAGACAGGAGGGAGAGATTAATAAAGAGGTGGGCTCCTGTTAGCACTGGTGGAGGCTGGTAGGGAGGGCAGAGGTGGCGCTCAATCAATAGATAGCTATGAGCAGCAGACTATGACTCTCTGCCAACTGTGGACATTTAGTCCTATAGTGGTAAAGGGAGAAAGAATTTAAGTGGTCAGGTGACTTCAATGTATAGATGAGGTCATTAGTGTTCTGAATGGGAGTTACCAGTGGCTCTTATCCCTATTAACCTGTGACATTAACCTGTGACTATTAACCTGTGACAGGGATAAGAGCCACTTTATCCCTTTGATAGAGGAAAATTACATTTATGCTGTGATTTGCCTGGTCTTTTAAGATGATCTCAAGGGAAGCTCATTCTAAACTCTTGGAAAAAAGGGTCCCAAAAGGTCATTCGGCTGTCTTCATTGGAGAACTATTTTTGGTTCCGGGTGGAAACTTTTTGGGTTCTATGAAGAACCATCGGTGGAAAAGATTCTACCTGGAACCAAAAAGGGTTCTCGTATGGGAACAACGAAGAACCCTTTAAAGATCCAGATAGCACCTTTTTTTCTAAGAGTGTATACTTCCCCAATGTTACGTCAGACTGGTTTCAGGCATGTCATCCAATTTGAATAACCTTTTAGTTAAGTTATTTTCTAATCTAAACTTCATTTCCACTTATTAGAGGAATCTGGAGAGACGAGGAGCCCGATGTCACGCCTGTCAGAACCAATTTTCTTGAGTGACACTGGGTGTGTGCGTGTGTGCGGTTGTGCACGCACACACATGCATGTGCATAAGCACACGTGTGCAATTCTCACCTTTCAGAAATTGTGTGACAGAAGATGTCTTCCTTTAGTGTATAGAAGGAGAAAGAGAATAAGTCATGGTAATTTTGGGTAGAGAATTGGAGGGAGGGAGGAAGAGAGGGAGGGATAGACAACACGAGAGTGAAATGCATTTTAGACATTAATTACAGTAATTAGTGCGTGATTGAAATGGAGTAAAGGCTGCTCAAGGCAATCACTTTGATTTACTAATTCACTGCAAATTACAAACTGCATCACTTAAATATATTGGTGGGTCTGCTGCACTGTATGTATGAAAACATTGTTTTGAGAGTTGATTTTGGTTTCTAGATTGCAGCTAGTTTTACTGGCATGAATGAAGGGGTAAAGGGGAAAACCTAATCAGTTGTACAACTGAATGCATTCAACTGAAATGTGTCTTCCGCATTTAACACAACCCCTCTGAATAAGAGAGGTGCGTGGGCTGCCATAATTGACATCCACATCTTTGGCGCCCATGGAATGACAGGTTTTAACCTTGTCAGCTCTGGGATTCGATCCAGCAACCTTTCGGTTACTGGCCCAAGCTTAGTCATTCATGCACCCCGTTGTGAATTATGCTTCTATGAGATTTACAAGATCATCAAATAATTAGGCTAATGAATCTATTGGCGGTAACCAAGAGATTAGTGTCGTTTAAGGGGTTCTTTCAATATTAACTGAATAATGTGGAGACAGAACCCAATTAAGTAGAAGTAATCAAACCAAGGATATTGGTCATATGCACAAGATAAACATGGTACACATATTAATAATCCTTTTGTAACTCCCAAACCCGCATGCGGGAGCGTAATCATCGCCTGAAACTAATTAGCATAACGCAACGGACATAAATATCCCTAGAAAATATTCCTATTCATGAAAATCACAAATGAAATATATTGAGACACAGCTTAGCCTTTTGTTAATCACCCTGTCATCTCAGATTTTAAAAATATGCTTTACAGCCAAAGCTAGACAAGCATTTGTGTAAGTTTATCGATAGCCTAGCATAGCATTATGCCTTGCTAGCAGCAGGCAACCTTGTCACGGAAATCAGAAAAGCAATCAAATTAAATCGTTTACCTTTGATGAACTTCGGATGTTTTCACTCACGAGACTCCCAGGTAGATAGCCAAAGTTAATTTTTTCCCAAAATATAATTTTTGTAGGCGAAAATCACGTTTGCCTGAGAAATCGCCCGGAAATTGCGGTCACCACAACGCCGAAAAATATTCTAAATCTGCTCCATAATATCGACAGAAACATGGCAAACGTTGTTTATAATCAATCCTCAAGGTGTTTTTCTAATATCTATTCGATAATATATCCGTCGGGACAATTAGTTTTTCAATAGAACCGAATGGAGTAATGGCTACCTCTGTATTTTACGCGAGAATCTCTCTCGGAGCCACCATGTGACCACTTACGCAATGTGACAAACAGAAATGCGTAAAACTACGTCACAATGCTGTAGACACCTTGGGGAATACGTAGAAAGCGTAAGCTCGTTGATGGCACATTCACAGCTGAATAGGGACTCATTGGAACGCAGTGCTTTCAAAACCTGGGGCACTTCCGGATTGGATTTTTCTCAGGCTTTCGCCTGCAACATCAGTTTTGTTAAACTCACAGACAATATCTTTACAGTTTTGGAAACGTTAGAGTGTTTTCTATCCAAAGCTGTCAATTATATGCATATTCTAGCATCTTATCCTGACAAAATATCCCGTTTAAAACGGGAACGTTTTTTTTCCAAAAATGAAAATACTGCCCCCTAGTACCAACAGGTTTTAAGTGTTTCTGATATTACAGTACATTCATTGTTATAAGTGCCCTGTTGAATGTAGCAGACTGCCTTCTCCTTCTGTATTCCCCCTCATAAACATCCACTGCCCCCCTTACCTCTTCCCTTTCTACTGTAAGATTGTCCCATTGTCACGCCCTGACCTTAGAGCTTTTTATGTCTCTATTTTGGTTTGGTCAGGGTGTGATTTGGGTGGGCATTCTATGTTCCTTTTTCTATGTTTTTGTATTTCTTTGTTTTGGCCGGGTATGGTTCTCAATCAGGGACAGCTGTCTATCGTTGTCTCTGATTGGGAACCATACTTAGGTAGCTTTTTCCCACAGGGTTTTTGTGGGTAGTTATTTTCTGTTTTGTGTTTCTGCACCTGACAGGACTGTTTCGGCTTTGTTCATTCTCTTTGTGATTTTTGTTATTTAGTGTTCAGTTGAAATAAAAGTATGAACACTTCCCACGCTGCGCTTTGGTCCACACCTTCTTCAACAGACGATCGTTACACCCATGTAAATCAGAATCAATCCTATATATTAAAACACTCATGAGCTTATATCATTGACAGTGTATAATAATGATCTCCCACCTTTTTATTGGGATATATATATGCATTTCAGACATTTCTGAACCTTTTTTTTAATACTGTACGTGCCACCCAGCTACTGTACATTTGACTGTACATGTTGTCATTGGGCTTGCATGGCTATTCATGTCCCCTTTCCTTGTAGTTTTTTTTGCTTGCAAGAAAGGCATTTCACTGTACTTGTGACATTAAACTTTGTATTTTGCAGATGAGTTGCGTATAAGGGCAGCACAGCATTTTCTTTATGGACGTTTTTCCTGTCATTATCAGATATGTCATGAGTTTTTTGTTTGTTGTACTATTTTGGCAATATTGTATTGTTAGCTGTCATGACTTTGCCCTGTTCCCCCCACCGGTTTATGAGCCCCCATAAATCCCCCTTCTCTCTCCACTCTACAAAATTGGACTTTTGAAAATCCTTTGTTACCACAGAGAGTTGGTTTGCAATACAGTAACATCAAAAGGTTGGGAATGGAATAATTTTTCTCTAATCCAACCAGTTGAATGTATCCATTTGTACTTAAAGACTATGATGGCAGATCAGTTGTTGTCTGGGACATTATTACTGATGACAGGACAACATAAATTATATCTTGGGAATTCTACACATTCTAGCTGTCCGATTGACATGGAATTGGTGTGCAACTTAAATGTTTAAATATGAAACCATTTGTGAAAAGATTCAATGTAATTTCAGCCTTCTAAATGAGAGAATTGTTTTCATAAGTAAGGTATGCTCACTTAGTGGCCACGCCCAAGTGAACAGACATTGGATGGAGAGGGATGAAACACGCTCTTCTCTTCTCTGGTATAAAAGCCTTCGTGACCAAATTCACATCAGACTAAGCAAACCCCAGCGTGAGCTGTGGTTGCGAATAGTTCAATATACAGTACACTCTCCATAACACTTTTTACATGAGACCAGATCACGTGGAGGTGACAATCACAACGCTGGAAAGATGAATTTCTACTAGATCATCAAGAATTCAGCATGAGCAGATTTTGGCAAAACGGTATGAACTTTGAACTCTTATTCACTGAAGAAGAAGTGATACGTCCTAGAGGTCGAGTTATCAGCTGCAGCTGTAAACGTGCATGGCCTAGGAAAGGACAGACATTCTCCTAATAAGAACGACAGGGTACAACGGATGCGCTCTATAACACTACGACCAGAAAGATTCTTCAATGGACAATGGCGATCTCTGCTGGTTAAACCAGTCTTCCATCTTCGACCCATCTATCGAAGCGCAGCTCAGTGTTAATATATATCTTACATTTTGCTTTTCCGAATGGGTGGTTGTTAGAATGCATAAGATTCTGTATTTACGGTTCTCGCGGTCTGATAGAGACCCAATCCCCTTTGACCCTCAGTCTTCCCACTCTTTCATTCAAACCCAACCCCCTTTCTTTGTGTAACCAGCCGTCATATCGGTTTCGTCCGCTAGGGACTTTTTATTTTATGACATGATTAGTAATTGATGTATGATCCATCCTGTGTATATGTAATTCTGTGAGATTATTTAGGTATTTAGTAAATAAATAATTAAGCCAATTTTTGTATTGCTGATTCAACTTGTTAGCCAGGGTGGGTGAAGATACCAATAACCAATCATTTTACGACGTTAAGTTGAGACTGAATAAGGTGACGATTAATAATTGACTGCTATTGACATAAAAGATCTTCAGATATTTAAGAGTTTATCCGGAAGGCAGCAGCTCTATAAACACTCTTCCGTGGTGCCCTAGGTTATTAACGAGTTAATTGTTGCATGGTTTAATTCAATCACGCAATCAATCAAACATTAGGTCATCGATTTGATAAAATAGCTTGTCATATAATTTAATCAGTCAGAGACACGACATAGCTGTTCACAAGTGCACGTCACGTACTGTACTGTACGTAACGCCTGGCTGTCATTGAGAAGGCCTAGGATAATAGGCTACTGTACATTTACATTTAATACTGTACATTGCATTTGCTTTAGATTGTTATGTGAAACAACATTATTGTTATTGGCCTTGTCCACTGTACCCATGTGGAAGAGAGGAGTTTGGCGTATTAGGGCAGCAAAGCATTTGTTCATGGACGTTTTTCCTGTCATTATGAGAGAATTAAAGATCAACACTAACCCTGATCCCTTGGTGATACAGTGCCTTGCGAAAGTATTCGGCCCCCTTGAACTTTGCGACCTTTTGCCACATTTCAGGCTTCAAACATAAAGATATAAAACTGTATTTTTTTGTGAAGAATCAACAACAAGTGGGACACAATCATGAAGTGGAACAACATTTATTGGATATTTCAAACTTTTTTAACAAATCAAAAACGGAAAAATTGGGCGTGCAAAATTATTCAGCCCCCTTAAGTTAATACTTTGTAGCGCCACCTTTTGCTGAGATTACAGCTGTAAGTCGCTTGGGGTATGTCTCTATCAGTTTTGCACATCGAGAGACTGACATTTTTTCCCATTCCTCCTTGCAAAACAGCTCGAGCTCAGTGAGGTTGGATGGAGAGCATTTGTGAACAGCAGTTTTCAGTTCTTTCCACAGATTCTCAATTGGATTCAGGTCTGGACTTTGACTTGGCCATTCTAACACCTGGATATGTTTATTTTTGAACCATTCCATTGTAGATTTTGCTTTATGTTTTGGATCATTGTCTTGTTGGAAGACAAATCTCCGTCCCAGTCTCAGGTCTTTTGCAGACTCCATCAGGTTTTCTTCCAGAATGGTCCTGTATTTGGCTCCATCCATCTTCCCATCAATTTTAACTATCTTCCCTGTCCCTGCTGAAGAAAAGCAGGCCCAAACCATGATGCAGCCACCACCATGTTTGACAGTGGGGATGGTGTGTTCAGGGTGATGAGCTGTGTTGCTTTCACGCCAAACATAACGTTTTGCATTGTTGCCAAAAAGTTCAATTTTGGTTTCATCTGACCAGAGCACCTTCTTCCACATGTTTGGTGTGTCTCCCAGGTGGCTTGTGGCAAACTTTAAACGACACTTTTTATGGATATCTTTAAGAAATGGCTTTCTTCTTGCCACTCTTCCATAAAGGCCAGATTTGTGCAATATACGACTGATTGTTGTCCTATGGACAGAGTCTCCAACCTCAGCTGTAGATCTCTGCAGTTCATCCAGAGTGATCATGGGCCTCTTGGCTGCATCTCTGATCAGTCTTCTCCTTGTATGAGCTGAAAGTTTAGAGGGACGGCCAGGTCTTGGTAGATTTGCAGTGGTCTGATACTCCTTCCATTTCAATATTATCGCTTGCACAGTGCTCCTTGGGATGTTTAAAGCTTGGGAAATCTTTTTGTATCCAAATCCGGCTTTAAACTTCTTCACAACAGTATCTCGGACCTGCCTGGTGTGTTCCTTGTTCTTCATGATGCTCTCTGCGCTTTTGACGGACCTCTAAGACTATCACAGTGCAGGTGCATTTATACGGAGACTTGATTACACACAGGTGGATTGTATTTATCATCATTAGTCATTTAGGTCAACATTGGATCATTCAGAGATCCTCACTGAACTTCTGGAGAGAGTTTGCTGCACTGAAAGTGAAGGGGCTGAATAATTTTGCACGCCCAATTTTTCAGTTTTTGATTTGTTAAAAAAGTTTGAAATATCCAATAAATGTCGTTCCACTTCATGATTGTGTCCCACTTGTTGTTGATTCTTCACAAAAAAAATTGAAGCCTGAAATGTGGCAAAAGGTCGCAAAGTTCAACGGGGCCGAATACTTTCGCAAGGCACTGTGTAAGCCCGTCAAAACACAACGCAGTGCAATTAAATGCTTACTTGCAGGTTCACTCTCGATAATGCTGCTTTAACATGACCACCTTAGTCTATACAGTCTTGTCAATAACTTTCTTTCTATTCCTGTTTCAATCAAACTTGTTGAACAAAGCGACAATCAGTAGTAGAAACAATAACAACTTTTTCTCATCCCGTTTCGGTAAAAAGCTGAGGGATGGGGCTGGAGAAATGTAACCAGTCTCAAATTTATAGATAGAGCTATGGATGCAAGGACTGACCAAGTCCAAAACTGGATGTAGCAACTGCTGATTGCCTCTTTTAAGCTCTGTCCAATCAGAATACAGATCATCACAGAGTTGGGTAACACTGGAAATTATTTTTTCAGCACTGGCTGAAAGCCTCTTCACTTGGAGTCAGTAGATATACTGTATCTAAATAATAAGGACCTAACTTCTTTATTAAATCTGTGAGCAATTTATGTTATTCTTCAATAACACAAATTCCAAAGCAAATCAGGGGGAGAAAAATGTGTTTATTCAGAGAGGACAAATCAAGATGTTATGCTGGGAGTCAGATGTTCAGTCTCCCTGTCCTCAGCTTTTTTCGCAGAACATAGCACAGGTTGCCACTTATAACCCCCCACCCAAGCCTGGGGTTGACCAATCAGAAGTCCTTGCAGGACAACTTGGCCAATGGCCAAATAACAAGTATTCCACTCCAGACTCAATCTACAGACCAATGAAAACATGGCCAACGTAGAACACGTCGCATTCGGGAGTGCCATTCCACAGATTCTAACAGATGTTGAACTGAAACCAAACTCCTATTTACAATGCACTATTGACCATTAGTACTCTAGTTTATAGTTCTCTCAAACTCTACGTTGTGTATTTATCTTCCAAATATTATTACAAATATCATTCATTTTTATTTTGTCTCTGTCCCTACATTTTCTTTTTTTTAAAATCCAGACGTCCATCCTGAATTTTCAATGTAAGATATTGACAAAAGGCACCTGCTGCTTACCTGCTGCTGCCTACCAGGGCTGGCTTTGAATAATCTAATCACTGGGGCTGTACGAAGTCAATCTCAGTGAAACCTTGTGGAGGAGCAGCAGGAAGATGGCCGTGTCACTGTGGCCTTATTAAATCAAACCGTAATGGAGTTGGGACCGATAGTAAACTTATTTACTGTTTGGCTTGCCTTTTATGTCTCCTGTGGGTGTCACCCTAAACACCTTCCCCCTTGGAACAACGATGAACCACCGTCCCTTTCCCTCCCTCCCCCTTTTTCACACAGAGGAAGTGATGTCACATTGATAAAGGCTGGTCTGGTCATTGGTCTGAATCTTTAACCACTATTAGACAATACCATTTATTATTGATGTTCCGTGACGGGAAAACGCGCTGCTGTTAGTGCCCTCAAAGTGGAAAACGGATATCACACAAGCCTTTTCTGCCTACGAATCACAATGGCTCAGATCAGATCCACTTCTTATGAGCACTTTAATTTACAACTAAAATAAGACCAACCTTGCGGCAGTGGCAGCTCCACTTTCTCTCCAAGTTTAGCAAGTAACTTTTTGTTTTGTTTCAGTTTGGAGCAGTCTCACAGTTTGGAATAATCACTCAGAACACATTGATTACAGTTGGCACGTTTAAACAAGTGAAATTACCTTCACCCAAAGGATATACAAATTCATTTTAACTTATTGATGAGAAGATTATCCATGGAAAATTCAAATATCACTGCAGAATATATGCCTCAGACCAGAGCCCTATATTTAGAGGAGTTATGAAATATAAATATATGGCTCTGTCTCAAACTATATTCCCCTTTATTCAGTATGCACTGTACCATGGTCACCGCATGAATATTCCTTCTGATTATTGCAATCACTTCAGCTTGATATGACCTTAGTGTGTGAGTATACGTGCAAGGCTCTCTGGAACCTGCAGTGTTTCCCAGCATGTATCCATGCCTGTGTTCCTGGGGGTCAACATTACATCTCTGTTTAACTCACACACTCTACCCACACACTTAAATGTATTATTTACCCTAGCTAATAACAGGGCTGCTCTGGCTTCTCACAATATAGCAGCGTTGCTTTTAGCCAAGCCATATTCATTATTTACATCCCAGGCTGACTTCCTCAGGCGCACCGAGAAAGACCACAGGCGGATTGAAATGCAAACAAGTTCAAACTCCCACATGTCACTCAATGCTGTGTGGACACGCTCTGAAGTTAAAGTGGTGTGGGATTTTTATTCACTCACATTGCCTTTGCTCTTCTTTTACTTTCCTTGGATGAGATACTGTACTGTAGTAAGTTTGATGAACAAGCTACCATTTGCCACAAGACATTTCCCTACATACACACAGAATAGTTTTAGTCAGGAGGCATGCACACAATCCACCGCTTCTGAGTATATTACTCGCTAATGTTCAATACCTGGACAATAAAGTAGATGAGCTCAGCGTGAGGACCTCCTTCCAGAGAGACATCAAGGACTGTAACATACTCTGTTTCACAGAATCATGGCTTTCTCTGGATAAACTCTCCCCGTCGTTACAGCCAGCCGGGTTTACAAAACATCTTGCGGAGAGTAATAAAGTACTCTCCGGGAAGAAGAAAGGTGGAGGTGTATGTTGCATGATTAACTACTCATGGTGTGATTGTGGTAATGTACAGGAACTCAAGTCCTTTTGTTCACCCGACCTAGAATATCTCACAATATTCAGTTATCGTCACAGACGTGCATATTCCCCCTCAAGCCGATACCACGATGTCTCTCAAGGAACTGGGCCTTGTGCAAACTAGAAACTGCATATCATGAGGCAGCATTTGTTATAGCCGGTGATTTTAATAAAGCTAATCTGAGGAAAATGCTACCAAAGTTTTATCAACACTACTCACGCATCAAAAACTCTCGACCATTGTTACTCTCCCTTCCGGGATGGCTACAAGGCCCTCCCCCAACCCCCTTCTGCAAATCAGATCACGACTCCATTTTGCTCCTCCGTTCCTATAGGCAGAAACTCAAACAGGAAGTACCCGTGCTAAGGTCTATTCAACGCTAGTCTGACCAATTGGAATCATGTTCTGGGTTACCTCAGAGAATAATATTGACGTTCATCAGGAAGTGTATAGGGAATGTTGTTCCCTCTGTGACAATTAAAACCGATCCAAACCAAAAAATGGATAGACGGCAGCATTTGCGCAAAACTGAAAGTGCAAACCATCGCATTTAACCATGGCAAGAGGTGACTGGGAAGATGATTGACACAAACAGTCCAGTTATGCTCTACACAAGACTATCAAACAGGGAAAATGGCAGTACAGAGACAAAGTGGAGTTGCAATTCAACGGCTCAGACACGAGACATACTGTATCTGGTAAAACCAGCCACGTCGCAATTCGCATACCGCCCCAATAGATCCACAGATGATGCAATCTCCATTGCACTGCACACTGCCCTATCCCATCTGGACAAGAGAAATACCTATGTAAGAATGCTGTTCATTGACTACAGTTCAGCCTTCAACACCATAGTACCCTCTAAGCTCATCATTAAGCTTGTAGCCCTGGGTCTGAACCATGCCCTATGCAACTGGGTCCTGGATTTCCTGACAGGCCGCCCCCAGGTGGTGAACACAGGGGCCCCACGAGGGTGAATGCTCAGCCCCCTCCTGTGCTCTCTTTTTAAAGTAGTCTTGAGGTATTGCTCGCCTGAGGTAGAATACCTCATGATACGCTGACCACACTATCTACCAAGAGAGTTATCATCTATATTATTCGTAGCCGTCTATTTACCACCACAAACCGATGCTGGCATAAAGACTGCACTCAACAAGCTGTATAAGACAAACCAGAACATCCAGAAGCGGCGCTCCTAGTGGCCGGGGACTTTAATGCAGACAAACTTAAATCCGTTTGACCTAATTTCTACCAGCATGTCACATGTGCAACCAGAGGAAAAAACACTAGACCAACTTTACTCCACACACAGAGATGTATACAAAGCTCTCTCTTGCCCTCCATTTGGCAAATCTGACTAGAATTATATCCTCCTGATTCCTGCTTACATGCCAAAACTGAAGTAGGAGGTACCAGTGACTCACTCAATACGGACGTGGTTAAATGACGAGGATGCTACTCTACAGGACTGTTTTGCTAGCACAGACTGGAATATGTTCTGGGTGATCACACTCGCCATAACCGATGTGAGCAAGACCTTTAACAAAGCAAATTAAATGTGACCATACTTTACCACTCACTCTAGCATTTGCAAAGTCATCAACAGCTATTGTTTCAATTCAACACAGAATTCAACAAAATATAGACAATACAATTGGCCTACGGTTTCAGGCTCTGGTTGATTTTAAAATGTAATGATTTTTAGTGTAATGATATTTAGAACGTTAAACTTTATTTAAAGTGCATACCCCTAGAGTCGATTAACGCGCCCATGCGTGACACGTGACGTAATTTTGAATATGTATTAGCTCCATGTGTGTTTATGCTAGAGACATACCGTTTCTTGTAGTAGCTGCAGCTGTCCCCTCTTTCTACCTTTCTAAAGCTTATTCCCTTTCTATGCCTATTCCATGACATGGAACTTGTGAAAGCAGTGTTTTCTACACATGAGACAATCCGGACAAGAAAATTGTCACAAAACTGTCTGTACAACCCGAATCGTTTGAGCTACAAACTAATAAGTCACCACCACCCACATACTAAAATAATACAGTTTACTATAGAATACTACAGTACTTACTCTAGAATTCTGTAGGAAACTGTAGTGTACTGTAGAATACTATACTACGCACTGTAGTATCCCTCGATCATGTGTAGTACTGAGTATAGAATTTTGTAGTATACTGTAGAATACTATAGTAAATACTAGTTATTATCCACAAACAAAAACATAAATACTACAGAAATGTCTGCAAAAACACTACAGGCCGCAAAAAAATATAACTATAGTAAATACTACAGTATTTATTTAGCATATGCCCTGTCTATTCCCCTCCCCATATCCCAATTTGTGTGTCCCATAAGAGAGACACCTTAATGCCAAGTAAAGGCCATATATGTGACTCACCACCTGGATTCGGTCTTATGTAGCAACATTTGAATTTCAGTTTTTTACATTGAATAAAAGTAGAGACTCAGAGCTACACAATGGTACAGTATATCACAAACTGCAAGGAAACAATGGGAAAGTAATTCTGCTTCAAAAGTTCATCAACTTGTAAACTCACTTTTGAGAAACCGTCTTTCAATGTTTCGATACAACTATTGGAGAGCCCTTCTTTGTCTACAGCCATTCAGCATTGTTCACACCCTCTTAAGCGTTAGCCCCACCCATCTCTTTAAGGGTTGAGCCGACCATTCTGTACTGACTTGCCAGTTACTTCCAGACACATAATGAGAGAACACCCCACATTGACCATTTTACTCACCCTAGCAGAGCTGGTTATGTAGTTTCCATGTTATCCAGACCGTTGGGTAATATAACTGTGCTCCTGGCAACAATTGAATTACGCTTTGTTGCTGATGTTTACCGACACCGAACATATTCAACAGGTGTTGAGCATTCAACAATTCATCAGTTATTCTGCGCTCTGGCACACTAAGACGAGAGTATTTTGTTAAGATATTTAGCTAGATAGCTAGCTAGGTAAACAATGAATACCAATACATGACGTAACATCAGATAGCGAGCCAGCCAGCTAAAGTTATCTAGATAGCTAATAGTACACTTTAACTTGAAAATAAAATAAATTAGAGTGGAGTCTTTTGTTAATAAGGCATGTAGCTAGCTAGCTAAACAATGAACCATAATCACAACTCATGACGTTACTACCCTGCATGAATCTGCAGATAGCTAACCAACCAGGTTCTATGGCTATAACTAGTCAAGCAAATGTGTCTGAGATACAAAGAATAAGATCATACACATAATGTTAGCTAGTGACCCAGCCAGCTAACATTAGCTAGCTAACAGTACACTTGAAAGGAAACCACTTTCTGTCAAAATTAGAAGGGTGTAATGTCTGAAAATGTAGCTAACTACCAGTATACATCATGGTTGGACGCATCTCCTGTCTGATGCCATGCATGGATGCCTTTGACGATGTAATCCAGACTGGTATTTTCTCAATCTCCTTAGCTATCATTCTCGAATTCCACTGATTTAAAAAATCAGTCCTTCAGAAAGTGGAGAGCATACACATAACATTAGCTAGCGAGACAGCACACCTTAACTTGACATTAGGTTTATCAAATCAAATCAAATGTATTTATATAGCCCTACTTACATCAGCTGATATCTCAAAGTTCTGTACAGAAACGCAGCCTAAAACCCCAAACAGCAAGCAACGCAGGTGTACAAGCACGGTAGCTAGGAAAAACTCCCTAGAAATGCCAAAACCTAGGAAGAAACCTAGAGGAACCAGGCTATGAGGGGTGGCCAGTCCTCTTCTGACTGTGCCGGATGGAGATTATAACAGAACATGGCCAAGATGTTCAAATGTTCATAAATGATCAGCATGGTCAAATAATAATAATCACAGTAGTTGTCGTGGGTGCAGCAAGTCAGCACCTCAGGAGTAAATGTCAGTTGGCTTTTCATAGCCGATCATTAAGAGTATCTCTACCACTCCTGCTGTCTCTAGTGAGTTGAAAACAGCAGGTCTGGGACAGGTAGCATGTCCGGTGAACAGGTCAGGGTTCCATAGCCGCAGGCAGAACAGTTGAAACTGGAGCAGCAGCACGGCCAGGTGGACTGAGAACAGCAAGGGGTCATCATGCCAAGTAGTCCTGAGGCATGGTCCTAGGTCTCAGATCCTCTGAGAGAGAGAAAGAAAGAGAGAAAGAGAGAGAGCATACTTAAATTCACACAGGACACCTGTTTATGCAGTTATCCTACGCAATAGATGAATCTCAAATATCTAATATTTTTTATTCGTTTCTACGATTCCATATGTGTTATTTCATAGTTTGACGTCTTCACTATTATACTACAATGTAGAAAATAGCAAAAATAAAGAAAAACCCTTGAACGAGTAGGTGTGTTCACTTTTGACTGGTACTGTTTGGACTTACAGGGGCTTTATTTTATTTAGTCCTATTCTATGGTTACTGTAACTATGCATTTATTCTTCTGTAATATAATACATTGTGAATGTTTAAGATGGCATGCATTGGTCAATGCTGATGAATGGAGATCTTAATAATCTGCCCAGACTCTCGAACGGCATTGATCACTCTTGCACCCAAGTACTTTAATATAATCTGCTTTATAAAGAAAAAATATACATCTGACATTGTATTCCTATTTGAACTTAGCTGTGCTTATAAATGTTTAAAAGTGCAGTGATAGACATTTGGGTGAAACTAAACCAAAAAGCTGACATTGTTTTTCTATTGAAATTTGGTTGTGCTTTTAGATGGTTGAAAGCATAGTGATAACACATTGGAAACTTTAGGCTGTCTTTTTTGAGTGTGTTAGGTTGTATATTAACCAAACATTACCCAATTATTCTCGTTGAAACGACCTGGTATTCCCAGTGGACACCTTTTCCCAACCCATATTGTTCATTGCTGAGTCAAATTATGTAAAGTAAAGAAGGGAGTTAGGTTTTTGAGCTATGTGTAAGCTAAATCATATAATGTAGGCTTGCTTAAAATTTGATTCTTGTATTATTTATATTTAATCCGTTTTGGGAAATCAGTAGGTACTAGAGGTCCTCCTCTCCCTTCTTCCTTTCAGAATGTTACATCTACAGTCAACTGTGTCCCTTTGAAAGCAGCCTGTCAGTTTCTAATGGACACAGTGGACGACTGTGAGTCCCTGATGACTACATCACCAAACAAACAAACGATGTCCATGGCCAGCAATCTATCTCTATATGTGGCCACACATCTCTCTTATCAGTCTTAATCTCTCTACCTCTATCTTACAATCACGTACGCAGCCGCGCACAAACACACACATTCCACTCTTATTTGCAATGCAGTAGCACTGTCTAACATGAGGAAAAATAAAGAACTTCAGGTCTGTCAAATCTGCTATTCTCACTTAGCCTACTCATGATTTTAGAGAGGGTAGGAAAGAGGAGTGATCAACATGATGAATACCAACTATTCATTCCATATGTAAACCTCTGTATCCCTGTCCCTGCAGCTCTCAGCTTCCACACATCGACTCAGGATCTCATTATAGACACATTGTTTGGATCAGCTCAAAACCACATTTGTAGAATGATTGATGATTTCATCCACATGCACTGACAAAAACCTGTCACAATTTCCCACATCTCACTATACTGGTTGAGTTGTAACATTTCACTGCTCCACCCATGACATAATCTATAACATTATTGAGCTTTGATTGTTTCATAGGATGGAAGACCTCTTGGAATTTGAGGTTTTGTGTGATGACTATAGATCATCTGAGCTCTGATGCTTGACTTATCACTTGCCCCAGGTGTCAGCATGTGTGCATGTGTGTGTGCGCTTACTGTTTTTATAAGTGTTTATAATCTCAGTCAGTATGCACTGCGGGGTACCTGACTTGATTGGGGCTCACTAACAAGCAGGCAGGTGTGTTTGCTCTCCTATCCATGGGCTATGTTAAGAGGGAGAGAGTGGCCCCCGTGGAGAATGTGTCAGCCCCGCAGAGTTGTTGACTGTTGTTCATGTTCAACTTTTCCTGGCTACCATTGATTCATTTTGTGTGTGCTCATCAAAGTAAACATTTTAATATTAGTGTGTTTTCAGGGACTTGGCACCAAAGGTCTTCATTTGTTCAACTAAATACAATAACAGAGTGATATTAGTATGAAATAGTGATAGCTTTTACGTTTCTTTAGCTTTTATCTCAATTAAGAGGTTCTATTCCTCAACACTACAGGTATATCTCTACAGACTATCCTACTTGATTCACTGTCAAGGTTGGCTATCATAACTCACAGCTGGCAACTGTCTGGAACTTGGCACTTGGAGGCAACTGTCTGGAACTTGGCACTTGGAGGCCCTCCTTTACAAGGGAATAAGATTCACATCTCAGGTTTTATAGGTTAACTTGGTGTCTGAACATTTTAATCATAACCTGTGGCATTTACTCAGAGAGCCGCCTCTCATAGGGAGTAATTAAACATTTTCCGTTTCATCAACACTTGTTTTCTGTCCTCTTCTGACACCGAGGGCCACGCAAAGCTTTTTCCCGGGAGCGCCCCACAACTTCAGACAGAACACCTGGATATATGATGAGGGAAATCCTCTTGTCTCCTTGACTCATCGATTGCAAGCTGTTGAGCTTTCCTCACACTCCCCAAATTGACAATAAATCTTATATCTTCATGAGTTTTCCCAGAGAATGGAGATCAGACAGAAAGACAAGGGGCTGTGTGGGGTACACCGGAGGGGGACTATAACATTCCTGAAAATAGGTTATATATTTAAGGCCTGTAAAGTTTGTAATTGCCTACTGATGCTGCATTTAACAGCGCCCCAGCAAGTCGTTAGGTATTCTTTTTGATGGATCGACATGTTTACAGAATATGGGGGACTCACTGAGCATGCGCCTATTTATAATTTATATCCGTTATATGGGATGAAGTTTAATCTGGGTGCTTTTATTATTACTGTATTTTCCAGCAATATTCCGCAGTTAACGGATGAGAATGTTGTGAAGCGGTACCAATCTTTGCACTGTAACAATAGGCTCTGTCATTTCATCTCCTTGCACTGTTGCTGAGGCCTCTACCACTGCCTGGCAGGTTATTGGGAAGAGATAGCCTGTCATTTCCATTTTAAACTTTACAGCTCTTTTGAATACAAATTTAAGGGAATAAGGATTTCCACGTACATGTTCACATACATGTACACACACATACACACACACACACACACACACACACACACACACACACACTCACTTCATCTCTAGCTCTATGTAGTGTATTTTGAATCAGTTTTTCAGTGTGCGTTGATACTTTATTTCACAGCAAATGAGGCAATGTTAGAAATACTCATAAATGCAGTGACACACAGACAGTCTGTATCTAGTTCTGGCTATGGATCTCATCAATAGACCCAATCAATATCATCATTCTAATTATCATCTTAATATGATATTAGGTTACAATAAGTGTCTGCGAGAACTGATAAAATGCCATTGCCACGTTTCTTCAGGCCATCTGCAGACCTGCTGCACTGTCTGTCATTTCATATTGACACCACTTGCCTTTGTTCAATCTGCTAACCCCAGAGACCCATGATCTCCTGCCATAATGCCAGCCTGTCCTTCTAACTAAGCAGCAGCAGGCTGGCTATAAACCAACTCATATAGTGGCCATATGACCGTAGTGGAGCAGAGGGCAGCTCTGGGTCCTCTCAGTGTGACTGACTGGCTGTTTTATTTCCCGGCCAGGCCAGCCTGTTGACCAGGAGCTGAAATAACGGCCGGCTGCGGTCCTGGTGGGGGTTTCCTGTTTAGAGAGAGCACTGAAGCGTGGAGTTACTCCAGATCGCAGACAAAGGACATGTCAGTCATAACGGTGCGCTTATTAAAGAGATAATCGTTTAATCCGTGGAAGTCTTTGGCATAATTACTTTGTTGGATTGCGGCTAGGTGGTTTCTAACCAGTATGGTTTACATAGATATATTTGTTATTTCCCAGTGCTTGGCTTTAAGCTGAACGCACACACTAGTCACAAAACGTTGAAGGTAGAAAGATCCATGAGGCTCCCTGTGCTGTGCTGTGTTGTAAGTTGACAACCCATTCCATTCCACTGAAGGTCACACAAAGCTATCCATGTTTGGGAGTCTCTGAGCAACTGGCCTGGTTAACATGGTTCAAAGGGGGAAGAGAAAATAGAGCTTGGAGATAAAGTAGAAAATTACAATCATGTTGCAGCCGAATACATATTTCAGAGTACTGCGATTTCTTGAAGCAACAAGTGGTGTCCCTTGGGGGTCCAGACATGAGCTGGAATACACAGTGCTGACTGTACTTGAACTGAAGGCTAAATTTAGTGTATAGTACTACATTGAACACTGTAGTGCCTAGAGTTGCATGTCATCCAAAACATACTGTGTATGTTAATATTTGCCTTCCTTCATGTGTTTTGTTCTTACTTGCGGGCGTCCTAGTGTTCTAAAAGTAATATACAGGACCGATTTCACTGAGAGAACAGGACATGATAGTTTATGAAACAGTCAGTCAAAATTAAAAAAAAGGAGGCATCATGCAGGTTTCAGTCAGTGGAAAATCAATTTGTTGTTGTTTTGATGTGTTTTTAAGCTTATCTAACCAAGCCTGAATTCCAATTTGTTTCATGTTCACAGCAGTGCTTTAGAAGAGTGGTTCCAGGTTTCAAAAGTTTTTTTTGTTTTCCTTTTCATGTTGCAACAGTAATCCTTCAAAAATACTCCTATATGATTTCCTCATTAGTATGTAAATTAGTATTTATTTGTATTGACATTTCAGCACAGCAGCTCACAGGTTGTGTGCGTGTGTGTGTGTGTGTGTGTGTTTAGCAATGTTCATCCCTTTGTTGGTTATAGTGACAGGCGAATAAAAAAATATCCTGTATGGCTCATGGGTCGATTGACAACTTTTTGATTCCAACAAACAGGGGAATGATGTTCCCAAAGTAGCCCCCTCTTCCTTTTAGCAAAGCATCCTTCATGAAGAAAGAACCCATCTCGAAAGGCATTGATCCGTGGAGATGGTCCCTTTTGAAGTAAAATGGAAATATCTCATTCAACAGCGATGAGTCACAAGACATTCATCGGGTGTCTGTCTCTGTGTATTTGAAGTGTACATGTGGGAGAGGAAAGAGAACAACAGTGATTAACCTTCTTTCATCTGTCATCTTGGAATGCCTTGCCAAAAGCTCTCACTCTGCATCACGCACTCCACATCAAGGTTTTGGTGAATCAGTCTATCTCGGCCTAATTAAAACAAACCGTATTACAGAGGAAAAACACTGTAATCCCACCAAAAGACATCTCTTCTGTTTACAGCTAAGGAGCTGTGCAACACACAGATTACACACACTGTCACAGTTTGTTTTATTTTGAGTGTTTCCTTAGGTTACAGCTGGAGGGAACCCTTACCTTGTTTCTAGTTTCCAGGTTACCCTGATTGTTTCTTATTGGTTTCACCTGTGTTTGATAGCCCTCTTCACCTGGTTGCCTGGCTACTTAGGTTCCTCTGTTGGCCTGGATCCTTGCTTAGGTCTTATATTTTGTTTAGTGCACTCTTATGCTGTTGCGCTGTTTTTGTAAAAAATCTGGATTTACCCTTACCTCTGCTTGCTATGTTTCTCTACGACTGGGTTCGAATTCGTGCAAGCATCATTGTAACAGGAGACCTAAGCCAACGATGGACCCAGCAGAGATTTCTCATTCGTCCGGGGGACATGGCGAACTCCACCATGGAATTGTGATTGGCCAATATGAGGTGCGGCTGCAGACATTGGCGGATGATTTAATAACTTTTGTGTCCGCTCTGCATTCAGGACAGACGGGAGCAATGGCTGCTATACCTGTGGCTGTTCCTAATTCTCCACTCCCTACCAGCTCAGCGTCTTCCTCCCTTCGGTAGCCTCATCTCCCGGTACAGGAGCACTATGAGGGGCATCCTGAGAGGTGTCGTGAGTTCAAGCTCCAGTGCTCTCTGGTCTTCGAGCTGCAGGCATCAACGTTTCCCACCAAGCGGTCCAGAATACGTCATCTCCTTGCTCTCAGGACGGGCTCTGGCCTGGGCCACGGCAATATGGGAGCAGCAATCAGACATTTGTTTTAATTGGCAAAGGTTCACCCAGGTGATGAGGGTTTTTGATCACCCCACAAGTGACAGGAATGCTGCCCAAAGACTCATTGCACTTCAGCAGGGCAGCCAGAGAATTGCAGATTACGCCACTGACTTTCGGATGCTCGCCTC
Organism: Oncorhynchus clarkii lewisi; assembly: GCF_045791955.1. Lineage (NCBI taxonomy): Eukaryota > Metazoa > Chordata > Actinopteri > Salmoniformes > Salmonidae > Oncorhynchus > Oncorhynchus clarkii. The sequence goes on along the minus strand of NC_092175.1, from coordinate 17,633,451 downwards.
TGAGAGCGGTTTGGAATGCAGAGGCACTTCACTCAGCCTTTCTGAACGGACTCAGCGACGTTCTCAAGGCTCACTGGCTTCCCGGGACAACCCTGACACACTGGATGAGCTCATCATTCTGGCCGTCCAGATTGACAACCGGCTTCAGGAATGTCGGCGTGAGAGGACGGAGGGGTCCCGAGTGGTCCCCAGTGTTTCGGGTCCCGCTGAGGGAGTCGATTCTTCGGTTGTTCCACTGCCTTATGTTGCATCTGCTTGTTCTGTACCCCATCAGAGTTCTCAATTCGGCTCTGGTTCCCCTTCATATCCTTCAGAGGAGCCAACACAATTGGGACGCACCATACTTTGGTTCTTGGACATCCATGGCTTTCTATCCATAATCCTCAAATTGACTGGCCCTCGGGAAGGGTTCTGGGATGGAATCCTTCATGCCAGCTCACCTGCCAGCAACTCTCTCCTCATCTTTCTGGTCTTGCTCGTCTGGAGTCTTCCAATGCTCCTGTTCCCCTGGCAGGGGATGACAAGCCGGATCTTTCCCACGTACCTTGGGATTACTGGGATCTGGGTCAGGTCTTCAGCAAACAAACGGGCCAGCGAACTGCCTCCTCACAGGTCCTACAATTGTGCCATCGGCCTCCTGCCAGGCACTACTCCTCTGAAAGGAGGGCTGTATTCTCTCTCAGGTCCAGAGACTGCAGCCATGAACAGTTGTACTAGTTATACTGATTTTATTTGGCCGTCCACGTCACTTGCAAGAGCGGGTTTTTCTTTGTATGGAAGAGGGATGGGGGATTACTTCCCTGTATCAATTACTGGGTTTGAATAACATTGCCATCAAGAACCATTACCCTCTGCCTCTTATGTCATCAGCTTTTGAGAATCCGGGGAGCTATGTTTTTTTCAAAATTGGAGTTATGGAACTTGTACAATCTGATGCACATCAGACAGGGAGACGAGTGGAAGACAGCGTTCAACAATCCAAATGGACATTATTAGTACCGTATCATGCCGTTTGGACTTACAAGAAAGAGTACTGGAGCACTAAGTCTGGGACCAAAAGTCAAAAAGTCTTCTGAACAGCTTCTAAGACAGCGAAACAGTTAACCAAATAGCTACTTGGACTGCATTGGGCTCCCAAGTGGCACAGCGGTCTAAGGCACTGCATCTTAGTGCAACCACAGTCCCTTGTTCGAATCCAGGCTGTATCACATCTGGCTGTGATTGGGAGTCCCATAGGGTGGCGAACAATTGGCCCAGCATCGTCTGGGTTTGGCCTGGGTAGGCCGTCATTGTAAATAAGAATTTGTTCTTAACTGACTTGCCTAGTTAAATTGAAATGTTGCACTCTATGCACACAATACATTAACCACACACTCACACATACTTAGACTGACACTGTGTGCTCAATGTTATGCAACTGGTGTGGCTGAAATAGCCAAATCCACTAATTTGAAGGGGTGTCCACATACTTTTGTGTATATATAGTGTATGTGGAACATCTCTCCTCTGGCCATGGTCTCTGATGGTTACCAGTTTTTCTGTCACTGTCTCTTTCTTCATGATGAGTAGATGTAAGAATCAATTGGATATCCCCACACACTCTTACAGGTCCACAGCTGATTGATCAACCACAAGGATGACGTTTTACATCCTCATCCCACCTCATAGTCGATTGGCTGAGACACTAGAAAATCAGTAACAAATTCTCAATTCCCACCAGAACAGGGTGGGCCCCTGCCTCTTTCCCTCTCTCTGAGGTTAATATGTTCACTTCACCGTTACACGTGCAGAGAATGAACCACTGTTGATTAGCACTAGTTCAGAGACAAAGAAGTGGTTTGTTGCGACTGAAGGCAGCCTCATACTTATTTATTATTGGTATAATGTGTTCCATAGCTCTGTAGCATCACGTGTGTCCCTTGTCGACAGGGTTTATCTTTCATTTCCAAGGATCCCGCCACTGGGCCTTTGCCGCTCGCAGAAATGTGAAGGAGATGAGAAGCAAGAGGCGGCATCTCTCTAGCTTGGGACTCCAATGAATATCATAGTGCAGAAGAAGTAGAGCTGATAACAGCAATATTGCTGGAGCATATAATTATAGCTGAATGTTACTGGCCCAGGAGAATAAAACCCCACCACTCACCATCATCACCCTAAGGTGAAAAGGGTCTGTGTATGCATTTATATTTCTTAAATTTTGTCTTTGTCCCTATCAGGCCGACACTGCTATTCTGTAACACTACTCCTCTCCTGCTGCTTACATTAATGGCCGTTAAGTGCCACTGCTCCTAACAAAGACTCCAGCAAAACTGAGGCAATTCCACGGGCTAGATTACAGTATGAGTAAGTGAACAAACGCAGTGGGAAAACAACCACTAATCAGCTGGAAGTTTTACTGGCAGTTCTCAAAGGAATTGCAGAATACAACTAATCTAGATTAAATTTGTGAAGAGCTACAGTGAAATGCAATCAAACGATAACAGAGAGGTTTTGTCCATGACTTCCCTATCAGAGGCTGATCTTAGTAGGCCTCAGAGGGTCACATTTAAAGCAGTAAGCATGATGTGTATTGACATGTAAACAATACAAGAACAGGAAATCGAGTAATTGTTCACTCCAGGACAACAGAACTCCAACTGATTATACAATCCCATCCCCTGGTTTTTTGGAACACAACAAAACAGTGACAGAAAGTGATAGGGATCCCTATCTACAGTATAAGTGTTCAGATACATTTGTTAAAACAAGTGCCTCTCTGTGAGGGACAATTGGTAAAACGTTCTCTTTTTTAATGGAGCCACTTCTAATCTTAGTGCTGACTCAAGCCTGTGCTGTTTCTCTTCCCCTCTTCAACTACCAAGCTCTGCATCAACAATACCAAGACGGCTAGATGTGATTGATATCAGTGATATCATAATGGTATTGGTCATAATAACCATCATCATCGTAGATATTAATTTGTGTTCATATCCAGATGACTCATCTCAATCTGGTAACTACTAATAACATGCACCAGGTCACATCCATCCATCTCAGCCTCTGTCTGGTGTATTAACCTAGTCCAGGCCGAGGTGAACCCTCCCTCACCACTGAAAGCTGGTGTGTCCCTGACTCATCAGCCTATATTAACCTGGGAGTGTGTGTGTGTGTGTGTGTGTGTGTGTGAGACATTACAGTATTGGGCCTCACTGTTAACGAAGGCCAATGTAGTATTAACCTACAGTATCACTGACCTATGGTACAGGACCCTATGGGGAGCAGGCTCTACTGCACTGCACTGTAAGCAGTGTTGAGGGAGAAAAGAAACAGGGCGCAAAAAGATGTAAATTAAATTGGAAAGAAAATCATTTTTGCTGTTAAATTCTTTGAATGAGTAGTTAAGTAGCCTACAGTGTGTGCTTACACGTGCTGCTATTTTTGTCTTCACTTGCTCTCCTTTATTTATCCCATCTCAAGCCCTACACATTGAGACAAGCAAATAACCCAAATAGACTGATTCACCTGGGGCCCAGACAGAAGAAGATAAAAATGGAGAATAATGCTTCATTGATGTGTAATATGGCAAAATGAGTTGGACAGGATCCAGAAGAACTGGGATGATATAAAGGCAAGAGGCAGGAGGGTGAGTGACCTTTCAAGTATCTCATAATGAGTCATACATGTATGAAGCCCCTGTGGACTCCAGCTCTTGGCCTCAAAGGTCTGCTGAATATACATTGTATTCGGAAAGTATTCCGACCCCTTGACTTTTTCCACATATTGTTACGTTATAGCCTTATTCTAAAATTGATTCAATTGTTATTTTTCCTCATCAATCTACACACAATACCCCATAATGGCAGAGCAAAACCATGTTTTTATACATTTTTGCCAGTTTATTAAAAATATATATATATATATAATTTGCATAAATATTCAGACCATTTACTCAGTACTTTGTTGAAGCACCTTTGGCACCTTTGGAGGCCACTGTGTACTTGGGGACCTTCAATGCTGCAGAAATATTTTGGTACCCGATCTGTGCCTCGACACAATCCTGTCTCGGGGCACTATAGACAACTCCTTGGACCTTATGGCTTGGTTTTTTCTCTGAAATGCACTGTCAACTATGGGACATTATATAGACAGGTGTGTCCCTTTCCAAATGATGTCTAATCAATTGAATTTACCACAGGTGGACTCCAATCAAGTTGTAGAAACATCTCCAGGATGATTAACGGAAACAGGATGCACCTGAGCTCAATATCTAGTCTCATAGCAAAGAGTCTGAATACTTACCTAAATAAGGTATGTTTATCTTTCATAAATTTGCAAAAAATTCAAAAAAACTGTTTTCGATTGTCATTATTGTGTGTTGTGTGTAGATTGATGAGGAAAAATCTATTTTATAATAAGACGGTAAAGTAAAAAAAAAAAGTGGAAAGTCAAGGGTTCTGAATACTTTCCGAAGGCACTGTGTGTGTGTATATACAGTTGAAATTGGGAGTTTACATACACCTTAGCCAAATACATTTACACTCAGTTTTTCACAATTCCTGACATTTAATCCTAGTAATGTTTCCCTGTCTTAGGTCAGTTAGGATCACCACTTTATTTTAAGAATGTGAAATGTCAGAATTATAGTAGAGAGAATGATTTATTTCAGATTTGATTTCTTTCATCGCATCCCCAGTGGGTCAGAAGTTGACATACACTCAATAAGTATTTGGTAGCATTGCCTTTAAATTGTTTAACTTGGGTCAAACTTTTCGGTTAGCCTTCCACAATCTTCCCACAAAACGTTGGGTGAATTTTGGCCCATTCCTCCTGACAGAGCTGGTGTAACTGAGTCAGGTTTGTAGGCCTCCTTGCTCACACACCCTTTTTCAGTTCTGCCCAAAGATTTTCTATAGGATTGAGGTCAGGGCTTTGTGATGGCCACTCCAATACCTTGACTTTGTTGTCCTTAAGCCATTTTGACACAACTTTGGAAGTAAGCTTGGGGTCATTGTCCATTTGGAAAACCCATTTTACCAAGCTTTAACTTCCTGACTGATGTCTTGAGATGTTGCTTCAGTATATCCACATAATTGTCCTTCCTCATGAAGCCATCTATTTTGTGAAGTGCACCAGTCCCGCCTGCAGCAAAGCACCCCCACAACATGATGCTGCCACCTCCGTGCCTCACGGTTGGGATGGTGTTCTTCAGCTTGCAAGCCTCCCCCTTTTTCCTCCAAACATAACAATGTTCATTTTGGCCAAACAGTTCTATTTTTGATTCAACAGACCAGAGGAAATTTCTCCAAAAAGTACAATATTTGTCTCCATGTGCAGTTGCAAACCGTTGTCTGGATTTTTTATGTCCGAACCAACTTGCCAAAACTATAGTTTGTTAACAAGAAATTTGTGGAGTGGATAAAAAACATGATTTAATGACTCCAACTTAAGTGTATGTAAACTTCCGAATTCAACTGTGTATATATACACTGCTCAAAAAAATTAAGGGAACACTTAAACAACACAATGTAACTCCAAGTAAATCGCACTTCTGTGAAATCAAACTGTCCACTTAGGAAGCAACACTGATTGACAATACATTTCACATGCTGTTGTGCAAATGGAATAGACAACAGGTGGAAATTATAGGCAATTAGCAAGACACCCCCAATAAAGGAGTGGTTCTGCAGGTGGTGACCACAGACCACTTCTCAGTTCCTATGCTTCCTGGCTGATGTTTTGGTCACTTTTGAATGCTGGCGGTGCTTTCACTCTAGTGGTAGCATGAGACGGAGTCTACAACCCACACAAGTGGCTCAGGTAGTGCAGCTCATCCAGGATGGCACATCAATGCGAGCTGTGGCAAGAAGGTTTGCTGCGTCTGTCAGCGTAGTGTCCAGAGCATGGAGGCGCTACCAGGAGACAGGCCAGTACATCAAGAGACGTGGAGGAGGCCGTAGGAAGGGAACAACCCAGCAGCAGGATCGCTACCTCCGCCTTTGTGCAAGGAGGAGCAGGAGGAGCACTGCCAGAGCCCTGCAAAATGACCTCCAGCAGGCCACAAATGTGCATGTGTCTGCTCAAACGGTCAGAAACAGACTCCATGAGGGTGGTATGAGGGCCTGACGTCCACAGGTGTGGGTTGTGCTTACAGCCCAACACCGTGCAGGACGTTTGGCATTTGCCAGAGAACACCAAGATTGGCAAATTCGCCACTGGTGCCCTGTGCTCTTCACAGATGAAAGCAGGTTCACACTGAGCACATGTGATAGACGTGACAGAGTCTGGAGACGCCGTGGAGAACGTTCTGCTGACTGCAACATCCTCCAGCATGACCGGTTTTGCGGAGGGTCAGTCATGGTGTGGGGTGGCATTTCTTTGGGGGGCCGCACAGCCCTCCATGTGCTCGCCAGAGGTAGCCTCTGCCATTAGGTACCGAGATGAGATCCTCAGACCCCTTGTGAGACCATATGCTGGTGCGGTTGGCCCTGGGTTCCTCCTAATGCAAGACAATGCTAGACCTCATGTGGCTGGAGTGTGTTAGCAGTTCCTGCAAGAGGAAGGCATTGATGCTATGGACTGGCCCGCCCGTTTCCCAGACCTGAATCCAATTGAGCACATCTGGGACATCCTGTCTCGCTCCATCCACCCATGCCACGTTGCACCACAGACTGTCCAGGAGTTGGAGGATGCTTTAGTCCAGGTCTGGGAGGAGATCCCTCAGGAGACCATCCGCCACCTCATCAGGAGCATGCCCAGGCATTGTAGGGAGGTCATACAGGCACGTGGAGGCCACACACAATACTGAGCCTTGACTTGTTTTAAGGACATTACATCAAAGTTGGATCAGCCTGTAGTGTGGTTTTCCACTTTAATTTTGAGTGTGACTCCAAATCCAGACCTCCATGGGTTCATAAATTTGATTTCCATTGATAATTTTTGTTTGATTTTGTTGTCAGCACATTCAACTATGTAAAGAAAAAAGTATTTAATAAGAATATTTCATTCATTCAGATCTAGGATGTGTTATTTTAGTGTTACCTTTATTTTTTTGAGCAGTGTATATATATATATATATATAGATATATATATATATTTTATAGATCTATGGAGATAGATTAGATCTAGATAGACAAATTATATGAGTCACATGCAAATTATTAGCAGATGTTATTGCGGGTGTAGCGAAATGCTTGTGCTTCTAGCTCCTACAGTGCAGTAATATCTAACAAATTACACAACATATAACCAATACACACAAACCTAAGTAGGAATTAATTCTTTATTTATTTTAACTTTATTTAAATAGACAAGTCATTTAAGAACAAACTCTTAATTTCAACGATGGCCTAGGAACAGTGGGTTAACTGCCTTATTCAGGGGCAGAATTATGTAATCTAGTTTCAGAGCTGGTCATGGGTGCACCTCAGCCACGCTCAAGGTCCTAAACGACATCATAACCGCCATTGATAAGAGACATTACTGTGCAGCCGTATTCATCGACCTGGCCAAGGCTTTCGACTCTGTCAATCACCACATTCTTATTGACAAACTCGACAGCCTTGGTTTCTCAAATGATTGCCTCACCTGGTTTACAAACTACTTCTCTGATAGAGTTCAGTGTGTCAAATCGGAGGGCCTATTGTCCGGACCTCTGGCTGTCTCTATGGGGGTGCCACAGGGTTCCATCCTTGGGCCGACTCTCTTCTCTGGATACACCAATGATGTTGCTCTTGCTGCTGGTGATTCTCTGATCCACCTCTACGCAGACGACACCATTCTGTATATTTCTGGCCCCTCTTGGGACACTGTGTTAATTAACCTCCAGACGAGCATCAATGCCATACAACTCTCCTTCCGTGGCCTCCAACTGCTCTTAAACGCAGGGAAAACTAAATGCATGCTATTCAACCGATCACTGCCCGCACGTGCTCGCCCGTCCAGCATCACTACTCTGGACGGCTCTGACTTATGTGGACAACTACAAATACCTAGGTGTCTGGTTAGACTGTAAAATCTCCTTCCAGACTCACATTAAGCATCTCCAATCCAAAATTAAATCTAGAATTGGCTTCCTATATCGCAACACGCATCCTTCACTCATGCTGCCAAACATACCCTCGTAAAACTGACCATCCTACCGATCCTCCATTTCGGTGATGTCATCTATAAAATAGCCTCCAACACTCTACTCAACAAACTGGATGCAGTCTATCACAGTGCCATCCGTTTTGTCACCAAAGCCATAATACACTACCCACCATTGCAACCTGTACACTCTCGTTGGTTGGCCCTCGCTTCATACTCGTCGCCAAAGCCACTGGCTCCAGGTCATCTACAAGACCCTGCTAGGTAAAGTCCCCCCTTATCTCAGCTCACTGGTCACCATAGCAGCACCCACTCGTAGCACGCGCTGCAGCAGGTATATCTCACTAGTCCCCCCCAAAGCCAATTCCTCCTTTGGTCGTCTTTCCTTCCAGTTCTCTGCTGCCAATGACTGGAACGAACTGCAAAAATCTCTGAAGCTGGAGACTCATATCTCCCTCATTAACTTTAAGCACCAGCTGTCAGAGCAGCTCACAGATCACTGCACCTGTACATAGACCATCTTATCTACCTACCTCATCCCCATACCGTATTTATTTATCTTGCTCCTTTGCAATCTAGTATCTCTACTTGCACATCCATCTTCTGCACATCTACCATTCCAGTGTTTAATTGCTATATTGTAATTACTTTGCCACCTGCTCCTTGGCACCCCAGTATCTCTACTTGCACATTAATCTTCAGCACATCAACCATTCCAGTGTTTAATTGCTATATTGTAATTACTTCACCACCATGGCCTATTTATTGCCTTAACTCCCTTATCTTACCTCATTTGCACTCACTGTATATAGACTTTTTGTTTTCTTTTGTTCTACTGTATTATTGACTATGTTTGTTTATTCCATGTGTAACTCTGTGTTGTTGCATGTGTCAAACTGCTATGCTTTATTTTGGCCAGGTCGCAGTTGCAAATGAGAACTTGTTCTCAACTAGCCTACCTGGTTAAATAAAGGTGAAAAAAACCAACAGATTTTTACCTTGTCAATCAATCAAATCAAATTTATATAGCCCTTCTTACATCAGCTGATATCTCAAAGTACTGTACAGAAACCCTGCCTAAAACCCCAAACAGCAAGTATTGCAGGTGTAGAAGCACGGTGGCTAGGAAAAACTCCCTAGAAAGGCCCAAACCTAGGAAGAAACCTAGAGAGGAACCAGGTTATGAGGGGTGGCCAGTCCTGTTCTGGCTGTGCTGGGTGGAGATTATAACAGAACCTTGCCAAGATGTTCAAATGTTCATAAATGACCAGCATGGTCATATAATAATAATCACAGTAGTTGTCGAGGGTGCAGCAAGTCAGCACCTCAGCAGTAAATGTCAGTTGGTTTTTCATAGCCGATCATTGAGAGTATCTCTACCGCTCCTGCTGTCTCTAGAAAGTTGGAAACAGCAGGTCTGGGACAGGTAGCACGTCCGGTGAACAGGTCAGGGTTCATAGCCACAGGCAGAACAGTTGAAACTGGAGCAGCAGCATAACCACACTAAAAAGATTACTAACACTGGCAACAACAAAGAAATTGACACATTCAGAGACACATCCATCCACACAATGAGCAAGGGTTTTCTACCCTGGTGGCTTTTAGCTGATTGGCTAGACCTTGATTTGTTGATTGAATTTATTTGACAATTTGTAAAATCCATACATAAGGGAGCTCCAGCTGGTGGCACCTCCACATACAACCAAGATACAGATATATACAGTGCCTTGCGAAAGTATTCGGCCCCCTTGAACTTTGCGACCTTTTGCCACATTTCAGGCTTCAAATAACGCCCAATTTTTCAGTTTTTGATTTGTTAAAAAAGTTTGAAATATCCAATAAATGTCGTTCCACTTCATGATTGTGTCCCACTTGTTGTTGATTCTTCACAAAAAAATACAGTTTTATATCTTTATGTTTGAAGCCTGAAATGTGGCAAAAGGTCGCAAAGTTCAAGGGGGCCGAATACTTTCGCAAGGCACTGTATATATATACCTGACCCCCCTCCAAACACAGCGTCTGCACAGATGTGGCTCAAACTTGAAGCTCTTAAAATGCAACGACCTTGCACCACGCCTTGCCTCGTCTTTCTGGGAATCACTCTGCTAATTCCTCAAAACGGCAACCACCTTCCCTTCTTTTTCTAATTTCTTAAAAGTGCTTGCTAACCCCTCTCACCCCACCCCACCCCAGGCCCCTCTACAGAGGACCATCTTAATTAAGGTTCCCACATCAATTTGGCCCCGGTAAATCAAACAATAGCATCCCCACCACACAACTCATGACCTAACCCTTACAGGGTCTCTGCAGAGCACCAGATTGGAAAGCCAGTATCATAAAGGACAGATAAGTAGCTAGAGTAGTGCATTGATGTGGCATGATTCTCTCCTTCAAACTATATTTGACAGTTATAATCAAAAGGGGGAAGTTTTTAAATTGAGTAATTCTGCAGAATACGCCTGTTGGATGTGAGCAACACTCATTTCATTATGTAATCTTAGCGAGTTAGGGCTTGTTGGAAAGTTTCAGGTCTTCATAATGTGCTTTTCTTGTACTGGTGGGTTGGTGGTCCACCAGGAGATTGGATTGCGTTCATTTATTTTTTTGTGCCTTCCAGAGAGAAAAGATTGGCAGTTCACAAGGACACAATGAGCCAAGCAGCACAAGGTTGATGGACATTATTATGCCACAACTACAGAGAAAAACCTGAGATTACTAAAATTGCTCACTGCAGAACAAATTATTTGTAATATACATTTTGGTGAAATGTTTTTTTGTGGTTATATAGGTCCTGGATGGTAGGAAGCTTGGTCCCAGTGATGTACTGGGCCATTCGCACTACCCTCTGTAGTGCCTTACCGTCAGATGCTGAGCAGTTGCCATACCAGGCGGTGATGCAACCGGTCAGGATGCTCTCGATGGTGCAGCTGTAGAACTTTTTGAGGATCTGGGGGCGCTTGCCAAATCTTTTCAGTCTCCTGAGTGTAGTCAGATCGAGGTCAGTGATGCCTTCAGTTGGCTTTACAAAACGATATTGAATCATTATAATTTTATACAAGCAATGACAATGGGGTGCAGAAGAGTTCATACAGAATGTGTCCAGATTCCTGTCAGTCTGAACAACTGATTGACAAATAGATATTAATCAACTGATTGCCTTCTTGTTAAGCAGGTAAGTCTGGATTATTTTCATTTGTTTATTTTCTTTCCATTTATTTTCCATTAGGGATGAATCCTGACTGTAAACCTCATCAGTTTGGCAAATGGAGAACCTCATGGGGGAAGAGAATGACATTAAGACCGAGACTGAAAGCTGACTTTTAAATGGTTTTAATAAGACTGGGAAGCTGGAGGCCATGAAATATCTATTTCTGCCAAGTCCTGTCTGTTGGTCTTCTGATCCGTGACCAACCTGATCACAGTTTCTCTCACACCAAAATAATGAATTAGAGCTTTTTCAGCCTGTGTCCTGTTCTAACAACCCCTGCGGTCCTTAGGTAAAACAGAGCTGTGCTTTAGCGTTGGGATGGAATGGAATGGCATAGCGGGCAGGCACTGACCACAATATATCCACAGACAATGCAATCGCCATCACTCTGCCCACTGCCCTATCCCATCTGGACTAGAGGAATACCTATGTAAGAATCATGTTTATTGACTATAGAACACTAGTCACTCAATAATGTTTACATATCTTGCATTACTCATCTCCTATGTACAGTATCAGTGGTGGGCCGTCAGGGCCAGAAAGGCCTTCTCTGCTGGCCTAAACATCATCAGAATATAATTTTTTTTAAATATATTTTCCCACAAATATGTATTAAATTATTCCCCAGAGTAAGAGTTATACTCTTCATTTCATAGCTTTCCTCTTCCAGCCCCAGGTTGAGATTTGGAGGGCTGGTCTTTATGTTAGATCTTTTATCCAATCATATTCAGCAATCATGTGTTGCCAGGGGTCTAAAATCTGCCCTCAGGCCTTCAGAATCAACAGTGCGGGCGCTTGTAGCTTAAAGTGAATGGAAATTAAAATTTTAGTGTTAACCAATCAGCTTTAGAGTTGGCTATTGTACGCCTGCTTGCTGGCTCCAGTGTTACACAGGAGCCAGCTAGCAGGCGTAGTGCGTGCACGTCTTTTGATTGGATTACCAATATTGAGAGGCAGGTCCTATGGGCAGGTCTATGCAGAATCTCAGAACTAGGAAACTGAATTTGATAAACAAATTAATTCGCGTACTACTAAGCTGTTTTTTCAACCCACAATGGCGGAAGGAGAAGATATCGATTTGGTCGAGGATATAATTATAACGCCATTCTCAAGACAAACTTTTCAAGAAAAGTTAGACATTGTCAGGAGAGGTCGACACTACAAAGCCTGTCACAGGCGGGAAAGGGGTTCGTTCGCCACTTTCAAAGTTCCAACTATGAGCGCTATCAATGGCTCACAGGCTCCGAGAAGCACTGCAAACTGTACTGCTGGGAATGCCTATTATTTGCAAGTGATCGATTTGGTGTTTGGAGCCACACTGGCTTTGCAAACTTGAGTTGTCTAACCAAGGCAGCAACGAGACACCAAAGTACGGCTGGGCACTTACAAGCAATGGTGCTTTTGAAAACTTTTGGGGACACCCGAGTGGATCTACAGCTCAACGAACAAGCTCGCAGGGCAACGAAGCTGCACAATGAAAAGGTATTGTACTCTTCCCCTGCAATTCTCTGAATAAAAATGTAAATTTCAAGGTGACGCAACACCTGGTTATACTGCGTTTCTGTCTAAATGTATAGTGTCTAGAGCCATTGCACCATAATGATGGTAATAAGAGGTGGATTAATTCGGGTGGGACTGTGAAGGCCCAGGCCCCAAGCCCACGGCACGCCACTGCTAAGTATATACTGTATTCTATACTATTCTATGTTATCTTAGTCACTTAATATTTACATATCTGGCATTACTCATCTCATATGTACATATATACTGTTTTCTATACTATTCTACGATATCTCATTCACTTAATAATGTTTACATATCTTGGATTACTCATCTCATATGTATATACTGTATTCTATACTATTCTACTGTATCTTAGTCTGTTCCGCTCTGACATCGCTCAACCTTACTTATATAGTCTTAGGCCGGTAGCCTAGTGGCGAGAGCGTTGGACTAGTAACCGAAAGGTTGCAAGATCAAATCCCTTAGCTGACAAGGTAAATGAGTTTGAGTATTTCTTTCCTGTGACAACTTCCTTGTGTTGCAGAGGAGCAATGCTTTCTCAACTATTCTGTTTCCGATGGAGACAAGGATAATAATGTGGTCAAGGACAATCTGAGGTTCTGTTTACTACTGAACTATGACCCTCCTCTAGGGCTGTTGTGGTGACCAAATTACCTCCCCACTGGCAGTCATGAGTCATGACCGCAGTAAAATTCAATGTGATCATTGAGTCAGGGTTATCTCTATACTCCAAAACTAAACAAATTTAAGTAATCGCCTTTGAGTGTGGACTCTATTATTATTCATAATGCATGGATAGGTTACCCTATGCTACACTCCAAAATGTCTATCCACGAGTCTAGGAAACAACGTATAGCCATAGGCGATGCTGTTCATTCATTTATTGTGCAGGGTGGCTTACAGAGTTATATATAATTTGTATTTGATTTTGAATAGCCTAGTTTAAGGGCTTTTTAAAAATATTAGCATAATGAATTGGGTGGCACATTACCTTTACCTATACAGAAGATCTCACCACCGTGCACTCCCATCTCCTCCTCTCTCCTTTATTCCTTGCTAGAGCGTCAACAGTTTAATGAAATATATTTAGTTGTGAAAACATGTTACTATCGATGTTTACCAAGAGATTTTACTTGGTTTCCAAAATCAAGTGGAAACCAAGTGGGTGGAATATCACCTGTCACGATGCGAGAGCATGCTCCTTAAACAGGGTTGATGCATGAAGTGAAATACGTTTTCTAATATTTATTTCTATATAATTTGATTTGATTTCTAAGCTGCTCATATTAAGCACACGCTCCACTATAAAACCAAAGTAGCCTACCTGGCATCATTGAAAAACGGACCTGTGGGAAAGCGTGTGGCCTTCATTCGCTATTCGAATGCATAATGATGATGTCTTTTCAAATCAAATCAAATTTAATTTGTCACATTCGCCGAATACAACAGGTAGACCTTACAGTGAAATGCTTACTTACAAGCCATTAACCTAAATAATTAAGCAGCAGCAGTAAAATAACAATAGCGAGGCTATATACAGGGGGTACCGGTACAGAGACAATGTGCGTGGGCATCGGATAGCCGAGGTAATTGAGGTCATATTTACATGTACTGTAGGTAGAGTTATTAAAGTGGATGTGCATAGATAATAAACAGAAAGTAGAAGCAGCATAAAAGAGGGGTCTGAGTAGCGCTTTGATTAGCTGTTCAGGAGTCTTATGGCTTCAGGGTAGAATCTGTTAAGAAGCCATTTGGACCTAGACTTGGTGCTCTGGTACCACTTGCTGTGCGGTAGCAGAGAGAACAGTCTATGACTAGGGTGGCTGGAGTCTTTGACAATTTGTAGGGACTTCCTCTGACATCACCTGGTATAGAGGTCCTGGATGGCAGGAAGCTTGGCCCCAGTGATGTACTGGGCCGTACGCAATACCCTCTGTAGTGCCTTACAGTCGGAGGACGAGCAGTTGCCATACCAGGCGGTGATGCAACCAGTCTGGATGCTCTCGATGGTGCAGCTGTAGAAACTTTTGAGGATCTGAGGACACATGCCAAATCTTTTCAGTCTCCTGAGGGGGACAACCCCCCTTGGGTTGTGCCGTGGCGGAGGTCTTTGTGGGCTATACTCAGCCTTGTCTCAGGATGGTAAGTTGGTGGTTGAAGATATCCCTCTAGTGGTGTGGGGGCTGTGCTTTGGCAAAGTGGGTGGGGTAATATCCTTCCTGTTTGGCTCTGTCCGGGGGTGTCCTCGGATGGGGCCACAGTGTCTCCTGACCCCTCCTGTCTCAGCCTCCAGTATTTATGCTGCAGTAGTTTATGTGTCGGGGGGCTAGGGTCAGTTTGTTATATCTGGAGTACTTCTCCTGTCCTATTCGGTGTCCTGTGTGAATCTAAGTGTGCATTCTCCAATTCTCTCCTTCTCTCTTTCTCTCTCTCGGAGGACCTGAGCCCTAGGACCATGCCCCAGGACTACCTGACATGATGACTCCTTGCTGTCCCCAGTCCACCTGGCCGTGCTGCTGCTCCAGTTTCAACTGTTCTGCCTTATTATTATTCGACCATGCTGGTCATTTATGAACATTTGAACATCTTGACCATGTTCTGTTATAATCTCCACCCGGCACAGCCAGAAGAGGACTGGCCACCCCACATAGCCTGGTTCCTCTCTAGGTTTCTTCCTAGGTTTTGGCCTTTCTAGGGAGTTTTTCCTAGCCACCGTGCTTCTACACCTGCATTGCTTGCAGTTTGGGGTTTTAGGCTGGGTTTCTGTACAGCACTTTGAGATATCAGCTGATGTACGAAGGGCTATATAAATAAATTTGATTTGAAATTTGATTTGAATAGGTTTTGTCGTGCCCTCTTCATGACTATCTTAGCGTGTTTTGACCGTGATAGTTTGTTGGTGATGTGGACACCAAAGATCTTGAAGCGCTCAACCTGCCCCTGTTCCTGCCCATTTGATGATGGGTCATTCTAAATCTAATCAAACGTTTCATATTAGTAAAGACAAGACTCAATTGAAAATATGATCAATTGATGAGAGAACAGCTGTACAGCCTGAGGCAAGGAACAGAGCTCAAGCTTTTCTTCTGCAACTTTCCAAATAATTTTTATTTATCCATTATTTTACCAGGTAAGTTGACTGTTCTCATTTGCAGCAACGACCTGGGGAATAGTTACAGGGGAGAGATGAGTTTATTTAAACTGGGGATTATTAGGTGACCGTGATGGTTTGAGGGCCAGATTGGGAATTTAGCCAGGACACCAGGGTTAACACCCCTACTCTTACAGGGGCGGCAGGGTAGCCTAGTGGTTAGAGTGTTGGGCAAGTTCAAATCCCCGAGCTGACAAGGTACAAATCTGTCGTTGGACCCCAGGAAGAGTAGCTGCTGCCTTGGCAGGTGCGAAAACCGGGGCCTCACTGCGGTGACGGTCTGCACCAACTTTTTGGCGCAGCAAGGCGCGCTGAAGGTGGACATGGGCAGCGTCCAATGTTTCCTCTGCGCGCTGGAACCAGTCATCCACCGCAGGAGCCTCGGTCTGACTCTGATGCCGAAGGAGCCAGAACCGGCTGATACCTCAGTACACACTGGAAGGGAGAGAGATTAGTGGAGGAGTGGCGCAGCGAGTTCTGGGCCATCTCTGCCCAGGGCACAAACACTGCCCACTCCCCCAGCTGGTCCTGGCAATAAGACCTCAGAAACCTACCCACATCCTAGTTAACTCTCTCCACCTGCCCATTACTCTAGGGGTGAAAACCTGAGGTAAGGCTGACCGAGACCCTCGACGTGAACTGGGGACCACGATCAGACACTATATCCTCAGGTATTGCCGGAAGACGTGTGTAAACAGGGCCTCCCTAGTCTGAGGGCCGTAGGGAAGAGGGAAGAGACGACAGGACTTAGAAAAACGATCCACAACGACCAGAATCGTGGTGTTACCCTGTGAAGGAGGAAGAGCCGAGGTAAACAGAGCCCTCAGGTGACCAAAAGCCCTGTCCGCCTGAGCCGACCACTGCAAACGTACCAGGCCCCCCTTCAGCAGTGAGGTAATGGGAGCCGCCACCTGACCAAAATCCCGGATAAACCTCCGGTAGTAGTTGGCAAACCCTAAGAACTGCTGCACCTCCTTTACCATGATGGGAGTCGGCCAATTACTCACGGCTGCAATGCGGTCACTCTCCATCTCCACCCCTGAAGTGGAAATGCGATACCCTAGGAAGGAGACGGACTGTTGGAAGAGCAGGCATTTCTCAGACTTGACGTACAGGTCATGCTCCAACAGGTGACCAAGCACTCTGCGCACCAGGGACACATGCTCAGCGTGTGTAGCGCTACACCCTGCTTGTGCAGGTCCCTGAAAATCTCATCTACAAAGGCTTGGAAGACTGATGGCGCATTCATCAACCCGTACGGCATGACAAGGTACTCACAGTAACCAGAGGTGGTACTGAAAGCCGTCTTCCACTCGTCTCCCTCTCAGATACGCACCAGGTTGTAAGCGATCCTGAGATCTAGTTTGGTGAAGAAGCGTGACCCGTGCATTGACTCTATCGCTGTGGCTATGAGCGGTAGCGGGTAACTATACCACACAGTGATCTGATTCAGACCCCGATAGTCAATACATGGGCACAGACCCCCTCCTTCTTCTTCACAAAAAAGAAACTCAAGGAGGCAGGTGAAGTGGAGGATCGAATGTACCCCTGACTCAGGGATTTGGAGACATATGTTTCCACAGCCTCCGTCTCCGCCTGTGAGAGGGGATACACGTGACTCCTGGAAAGTGCAGCATCTACCAGGAGGTCTATCGTACAATCGCCCCATTGATCAGGTGGTAATTGAGTCGCCTTCTTTTTGGAGAAGGCATGAGCCAAATCGGCATATTCAGGGGGAATGCGCATGGTGGAGACCTGATCTGGACTCTCCACCATAGTAGCACCAACGGAAACCCCTAAACACCTACCTGAGCACTCTCGCGACCACCCCGTGAGAGCCATCTGTGGCCAAGAAACAGTGGGGTTATGACAAGCTAACCAGGGTAGGCCCAGCACCACTGGAAATGCAGGAGAGTCAATAAGGAAGAGACTAATTCTCTCTGTCTGACCCCCCTGAGTCACCATGCCCAAAGGCGTACCCTGACCCTAATGGTCGACTATCTAAGGTGTGAACGGGGAAGGGCACATCCATGGGAATGATGGGGATCCCTAAACTATAGGCTAAAGCTATATCAATAAAATTCCCAGCCGCGCCTGAATCGACGAGCGCCTTATGCTGGGAATGCGGGGGAAAACTCAGGGAACGTGCCAGACACAAACATATGTGCAACAGAGGGCTCTGGGTGAGAATGGTCCCGGCTCACCTGGGGTGACGCCAGAGCGCCCTGCCTGCTGCCTCGATTCCCAGAAGAACAAACCCGGCACCGATCGGCAGTCTGACCTCTGCGACCATAGATGGAGCATGAGCGGGAACCCCCTCCGATCTCCCTGAGCACCGCCCTTCCCAGCTCCATGGGTATCTGAGAGGGAGTGCGGGAGGATGGAACCACCAGACCCCGATCTGAACATCTGAGAGTAGCCAACAGGTTATCCAGTCGGATGGACAGGTCCACCAGCTGGTCAAACGTGAGGGTGGTGTCTCTGCAGGCCAGCTCCTGACGGACGTCCTCGCACAAACTGCAGCGGTAATGGTCGATCAGGGCCCTGTTGTTCCATCCAGCGCCGGCAGCCAGGTTCCTAAACTCCAGGGCGAACTCCTGGGCGCTCCTCGTCTCCTGCCGCTCTACCCTTGGGCGGATGGTCGAAGACTGCCCGGAAACGGCGGGTGAACTCCTCAAACTGGTCCAACGCCGCATCTCCCTCTCTCCACACGGTGTTGGCCCACTCCAAGGCTCTCCCGGTGAGGCACGAAACGAAGGCGGACACCATCTTGCGGTCCGATGGAGCCGGGTGGACTACCAGTGACAAAAATCTCCATTGAATATATTTTGAAGTCAGGCTTTAACACAACAAAATGTGGAAAAAGTCAAGGGGTGTGAATACTTGCTGAAGGCAATGTGTATACTGTAGTCTAGTCATGTCTCATCCTGTATAGCTACTGCTGTACACACCTTTTCTATTCATATACTGTCCATACTGTCTTTACAAACCATTATATGTATATACTGTATTCTAGTTAAGGCTCATCCTTTATTACTACTGCTGTACACACCTTTTCTATTCATATACTGTCCATACTGTCTTTACAAACCATTATATGTATATACTGTCTATAGATTTATATTCCGATCACTGACATTGCTCGTTCGGATATTTCTTTATTTCTTATTTTTTTCTGAATTACATTTGTATTGTTCTATATTTTGTATTGCCTTGTATTTCTGCACTGTTGGAGCTAGAAACACAAGCATTACATCAGATAACATTTGAAAATCTACGCGACCAATAAACTTTGATTTGATTTAAGGTGTATTACTGTGACCATCTTTCACCATGCCGAAGAGCCTGCCCTCCCTCTCCCTCTCTCTCTCTCTCTCTCTCTCTCTGTCTTCAAATCTCTCTGAATTGCTCTCTCTCACTTCGACTCTCTCTCTCTCTCTCTCTCTCTGTGCCACTCTGGCGGCTTGGAAGGATGAATACAAATGACATCAGCCCATTAGTTCTGCATTCATTGTGATATCATTAATATGCCACCATTCTCAGAACAGAATCCAACTCAAGGTGTCATAAAAAAGCACCCCCTTCGCCAACATTAAACGTATTTCCACATGACCCTCCCCTTGTACTGTAAAGTTAATTTAACACCCTAACAATATTATTTAGTTTTTTATCCTGTTATGTTTGTTGTGTAGTAAATATTACTTTTTATTTTCATTGTTTTTATTCGTTTTTTTTCCTGTGAAGCACATTGTGTTGCATTCCATGTCTGAAATGTTCAGTATAAATAAAGCTTGATTTGATTTGATAACTGTAACTACCCTGTGTTTATAAAAGTAGATATTGACTTTGGCACTTCAGTATGTTTTTGTGACACAGTTTATGCCACGCATGGCTTCTGGACAGAAGGTTGAGGGTTCACCAATCACCACAGACGAGCTCACTCTCCCTGCCTGTATCATAACTTCACAATCGGAGCCGGTTGTAGACAATGATCAGCTAGGGGAATCAGATTTTCTATTTTTTTTGCCATATTTTTTATTATGTAAAATATATCCCCCAAAAACATCCACCAATGTGTTTCTTTGCCAATGCGCAACACAACCAATAAACAAAACATACCGACTTCAGGCACTTAAACATCATGGTTTGCGGTTTCAACACCACAATAAATAGACTATGTCAATCTTGACAAACAGAAAACACATCCCTCCCTCAGTATCGAAGGCTTGGCTTGACAATCTCTGGTGTTTTGGTGTTTTGTAGCAAATGTCTCTTTCCATTCATCAAATTGCCACTCCATAGTTTGCATTGATTGATTGATTTTACTTGTCAGTAAAAAAAATACATATATACACAAATCATTTTTAAAGTGACCGGTGGGCCTTATTTCCATTGTGGTCCCTACATTTGCTGTTGTTGCTTTATGCTACAGTAATAAGGACTAAATGCGCATCTAATTTACAAATCTAACTCAATTTTAATGTTGTCAACGTTTTTTTTTATTGTGAAGATAATTTATTTTTTGCAGTAGAGTTCTAAAACAGCAGATCACTTGAATGTTGTTGCTTTAAAATGCTCAGCCGGTGTGCGCATGCTCTGAGGTACCATCAAGAGCATCCTGACCGGTTGTATCACTGCCTGGTATGGCAACTGCCTCTGACTGCAAGACATTATAGAGGGTAGTGCGTATGGCCCAGTACATCACCAGGGCCAAGCTTCCTGCCATCCAGGACCTCTATACCAGAGGAAGGCCCTACAAATTGTCAAAGACTCCAGCCACCCTAGTCATAGACTGTTTTCTCTGCTACCGCACGGCAAGCGGTACTGGAGCGCCAAGTCTAGGTCCAAGAGGCTTCTAAAAAGCTTCTACCCCCAAACCATAAGACTCCTGAACAGCTAATAAAATGGCTACCCAGACTATTTGCGTTGCCCCCCCCTATGCTGCTGCTACTCTCTGTTATTATGTATGCATAACCACTTTAATAACTCTACCTACATGTACATAATTACCTCAATTACCTCGACACCGGTGCTCCCTGCACATTGACACAAACCCCCTGTATATAGCCACGCTAATTGCTATTTACTGCTGCTCTTTAATTATTTGTTATTCTTATCTCTTACTTTTTTAGAGATTTTCTTAAAAGTGCATTGTTGGTTAAGGGCTTGTAAGTATGCATTTCACAGTAAGGTCTACACCTGTTGTATTCGGCGCGTGTGACATTTTGATTTGATTTGATATCAGAGCAGCAGCATCTCACCAGCATTACAACCAGGAATACGACTTTCACAAATTGGATCTTTTGTTTGTACCCCCCAGGGCAATTCAACTTATCCTAGAGGCTGCTCCAAGACGCCGACGGCGGAGAATATTTATTCAGAGTGGACTTCTAGTCCGACTCAGGAGGTGTGCACACCATCCACCGCTTCCATGTATATTACTTGCTAGTGTGCAGTCTCTGGACAATAAAGTAAATGAGCTCAGGGCAAGGATCTCCTCCCAGAGAGACATCAGGTACTGCAACATACTCTGTTTCACAGAGTCATGGCTCACTCGGGAAATACTATCCCCGTGCATACAGCCAGCTGGGTTCTCAGTTCATCGCACAGACAGGAATAAAGAACTCTCTGGGAAGAAGAAATGCGGGGGTGTATGTTTCATAATTAGCTACTCATGGTGTGAATGGGATAACCTACAGAAACTTAAGTCTTTTTCTTCACCCGACCTAGAATACCTCACAATGAAATGTCGACTGTTATCTCCCAAGTGAATTATCTTCGGTTATAGTCACAGCCGTGTATATTCCCCCTCAAGCCGATACCAGGATGGCCCTCAAGGAACTACACTGGACTTCATGAAAACTGGAAACCACATATCCTGAGGACACATTTATTGTAGCTGGGGATTTTAACAAAGCAAATTTGAGGAAAACGCTACAAAATTTAAATCAATACAATGACTGTAGTACAGTGACTGAGTTCATCAGGAAGTGTATAGGAGATGTTGTTCCCATGGTGTCTATTAAAACCTACCCAAACCAGAAACTGTGGACAGATGGCAGCGTTCGCGCAAAACAAACCACAGCATTTAACAATAGCAAGGTGACTTGGAATATGGTTGAATACAAACAGCGTAGTTTTCCCTCTGTAAATCAAACAGGCAAAACGTCAGTGCATAGACAAAGTCGTGTTCAACTCAACGGCTCGGACACAAAATGTATGTGGCAGGGTCTACAAACAATCATGGATTACAAAGGGAAAACCAGTCATGTCGCGGACACCAACGTTTTGCTCCCAGATAAGCTAAACACCTTCTTCGCCCGCTTTGAGGATAACACGGTGC
This sequence comes from Oncorhynchus clarkii lewisi, assembly GCF_045791955.1. Classification (NCBI taxonomy): domain Eukaryota; kingdom Metazoa; phylum Chordata; class Actinopteri; order Salmoniformes; family Salmonidae; genus Oncorhynchus; species Oncorhynchus clarkii. Next base: position 17,611,161 of record NC_092175.1, on the reverse strand, counting down.
CACCGACGCGGCAAGCTCCCAAGGACTGTGGGCTCTCGTTCTCTGTGGCCGACATGAGTGAGTCATTTAAGTGTGTTAACCCTCGCAAGGCAGCTGGCCCAGACGGCATTCCTAGCCACATCCTCAAAACATGCGCAGACCAGCTGGATGTAGTGTTTATGGATATATTCAATCTCTCCCTATCCCAGTCTGCTGTCCCCACTCATCATTAAGCTTGGGGCTCTGGGTCTGAACCCTGGACTTCCTGACGGGCCGCCCCCTGATGGTGAAGGTAGAAAACAACACCTCCACTTCGCTGATCCTCAACAAACGGGCCCCACTAGGGTACATGCTCAACCCCCTCCTGTACTCCCTATTCACTCATGATTGGTGGACGCACACGCCTCGAACTTAATCATCAAGTTTGCAGACGACACAACTGTAGTAGGCCTGATTACGAACAATGACGAGACAGCCGACGGGAAGGAGGTGAGGGCCCTGGAAGAGTGGTGCCAGGAATATAACCTCTCACTCAACGTCAACAAAATGAAGGAGCTGATCGTGGACTTTGGGATACAACAGATGGTGTATGCCCCTATCCACATCAATGGGACCGCAGTAGTGAAGGTAGAAAGCTTAAAGTTCCTCAGCGTACACATCACTGACAATCTGACATGGTCCACTCACACAGACAGTGTGTTGAAGAAGGTGCAACAGTGCCTCTTTAACCTCAGGAGGCTGAAGAAATTTGTCTTGGCCCCTAAGTCCTTCAAACTTTTACAGATGCACATTTGAGAGCATCCTGTTGGGCTGTATCACCGCCTGGTACGGCAACTGCACCGCCTGCAACTGAAGGCCTCTCCTGAGGGTGGTACATTCTGCCCAAAGCATCACCGGAGGCACGCTGCCTGCCCTCCAGGACACCTACAGCACACAATGTCAGGCCAAAAAGATCATCAAGAACATCATCCACCCGAGCCATGGCTGTACCATGTCAGACATAGAGTTGAAATGTATAGCATTTTGAGTTTGCATCCCAATATTACACTTTTTATACATTACAGAAGATTGAAAGATACCCAAACCGTTTGACATAGAAAATCCTGATTTTCAGCGTAAAAAAAAATGTATGTTAAATGTATGTTATATTCCACCCATGAGGCCACTAGTGGGCGATTTGGTAATTTGACTGCAGGAAAGACATGTAAATATGGCTCATTTGGCCAATATCCCTAATTTATTGATGGCGCTGGCTGCGCCAAATCTGATCTGAATGCATATGGATGTTCACAAAATTTCTCAAATGTCTGGTAAATTAAAATCTTCCCGGTCAGGTTGTCCTGCGCCACATTTTCATAAAGGAAACCGACAGGGAGGAGGTGAGGGCCCCGGCGGAGTTGTGCCAGGAAAGCATCCTCTCCCTCAACGTCAACAATAAAAAGGATTGTGGACTAACGCACCCTTGTTTGGCCCTTTTGTCAGGCCATTCATCAGCCTCCATCACCTCAAGTTTCAGCATGATAATGCACGGCCCTATGATGCAATGATCTATACACTATTCCTGGAAGCTGAAAATGTCCCAGTTATTCCATGGCCTGCATACTCTCCAGTCAGTTCACCCATTGAGCATGTTTGGGATGCTCTGAATCGACATGTACGACAGCGTGTTCCAGTTCCCGCCAATATCCATCAATTTTGCATAGCCATTGATGAGGATTGGGACAACGTTCCACAGGCCGCAATCAACAGCCTGATCAAATCTATGCAAAAGAGATGTTGCGCTGCATGAGGCTAATGATGGTCACACCAGATCCTATTCAAGTCTAGCTTTTCCTGGGACTCCAAGAGCTACTATAAGGAGCATTTTTTGAAGGGTGAGAGGCCAGCGGAGAGCTTTGTTCGATGCTTGTGCATAGCCCATCATTCAATACTTAAATATAAGGCTAATAACTGGATTGATTTTATTGCCTGAAATGATTACCTGAAAGAGGTAGGCTCGGACATATATACAGTGCCTTGCGAAAGTATTCGGCCCCCTTGAACTTTGCGACCTTTTGCCACATTTCAGGCTTCAAACATAAAGATATAAAACTGTATTTTTTTGTGAAGAATCAACAACAAGTGGGACACAATCATGAAGTGGAACGACATTTATTGGATATTTCAAACTTTTTTAACAAATCAAAAACTGAAAAATTGGGCGTGCAAAATTATTCAGCCCCTTTACTTTCAGTGCAGCAAACTCTCTCCAGAAGTTCAGTGAGGATCTCTGAATGATCCAATGTTGACCTAAATGACTAATGATGATAAATACAATCCACCTGTGTGTAATCAAGTCTCCGTATAAATGCACCTGCACTGTGATAGTCTCAGAGGTCCGTATAAAAGCGCAGAGATCATCATGAAGAACAAGGAACACACCTGGCAGGTCCTGGCAGGTAACATCTGCTAACTATGTGCATGTGACAAATAAAATTGGATTTGATTTTGATGGGGGTAAGGAAGAGATTCTGGATCTCTACAGTATTTTTCAAATTCTCTATGGGTACCTACAGTATAAAACTTTGACGTGAATAACAATTTAATTTATACTGCAGGTCAGAATGTGTCACGCCATGACCTGTTTTCTTTATTGTTTTGGTTAGGTCAGGGTGTGACATGGGTAATGTATGTGTTTTCACACTGTCTGGGGGTTTTGTAGGTTTATGGGGTTGTTTATCATCTAGGTGTTTATATATGTCTATGGTTACCTAGATTGGTTCTCAATTAGAGGCAGGTGTTTATTGTTGTCTCTCATTGGGAACCATATTTAGGCAGCCATCTTCTTTGGGTATTTCGTGGGTTATTATCTATGTCTAGTTACCTGTGTTTGCACTTTTGTATCATAGCGGTTTGTTATTTTGTATAGTTTGTTTAGTATCTATCTTTATTAAAAGTGTCTTGTATTCACATTACGCTGCGCCTTGGTCTCCTCCATACAACGAACGTGACAGAATGATTTGAGTTATTTGGCATTGTGCGATATTCTATGCTTCAAAATTCACTCACAACATTAAGCCTCTTCTTATTACTATACTTTTTCATTACATCCTCTATTACAGTACCATTGACAGTCTAGGTTGTCATTTTTGTCTTATTTTTAACATCTGTAATCGTTATGTCATATAGTTGCAGACGGTGACAAATGTAATGTCACATAGTTACAGGTACCGACGGTGACAAATGTAATGTCATATAGATTTGGACCAGTGAATGTTAAACATGGAGAGGTGAGTTTTACTCACACCCCAGCCTGTCCTATCTCTGTCTCTCTGCTGGTTAATCACTTTTTGTTTCTCTGTTTTTCCGTTGACCTTTCAATCTAGGCCCAGCCAGAGCGGCGGGTGGCGGGCCGGGGGAGGAGGGAGGTTGCTCGGCTCTGCATTCTCAGTTAAAGCACGGCTCTGATGCGCAACCTTTTCATTTAGTGGTGATAAGCCACGCTTGACTGCCATCTCTTCCTAACTCCCTGCACACCTCCGCAGCTCCGACTGTTCTCAGACCGCAAATGAAAAATTAACACCGACACCTCCTAACCACCAGCCAGCGCAGTCGGAACAGGGTACTAAGTGTAGAAACTCGACATCCAAATGCCTGAAGCAGTAACATTCACTTTCTGAGTTTGAGGAAATCGATAGTGCAGCTCTGATGCATCTTCAGGCTGTTGTAACCACAGCAACCCAATCACTCAAACTCTGTTAATACCAGTACAATACTCCCGTGCCAATCGGCTCCTCCTGTTAGTGTTGTATACATTTGTTTTATCACCCTGTGATTTGACACATCCGGTGTGAATTAGAGACCCTTTTTGAAGTCACTCAATATGCTCTGGCTGATCCAGCAATACTCATGGGCTTTGGCTTCAATATTCTGTACCATAAACTCTCTGTCTCACTAAAGGACCTGTAGGGAACTCTGGTCATAGACACCCAAGAGGTTCACCTTGCACCCACTCAGGCCCAGTTTGCTAACCAATTCTCAGGCACACCACAACAATGGTTCTGTCCTGGATCAGGTCCTGTAATGTGGTTTGTAAATCGATCCATGGTCACAGTACATACAGGGCCATGTTAGGACATCAGCCTGGTCGTTATTCCTAATCGTTACTGGTATTGATTACAGCAGTCAGTGTATTGAAGCGGCTGGTCAGAGGTATACGTCCCTGTTGAGGTCCGTCTGCAGCAGTGATCTCTTCCTACTCTGCCAATAATTGCTTCCTGCCTGACTTGCGGTTGCGGTGGCCTGCCCTACCCCGTTTAAAGCTTCTGAGGAGGGGGGTAGGAGTAACAAAAGGCAGGGGTGGTACCTGCACTGCAGTTCCACAGTCTAGGTTTGTCTTTATCAATATGTTTACAGCGCACATATGAATGTGACAATGACATAAATCACAAGGCAAGGCTAACAAACAGTACCTAACTGTCCCCCAGCTTCTGGTGGGTTACTAACCTCTACACTGCTGTTATGCTGTGATTGGGCCAAACGACGCAAACAGGTTATTTCATTTTACTAGCTCCCTTTCTCCCCAAACGGTAGGCCTAATCTTGTTTCACCATTACTATCAGACTACCATTATTTTGAACCTGAAACTCACGTGCGCACACACACATGACATGCAAGACCCTTTCTTCCTCCACCTGCTATAGCACTCAGTCACTATTCCTCTGCTCGGGTGCGAGGAAAGGCAAATCAATTTTAACACGGTGTACATGGTGTTCATCATTAAGCTCTCAAGTGCTCTACAGCAACTGCTTTTCATTCGCAACGTGTTCCTGGTTTTGTCCTTCTTTATAAAGAGGACCTGAAATCAAGAGAATACCAGGCAGAAAGTGAGAAAGAGAAAATGAAAGCGTATTGTGAACAGCAGTGGTGACCCATCATTCAGGGCAGAGTCCTACCTGTTTTGAGCCCCACCTGTTTACCTAAAAATAAATATTTTTTCTTTGTTACCTGTTTTGCATGTTTTTTTGGCGTTTAATATTTGTCACATATCAGTTTGCAAACAATGTAACAAAAAAATAATTTAATTAATAAAGCTGCATACAAACATGGTCTCTTTTTTGCTTCTTGAGTAAGGCAGCTCCAAAATGCAGGTTTTCAGCCTAGCTCAGTGCTTTCTGTGGTGGTGGGGCAGCCAGCAGAAAATACGGAGCGTAGGGGCTGCTAATGTTCTCTACTTGCTCCGTGATTGGCTCAGTGTTCTGTCACACACAATTTGCTGGCAAATCCTTTTCAATCCTTGTCATATGAAGAGAAATTATAGATGAAACATATTGGTGCTCATCGGCAATTGGACATAAACATTACACAACAAGTTGTAAATCGCAAATTCAACAATCAGTCGTTTGGCAGGAATCACTGCAAGCTTTGGAAAGCAATCACTAGCCTGCTATTCAGTAGAGAGGGTGTGTAGTCCAAGTCTAGGTTTAAGGGTCTCTTTTCCAACCTTAAAAGGATAAATATTCACTCGTAACACACCATGGGCCAGAAAGAGGTTGAATACATTGGCCATGCTATCAATCCAGCATGACTTCTGCCACATTCAAAACAACTGGAGAGTCGGAACTGGGAAATCTCAGACTTGAGTGAGTTTAAGACAACTGGGAACACTGAAAGAAACTTGCTCCGACTGGGAAAATACGTTTATGTGATATGCCAGGGAGTTACAGTGGGGAGAACAAGTATTTGATACACTGCCATGACGGCGTAGTGTGTTACTAATGGTTTTCTTTGAAACTGTGGTGCCAGCTCTCTTCAGGTCATTGACCAGGTCCTGCCGTGTAGTTCTGGGCTGATCACCTTCCTCATGATCATTGATGCCCCAGGAGGTGAGATCTTTCATGGAGCCCCAGACCGAGGTTGATTAACCGTCATCTTGAACTTCTTCCATTTTCTAATAATTGCGCCAACAGTTGTTGCCTTCTCACCAAGCTGCTTGCCTATTGTCCTGTAGACCATCCCAGCCTTGTGCAGGTCTACAATTTTATCCCTGATGTCCTTACACAGCTCTCTGGTCTTGGCCATTGTGGAGAGGTTGGAGTCTGTTTGATTGAGTGTGTGGACAGGTGCAGTTAATACAGGTAATGAGTGGAGAACAGGAGGGCTTCTTAAAGAAAAACTAATAGGTCTGTGAGAGCCGGAGTTCTTACTGGTTGGTAGGTGATCAAATACTTATGTCATGCAATAAATTGCAAATGAATTACTTAAAATTCATACAATGGGATTTTCTGGATTTTTGTTTTAGATTCGGTCTCTCACAGTTGAAGTGTACCTATGATACAAATTACAGACCTCTACATGCTTTGTAAGTAGGAAAACCTGCTAAATCGGCAGTGTATCAAATACTTGTTCTCCCCACTGTATGTATACCGTAGCTAAGAAAGTAATACTAAGTGTATGTTGTGTAGTAAGCTGTTAGTAGCCCATGTGCCTCACCCTAATAATTTGTTCCCTTTCCCCTTCATAACTTAGCCTACTGCACATGTAGCGTATAGCCTGTTTTATAGAAATGTAATCACTGAATATTGTAGAGCTTTCATATTGTGCTTATATGCCCCCTTTATTTATCCTACGGTTCTGACTTGGTGTACAGGGAGAATACTGCATGAACAGCCCATGTTCCGAATTTTAAAAGTGCTGAGCAAATAGTTATATTTGACTACGTCTGTCCTAGCTTGCTCATTAATGTCTTAATTGAAATGACGGATTGCCTCTTATCCACTCGTCATTCCCTTGTGCCACAGTTTGTACATATCAATTGTCAGTAGAATCCACATTTGTGGAAGCAAGTCAGCCATATCAGCTATGTTTTTTAAAAAGGCAGTAAATGAGGCTGAATTAACTGTTTAGCTGCCAGACAAGGCTCCTCTGATAGCCACGTGTAGAGGTGGTAAGGATTCCCTTTATGGTGCTGAAAAGAAAGCTCTGTTGTTGGGACAGCTTTATGTAGGCCCTAACAGTTTGTAGTCACTGTTTGTCACCATTATAGTGCAATGAATGTATTGTTTAATGTTGTGTTGTATAGTGGCTTTGCTGGGGAGTTTTTGGGGAGTTTACCCCACCAAGATTTACATAGCACAATCGCCACTGGTGGGCAGCGGACATGATGAATATGTTAGGTTCTGAAAAAAGGCCCATTGGTGATTCTTTGATGCTGGCCAGGGCAACATGGGCTTCAGTCTCATGTTTACACAAGCTAACAGCTCTCCACTTCTAGATCAGTCAGCCTCTCTGAATCAAGCAGGCCACAGCCAGAGCAGACAGACCACAACCAGCCCACATACACTGAATAACTGACCAGAAACAGAGTACGAATCAACATGGTCATTTTATATATCATGAATATTGATAGAGGGGAAAAGGTCACCCTGAGCTAGGGAATGTGACGGATTTGAGATTTCACTTTTTAATTGCGTTTCGGCAAAATGGTGCCCTCCCAGAAAGGTTGCCTCACAGTAGTTTAATTCTATCAGGGCTGACTCTGTCCACTGCGTTGGTGAAGGGTAATTCCATGTTAACAGAATGATGCTGAGATTCAGATTTTTCACTTTAAATGTATGTCAAACAAAAACCAAAGATTGTAAAGTTAAACAAAACATACAACGCTTTGAACAAGGACTACTTTAACAATTTCCACTGAAACGTTTAAAATGCTAAATCTGAGTCTCAGCATCAGTCTGTTACCATGGATTGCCCTGAGGATAAATATCTTTATTAATCTAGAGTGCCAGCACCAAAGGACACAATTAAATGTGGAAAGGTGTTCTCTCTTTAGTCATTAGCATCATACACCTCTCTAATATTTTGAAATAAATTAACACTCAAAGCAATATGTCCCATATGTAGCCCTGCCATGCATGCAAACAAACCATCAATAAGGATGTTTAAGATAGAGCAGAAGAATTTGTTGAAATTATAAAGTGAAAATGAGTTGAAATTATTAAAGAAAAGAAAATTGATTACATTCTGAAAATATCTGTTATTTTCCAGACTGCAAAGAATCATAAATGCGGTACGATGTGTGACCCCGGTTCGACCACGGTTGTCTCCTTGAGTTTATTTGCTTATCTGTTCCTATGCCTTTCATTTGCAGAGGCATTGATGGGGTTGGTCTTAGCAGAGGCTATTGGACATCAATAGAGGAAGCGGTCAAAAGGTCTAACCTCGGTGGAGCAGATAGACAGAGTGTATACACCACAGCCAAAGAGTTTTTAAAACTTATATCAAGTATCAACGTCGTCATAAGCTAACAGACATAGAATCTGCAAAGTATGTCTGTAATACTAACACACAAATACTTAACATTTGTTTATTCATTTCTGTTAGACATCATCCCCTCCCTTAAAGACTATGGCCTTCTGCGAAATCAGTCTTGCCTAATACACTATATATGTAAAAGTATGTGGACACCCCTTCAAAATAGTGGATTCGGCACGCAGCCATGCAATCTCAATTGACATACATTGGACTTACTGGAGAGCTCAGTAACTTTCAACGTGGTACCGTCATAGGATGCCACCTTTCCAACAAGTCAGTTTGTCAAATTTCTGTCCTGTTAGAGCTGCCCCGGTCAACTGTAAGTGCTGTTATTATGAAACGGAAAGGTCTAGGAGAAAAAATGGTTCAGCCATGAAGTGATAGGCCACACAAGTTCACCGAACGGGATCGCCGTTTGCTGAAGCGTGTAGCGTGTAAAAATCATCCGTCCTCAGTTGCAACACTCACTACCAAGTTCTAAACTGCCCCTGGAAGCAACGTCAGCATGATAACTGCTCGTCGAGAAATTCATGAGATGGGTTTCCATGGCCGAGCAGTCGCACAAAAGTCTAAGATCACTATGCCCAGTGCCAAGCGTCGGCTGGAGTGGTGTAAAGCTCGCCGCCATTGGACTTTGGAGCAGTGGAAACACATTCCCTGGAGTGATGAATCACGCGTCACCATCTGGCAGTCCGACGGCTCAACAACGGCTCAGCCGCGATGCTGAAGCCGAATGCTGAAGTGCCATACAGAAATGGTTTGTCGAGATCAGTGTGGATGAACTTGGCCTGTACAGAGCCCTGACCTTAACCCCATCGAACACCTTTGGGATGAATTGGAATACCAACTGCGAGCCAGGCCTAATCTAGTGGAAAGCCTTCCCAGAAGAGTGGAAGTTATCATAGAAGCAGAGGGGGGACAAATTCCATATTAATGCCCATGATTTTGGAATGAGATGTTTGACGAGCAGGTGTCCACATACCTATGGTCATGTAGTGTACTTTTTAAAACTGACATACTTCCCAGCTAGCACATAACATTCTGAGAACTATATGTTACTTACAGGCACTGAGCTAATCAATAATGTATTCTGCCTATTGCTTGACTTCAACATATAATTAAACAATTGATCTAAAAAAACGGATTTTCCCTAACGATAAATACACATGTCCCCTACAAATATGTACATTTATTATAATCCATATAAGAATTCACACGAGACGAGCTGTAGCCTGCACATAGCTTTCATAAGGTATAATGTAGGTATAGTATGTTACTGTATAGTATACAAACACCACTTCCAGCTGCCCCCTGGCGACAATTCTAAATATTTCTAAATGTATTCAAATCCTCCTGCTGCAGGATTATTTTCCTCCTGTGACGAAATGGGTCAAATTCAGATCTGACATCTGTAAAACCTTCCAACAACTTTCTGGTAATGGTGCAGGATAGTTGCTTGGCTTTGGAACATTCTCAGCACATTTAAAGAACTTGACAAAAAACCTTCTAAGAATGCTATTTAAAAACATTACATTCTCAGAACATGAAGAAAACTTTCAGAAAAACCAATACAAAAGCTTTGATAACATACAGAGAAGGTTTTAAGAATGTTTTTGTTAAAACATGTACTGTACATTCCATTCTCAGCATCAAAAAAGCTTTCTCTATCCTCTATCTTGTTAAGTGTATTCACTAATTGGCCACCCCTGATCTTAATAAGTGTTTTTTTACTTGCAAATTTAATTGTACATTTTTTTTACATACTTGTAAAAAAAAAATGACTTACTTGTAAATGGTGTCTGTTTGACTAGAATAAAATGAACAGCTTTGTATGTTAAAAAAACATGGTATGTGAGCTCCATCCTGGTGGCACAGTAGACTAATTCCATGGATTATTTTGTTTTATGTGCTTGAGGTTCAAAAAAGCTAACCCAAAATAAGCTAGCATTGTTAATAAATGTCTTATTAAAGCATTCAGTGAAAGTGAAGAAAGTTATCAAAAAAACTCAAAATAACCTATAATTACCATTCTAAGAGTGTTAATAAAACCTCCCGGGAAAACTTAAAAGGAAGAATAAAACCTTCTCAGAATATTTCTATTTTTGCATAACCAAAAAGCTTACTATTGAGAACGCAAGTATGGGTATTAGGACACGGCCTATATCAAATAGGCAAGATCAGAAAGAGTAAAGTAGAGAAAGAAGATCACTTTGCAGTTGACATAGGTGTTTTTGTCATACTGCTGAAGCAACACAGTATACAAGACACTAACATGATTTGCATGTATTTTGTGAGCTTTGCAGACGGTTCAGTACGAGGTGTCTGCCAAGCAAGTCCATAATGCTTTTATGTCATGCTGATGCTCTGGCATAATATTCAGTAATAAAGCTCCACTGCTTTTTTTACTCTTGACAAGCACCTCAATAGTATTTTATATTCTCTCTGCGATGATCTATGACGTTCAAAGCCTTAGAGTTGTGGAGGAATACAGCCATTAACACTTGTAGTTACATAGCGTAAAGAAAGCCAATAATGCATCATATGTTGCTGTACCATCTCTGTACAACCCATTACTTCATACACATATAGGAAGAGCTCAGAAAGAGAGGGAGAGGGAGAGAGAGAGTGACACAGAGACAGACAGAGAAAGAGTGAGAGAGACATGGAGAGAGACACAGACAAATCTGACCACGACTCCATTTTCCTCCCCCCTTCCTATAGGCAGAAACTCAAACAGGAAGTACCCATGCTAAGGACTATTCAACGCTGGTCTGATCAATCGGAATCCACACCTCAAGATTGTTTTGATTACGCGGACTATGTTCCGGGTAGCTTCCGTGACTAATATTGATTAATATACTGATACGGTGAATGAGTTTATCAGGAAGTGCATAGGAGATGTTGTTCCCAAAGTGACTAATAAAACTAACAAAAAAATTTGGATAGATGGCAGCATTCATGCAAAACTGAAAGCGCGAGCCACTGCATTTAACCATGGCAAGGTGACTGGGAACATGGCATAATGCAAATAGTGTAGTTATTCCCTCTGCAAGGCAATCAAACAGGCAAAACCTCAGTATAGAGATAAAGTGGAGTGGACAAAGTCGCAATTCAACGGCTCAGAAACGAGACACACGTGGCAGGGTCTACAAACAATCACGGACTACAAAAGGAAAACTATTCACGTCGTGGACACTGACGTCTTGCTGCCGTACAAGCTAAACACCTTCTTCGCCCGCTTTGAGGATGACACAGTGCCACCAACGCGGCCCTCTACCAAGGACTGTGGGCCTTGCTTCTCCATGGCCGACGTAAGACTTTTAAGCGTGTTAACCCTCGCAAGGCTGTCGGCCCAGACGGCATCTGTAGCCACGTCCTCAGAGCATGCGCAGACCAGCCGGCTGGTGTGTTTACAGATATATTCAATCTCTCCCTATCCCAGTCAGCTGTCCCCACATGCTTCAAGACGGCCACCACTGATCCTGTACCCAAGAAAGCAAAGGTAACTGAACTAAATTACTATCTCCCTGTAGCACTCACTTCTGTCATCATGAAGTGGTTTGAGAGACTTGTCAAGGATCTTATCACCTCTACCTTACCTGTGAAGGGGTTAAACCAAGGCCTCATACCTTTTAAAAGGTTAATAAATTGTGTTATGATAAACTGTGTGTGTGTGTGTTAACACCTGTTTTGAGAGTTATACCCTTCAGACACTATCAGAAGTCAAAAACCGCCAACGCTCATACTCCTCCTGTCTGGGCCCCACTGTGACTGTCTGAGGTTCTGAGAATACGACTGGTTTTCTGAGAACACAAGACTGCCGCAGGCTGTCCGAAGATGCTTGGACTCGTTTCATCTTGTTATGACCCTATACTTGTGATGAAAGGTCAAGTTTCGCTCAAAGCCACTTCTGAGCTTTTAATTGCTGACAAGATGGTTGCTGCTGTCAGGGGGAGGTTAGATGAATTTAAATGTTGTGGCCAGGGAAAGTCAGGCAAGGGGAATTGGGGAGGCTATATGAGTTACAGGATGTCTTAGACACTTTGCAGAACCTGGGGAGAGCGATCATATACTGTACTCAGTTCCAACTTCTGCCAACTTCTGTATTACCAAAGGATAATTTTAATACTTAAATGAAGTCTGTGTTGCTTTCTACTACCAATATATAAGTTTGAAAATGATATAGACCTGATCATCTGTTGCAGAAATTGACCAACACCAGTCACCCTAGACCCAGTTGAATTTGCTAACAGCCCCAATAGATCGCCATCTCACTACACACTGCCCTATCCCATCTGGACAAGAGGAATACCTACGTATGTAATAATGCTGTTCATTGACAATAGCTCAGCATTCAACAGCATACTACCCTCCAACAGAGGTGTGTGGACTCAAGTCACATGACTTGGACTCAAGTCAGACTTGAGTCACAATATGATGACTTGCAACTCGACTTTGACTTTAACATCCATGACTCGTGACTTGACTAAGACTTGAGCCTATTGACTCGAACTGACTTGATACCCTCCCCAAGCCCAAATAATAAAAATGATGCAATTAAAAAAGTGTGCAGCACATCAACTCTTCATTTAACGTAATTACAGTTTGAATCGGACAGCAGCCAATCAAATAGTGCCACCTGAGAAAAAGTTGTGCGTGGCAGTGCAGAGGAACGTTGGCGTTGAATTCAGATGGAGCCCTTGGAAAGATGATACTAAAACTAAAAATCCGGATATAAAGTCGACGCTGTATCAACAAAAAATAGATTGCAACTTGCAAAACATGCGGGAAGAAAATTACAGACGGGGGCGCAACAATTTTCAACTTAGCCGACAGCTATATATTTTATTACTTTACTGGTGTAGGCTAACGTAACATTAAATTAATGAGCCTCCACACAGTCAAATCAAATCCAATCAAATGTATTTGTCACATACTTGGTTAGCAGATGTTAATGCGAGTGTAGCGAAATGCTTGTGCTTCTAGTTCCGACAATGCAGTAGTAACCAACGAGTAATCTAACCTAACAATTCCAAAACTACTACCTTAGCAAGTGTAAAGGGATAAAGAATATGTACATAAAGATATGAATGAGTGATGGTACAGAACGGCATAGGCAAGATGCAGAAGATGGTATCGAGTACAGTATATACATATGAGATGAGTAATGGAGGGTATGTAAACAAAAGTGGCATAGTTTAAAGTGGCTAGTGATACATGTATTACATAAAGATGCAGTAGATGATACAGAGTACAGTATATACATATACATATGAGATGAGTAATGTAGGGTATGTAAACATTATATTAAGTAGCATTGTTTAAAGTGGCTAGTGATATATTTTACATCAATTTCCATCCATTCCCATTATTAAAGTGGCTGGAATTGAGTCAGTGTGTTGGCAGCAGCCACTCAATGTTAGTGGTGGCTGTTTAACAGTCTGATGGCCTTGAGATAGAAGCTGTTTTTCCGTCTCTCAGTCCCTGCTTTGATGCACCTGTACTGAGCTCGCCTTCTGGATGATAGCGGGGTGAACAGGCAGTGGCTCGGGTGGTTGTTGTCCTTGATGATCTTTTTGGCCTTCCTGTGACATTGGCTGGTGCAGGTGTCCTGGAGGGCAGGTAGTTTGCCCCGGTGATGCGTTGTGCAGACCTCACTACCCTCTGGAGAGCCTTACGGTTGTGGGCGGAGCAGTTGCCGTACCAGGCGGTGATACAGCCCGACAGCATGCTCTCGATTGTGCATCTGTAGAAGTTTGTGAGTGCTTTTGGTGACAAGCCAAATTTCTTCAGCCTCCTGAGGTTGAAGAGGCGCTGCTGCACCTTCTTCACGACGCTGTCTGTGTGGGTGGACCAATTCAGTTTGTCCGTGATGTGTACGCCGAGGAACTTAAAACTTACTACCCTCTCCACTACTGTCCCGTCGATGTGGATAGGGGTGGTGCTCCCTCTGCTGTTTCCTGAAGTCCACAATCATCTCCTTTGTTTTGTTGACGTTGAGTGTGAGGTTATTTTCCTGACAGAACACTCCAAGGGCCCTCACCTCCTCCCTGTAGGCCGTCTCATCGTTGTTGGTAATCAAGCATACCACTGTAGTGTCGTCCGCAAACTTGATGATTGAGTTGGAGGCGTGCATGGCCACGCAGTCGTTGGTGAACAGGGAGTACAGGAGAGGGCTCAGAACGCACCCTTGTGGGGCCGCAGTGTTGAGGATCAGCGGGGTGGAGATGTTGTTACCTACCCTCCCCACCTGGGGGCGGCCCGTCAGGAAGTCCAGTACCCAGTTGCACAGGGCGGGGTCAAGACCCAGGGTCTCGAGCTTGATGACGAGTTTGGAGGGTGCATGGTGTTAAATGCTGAGCTGTAGTCGATGAACAGCATTTTCACATAGGTATTCCACTTGTCCAGATGGGTTATGGCAGTGTGCAGTGTAGTTGCGATCGCGTCGTCTGTAGACCTATTTGGGCGGTAAGCAAATTGGAGTGGGTCTAGGGTGTCAGGTAGGGTGGAGGTGATATGGTCCTTGACTAGTCTCTCAAAGCACTTTATGATGACGGAAGTGAGTGCTACGAGGCGGTAGTCGTTTAGCTCAGTTACCTTAGCTTTCTTGGGAACAGGGACAATGGTGGCCCTCTTGAAGCATGTGGGAACAGCAGACTGGGATAAGGATTGATTGAATATGTCCGTAAACACACCAGCCAGCTGGTCTGTGCATACTCTGAGGACGCAGCTGGGGATGCCGTCTGGGCCTGCAGCCTTGCGAGGGTTAACGCGTTTAAATGTTTTACTCACGTCGGCTGCAGTGAAGGAGAGTCCGCAGGTTATGGTTGCGGGCCGTGTCAGTGGCACTGTATTGTCTTCAAAGTGGGCAAAAAAGTTAGTCAGTCTGTCTGGGAACAAGACATCCTGGTCCGCGACGGGGCTGGTTTTCTTTTTGTAATCCGTGATTGACTGTAGACCCTGCCACATACCTCTTGTGTCTCAGCCGTTGAATTGCGACTCTACTTTGCCTCTATACTGACGCTTAGCTTGTTTGATTGCCTTGCGGAGGGAATAGCTACACTGTTTGTATTCGGTCATGTTTCCGGTCACCTTGCCCTGGTTAAAAGCAGTGGTTTGCACTTTCAGTTTCACGCAAATGCTGCCATTAATCCACGGTTTCTGGTTTGGGAATATTTTAATCGTTGCTATGGGTACGACATTGTCAATGCACTTTCTAATGAACTCGCTCACCGAATCAGCGTATTCGTCAATGTTGTTGTTGGAAGCAATGCGGAACATATCCCAATCCACGTGATCGAAGCAGTCTTGAAGCGTGGAATCAGATTGGTTGGACCAGCGTTGAACAGACCTGAGCGCGGGAGCTTCTTGTTTTAGTTTCTGTCTGTAGGCTGGGAGCAACAAAATGGACTCTTGGTCAGCTTTTCCGAAAGGAGGGTGGGGGAGGGCCTTAAATGCATTGCGGAAGTTAAAATAACAATGATCCAGAGTTTTACCAGCCCTGGTTGCGCAATCGATATGCTGATACAATTTAGAGAGTGTTGTTTTCAGATTAGCCTTGTTAAAATCCCCAGCTACAATGAATACAGCCTCAGGATATGTGGTTTCCAGTTTGCATAGAGTCAAATAAAGTCAAGGTTGGGCGATTGTGTACAAGCCTACATCGCCCGATTGTGCATTATAGTCCTCGATTGTCGATCACTATTGAGGGGGGGGGGTGACTTTCTCATGGCTACCCATGTATTTCCATGGAAATATACAATTTATTTGGCAAGTAATAAACATATAGATATTTTTTAAAAGCATTCATGATTTGCGTAAATGTAATATACTATTACTCTTGTTAAAAATATGAAATGGTATAACATTTGGTGAAGAACACATTATGACTTGTTTAGGACTCGGAACTCAAAGTTTAGAACTTGAGACTTAACTTGGACTTGGCGGTCTTGATTTGGGACTTGACTTGGGACTTGAGTGCTAAGACTTGAGACTTACTTGTGACTTGTAAAACAATGACTTGGTCCCACCTCTTCCGTCCAAGCTCATCATTAAGCTCGAGGCCCTGGGTCTGATCCCCGCCCTGTGCAACTGGGTCCTGGGCTTCCTGACGGTCCGCCCCCAGGTGGTGAAGGTAGGAAACAACGCCACTTCGCTGATCTTCAACACTGGGGCCCCACAAGAGTGCATGCTCAGCCCCCTCCTGTACTCCCTTTTCACCTATGACTGCGTGGCCAAGCACGCCTCCAACTCAATCATCAAGTTTGCAGATGACACAACAGTAGTAGGCTTGATTACCAACAATGATGAGACAGCCTACAGGGAGGAGGTGACAGCTCTGGGAGTGTGGTGCCAGGAAAATAACCTCTAACTCAACATCAACAAAACAAAGGAGATGATCGGGGACTTCAGGAAACAGCAGAGGGAGAACCCCCCCCTACCCACATCGACGGGACAGCAGTGGAGAAGGTAGAAAGCTTCAAGTTCCTCGGCTGTATCACCGACTGGTACAGCAACTGCACCACCCACAGGGCTCTCCAGAGGGTGGTGCGGTCTTCCCAACGCATCACCGGGGACAAAGTACCTGCCCTCCAGGACACCTACAGCACCCAATGTCACAGGAAGGCCAAAAAGATCCTAATGGACAACAACCACCCAAGCCACTGCCTGTTCACCCCGCTATCATCCAGAAGGTGAGGTCAGTACAGGTGCATAAAAGCTGGGACCGAGAGACTGAAAAACAGCTTCTATCATCAGACATCAGCCATCAGACTGTTAAATAGCCATCACTAGCACATTCGAGGCTGCTGTCTATATCCATAGACTTGACATCACTGCCATGTTAATAAGTGGAATACTAATCTCATATGTATATATAGTATTCTATACTATTCTACTGTATCTTAGACTATGCAGATCTGACATTGCCCTTCCATATATGTATATACTCTTAATTCCTTTCCTTTACTTAGATTTGTGTGTATTGGGTATATGTTGTGAAATTCTTAGATATACAGTAACTTGTTAGATATTACTGCACTGTCAGAGCTAGAAACACAAGCATTTCGCCACACCCGCTATAACATCTGCCAAACACGTGTATGTGACCAAAAACTTTTGGTCTGACAGAGACACAGAGAGAGACACAAAGAGCGAGGGATACACACAGAGTGAGACACAGAGAGAGAGAGCAAGATGGTCCTGGGGCTCTGTTCACAAACACAAACAGAACCCAACCCAATCATGAGAAAACAACAAGATAATTACTTGACACATTAGAAGAAAAAAAAAGAAAAAAAAACTGAGCAAACTAGAATGTTATTTGGGCCTAAACAGAGAGTACACAGTGGCAGATTACCTGACCACTGTGACTGACCCATTATTAAGGAAAGCTTTGACTATGTACAGACTCAGTGAGCATAGCCTTGCTAATGAGAAAGGACACCGTAGACAGACCTGGCTCTCAAGAGAAGACAGGCTACAGTATGCGCACACTGCCCACAAAATGAGGTAGAAACAGAGTTGCACTTCCTAACCTCCTGACAAATTTATAACCATATTAGAGACACATATTTCTCTCAGATTACACAGACCGACAACGAATTTGAAAACAAATCCAATGTTGATAAACTCCCATATGTATTTGCCACAAAAAAGGGCAACCATTGAAGAACAAGCACCATTGTAAATACAACCCATATTTATGTTTATTTATTTTGTAATGTTTACTGTTCATTTTTTTTTGTTTTATTTCACTTTTGTTAATGATCTATTTCACTTGCTTTGGCAATGTAAACATATGTTTCCCATGCCAATAAATCCCATAGATAGAGACACAGAGAGACACAGAGAGAGACACAGACAGTAAACTTGCAGGGCCCTAAATCTGTGTGGTTATATGTGTCTCACTGCCTATCCAAGTCCTGCTTTGTCCCAATATCCTCTGCCAGAGGCCATCAATAAAATACCATCATAACCTACTCTATAATCTCCTAAATGACTGTTCTCGTGTTATTTGGAGGGTCTTTTGAACACTTACAGGCAGTTTCTAACATCAATAACATGAGCTTTTTGCCCAAGGTCTCTTCTTTATTTGAAATGCATGACTTTCCTTTTCTCTTTTACAATATTCTTGGACCAGTTTCTTATTTCCATCCCTATAGGTCAGGTCTCACATGGGGAATCAACAGAGACTGCAGTAGGGTTTCTATTGTAGTGTACATAAAATATTCAAAATCATCTTACATTACATGCTTTGAATCCGAGAATCTATGCAAATACTATCGTCTAAAAGTCTCCAATGTTGTAAAGATGATAAGTCATTGTCCTTGAAATCTCATGTCACAGCGCTTGGTTTCTTGAATTCTTGAAGTCCTTTGCAATGGCACCCTCTTCATTCTGAAGTAGCTCACTCCTAATCATGCAAAACAGAATATCAGAGAGGGGAATTCAATTTGTTCATTGTGAAAAAGTGAAAAATAATATCTTGTTTTTTCTCATTTCTGTATTTCATGCATCATTAAATGTGTTTCAGTTCATGCTTGGCGGCAACGAGAGATATAGGAGTAAAATGAAAGGAAACGGAGCACAGTGCAGGGGTCACAGAGACCAAATGAAGTGGAGCGCTGGGAGCAGGGCATAATGAAGTGTTCGCTCAGACGGGACGAGGTGAGGGGGAGGCGAGGGCAAAGGTGTGAAGTGAGCGGGGGGATAGAGCGAGGTGATGCCAGCATCTGACAGGATGCTGATTGGCCCTCATCTCTCCATTTCGGCAAAGTGCGAAATGGATTTAATCAACATACTGAAACCTGTGAAGAGCAACAACAGGCGTGATAGAGACAGACCTGTGCTGTGGTTTGGTGTCTTTGTTTGTTATTAGAATGTACTGTAGTGTACTGTTCCACTCTGGGATGTGGGTTGTAGGGGGTCACGCTGACATACTTGTTTTCTTTGTGACAGATGGGTTACTTTGAATAGAGCTGCCTCAGGAATGATAATAACCCTAGGCTATCACTGGAAGGAACCCGAACAGAGATTACATGGGTTTTGACAAAAACAAAACAGGTTTCATTTTCAGACTACAAATGTTATTGGCAAGTGTTTCTTAATCCTGGTCCTGGGACCCAAAGGGGTGCCTATATCTGTTTTTGCCCTGGCACTACATACCTGATCCCGCTAATCAAATAATCCAACACATACAGTGGTTCTTGTAACGGCTTTCCTCCTGGGAAGGAGAGGCGGACCAAAATGCAGCGTGGTTATAGTTCAGGTTTTTTAATAGGTAAACTCAACATGAACATAATACAAAACAATAAATGTGGCAAAACCGAAACAGCCCTATCTGGTGCAACAAACACAAAGACAGGAAACAACCACCCACAAAACCCAACACAAAACAGGCTACCTAAATATGGTTCCCAATCAGAGACAATGACTAACACCTGCCTCTGATTGAGAACCATATCAGGCCCAAACACAGAAACAGACAAACTAGACATCCAACATAGAATGCCCACTCAGATCACACCCTGACCAAACAAAACATAGAAACATACAAAGCAAACTATGGTCAGGGTGTGACAGTTCTTCCTGTAGAAGTTGTGTAATACTGCAGCACACCTTGCGGGCTGCCTCGGAATACTAAGGCACGCTATTTTAGTGTCAGCCATTGCTGCCATTAATGCTAATTAGTGCTAGTTTGACCACCAGAGGGCATCTTTGACGAGCATTTTAAATTTTGTAATATTGGCTGTACTAGAGAATTTAAAATATTTTGTTGTAAGAGCATAGTATATGGGATTGTAGTAAAATAAAGGTAAAATGAAAATACATTTTAACCTGTTGCGACGACCAAACCCGGATCCGGGATTCTATTTATAGACCTAAGCTCATTACCATAACGCAACGTTAACTATTCATGAAAATCGCAAATGAAATGAAATAAATATGCTATCTCTCAAGCTTAGCCTTTTGTTAACAACACTGTCATCTCAGATTTTCAAAATATGCTTTTCAACCATAGGAAAACAATCATTTGTGTAACAGTAGCTAGCTAGCGTAGCATTTAGCATTAGCGTTAGCATTTAGCAAGCAACTATCACAAAAACAAGTAAAGCCTTCAAATAAAATAACTTACCTTTGAAGAACTTCTGATGTTTTCAATGAGGATACTCTCAGTTAGATAGCAGATGCTCAGTTTTTCCAAAAACGCGAACTTTTTTCCAAATTAACTCCATAATATCGACTGAAAACATGGCAAACGTTGTTTAGAATCAATCCTCAAGGTGTTTTTCACATATCTCTTCATTGATATATCGTTCTTGGAAGCATGGTTTCTCCCCTCAATCAAATGGAAAAGTACAAGCAGCTGGCAATTGCGCACCGAATTCGACGCAGGACACCAGGCGGACACTTGGAAAATGTAGTCTCTTATGGTCAATCTTCCAATGATATGCCTACAAATACGTCACAATGCTGCTAAGACCTTGGGGGAACGACAGAAAGTGTAGGCTCATTCCTTGCGCAATCACAGCCATATAAGGAGACAATGGAAAACAGAGCTTCAGAAATTCTGCTAATTTCCTGGTTGACGCATCATCTTGGTTTCGCCTGTAGAATGAGTTCTGGGGCACTTACAGACAATATCTTTGCAGATTCTGAAACTTCGGAGTGTTTTCTTTCAAAAACTGTCAAGAATATGCATAGTCAAGCATCTTTTCGTGACAAAATATCGCGCTTAAAACGGGAACGTTTTTTATCCAAAAATGAAATAGCGCCCCTAGAGATCCAACAGGTTAAAAGACCTACAACACCTACGGTATGCCTACAGTATATCTAAAAGGTATCCTGATTTAAACCCAATCAAACTTCTTTAGCATCAACTGAAAACATTAATCCGTAACGATACAATTCTCCACCTACCCTTCTTCTCGGCAAGAGTCAAGAATCTCATTTTCAAGTGCTTGTTTAAAAAATAACGATATTCTGGAGATAATAATCTTTAATATTTAATCATTTCTGCCCTCCGAATTCATATTCATTATATAAATAGGCCCATGTGCACCTTCATCAGATGAACTGCAACATATCAGCTATTTAATTAATTAAGCGATTTAATTAATAAATGCATAAAATCTGACTTCGCTTTCAGGAGGAACAGGAGGAACAGAAAATTTGGTGTCAATTCATAAACCATGTGCCACCAAATTTCTTCCCAACTATTTTGCAATCTACACTATATGGCCCTCCGCCAATAATTACATGTAGAGGATTGGAGGATTCTAAATTAATATCTAAGGGGCATTTTTCGGTAATATTTTTCCTTTTAAATCAAATCAAATCAAATTTATTTGTCACATACACACGGTTAGCAGATGTTAATGCGAGTGTAGCGAAATGCTTGTGCTTCTAGTTCTGACAATGCAGTAATAACCAACAAGTAATCTAACCTCACAATTCCAAAACTACTTACTACCTTATACACACAAGTGTAAAGGGATAAAGAATATGTACATAAAGATATATGAATGAGTGATGGTACAGAACGGCATAGGCAAGATGCAGTAGATGGTATCGAGTACAGTATATACATATGAGATGAGTAATGTAGGGTATGTAAACAAAAGTGGCATAGTTTAAAGTGGCTAGTGATACATGTATTACTTAAAGATGCAGTAGATGATATAGAGTACAGTATATACATATACGTATGAGATGAGTAATGTAGGGTATGTAAACATTATATTAAGTAACATTGTTTAAAGTGGCTAGTGATATATTTTACATCAATTTCCATCAATTCCCATTATTAAAGTGGCTGGAGTTGAGTCAGTGTGTTGGCAGCAGCCACTCAATGTTAGTGGTGTCTGTTTAACAGTCTGATGGCCTTGAGATAGAAGCTGTTTTTCAGTCTCTCGGTCCCTGCTTTGATGCACCTGTACTGAGCTCGCCTTCTGGGTTGATAGCGGGGTGAGCAGGCAGTGGCTCGGGTGGTTGTTGTCCTTGATGATCTTTATGGCCTTCCTGTGACATCGGCTGGTGCAGGTGTCCTGGAGGGCAGTTAGTTTGCCCCGGTAAATGTGTTGTGCAGACCTCACTACCCTCTGGAGAGCCTTACGGTTGTGGGTGGAGCAGTTGCCGTACCAGGCGGTGATACAGCCCGACAGGATGCTCTCGATTGTGCATCTGTAGAAGTTTGTGAGTGCTTTTGGTGACAAGCTGAATTTCATCAGCCTCCTGAGGTTGAAGAGGCGCTGCTGCGCCTTCTTCATGACTTTGTCTGTGTGGGTGGACCAATTCAGTTTGTCCGTGTTGTGTACACCGAGGAACTTAAAACTTACTACCCTCTCCACTACTGCTGTTTCCTGAAGTCCACAATCATCTCCTTTGTTTTGTTGACGTTGAGTGTGAGGTTATTTTCCTGACACCCTCCGAGGGCCCTCACCTCCTCCCTGTAGGCCGTCTCGTTTTTGTTGGTAATCAAGCCTACCATTGTAGTGTTGTCCACAAACTTGATGATTGAGTTGTAGGCTTGCATGGCCATGCAGTCGTTGGTGAACAGGGAGTACAGGAGAGGGCTCAGAACGCACCCTTGTGTGGCCCCAGTGTTGAGGATCAGCGGGGTGGAGATGTTGCTACCTACCCTCACCACCTGGGGGTGGCCCGTCAGGAAGTCCAGCACCCAGTTTCACAGGGCGGGGTCAAGACCCAGGGTCTCGAGCTTGATGACGAGTTTGGTGGGTACTATGGTGTTAAATGCTGAGCTGTAGTCGATGAACAGCATTCTCACATAGGTATTCCTCTTGTCCAGATGGGTTAGGGCAGTGTGCAGTGTGGTTGAGATTGCGTCGTCTGTGGACCTATTTGGGCGGTAAGCAAATTGGAGTGGGTCTAGGGTGTCAGGTAGGGTGGAGGTGATATGGTCCTTGACTAGTCTCTCAAAGCACTTTATGATGACGGAAGTGAGTGCTACGGGGCGGTAGTCGTTTAGCTCAGTTACCTTAGTTTTCTTGGGAACAGGGACAATGGTGGCACTCTTGAAGCATGTGGGAACAGCAGACTGGGATAAGGATTGATTGAATATGTCCGTAAACACACCAGCCAGCTGGTCTGCGCATGCTCTGAGGGCGCTGCTGGGGATGCCGTCTGGGCCTGCAGCCTTGCGAGGGTTAACACGTTTAAATGTTTTACTCACGTTTTGGCTGCGGGCCCGTGTCAGTGGCACTGTATTGTCCTCAAAGTGGGCAAAAAAGTTATTTAGTCTGCCTGGTAGCAAGACATCCTGGTCCGCAACGGGGCTGGTTTTCTTTTTGTAATCCGTGATGGACTATAGACCCTGCCACATACCTCCTGTGTCTGAGCCGTTGAATTGTGACTCTACTTTGTCTCTATACTGACGCTTAGCTTGTTTGATTGCCTTGTGGAGGGAATAGCTACACTGTTTGTATTCGGTTATGTTTCCGGTCACTGTTCCCTGGTTAAAAGCAGTGGTTCGCGCTTTCAGTTTCACTCGAATGCTGCCATCAATCAACGGTTTCTTGTTTGGGAATGTTTTAATCGTTGCTATGGGAATGACATCATCAATGCACTTTCTAATGAACTCGCTCACCCAATCAGCGTATTCGTCAATATTGTTGTTTGACGCAATGCGGAACATATCCCAGTCCACGTGACCGAAGCGGTCTTGAAGAGTGGAATCAGATTGGTCGGACCAGCGTTGAACAGACCTGGGCGCGGGAACTTCTTGTTTTAGTTTCTGTCTGTAGGCTGGGATCAACAAAATGGAGTCGTGGTCAGCTTTTCCGAAAGGAGGGCGGGGGAGGGCCTTATATGCTTCACGGTACTTAGAATACCAATGATCCAAGGTTTTACCAGCCCTGGTTGCGCAATCGATATGCTGATACAATTTAGGGAGTCTTGTTTTCAGATTAGCCTTGTTAAAATCCCCAGCTACAATGAATGCAGCATCAGGATATGTGGTTTCCAGTTTGCCAAGAATCAAATAAAGTTTGTTCAGGGCCATCGATGTGTCTGCTTGGGGGGGAATATATATGGCTGTGATTAAAATCAAAGAGAATTCCCTTGGTCGATAATGCGTTCGACATTTGATTGTGAGGAATTCTAAATCAGGTGAACAGAAGGACTTGAGTTCTGTATGTTGTTGTGATTCCACCACGTCTCGTTAATCATAAGGCATACGCCCCCGCCCCTCTTCTTAACAAAAAGATGTTTGTTTCTGTCGGTGCGATGCGTGAAGAAACCAGCTGGCTACACCGATTCCGCTAGCGTCTCTCGAGTGAGCCATGTTTCCGTGAAGCAAAGAACGTTACAGTCTCTGATGTCCCTCTGGAATGCTACCCTTGCTTGGATTTCATCAACCTTGTTGTCAAGAGACTGGACATTGGCGAGTAGTATGCTAGGGAGTGGTGCGCGATGTGCCCGTCTCCGGAGCCTGACCAGAAGACCGCTTCGTTTCCCTCTTTTACGACATCGTTGTTTTGGGTCGTAGGCTGGGATCCATTCCGTTGTCCTGGGTGGAAGGCAGAACACAGGATCCGCTTCGGGAAAGTCATATTCCTGGTCATACTGATGGTGAGTTGACGTTGCTCTTATATTCAGTAGTTCTTCCCGACTGTATTTAATTAAACCTAAAACCTAACCTATGTAAGAAATAACACGTAAAAGCCATACGTCATCAACTTAAATTATTTAGCAGACATCACTTGCTGCTTATATTCAGTCAACACATATTGTATATCTTAATGAAGAATGTCATGGAATATAATTGAACGTTTTAGTTTCTAATTTCAATCACCTTCTTCATCCTCATCATTCAGTTCAGAGAAATTAAATTTAATTCAATTATCAGTTTCTATTTAGTTTATATCTCCCATTCATTGTCAGGTAGAGACACATTAGGCCTTGGCACCAAAAAGCATAATCAGTGCTCTAGCTCCCCCTTGCGGTGGTCTGGAGCAATGAAGCAGTGACGCAGGGTAACGTATTAAACCTCAGTTGACCTCTAAGTCCCATGGCATAATCTCAACCAATATAGGTGCCCTTCTTTACAACAATAATGTTTACGACTACCTCATCTCTGTACCCCAAATATACAATTATCAATAATGTCCCTCATTCGAGCACAGATTCAACCACAAAGACCAGGGAGGTTTTCCAATGCCACGCAAAGAAGGGCACCTATTGGTAGATGGGTAAAAAACAGATATTGAATATCCCTGTGAGCATGGTGAAGTTATTAATTACACTTTGGATGGTGTATCAATACACCCAGTTACTACAAAGATACAGGCGTCCATCCTAACTCAGTTGCTGGAGAGGAAGGAAACAGCTCAGGGTTTTCACAATGAGGCCAATGGTGTCTTTAAAACAGTTACAGAGTTTAATGGCCGTGACAGGAAAAACCTGAGTATGGATTAACAACATTGTAGTTACTCCACAATACTAATATAAATGACAAAATGAAAAGGAAGAAACCTGTACAGAATACATATTTTTTTTGCAATAAAGGCACTAAAGTAAAACTGCTAAAAATGTGGCAAAGAAATTAACTTTATGTCCTGAATACAAAGCGTTATGTTTGGGACAAATACAACACAACACATAACTGAGTACCACTCTTCATATTTGGAACATGGTGGTGACTGCATGCATTTCACTACACCCGCAATAATGTTTGCTAAATTTGTGTATTCGACCAATAAAATGTGATTTGATTTATGGGTATAATTGTCATGAGCAAGAACTAGGGATTTTTTTTAGGATACTAGGCTACCTGCTGCCCCCAGAGCTTGACAGAGTTTGAAGAATTATAAAAATAATAATGTGCAAATATTGTACAATCCAGGTGTGCAAAGCTAAGGGACGTAACCCCCTAACGTTGATGTCCGTGTCCCTGTGGAATATAATTAGCATTTAAAAATATATATTTTTAAAATCTGTCCATTTATTAAGCTAGTGATATCTGTTTTTTTTTGCATTGGATGCTTCTCAATCCACTGCATCCGCCTATGTCGCCCATCCGCATCTGCGGTGAAAGTTGAACGAGCTAGAGCGGTGTTTGTCAGCCAATGAGACATCCTGAAAAATCTGTATTCTTACAAAATCGTCTGTAGCGTCCGAACTATTGTGACCGAACACGATGGTCGTCTCAGTTTTGCTCTACGACCCCGACAAGCAGCTTGGTACTCAGCAAGTCGGTACAGCCGATCTGCCAACTTCTGTCTGTAGCATCCAAACAGTTTGGGCTACACGCTAGTATGACCCCTCTGTGGAAAGGTGACTCTCATACATGTAATTTGCTCTAGGACGTTCACAGGCCTCACAAGAATCGTCTGAAGGTCCCCCGGTATCAGTTGAAAAACATGGATAGAAGTATTATGGAGACTGTTCAGTGCCAAAAATAAGGGCTTAAATAAATGTAGAGAAAGTATTTTACAAATGTTTCCTGATGTTTCTTATATCTCTAAGATATATTCCATTTTGAATTCAGGCTGTAGCACAACAAAATGTGAAGTACTGAAGGAACTGTGTATATGTTTCCATCTACAGTGGGGCAAAAAAGTATTTAGTCAGCCACCAATTGTGGAAGTTCTCCCACTTAAAAATATGAGAGGGGCCTGTAAACTATGACAGACAAAATGAGAAGAAAAAAATCCAGAAAATCACATTGTAGGATTTTTAATTAATTTATTTGCAAATTATGGTGGAAAATAAGTATTTGGTCAATAACAAAAGTTTATCTCAATACTTTGTTATATACCCTTTGTTGGCAATGACAGAGGTCAAACATTTTCTGTAAGTCTTCACAAGGTTTTCTCACACTGTTGCTGGTATTTTGGCCCATTCCTCCATGCAGATCTCCTCTAGAGCAGTGATGGTTTTTTTGGGAGACTTTCAACTCCCTCCAAAGTTTTTCTATGGGGTTGAGATTTGAAGACTGGCTAGGCTACTCCAGGACCTTGAAATGCTTCTTACGAAGCCACTCCTTCGTTGCCCTGGCGTTGTGTTTGGGATCATTGTCATGCTGAAAAACCCAGCCACGTTTCATCTTCAATGCCCTTGCTGATGGAAGGAGGTTTTCACTCAAAATCTCACGATACATGGCCCCCTTCATTCTTTCCTTTACACGGATCAGTCGTCCTGGTCCCTTTGCAGAAAAACAGCCCCAAAGCATGATGTTTCCACCCCCATGCTTCACAGTAGGTATGGTGTTCTTTGGATGCAACTCAGCATTCTTTGTCCTCCAAACACGACGAGTTGAGTTTTTACCAAAAAGTTATATTTTGGTTTCATCTGACCATATGACATTCTCCCAATCTTCTTCTAGATCATCCAAATGCTCTCTAGCAAACTTCAGATGGGCCTGGACATGTACTGGCTTAAGCAGGGGGACACGTCTGGCACTGCAGGATTTGAGTCCCTGGCGGCGTAGAGTGTTACTGATGGTAGGCTTTGTTACTTTGGTCCCAGCTCTCTGCAGGTCATTCACTAGGTCCCACAGTTGAATTGCTAATTGCTCCCACAGTTGATTTCTTCAAACCGAGCTGCTTACCTATTGCAGATTCAGTCGTCCCAGCCTGGTGCATGTCTACAATTTTGTTTCTGGTGTCCTTTGACAGCTCTTTGGTCTTGGCCATAGTGGAGTTTGGAGTGTGACTGTTTGAGGTTGTGGACAGGTGTCTTTTATACTGATAACAAGTTCAAACAGGTGCCATTAATACAGGTAACGAGTGGAGGACACAGAGGAGCCTCTTAAAGAAGAAGTTACAGGTCTGTGAGAGCCAGAATTCTTCCTTGTTTGTAGGTGACCAAATACTTATTTTCCAACATAATTTGCAAATAAATTCATTAAAAATCCTACAATGTGATTTTCTGGATTTTTTTTCTCATTTTGTCTGTCATAGTTGAAGTGTACCTATGATGAAAATTACAGGCCTCTCTCATCTGTTTAAGTGGGAGAACTTGCACAATTGGTGGCTGACTAAATACTTTTATGCCCCACTGTATGTCCTGTATGTTTCGTGGTGGAGTTGATTGGGCTTTTGTCCTGTGATTCAAAACGACTCCAACCTGTCCATCTTTAATAACAGGTGCCAGGGAGTAACAGAGTGGCCATTTTGTCTCTCTGCCTCGCCATCTGCGTACCTGGCAGGCTTTAACAAGAACCTCTGTGTTGCGTGGAAGCCAGAGCCTTTGGACAGACGTGTCCTTGACTGAGCACGGTAATCCAGCACATATGGTGTGGGCGGAACACACGAATTGAGATCATTGATGGCTGAAGAAGGCTTCCTTTTTTGGTCTTGAAGCATTGCGTAGTGACCATCAAAGGAGGAGGATGAACAAGAACTGGACTCATCAGCTGGCAAACACATAGACAGAGAGGTTGTGGGACATGGAGAACATGAGAGAAGCGTTTCAATCTACCTCTGGTGTATCTCCATTGCCCAATCCCCTCCCTCTCTCTGTTTTTCTCTCTACATTCCCCTCTTTCCTTCGCTCTTTTTATCTTTCCTTATAAAGCAAATGCATTACTTGCCACAGCCCTAAAACTCGGACCAATTATCTTTCTGGACCAGTACTAATTTGAGGCAATTTAATTCCAGGCCAATTAGTAGCCTGGAATAAAGGAGTCAGCGGATGGGGAAACAGATTTGTTGAAAAGTAATATGTGGTGTTTTGGTTGCACAGAAATAAATGGGCTGCTACAGCCAGTTGTTAGTTTGTCTGAGTCAAAGGTAATACATTCAGTGTCTATAAATTAATTAACAACCTCTATGTACAAAGACAACTCTGTACTGTATAAATAACTGTTTCCAGCAGTATGTATAAGAGCATTGAGGATGTCTCTGTGTGTAAACATGGGTCATTTCTGACTCCAACGTCCTCCAGATCAGTGTAATGAGCACAAGGGGAGACAGAGAGCTGGTTTCAAGCGCAGGGCGCAGCAGGTGTTGATTGTAGAGGACCACAGAAGGAGGCAGGTAGCTGGGTCCAGGGGCAGGCAGAAAGTCATACACAAGGGGTCCAAAAAGGCAACAGTAAAGGCTAGTAACATCTTCCGGTAGATCGGGCAATAGGTTGATAACAGGAAAGCTGATAGGCTAAAGTACAGGCAGGGAATAGGCATCGTTAGTGAAGCAGGCAAAAACTATCATACACTGGAGGATTAAATTACCGGAAAAACAGAGCTCCGAATTGAAGTGTGTCACAAAACAAACAACCTCACAATGATGGGGTGCAAAGAACTGAACTAAATAGTGTGTGATAATGACATACAGGTGTGTGAACAGGTGATTTGGATCTGGAGAGTGTGCTGCGTTAAGATAATCTATTTGTTTGAGAGTGTGAGCTGGAAAATGGGCTGCATTCAAGGATCTACGTGCTTGAGAGTGTGAGTTGGAAGCAGACGTTGCAGTACCACTCCCCCTCCCCCACGGATGGCTCTTGATGGCCTAGGAAGCTGAGAAGGGGGCCTCCACCAGGGGTGAGAAGCTGGGTGGTAAGGACGGTTCAATTGGAAAGCCAGGATCATGGCTGGGTCGAGGATGTCCTGGGCGGGGACCCAGGACCGTTCTTGGGGTCCTTACCCCTCCCAATCCACCAGGTAGTGGATGCAACTACCCAGGCTCTTGGAGTCAAGGAGGGCTTGGATGGAATAAGCCGGTGCACCGCCGACATCAAACGGGGGGTGCTCTGAGGTGTGCCACTGGAGGATGGAGAGGGCTGTACCTCACAGGCTTGTGAAGGGACACATGGAAGGATGAGATCCGGTAATGGCATGGCAACTGAAGGCGGTAGGTATCAGGATTGATGCGGTGTGTTGTTTTGAAGGGACCATTGAACCGGTGCCTGAACTTTTATCTTAAGAGCAGGTGAGGTGGCGATGACGGGACTGGCTTCCTCTCTCACATCAAAACATACCAGCAGATGAGTGACAGATGGATAGAGAGATAGCATGATTAAGCTTTGTTTTTATATTCTAACACGGTCAGTTATCTTAAGTCATTAGGTGAAATTCAAAACTGACCTTGGATCATTAACTCTTGGACTACTACATCTCTGTCTGCATTTCAATGTAAAGCATCTCTTTAATAATACTTCCTGTTGACCCGACCAAGTGACATCTCACCTTTGATCATGCTGTGCCTTCTGTGTCAGCCAAAACAGCTGATATAACCTAGAGGATTTAGGCAGAAGGGGGAGAGGGATGAAGTGAAGAAAGACTGTTATTGTGTGTGTGGTCTCACCTGGTGTCCACACTAAGTAGCTACAGAGTACTTTATGCTGAAAAACAGACACATAATAGGACAAACAATAGACAATGTCAAGAGAAGATACTGTATGTGATGCAGACACCGATCAGAGTGTACCTGAAACATTTAAATATAGAGGGCTATGTGTCTCACCACTTGATTATTGCAAGGCTAACCCCCAGGGAAATCATGACTTGGCAGCAACAGACAGTCCAGTGAAAATGGCTGTGTTTATGTGGTGTAAATCTGAAAATTATCAACTGACATCTTAATAGTTTTTTAACTAATGCATGTGAGACAGGTTCCATGTACAACAAGACAGGCAGAGATGGTGAAAAAGAACACAGAACAATTGAATTGACTCTGGTTATGGACACTTTTGCCTGCAATAAAGTTTCCACGGCCTGTTTCTCGGACAGTGAACATCTAGCAATATCTAAATGTTCGACCCCTTGGTCAGCTTGCTCTTTGAAAGTAAAGAAACAGCTTATGTTTTTTTAGAGATATGAAAACAAGAACTGAGATATGACCATTCAATCGAAAGCAGCAGATGTCATTTTTAGGATACGTCAATACAGCCCAGTGCTGCTTACCTGAGATTCCATCTTCAATACAGCCCAGTGCTGCTTACCTGAGATTCCATCTTCAATACAGCCCAGTGCTGCTTACCTGAGATTCCATCTTCAATACAGCCCAGTGCTGCTTACCTGAGATTCCATCTTCAATACAGCCCAGTGCTGCTTACCTGAGATGCCATCTTCAATACAGCCCAGTGCTGCTTACCTGAGATGCCATCTTCATCGGTGTCCACTTTGACTTATTTTGTGTCGGAAAACAGTTGCTTTCAGAACTATTATTTTTGATTGAAAATAAAAAAGGTTTTGCTCTTGACAAAAAGACACAAATGTACCTCCATAGCATATAACAATTGGCCTGTGAATAATCACACCTTCATACAAACGTGCTACTGTATTCAGAATTTTTGACGCACAACAGAAGATGCTTCCATGTCCTGCCAGCACGCCCACAAGCGATCCACTCAGGGGCAGAATGAAGACACATGGAAGAGGGAAAGGAATGAGATGGGAACAGCAATTTGTTGCAAGTTGGGGAGGAGGGCTAATAGCTGAACAATAGACTATTCGACCTTTACTAAAGAATGGTCTAATAGCCAAGCTAGGTGTGAAAAATCTCCCTCCTATCACAGACCAGATTTGCCCTAACGACCAAGGGGTAGCATGCTACTCAATGTAATAAAGTAATGACTTTTCAAATTACCTTCAAGTTACCTTGCATGTTATGTTGGCTGACAATTTGTTAGCTACGCTGGCCTTTACATACCACATAGTATATCATTACAGCAGTATGTACCGGTATGTTAGCTAGCTACCTAAAGTTAGTAGTTATACATCAAACTTGCCAGTATATTAACTATCTATCTACCCAATGTTTATTAACTTGATTATTCTTGTCATTCTTAGCTTAGCTAAATGGTATAGTCCTTGTGCTTTCTCAAGGACATTCGGGTGCTTTCTTAAATTCGCTCTGGCTTTCTATAGGCTGGACAATAGAACGAATCAAAATTCACCCAAGGCTGAAAAACAGCCTAAGAACGTTGACTAAACTGGAACACTAGCGTGAGCCCATAGCAAATTAATGAAATCGAATGTTCTCGGAGCCTGTATCCCTTTTTATTTTACCACTACAATCTGTTCGTCAGACGAAACTGGGGAAAAACAACTTGTGTAGAAAGTCAACATCCGCACCTCGATGATGTCAACTCTGCTTATGTCTGTGTAATGAAAAAGTAGGGAAAAAATACAAACTTCTGACTATTTCTGGTCTAGCGATCGATGACAAAGAGCTCGCTACCCAAACTTGCATAATTACAAAGAGGAGTTTCTTCTGATTAAAATGGTGCCCGTGTAACAGTTTGGTTTCCGTCCCGCTCCTCGCCCCTACATGGGTTCGAACCAGGGACCCTCTGCACAGATAGACAGCCAGACTCGAAGCATCGTTACCCATAGCGCCACAAAAGCCACAGCCCTTGCAGAGCAAGGGTAACAACTACTTCAAGGTCTCAGAGCGAGTGACGTCACCGATTGAAATGCTATAAGCGCTCCCCACTAACTAGCTAGCATTTCACACTGGTTACACCCAACTTCAAAAAATCTAAATATACACATTGCGAGATATTTGGCGAAATAGACAGACATGCCTATATTTCCCCCAAAGAAAACAGTGGGAAGACCGCAAAGGTCCAATATTATTTTTGTTGTTTACATTTTAACTATAAAACAATGTGAGCAGGTCTCATTGTCATGGCAGATGCAATGAACTAGTTATCAGAAAAGAACGTTGTTAAAAATGTCATGTGTCCAGCCTACTATCTACCCGGATTTCAGAGCACGCTCGTCTGAATGTACCAGAGCGCAGAATACTTACTTTACCAGCGCTCAACACCTGTTGAATATGGCCGGTGTCAGTAAACGTCAGGAAAAAAAGTGTAATTAAATTGTTTCCAGCTGCACATTTACAGACACCTGTTCTGGTTAACAGGAAACTGCCTTATCAGTTCTGCTCTGGTGAGTAAAATGGTCAGAGTGGTCACATTTGTGTCTGGAAGTAGCTAGCCAAAGTCAGCTTGACTCCCGTTCTAAGGCCAGAATGCTCAAATCAACCCTACTCCTGGGCCCGAACGTCCAGTGTGCGCTCCGAGAGCAGAACGGTCTGAATTTACAAACTGACAATTTCTCTGAATGGAAACACCATCATATTTTATCAAATTAATTAAGCCACATTTCTTAAAATCAATACCCTATACTATGTTACTATAAAAAAAGGTTTTAAATGATCTGGTAATGCCAATACAGAATACTGTCAAATGCTTCTCAAAGATGCATGGCTGAGAATTAAATGATGCGCCACAGAATGCTGCAGCAGCACGTAGGGTGTGCCGCAGTATGAAGCAACTTTTAGGGCCTCTTGGCCCGGCTGATTGGATTTCCCACTGTATGGGTCCCACGACACAAAACGGAGGCAGGATGGCCTCGGGAGCTGGGTTAGAGAAAGGGGAGTCAAATAGACGGGATAAGGAATCAGCCTTCACATTTTTCTTGCCAGGCGATAGGTGACAGTAAAGTTGAAGCGGGTGAAGTTGAAGCGGGTGAAGTTGAAGCTGGTGAAGTTCGGTAAGGACAAGGAATGGGTGATGAGCTCCCTCTAACCAGTGGCGCCATTCTTCGATAGCCAGCTTAATGGTGAGGAACTCTCGGTTCCCGACATCATAGTTCCTCTCAGCGGGTGACAGTTTCTTGAAAAACGCAGTCAGTCATCAAAGCAAAAGCTAGCTTTTTCAAACAAAAAATGTGCATCCTGTAGCTCTAACTCCAAAACGTTTTGGGACACTATAAAGTTCATGGAGAACAAGAGCATCTCCTCCCAGCTAC
Source organism: Oncorhynchus clarkii lewisi (assembly GCF_045791955.1). NCBI lineage: Eukaryota > Metazoa > Chordata > Actinopteri > Salmoniformes > Salmonidae > Oncorhynchus > Oncorhynchus clarkii. The sequence continues at coordinate 17,577,170 of NC_092175.1, read as the reverse complement.
CCACTGCACTGAGGCTAGGTAACACTGTCACCACCGATAAATCCATGATAATTGAGAATTTCAATAAGCATTTCTCTCTTCCTGGCTCCCCCAACCCCGGCCAACAGCTCCACACCCCCCGCAGGTACTTGCCCAAGCCTCCCCATCTTCTACTTCACCCAAATCCAGATAGCAGATGTTCTGAAAGAGCTGCAAAACCTGGACTCGTACAAATCAGCTGGGCCAGACAATCTGGACCCTCTCTTTCTAAAATTATCCACCGCCATTGTTGCAACCCCTATTACCAGTCTGTTCAACCTCTCTTTCGTATCGTCCGAGATCCCTAAAGATTGGAAAGCTGCCGCGCATGCCCCTCTTCAAAGGGGGTGACACTCTAGACCCAAACTGTTATAGACCTATATCCATCCTGCTCTGCCATTCTAAAGTCTTCGAAAGCCAAGTTAATAAACAGACCATTTTGAATCCCACCGTACCTTCTCCACTGTGCAATCCGGTTTCCGAGCTGGTCACGTGTGCACTTCAGCCACGCTCAAGGTACTAAACGATATCACAACCACAATCAATAAAAGATTGTACTGTGCAGCCATCTTCATCGACCTGGCCAAGGCTTTCGACTCTGTCAATCGTCGTATTCTTATCAGCAGACTCAACAGCCTTGGTTTCTCTAATGACTGCCTTTCCTGGTTCACCAACTACTTCTCAGACAGAGTTCAGTGTGTCAAATCGGAGGGCCTGTTGTCCGGACCTCTGGCAGTCTCTATAGGGGTACTGACTCGGGCCGACTCGTTTCTCTGTATATATCAACGATGTTGCTCTCGCTACGGGTGATTCCCTGATCCACCTCTATGCAGACGACACCATTCTGTATACATATGGCCCTTCTTTGGACACTGTGCTAACCTCTCTAGATTAGGGGGCAGCATTCGGAATTTTGGATGAAAAGCATGCCCAAATTAAACGGCCTGCTACTGCTTGGCTGGTTAGTGTTGGTAATAATTTGTCAACTGGGCTAGGTATGTTCTGGGCTAGGTATGCTTTTGCCGAAAAGCATTTTATGAATATGACATTGTGGTTGGTTTAACAAGAAGTTCATATTTAAACCTATGTAAAATATGTTTTGTTTTCTGAGTTTTTATCATGAGCATTTCTGTAATTGAATTTGGCCTCCAACTGCTCTTAAACGCTAGTAAAACTAAATATATGCTTTACAACCATTCGCTGCCCACACCCGCCCGCCCGACTAGCTTCACTACTCTGGACGGTTCTGACTTAGAATATGTGGAGAACTACAAATACCTTGGTGTCTGGCTAAACTGTAAACTCTCCTTCCAGACTCATATTAAACATCTCCAATCCACAATTGCATTTAGAATCGTCTTTCTATTTCACAAACAAAGCCTCCTTCACTCATGTCGCCAAACATACCCTCGTAAAACTGACCAGCTTACCAATCTTCGACTTTGGCGGTCATTTACAAAATAGCCTCCAACACTCTACTCAGCAAACTGGATGCAGTCTATCACAGTGCCATCCATTTTGTCACCAAAGCCCCATATACCACCCACCACTGTGACCTGTATGTTCAAATCGGCTGGCCCTCGCTATATATTCGTCTCCAGACCCACTGGCTCCAGGTCATCTATAAGTCTTTGCTAGGTAAATCTCTGCCTTATCTCAGCTCACTGGTCACAATAACAACACCCAACCATAGCACGCACTCCAGCAGGTATATCTCACTGGTCATCCCCAAAGCCAACATAACGTTTGGCCGCCTTTCCTTCCAGTTCTCTGCTGCCAATGACTGGAACTAGTTGCAAAAATCGCTGAAGCTGGAGACTTATATTTCCCTCACTAACTTTAAACATCAGCTATCTGTGCAGCTAACCGATCACTGCAGCTGTACATAGCCCATCTGTAAATAGCCCATCCAATCTACCTACCTACCTCATCCCGATATTGTTTTTTTTTACTTTTCTGGTCTTTTGCAACCGAGTATTTCTACTTGCACATCATCATCAACAAGTGTACCTATGATGAAAATTACAGGTCTCTCTCATCTTTTTGAGGTGGGAGAACTTGCACAATTGGTGGCTGACTAAATACTTTTTTGCCCCACTGTAGCTCAGTTGACAAATTATTACAGACAGTACCCAGCCAAGCAGAAGCGTTACAAAACTCAGAAATAGAGATAAAATTAATCCCTTACCTTTGATGATATTCATATGTTTGCACTCAGAAAACATTAATTTACTCAATAAATGTTCCTTTTGTTCGATAAAGTCTCTTTACATCCAAAAACCTCAGTTTTGTTCGCCCGTTTTCTTCAGTAATCCACAGGCTCAAACGCAGTCAAAACAGGCAGACAAAAAAATCTAAATTGTATCCGTAAAGTTCATAGAAACATGTCAAACGATGTTTATATTCAATCCTCAGGTTGTTTTTAGCCTAAATGATCTATAATATTTCAACCGGACAATAACGTAGTCAATATAAAAGGTAAACAAGAAACGCACTCTCTCGGGATTGCGCATGAAAAAGCTCTGTGACACATCAGGGTCCACTCATCCAGACTGGTCTTACTCCCTCATTTATAAGAATACAAGCCTGAAACAATTTCTAAACACTGTTTACATCTAGTGGAAAGCATAGGAACTGCAAATTGAGTCCTAAGTCAATGTAACTGTTATGGCATTGAATAGAAAACTACAAAACCAACAGCACCCAAGCTGACTTTTGGGGGGGGGGGGGGATCGGACAGCTATTGAGTAGGTGGTTACTCTCTCCACAATAGAGGCACAGGTTTTCACGTAACCTCAGGTGTGAGGGGGGTGTGGCCGAGTTGCATGGGTTCGGGGCTATTAGACTGTGGTGGACGAGAAAATGGCGTGGAAGATTCGCAGGCTGTATAGTTCTGAGGTCCACCAGTAGGTTGCCAATGGATATTGTCATCCGGATGTATTGGTTTAGGTCCGTTAAATCTCCTCTGCGGGCCAGTTTAGTCTGTAACTCCCAATTAAGACCCCTTCGGTAGACTACAAGGAGAGCTGGTTCACTCCATCCACTGCCGGCAGCCATGGTACAGAACTCAAGGGCATACTCAGTGGTGGTGCGACGGCCCTGTCGCAGCTCACATAACAGGTCCCCGGTGTGACGACCTGAAACTGAATGGTGGAACACCTCCTTGAAGAGGGTGTGGAAACGTGATTCAGAGGACAGATCAGAACTTTGAGCTGCCCACAGGGCTGTGACCCAATCCAGAGCTTTGCCTGTGAGTAGGGAGATGACGAAGTCCAACCTGTCTTTGTCAGAGGTGAAGTCAGTGGGGTGATGGTCTATGTACAGGTTACACTGCATAATAAATCCTTGACATTTGCCTGGGGAGCCTTCATATTTATTAAGTATGGATATGGGGGAGATGAACGAGAGGAGGCTGTGTCGCCTGATATCGGTGAAGCAGGAATGGACTGGCGAAGGAGGCCTCAGAGTTTATCGATTCGTTCCTCCTGTCAGGCTACATGTAGCTGCAGCTCCGCTGAATCCATCTGTAGTTTTTGGATGAGGTATTCTGTAATGAACACAATGGGAGAGAGAGAGCTGGTTTCAAGTGCAGTGCGCAGCAGGTGTTTATTATAAAGGACCACAGGAGGAGGCAGGTAGCTGGGTCCAAGGGCAGGTAGAATGTCATACACAGGGGGTCCAAAAAGGCAACAGTACAGGCAGGGAAAGACTAGTAATGTTGTCTGTGAGATTGGGCAAAAGGTTGATAACAGGAAAGCCGATAGGCTAAAGTACAGGCAAGGAATAGGCAAAAGGCGTCGTTAGTAAGGCAGGCAAAAACTATCATACACTGGAGGATTAAATTACGTTAAAAACAGACATCGAAATAGAAGTGTGTCACAAAACAAACAATAGCTCACAATGATGGGGTGCAAAGAACTAAATAGTGTGTGATAATGACATACAGGTGTGTGAACAGGTGGTCAGAATTCAGGTGATTTGGATCTGGAGAGTGAGCTGCGTTCAGCGGATCTATGGTTTTGAGAGTGTGAGCTGGAAAGTGGGCTGCAAAGTGAGCTACGTTCAGGGGATCTACGTTTTTAAGAGTGTGAGTTGGAAGCAGACGTTACAATTAGAGGTAAAGGCAATAGTAATTGTGAACAAATTGTCCCATAGTTTTTTATGGGGAGATTAACAAGCACACCAGAGAGACATCCCGGTGCATTATAAAATGGATGTGTTAAACTGTTAGCTCAGATTAGGTGGGTTCAGGGTTCCACCTTGAAATTCAGAGCAAGCATCGTTTCCCTCAGACTACTTTTTGGAGCAATCAAGTAATTCAATTGTATGCCCCAGAGCGATAAAATGGCATCTCTTTTCTCTGCTGTAATGATGATAGGATCAGTGGCGACCTGTCATTCATTTTTTTTTGGGGGGGGGAGTCTGTTTTTCATGTTATTTTGGCATTAATAGGTGTCACATATCAGTTTGCAAACAATGTCAAAAAAATTAATAATAATAATCATTGAGTAAATAAAGCCTCCATACAAACACAGTCTCTTTTTTGCTTCTTGAGTAAGGCAGCTCCAAAATGCAGGTTTTCAGCCTAGCTCAGTGCTTTCTGTGGTGGTGGGGCAGCCAGTGGAAAATACGGAGTGTATGGGTTGATAATGTTTTCTAGTTACGCCTTGATTGGCTCAGTGTTCTGTCACTCATGGGGACACTACGTCACTGCCAAATCTAAGGGTAGAGCTCATAAATTCAAGCCCCTTCGGTGCTGCCATAGAGTTACATTAGAAGTGCCCATCCAAGAAGGCTCAAGGTCATTGGCCACAGATAAAATGACATCAAATTGTGTTATGTCTACAGTAGCTTTGATTGTACTGATCATGTCAACATTATACTTTCAAAATCTTAGCTAGCAGTCATCACCATGAATCAAGTCGACAATCTACTGGCAAATCATTTTCAATCCTTGTCATATGAAGAGAAACAATGAAGAGAAATGAAAGATAAAACGTATCGGTGCTCATCGGACATTGGACATAAACATTACACAAATTGGAAATCGCAAATTCAACAATGAGTGGTTTGGAAGGAATCAGTGGCTAACTGCAAGCAGTGAAAAGCAACTACTAGCCTCCTATTAAGTGGAGTGGGAGTGTGGTCCCAATTCTGGGTTTAAGGGTCTCTTTTCCAAGCTTAAAATGATAAACATTCAACTTTGGACATTTCTGCCATCCTCAAAACAACTGTTAACTGACTTCAGTGAGTTCAAGACAAATGGGAACTCTGGAAAAAACAAGCTCCGACTGACAAAATACGTATTGAACGGTCATCCAACTCTGAATTATAAGTCGGGAACTCGGGCGTCTTTCTATAGCTACAACCTAAAGATCACTGACGTCATCACGCTTCAACATTGTTGTTTTTTCCAGAGTTCCCAGTTGTCTTGAAAGCACCAAAAATCCAGAGAATGCCATACTTTGATGACAAAATTTGCCCACGATGGAAAGCCGCGCCACCTTTCTGTTCAAGTGAACACAGCACAACAAGGTGAGTCCAAAAATGTCTTGTATTCTGCTGCATAAATGATGTAATATGCCAGGGAGATATGTATACTGTAGCTCAGAAAGTAATACTAAGTGTATGTTGTGTAGTAAGCTGTTAGTAGCCCATGTGCCTCACCCTAATAATTTGGTATATTTTGGTATATTTTCCCCTCTGTTCTGACTTGGTGGTGCACATGTAGCTTACAACCAACCTGTTTTAGAGAAATGTAATAATTTAATATTCATTGTCTGCTTATACGCCCCCTGTATTTATCCTACAGTTCTGACTTGGTCACAAGGGAGAACACTGTAAGAACTGCCAATGTTCTGAATTCTGTTGCTGTACATTTCAAAAGTGCTGAACAAATAGTTAAATTGACTACGTCCATCCTAGGTCCTTCCTAGCTCACTCATTATTTTTTAATCAAAATTACGGATTGCCTCTTATCCCTTATACCATAGTTTGTACAGCTCAATTGTCAGTAGAAACCACATTTCTTTAAGCAAGTCAGCCATGTCAGCTATGTTTTTTTTTGAAAGGCAGTAAACTGTTTCGCTGCCAGAAAAGCTCTGCTGATAGACAGGTGTAGCCGTGTTAAGGTGTTGGGACTCTGCTGTTGGGACAGCTTTATGTAGGCCCTAACAGTTTGTGGGCACCATTTGTCACCATTATAGGGCAATTAATGTATTGTTTAGTGTTGTGGCTTTGCTAAAAAAAAGAATATAGAGTTTGCCCCACCAAGATTTACTGGATACGATGGAAGGAGGTTGACTCACTGACATCAGCCATTACAAACATAACACCAACATTCACCACAGCATCAACTTTTATTTTTCTCATTGACCGCTATCTCTTGGACTCTCAAATCTTGTGATGGTAAGAATGTGGTTGGTTACTATGGGCCACACTGCTCTTATTTCCGTGAGTCTGTTAGGTTACCATAGCAATGTAGGCCTGGGTGCGTTGCAGCGTTTACAGTGCCTTCTTGTCACGCTGCTTTTTCCATTTTCTCTAGGTCACTCTGTCTCTGTCATGGTCTGTGGGATCGGGGCCAGCTGTGTGAACATATGATCTGAGCCACTTAGGGGACATTTGACACAGCACATCTCTCTCTCAGTGAGCCTGTCCTTCAACTTCAACGGTCACATGATTGGTATAGAAGCATTGATATACTGTAGGTTTACCCCTTCCATCAAATGCAGGACTTGATTGAAGTTCTAAAAGGGTGGTACTAGCTAGCTATTAATTGCTATATACGGTCTTTAAACTACTAGTATTAATCCCCAACTTGTTTCATGGCCATTCACATCTGGATTTGTGATGACAATTTCTAAACTCTCGCTTGATAAACATTTTGTTCATCAAACTGGATTTAAATTATTCAACTTTTAATTAGATGTTCAGATAAATCACAAAATAAAACAATGAGTGCCATTATTGGCTGTAAAAACATCCTTTGAATAGACACGATTGTCAAACATTCCATTAATAGCTTACAAGAAGCTACATTGGCTGATAGCAGCCCATAGAGTTAGGGCCCAATCTTGTTATCTCCCCTGTTGCATATCCAACGGGAGCCTGGGTAGTGGGGAGAGCAAAGGGCAAGTCACACTTATGTGATTCTGGGAAAACTGACAGAGGCAGACTAAAAACAGAAGTGTCTCCCATCCTCATTGCCAGTATTATCTGTTCATAAATGTATTTTCTGTCAAATTTTGCTTTATTCTTAGACCTTGCACTTCTACTTCTTATACTTTTATTTTCCTTTTACATTCTGCCTCTGCCCCACAAAAGAGAGGGGTTTGCTGAGATTACATTTCTGATAATTTACCAGACGCACTGAGGACTATATCAAGACACCTTACTCATTTGGCTAGTATCAGTTACATTTGGGGGATGCGTTTGAGTGAAACTGAAAAGTGTAATTTCAAAGCCTGATCCTTTGATTGGATGGAAAACATGTCAGTTCATGCTGCAATAGCTCTGATAGGTTGGAGGACGTCCTCCGGAGGTTGTCATATAGCTGTCCTCCGGATACCCCACGGTGCTACCCTACAGTGCTGTTGAGGCTACCGTAGACCTTCATTGCAAAACAGCGTTTTAATAAATTATTTGGTGATGTGAATATATTTAATATAGTTTTATCTAAAAATGCTAATTTTATGAAAATTAATGGACGATGATGGTCCTCACCTTCCTCCCCTGAGGACCCTCCACTGATCAAAACAGAATAAATTACTCCCACAAAGCCTCATGTTTGTTTGACAACCAGATTAGTATTTAATGTACATTCTTGATGGTGCTTTAATTCAACAGGCCTCAAGCAGTTCTTTGTGAGCTGTCTTATCCCACTTATCTGTGAGGTGATGTTTATGGAACATTATTTTGCATGTCGTTAGAATCCAGGTGCTCCATATTCCTCATGGGAGCCTGTCCACCTTGAGCTGCTCCAAAACCCTGATTTGAATGTGAATGTGAATGTTCTCTCAGCAGCGTTGGCCACTTATTCATATTCAAATCCCATTTCTCTCTGCACCTGGATCTGGGCATGGGTTGATCTGTGACAATCCTTGGAAAAGATAAGCTCTGCAATAACAATAACAAGAGATGATGCCTTACTCAGTGGTACACAGCACATGTAGAAGAACACTAAATTAATCTTTATACAGAGCTCATCCTGATTCTGACTTTCAATCTGTTGTGTATTCGGGTTGTACCATTTGCACCTCCATGCTTGCCATAGATGTGCCGCAGAGCAACGTGGGGGTTTGCATGTGTTGTAGATGATCACGTTCTAGATGAACGGTTGAACTGAATTCCTGTCCCCCGTCTCACCATTATTGAACTGTTATAAAGTTGTGGTTATGAAACCCACGAGACAAAACACAACCTCTCCTTATGAGCTAATTTCCTCTTTGAAATGCATTTGTATTCCATTTACTTGAGTATGCTATAATGGTGTGAATTGTCCTCCCATGTGAAATGTACGCCTTTTTTTCAATAACTGTGTTTCATAATTAAATGAGGCATTAATAAATATGTAATTAAGTGCAAACAACAATGTCGAGAAATTAGTCAGTGACACTTCAGAGGCGTCTCAGCGACATGCTGGCTACCACGATGTTCATCATTTAAGCGTAGTGCCATCATCTATGACACCTGCCTGATCAGTATACTGAGCTTGATGAGTAAGAGAGGCTTGATGACTATGACAGTCCTACAGATAGAACTCCTGCCAACACCTGATTATAAACTCATTAGTAACTCTTTCTCTCAGAGTTGGACCGAATTTAATCCATTCTGCAGCTGAAATCTATTCTGTGAAGCTCTGGTGTGCCTTCAGAGTTTCATGGACGAGGGTTGAACTAAGGAGTGGCATGTTGACAACATTTCCGGGGTGAGGGGGTCCCTGGAATGAGCTTATCCACATTGCCCTGTGGTTCATTATTTTTCCTGAGTAGAGAGACATTTTGAGGTCTTTGAATTTTCTCGATAGACTGCCATTGACACAGGGACTGTGTGTGGAGAAATGGAATGCAGTGAGCCCATTTCCAATTTGTCACACACTAAACAGAGGTTTCCATCCAAATTGCAACAGATTTTGCAAATTTTCTCAAATTTGTATAAAACAATATGCCCATGTTTCACCAGAGATGTACAGGATTTCCATCAAACTGACATTTTGCAGATAAAAGGCTGTGAGTGATGACGTAGTGAACATAAAAATTAGTTTTGCTGATCAATTCCTATGTATCGGAAAAAAAATGGGTTTCCATCGCATTTTCAACTCTACTGATGGCTTTTGTAACAAAAACGGTTGCATTCAATAGCAAATGTGGATACGGTGCAAGAAAGCTACCTACATTATAAGATTATTACGGATAAGAGTGATATTACTTGTATTTGTCAAACGGCAGATAAACTTCAATCATTTTGTCACCAGAATAAGACCCTCAATATTTATTGGAAAGGATCATCAAGCTCATCACCTTGCACATGAATCATCTTGTGAAGTTCATTATCATTATTGAATCTGTAGCTTAACAAAATGTAGCTGAGACATTTCTTTAATTTTTATTCTGAATTTTAAAAAATCTGAAGCTTCTTCACCCTGAAAATCAGATATTTATTTTGATAAGGGTTGCCATGAGGCTCAAGCCATTAATAACCATACACATTGATGCATTTTAAATGTCACCTTGCTGTGTTTCCTGAATTCATTATTATTATTATTATTACCATAATTTAGCAACATATGATATAACACTGTTATGTATCATTCAAATGTTACATGCTCTCTGTTTCATCAAAAGCATGATACTTTAGCTCTCTGCCATCACATCCTCTCTTTAAAGCTCTCTCCATCTCTCTCTTGTCCAGAACAGCTTGACCTCCATTATGCCCTTTGTAGATTGAAGACACTACATTAACTATTGAACATCTAAATTATGTATTTTTCACTTTTCAGCCCATATCCATAAAATGTTTCATTGTATTAAAGACCAGAAACAGGTAGAAATGTATCGGTGAAACCTTGTTGGTACCTTGATGTGGAGCCAACTTTTACTGAGATACCTTTTCTGTGAGAGAAATAAAAATATGTCACAACCATTCCCCTCAATGTGGTTCTCTGTCCCTACTAATCAGTGTGAGGCCCCAATGTGGTTCTCTTTCCCTACTAATCAGTGTGAGGCCCCAATGTGGTTCTCTGTCCCTACTAATCAGTGTGAGGCCCCAATGTGGTTCTCTGTCCCTACTAATCATTGTGAGGCCCCAATGTGGTTCTCTGTCCCTACTAATCAGTGTGAGGCCCCAATGTGGTTCTCTGTCCCTACTAATCAGTGTGAGGCCCCAATGTGGTTCTCTGTCCCTACTAATCAGTGTGAGGCCCCAATGTGGTTCTCTGTCCCTACTAATCAGTGTGAGGCCCCAATGTGGTTCTCTGTCCCTACTAATCAGTGTGAGGCCCCAATGTGGTTCTCTGTCCCTACTAATCAGTGTGAGGCCCCAATGTGGTTCTCTGTCCCTACTAATCAGTGTGAGGCCCCAATGTGGTTGTGTGTGAGATGTGCAAGTGTCCTCAGGCTAATGCCCTCTGGCCCTGGGATGGCCCTGAGGAGGCTGGCGCCGGGGTGGATGGGAGTTCACAGATGTTTGCTCAGACTCAGACCCGCACAACTAGGAGAATGCTAAAACTGGCTGCGGTTTCATCTGCATGATAAGATATCTAGGACCGTTGTCTGATAACGGGCCTCCGCAACTGATCTCCGGCAACCCTGGTCTAACTGGTCTAGGTGGTAAAGCATTCGTTTTCTCCATTGTTTCCTGTCTTCCTGGATCAATTCAAACGGACTTTGGGACAGGTTGTAGAGAAAAAGTGTTTTTGGGTGAAAGGTGATCAACTAAATTAGTTTAATTTGAATAAATACAACCTTTTAATTTAGCTTCACCAAGGCTAGGGTCCAATTTGCATTCCCTTGGAGGCCATTTATGCCATCCAATTTCAACCCGTAATTTCTTGTAATTTACAGAGAAAATCAAAAGACGGTAGACAATGACTCTGAAACTCAATTTTGGGAGGCCCCAGGGACACAGCAACCCACTGAATCTGAACAATATTCAGTCAATTAGGGGGAAATGTTTATTTGGTACTGCTGCATCAAACTGATGGGAAAAAGCCTAAAATGGAACCTAATGATTTCCCACAGGAGTTGTAATCGATGACATCCCATTTTATGATCGTATCTGTAACCATACTTGCACAAACACACAATGGCTGTGTTTACACAGGTAGCCTAATTGTGATCTTTTTTCCACTAATTGGTCTTTTGACCAATCATATTAGATCTTTTCATAGGCGCTATTTTTCAGAGGTCATCCGATTGGTCGAAAGACCCATTAATGATCAGAATTGGGTTGCCTGTGTAAATGCAGCCCATGATAGACACACAATCAATCATTGACCTCAAAACAAAGTAGTAACTTAGTATAACTGGGACACATTGTTTTCAATGTTCTTTAAACTCACTAATAAGAGAAAAACATGAGAATCAAGTAATATAACTTCCTATATCAACGCTCTAACAATGATCAAGACTTCTCTGTGAGTCAAAACAGTCAATGAGAGGTTGCTCCTGAAACATTTATGAGGAAACAACAAAAGACAAAGTGGATTTCTTTTGATTTTGTGTCTGAGGTGGATAGACAATCATTTCAAACTTTTCTATTTGGGGCATCTCTATTTCAACAGATCATGTACGTCAGACATACTCAACAGGGGGACCGCGGTTCAGATCCGAACCCAGAAAGGAGTAAATAAGGACCATGGGTCCCGACTAAACATTTTTACAAAGAATAAATGAACAGAATTTCCTAAAAATCTGTTTAAAGTTGTTAACATAAAAGCATGACAGAAATATTATGCCAAATGTTCAAACTACAAATAACATATTTAGGAAGATATATCTGTGCATTTGAACAACAGAATAAATACACCTATTTCATTTTTACATGTAATGTATATGTACATGCTGCACATGCTGCTACTGTTTTGAACAGATTACTAATCTGTTCACTGGTACACGAGCGAGTGTACCAGTGACAAGCACAGGGAGAATGCAACAGATGTGACAAGTGAAAACAAATTATCTTACTGGGGATAGCTAGCATAATGTCCCAATGCATGATGAGCTAGCCAGTTAACTTCATATTTCTGAGCTTATAATGTTAGTTCAGAAGGACTTTAATTTGGCAAGCGAGCCACAGTAGCTAGCTTGCTGGGAACTAGCTAACATGCTTATTAAAGGAAATAAACAAGTAAGCTATACAAAATAAAGATAGCGCCTTCTGTTGACTACCTGACAGAGCTGATCCAGAAGGTCTGGTGGCTCATTTCAGTGTCCATGGAGGCAGTCCTATAGCAAGTAATGCAATAGCTGACAATGCAATCCAAGCACTGGGTGGCAAGCCCTTGCGCCCGGAGATGCTGCTGGTAGAGTAGTAACTCAAATGAAATAACAATTGTTACATGCCTGTAAACAACAGGTGTGGACTAACAGTAAAATGCTTACTTACGTGCCCTACCCAAAAATGCAGAGAGAAATAAAATAGAAAAATAGAAAAGTAAAACATGTAATAATATCTACACAATGAGTAACTTGGCTAAAAACAAGAGATACCAGTACAAAGTCGAAATGCAAGGGTTAAAGGTAATTGAGGTAGATATGTAACAGTGCCTTGCAAAAGTATTCCTCCCCCTTGGCGTTTTTCCTATTTTGTTGCATTGCAACTTGTAATGTAAATGTATTTTTATTTGGATTTAATGTAATGGACATACACAAAATAGTTTAAATTGGTGAAGTGAAATGGAAAAAATAACCAAAAATAACTAACTAATAAAATAAAAAAATAAAAAAAGGAAAAGTGCATATGTATTCACCCCCTTTGCTGTAAAGCCCCTAAATAAGATCTGGTGCAACCAATTATCTTCAGAAGTCACATAATTAGTTAAATAACGTCCACCTGTGTGCAATCTAAGTGTCACATGATCTCAGTGTACAGTCGTGGCCAAAAGTTTTGAGAATGACACAAATATTAATTTTCACAAAGTCTGCTGCCTCAGTGTCTTTAGATATGTTTGTCAGATGTTACTATGGAATTCTGAAGTATAATTACAAGCATTTCATAAGTGACAAAGGCTTTTGACAATTACATAAAGTTGATGCAAAGAGTCAATATTTGCAGTGTTGACCCTTCTTTTTCAAGACCTCTGCAATCCTCCCTGGCATGCTGTCAATTAACTTCTGGGCCACATCCTGACTGAGGGTCAATGCTTGGGAGTTTGTCAGAATTTGTGGGTTTTTGTTTGTCCACCCGCCTCTTGAGGATTGACCACAAGTTCTAAATGGGAATAAGGTCTGGGGAGTTTCCTGGCCATGGACCGAAAATATTGATGTTTGTAATCGCACGCGCAGGGAACTCCATTCTCGCCTTGACGATCAGAGGAGTTGCTGTAAGGCTTTTTACGCGCAGCTGTATTTCGGAAAGTTGTAGTTTCAACGATTTCATTGAAGATATCATGGCGAATAAATCAGGAAAAGCGAAGTCAAAGTCTAAAGTGAAAGTGAAAAAGTGAAAGTGAGACAGATTTTTTGTTTGAGGAATCTTGGAGTGTTATGATTCAAACAAACTGAGGAGCTGTTCCTGCAAGGACAGGACGTACTTCTGGACGGGTAAGTGCTAATGCCGTTTTATGAAATATAAAAAAAAATATATATATATATATATATATATATATATATATATATATATTATATATTTAAAAAAATCAAGACTTGATTTTGTGTGTGTGTGTGTGTGTATATATATATACAACAATGGAGTTGAATGGAACAGCACTTCACCTTAGAGACTGTTCCCTCTGCTCTATACAATACATATCTGTTTATTTTATGTGATGATAAAAGGCTCATACAAATATTTTTTTAATGTTTTCTTTCACAGTGATAGCGACTCCGACTGGGAGCCCCCGGTGCCAAGCTGCCCGCTCTACCTGTGCCCCCAGTGGTGTTCATATGCCACAGTTCATTACTGCAGGCATGACTGTGCCTCAGGGCCAAAAGGGCACAGCATGGAGGCGTCGTTGTGTTCTGTGTCGCATGAAATGCACCACTTGTTCAGTTTGCCTCTGCTTTACATCAGAAAGAGACTGCTATGGGACATGGCACAGGCAGCAAAATACTGTGACGAGGACTTCCAAGGGGTGTACTGTTTTTTTTTAAATATATTTATTTTCTAACATTTTTTAAAACATGTTTTTTTTGTGTGTGTGTGTTAGAATTGCTTTTTGGTGTGTTGTATATAGTTATTTGCACTGCTGTATATAGTTATAGGTCATTTCACCAATTCGGCCACTTGGGTACATTTGGGCAACTTGTGTGGGACACCTGGGTGACTTCATGCTAAATGTCATGTAGCTCACCCATTCCTGAAGTTATCAGTCTGGAACTTTGCACACCTACAGTTGCCCTCTTGTGTTATCCATCATAATTATCTCCAGCATCCTATCTGACTGTGTGGCTATTCTAGTACATGTGAAAGATGATACTACAACAATAAAAAACAGAAAACTCTATGCTCTTTCTTTCTCTTTTCTTCCACCATTCTCCTATATTCTCCTACATTCAATTAACATTTCCACAAACTTCAGAATGTTTCCATTCAAATGATACCAAGAATATGCATATCCTTGCCTCTGGGGCTGAGCTACAGGCAGTTAGATTTGGGTATGTCTACAGGCGGAAATTGAGAACAAAGGGATGCAGCCATAACAGGTTAAGTAGCCCTATTTTGAGATGTGAGGTATCACGATCTCTTTCAATAATGACAGGAATGGAGGAGGTCTTTATCCTAGTGAGATTGCTAAGGCGAAAACCGCCATGTTTAGTTTTACCCAACCCAGGTCGAGGCACAGACACGGTCTCAATGGGGATAGCTGAGCTGACTACACTGACTGTGCTAGTAACCAAGTACACACTGAAACAGAGCAAGGCGGAGGGATGAATACATGCGTGAGTTCTGAACGTATTCTGCCCAGGCCATATACCGACTCCAGTCGTGTGGAGAGGCAGAACATTGTTGGTGGAGGTACATCCTTATTTCTTGTTTCAGGCCTTCCGGCTGCCCGTTGGTCTCGGGATGGTACCCGGAGGAGAGGCTGAGGGCGACCCTAAGTCGGTCACAGAAGGCTCGCCACACCCAGGAGACAAACTGGGGCCCGCGGTCAGAGACGATGTCCTCCGGAATCCCATACAGACAGAACACCTACTGGAACATACACAGCCAATTCCATGGCATTAGGTAAATGAGGAAGAGGAACCAGATGACACATTTTTGAAAAACAGTCTACTATGACAAGGATGGTGGTGTTACCATAGGATTCAGGAAGGTCTGTGATAAAATCAACAGCTATGTGGGACCAGGGTCTGTGAGGGATTGGCAAAGGTTGAAGCTTACCAGAAGGGAGATGAGGGCTTTTGGTTTGGGCGCAGACTGGACAAGAGAGTACGTAATTCCTTATGTTGGATGCCAGTGAGGACCACCAGAACTTACAGGCTAGAAGTTTGGTGGTTCGTGTAATGCCCGGATGTCCTGACCCCAAGGACGTGTGACACCATTGCATCATTTGGAGTCTAACAGTTGCTGGTACGTAATTTCTCCCAGCTGGTGTCTCAGGAGGAACCAGGTCTGAGGTTAGGGCTTCTTGTATAGCAGAGTGAACCTTCCACTGTATCAGTCCCATAATGCAAGAGGAAGGAAGAATGGGTGTAGGGTCTGAGTTACTGGTCGAAAGGTCAAACTGGCAAGAGAGAGCATCAGCTTTTACGTTTTTTTTCTAGGGAAATAAGTAACATGAAAATGGAAGCGTGTGAAGAGTGAAGAGTTTAACCTCTTGGACCCTGATATATATTCCAGATTACGATGACCTGTTAGGACGAGAAAGGGATGTTGTGCGCCACTCCGAGGGCCAGCTTGATGGCATGGAGTTCTCTGTTCTCCACATCGTAATTTCTCTCAGCGGAGGATAACTTCCTGGAGAAGAAGGCACAGGAATGTGATTTTGGAAGTGTTCCCATCCGCTGAGAGAGTATGGCTCCTACTTCAGAGGCATCCACCTCCAGGGTGAAAGGAATGGTCGGATCAGGTTGGTGAAGGACAGGAGCTGAGGTGAAGAGGCGTTTCAAGTTGTTGAAAGCAGTCAGGGCGGTATCAGTCCATTGAAGGGTCTGGGTCTTTTGGCTGGTATGGGCAGTGAGGGGAGCGGCAGTAGAACTGAAACACAGAAACATGTCAAACGTTTTTTAGAACCATTCCTCAGGTAGTTTTTAAAATATATATTCGATAATATATCAACCGAGTGTGTAGGTTTTTCAATAACAGCGGGAGGAACAATGGAGGCTTTACTCTATAGCGCAAAAACTCACTCTGACAGCTCCCTCTTATCCACTTGCGCAATGTGATGTTTCACGCTAATTTTTCAAAATAAAAGCCTGAAACTATGTCTAGAGACTGTTGACACCTTAGGGAAGCCAGAGAAAAGGGAATCTGGTTGATATCCCTTTAAATGGAGGATAGACATGCATAGGAACAGAGGGTTTCAAAATAAGAGGCACTTCCTATCCTAATCTGTCAATTACATGCATATTTTAGCATCTGGTCCTGAGAAATAGGCCGTTTTCTTTGGGAACGTTATTTTTCCAAACATAAAAATAGTGCCCCCTAGCTTCAAGAGGTTAACGGTAGTGGGTTTGGGCCAGTTACTGACGGTGGTGACTTTGTTCTCATCAATGCTGATCCCTCCAGGTGTCAGTATGAAACCGAGGAAGTTCACTGAGGTTACATGGAATGTGCTCTTTTCAGTCTTCACATAAAGGTTATGTTCAATGAGCCATTGAAGAAGCTTTTGCACATGCTGTATGTGTTCCTTCAGGGAGTGGGAGTAAATCAGGATGTCATCAATGTAGACGACGAGAAAGCGGTTGATTATATCCTGGAAAACCTCATTCATAAAGGATTGGAAGACGGCGGTAGTGTTAGTAAGGCCGTAGGACATGACCAGGTATTCGTATCGCCCTGGTGCGGTGATAAATGCTGTCTTCCATTCGTCGCAATCAGGGATACGGACAGGGTTATATGCACTTCGCAGTTTTGTATAGATGTTGGCGAGTTTTGTATAGATGTGTTCAAGGTTCGCTGGGATCAGAGGAAGAGGGAAACGGTTCTTGACCATGACGTCATTCAGGGAACGGTAATCAATACATGGACGGAGACCACTGTCCTTCTTTCCAACGAAGAAGAACAAATGAAACCGTTTGAGTGCTTCATCAATGTAGTTCTCCATTGTCTCATTTTCCAGGTTAGATAAAGGTGGGGACACTCCAGGGAGTAAGTCAATAGCACAGTCCCCTGGGCGATGTGGTGGCAGAGTGGAGGTCTTGATTTTGCTGAAGACATTGCTGTACTGGGCGTATTCAGGTGGTATGGTGGGTGGCACTGCAGAGGCAGAGTCCTCAATGGTGGTGGTTCTGCAGGGTAGGCTAAAACAACTGGTGAAGCAGGTAGAAGACCAGGACAGTAGTTCACCTTGTTGCCATGAGATGGCAGGGTTGTGACGACAAAGCCAGGGCTGTCCGAGGGCGCTCTGTGTCAGGTGCGTAATGAAGCCCGTTCCCAATGGCTGCCCGCCCATGGTGTTAATCCTTAAGGGAGGGGTGACAGGTGTTAGATCAATGTCAAGCTCTTGTACTAGCTGGTGATCGATAAAATGACCTGCTGCTCCCGAATCTATCAAGCCCTCTACGTACTTAGTAACCCCCTTCACGGTTATCAAAACTGTAATGGAGAATTGCTTCTGGGAGATTTTTAGAAATAAGGACACGCCTACCTGTATGGCAGCGGAGGGACCCTTCTCATCTCTCCGTGCGGGCAATGGCTGAGTAGATGATCTTTCCCTCCACAGTATAGGCAGAGCCCTTCTTGGATCCGCCTTTGACGTCCGATACACAGGAGAGGAGCATGGCCCAAATGCATGGGCTCTGGAAGACTTGGACGGCATGACAAAATCATGGAAAGAGAAGGTTTCGGGTTCCTGGGTGGCACAGTTCTTTGGCGGTCGCTGATGAGGTGGCCGATGATGGACATAAGAATATATTGATTTAAATCCTGAAGGTCACCTCTACAGGCCAGGTCCGCCTGAAGTTCCCTGTTGAGCCTGCTTTGGTAGACGTAAGTAAAGCAGCCTCATTTATCCACTCCCTTCAGCGATGGTGCGGAATTCGAGGGCATACTCGGCAGCTGAATTGCGTCCTTGTTGAAGTTCTATGAGGAGGTCTCCTATAGGATGATCGGAAGGAGAGTGATCGAATACCCCTGAAGAAGGTGTGGAAATGGGTCTCGGATCCGAGTTCTGTGCTGTAGGCAGTCCATATGGCGGTGGTCCAATCCAGGGCTTTGAGTGTGAGTAGAGACAACAAAATCCACCCTGCTCTTGTCAGTGGCGAAGTTAGTGGGGTTGTGCTCAATGTATTTGCTGTGTTGCATCAGAAATCCCTCACATTTCCCAGGTGAACCGTCATATTTTCCAGGCATGGATATGAATGGAGAGCTATGGGTTACAATAAATGGCATCGGAGGAATAGGGATAGGCTGGCGAAGAAGATGGCAGATTTAATTGTGATTTTCAGTACATTCAGTACAGATTATTTATTTCAGAAGGAGCAAGTACTCTATATGTGCTCTGGGTCATTAGACACCATTAGACATGGGGGTACTGTTGCTATGGTTACACCTCTTGGGCCTTTTCCAGAACAAGGGTGTCCCTTTCAGAGGAGTTAGCAGGATGACATGTATGGTTATTTCTGTAAGGTGCCAAGGTCTGTTACTGTGGTCCTACATGCATTAAACTATTTCTGTGGCTCTACAGGTTCTATGTCATTATATGAAGGCAATATGATAAATGTCGCTAAATGCCAGAGGTGATGAGCCATTAAGAGTTAGTATGAGTATGACGTAAGGAGGACAAATGTATAAGTAGTCTGTGCCAAGATTGGTAAAGGAGTTGTTTTCATGAATCAGCTCGGCTTTTGTTATGATGTAATTAAAAGTCTATTTGAACTCATAGGCTCCGGTATTTGTAAAATATGATTGACTGAATATTTCCACAACAATTTCCTCCATACGCTCTGCCAAATCCATGTATTGACAACTCAGGGAGAAAAATGTGTAGATTCACGCGCAGATTGCGGCACATGTTTATTTTGCCTTGTAGAATCATGGTCACAGGCAGGCAATGGGCATACACAGGTAGGCAAACAGGCAGGTGAATCAAAACTAAGACTGAAGGCAATAACTTGTTCTCACAAACGAGCTAGGAAAAGGCTTAATAGAGTCTAAACCAACAATACCTCACAAAGGCACAAACAGAATGAACTGAACTAAATAAGGAGCTGATGAGACTAGTTGAGTAACTAACACAGGTGAAATCAATGAACACAAATGAAGGATAGGGCTATGTTCAAGAACACAACGAAACAGAACACAAGGTTGACTAAGAAAATAAATACAGAACCTTACAAGTTGGATGCTACAAGCTTGACACACCTGTACTTGAGGAGTTTATCCCATTCTTCTTTGCAGATCCTCTCAAGCTCTGTCAGACACTGTATGTGTATTTATTTTAAAAATAAAAAAAGGTAGGTAAGTTTGGCTAACCAGCCATCTAAATCTTGAATTCATCATGGCCAGATTACGTGCCCAGGGGATTCGACCTCAAGGGGGCCTCCATGTATTTTGTTGAGTCACTCAGGTATCACATATATAACAAAATGTGCAGAATTGCAGGGAATGTGCTTTTAAACTACAACATTTTCTCTCCGCCCCATTGCAAAATGTGTAGAGTTGCAGGAAATTAAATGCTCTCCCTGCCTAGAAGAGGGTTTTGAACAGTTTGGGGTCACATGGGCCGCAATGTGGAGGTTTGTTACCATGCAGATAAATGACAATATCCATCCCGACCGGCTTTGCCACCTAGAACATTTGTGTGACCGGACCTTCTCAAATAGTACTTCAGTACATCAACCGTGGATACTAAAGATAGATTGTACAACATCTCATCATTGAGACAAATAATGTGTCAACATCAATCATTATCATTGTCTAAAGTTTGGTTAAGGTTTTATACCACTCATAACATGACAAATGAATGGGCATGGGGACATGTTAGGCCATAAATTACTATCTTATCATCAGTGAGAAGAAACTGAATAACATCATGGAATTCTAGTTGCTATTCATATCCTGATAAATGACTGCACAGATGAATCATTCTTATCAAGTAAGGTAAGCCTTTACAATGGAGTCCTTGGAGACTTCAAGACCAGATGTAGCTCCATAAAAGCTTGTACTCATACTACATTCATTTGACTTTTTAATGGGAAAAGTTTAATATTATCAAGAAACTGTGTAAGTGGGCTTCCCCTTCATTAAAATACAACCGCACATTCAGAAACGACTTGACCTGAGTTTGCTCATGAATACAGAATCTGTTGAAAATGGCTGCACAGTGATGAAAACACACTGTCAGTCTTCAAGACAACTTCCTGCAGTGATTTTATTTTATGCCATTAAACCCAGAGACACAATATCACACGATAAAGCAATGCAAAATATGTTGGGTTTCTTTGTAGTTTTTTTTAAGACCCACATTCCAGCCTCTTAAACTTCTGAAAGTAAACTTAATCAGGGTATATTTAAACTGATTTGAATACAGATATAGAGAAAACTCAAAAGCAGTCTAATAGCGAAATAGGCGAAATGGGCAAACTGGGGAACAAGAGATGCAAATTGGGATGATTGAAAGAAAGAAGCAAAGAGGAAGTTGCAACTCTGAAGGCCCAATGCTACACTCTTTCTGTGCACCTCAAAGGGAATGGAGATGCATAATACCCTAACAGCATGAAAAAGGACTATTCCTTAGCAAGTATACACGCGCACACACGCACATACACAATAAAGATAAAGTTGAAAGCCACTCGAATGTAAGCTGCTCCCCTTTACCTCACCACTTGTTTGTATTATTAGGTTTACAGGGGAATTTAAATGGGGTGTCTGAGAAAGTCTCAAAGTTACCCTTGAAGGGGGTAAACAGATTTCACTTCAGTCAAGTCAACTTTCCCCGGTGGCATGCACACACATCTAAATTATCCCTAGCAGTCCCAGACCAACGAGGTCTGTAGACACAGGAACCTAATGCCGGGCTCAGTCTAGACACAAATAAATACACAGTGGAGACCCTTTCCATATCCATGGTCACTCAAGGCTGCTCATGCGCACCTTTTTCAGCAATATTTTCAGGATGATGTTCTCTCTTACTTGCAACTTGCAACAAACACTGCCAAAATGGTTGGAAGAGAGAAGATGTGGAGTGAACACATCTCTCCTCCACCCATTTTGGCACTGTTTGTGAATGTTCTTCCTCTCTCCTCCTCTTCCGCTTCCTTCTTAAATGGGGGCTCGTCTCCTCTGGTGTCACACTTGGTAAATAATGAGCGAATGAAGAGGACTGCCTAGTTAGTACCAGAGTCAGGCAACAAGTTTGCATCAGCAGTCTGTACAGTAAATTAGTCTTCCAGATGGCTTGATTAAAGCCGCCATGCCCATCATTCATCAAAATTAGCATCAGTTAAAATCCTGCTGTTTCCAATGGACTCTTAATGTGTTGGCCTGCTCTCTCTGATATCCCTCCATCATGACCTCCCCTTTTCCCCAGGCTGACAATGTGATAGTACGATGTAAGAGCTCTGTTCTACCCAGAGGTTACTATGGTCTGTTCTGAAGACAGTTATGGCACTCGGTCTGTCTCGCAAAATGTCACCCGAATGATTGATACTGAAGTGTAACTCATTATGTTTTGGGTTTACTTTCCAACTCGAGTGGGAAGTTTTGGTTTTTATTTCTAAAGAAGTGAGAGTGATTACACTATAACGGAAATTATGACAAGCATCTGCTGAGGAGTTGAGAGTTGATTGTCAAAATGATTGATTGGACAGGTAAAGAAAATGTGTTCAACTCTAACTTTGGTCACTTAGCTAATTTATGAAACAAATTGTCACGCCTGCTCCCGCTCTTCCCCCCTGGCGCACTTGGGCTCCAGGCTCCCCAGCATTACGCACTCCTGCCACCATCATTAAACACACCTGGCTTTCCCCGTCACGTGCATCAGCGATTATTGGACTCAATCACCTCTGTCATTACCTCCCCTAAATATTTCTGTTCCCCCGCTCTGTTCCCTGCTTCAGCATTGATTGTCATATGTCCTTCTTTACCCATGTACTGACGCTGTTCCTGTCGTGTTCCTTGTCTGTTCCGATTAAATGTTTGACTCCACGTACCTTCTTCTCTACTCCAGTGTCGGTCCTTACAGAATGCGGAAGCCACCAAGCGAAGCATCGGGAAGTGCTGGCTTTCCGGTTGGTGGTGACTTTGGGTCCAGGGGCCATCACCGATGGAACCGGGGTTGCCTTGGCCAGCTCATCGGGCTGTCACATTTTGGGGACTATTCAGAGGTGGAAACTTTCCGTGTGAATTAACGTGAATATATGGGAATGAATGGAAATCAATGCAAATGAATATTAATACCATTTAAATGTAGATGTTTTTTTGCATTGGATTTATTTACCATATCATATGGAGACAGAAACATAAACCTTTGACCTCATCATCAGTAGACATAATTGCAAATGATTAAATCCTTCCAATAGAAAAAAAAACAATTTAGCTACGAATTGAACTTTAATGAAATGGGTTGACTCTTCACATTGGATGATTTCACTGAACAACAAAATAATATTGAATGATCCCCAATGATCCATCACATGATAGTCTAGAAACTAAAGCTTTGGTTTTCTTCCTCTCAGGCTTCCATGTCTTCTCCCTGGATCTCCTCAATGTCCACCTCTTGAACATCAGACTCTGAGGCCTCATCTTCACTGTCACTTTCCAACCTTCTCGAAGATGGCTTGTTGTCTGGCTCAAATAGCCTAAAATTTGTCCAGATGGCCACCAATTTTTTGACCCTTGTATTGGTTAGCCTGTTGCGTGCTTTGGTGTGTGTGTGTGTTCCTAAACAAGGACCAGCTGTGCTCTGAGGTGGCTGATGTTGGTGGGATTTGGAGCATAATGGAGACAACAGGGGAAAGAGCCTCAGATCCACAAAGTCCCTTCCACCAGGTGGCTGATGAGCTATATTGGCACGACTGACATATTGAAACTCCATCCCAAAGCCCTTGCTTGGAAGTGTCCATCGCCAGACTGCCAACAACCTTGCTCTCATCAAGGCCAAGGTGGTGAAACATGGTAGTGATGACACCATAGGCCTTGTTGATCTCTGCACCAGACAGGATGCTCTTGCCAGCATACCTGGGGTCCGACATGTACGCTGCGCCGTGTATGGGCTTCAGGCAGAAGTCGTCACACTTTTTGATGAATTTTAGAACTGCAGTATCCTCTGCTTGGAGCAACAAGTGAAGTTGGCAGGGCAGTACAGATTTCTACTCTAACATCTGCAAGCAAAGTCTGAACATCAGACAGAATGGCATTGTCTCCCTCAGTCCGTGCAATGGCTACTGCTATAGGTTTCAGGAGTTTCAGGCTGCTTACCACTCTCTCCCAAAATACAGTTGAAGTCGGAAGTTTACACACACTTAGGTTGGAGTCATTAAAACTCGTTTTTCAACCACTCCACAAATTTCTTGTTAACAAACTATAGTTTTGGCAAGTCGGTTAGAACATCTCCTTTGTGCATGACACAAGAAATTGTTCCAACAATTGGTTACAGACAGATTATTTCACTTATAATTCGCTGTATCACAATTCCAGTGGGTCTGACGTTTACATACACTTGACTGTGCCTCTTCTTGATACTACCCATCCCGGATCCGGGAGCGTAACCATCACCTGAAACTAATTAGCTTAACGCAGCGGGCATACATATCCCTAGAAAATTTCCCTATTCATGAAAATCACAAATGAAATATATTGAGACACAGCTTAGCCTTTTGTTAATCACACTGTCATCTCAGATTTTCAAAATATGCTTTACAGCCAACGCTAGACAAGCATTTGTATAAGTTTATCATAGCCTAGCATAGCATTATGCCCTGCTAGCAGCAGGCAACATTTTCACGAAAATAAGAAAAGCATGTTTTCACTCACGAGACTCCCAGTTAGATAGCAAATGTTCCTTTTTTCCAAAAAGATTATTTTCGTAGGCAAACTAGCTCCGTTTGTTCTTCACGTTTGGCTGAGAAATCGACCGGAAAATGCGGTCACTACAACGCCAAACTTTTTTCCAAATTAGCTCCATAATATCGACAGAAACATGGCAAACGTTGTTTAGAATCAATCCTCAAGGTGTTTTTCACATATCTATTCGATAATATATCCACCGGGACAATTGGTTTCTCATTAGAAGCGATTGGAATAATGGCTACCTCTGTACTTTATGCAAGATTTTCTGCGGGAGCCATCATGTGACCACTTGCTCAATGTGGTCCCTTACGGCTATTCTTCAACATAAATGCGTAAAAAGACGTCACAATGCACCTTGTGGAATACGTAGAAAGCGTAAGCTCATTCGTAGCCCATTCACAGCCATATAAGGAGTCATTGGCATGCAGCGCTTTCAAAATATGGGGCACTTCCTGATTGGATTTTTATCTGGGTTTCGCCTGTAACATCAGTTCTGTTGCACTCACAGACAATATCTTTGCAGTTTTGGAAACGTCAGAGTGTTTCTATCCAAAGCTGTCAATTATATGCATAGTCGAGCATCTTGTCGTGACAAAATATCCCGTTTAAAACGGGAACGTTTTTTATCCAAAAATGAAAATACTGCCCCCTAGTCACAAAAAAACGTATTGGAAAATTCCAGAAATTGATGTAATGGCTTTAGAAGCTTCTGTTAGGCTAATTGACATAATTTGAGTCAATTGGAGGTGTACCTGTGGATGTATTTCAAGGCCTACCTTCAAACTCAGTGCCTCTTCGCTTGACATCATGGGAGAATCAAAAGAAATCAGCCAAAAATTCAGAAAAAAAATGGTAGACCACAAGTCTGGTTCATCCTTGGGAGCAATTTCCAAATGCCAGAAGGTACCACGTTCATCTGTACAAACAATAATACGTAAGTATAAACACCATGGGACCACACAGGCATCACACTGCTCAGGATGGAGACGCGTTCTGTCTCCTAGAGATGAACGTACTTTGGTGCGAAAAGTGCAAATCAATCCCAGAACAACAGTAAAGGACCTTATGAAGATGCTGGAGGAAACAGGTACAAAAGTATCTATATCCAAAGTAAAACAAGTCCTATATCGACATGAACTGAAAGGCCGCTCAGCAAGGAAGAAGCCACTGTTCCAAAAGCACCATAAAAAAAGCCAGACTACGGTTTGCAACTGCACATGGGGACAAAGATCGTACTTTTTGGAGAAATGTCCTCTCGTTTGATGAAACAGAAATAGAACTGTTCGGCCATAATGACCATCACTATGTTTGGAGGAAAAATGGGGAGGCTTGCAAGCCGAACACACCATCCCAACCGTGAAGCACGGGGATGGCAGCATCATGTTATGGGGGTGCTTTGCTGGAGGAGAGACTGATGCACTTCACAAAATAGATGGCTTCATGAGAAAGGAAAATTGTGTGGATATATTGAAGCAACATCTCAAGACATCAGTCAGGAATTCAAAGCTTGGTCACAAATGGGTCTATCAAATGGACAATGACCCCAAGCATACTTCCAAAGTTGTAGCAAATGGCTTAAGAACAACAAAGTCAAGGTATTTGAGTGGCCATCACAAAACACTGACCTCAAGCTGAAATAAATCACTCTCTACTATTATTCTGACATTTCACATTCTTAAAATAAAGTGGTGATCCTAACTGACCTAAGACTCATATTAAATGTCAGGAATTGTGAAAAACGGAATTTAAATGTATTTGGCTAAGGTGTATGTAAACTTCCGACTTCAACTGTACATCATCCAGGAGGATCCTCTTGATGGGGCTGTCCATATCGGCAGACTGTGATATGGGCATTTCTTGGAGACTCCTTCCCTTCCAGGAGACTGTCAAACATGATAACAACACCACCCCAACATGTGTTGCTGGGAAGCTTCAATGTGGTGCTCTTATTCTTCTCACTTTGCTTGGTGAGGTAGATTGCTGGTATAACTTGATGACCCTTCACATGCCTAACCATTTCCTTGGCTCTCTTGTAGAGTGTATCCATTGTTTTCAGTGCCATGATGTCCTTGAGGAGCAGATTCAATGCATGAGCAGCAAAGCCAATGGGTTTGACGTGAGGGTAGGACTCCTGCACTTTAGACCAAGCAGCCTTCATGTTCGCAGCATTTTCTGTCACTAATGCAAATACCTTCTGTGGTCAATTGTCCCTTGTGTCTGTGCTCTTGTAGAATACTGGCTGAGGGGTGGAGATGGTGTAGTTAATTATTCCTTGCCCACGAACATTCAACCTCCCATCAAAGATGATTGCAATGCAGTCTGCTTTCTCTATGATCCAGCAAATGAGTAGATATAGCATGTCTGGTTGGAGGGGTGTATGCTGGGTGAAGAACATTCAGAAATCTCTTCCAATACTCATTGCCTGTGAGCATCGGAGGTGAACAAGTTGGATACATCTCGAGCAAGACATTCATCAGCATTTCTCAGACTACGTTCCTCCATTGAGTCAAAAAAACGTCTGATTCCAGGAGGACCATGAACCGTTGCTATCGATAAGGTGTGGTGATAAGGTGATTCATCATTTACACCTCAAATAGAAGTAGAGGGACTTTTGTCAGAGGTGGCTTGTTGTGAGCACTGAGGGAACTTTATGCAGATGGCCAGATGATTCTGCATCTTTGCATTCCTCACATATGATTTGGCACAGTATTTTCAAATGTACACAGCTTTTCCTTGTTACGCGGTTCTTCTTGGGAAGGAGAGGCGGACCAAAACGCAGCGTGGTTATTTTTATACATCTTTAATAAAGATGATAACTTGGACAATGTATAATACAAAATAAGAAATGTGAAAAACCGAAACAGCCCTATTTTTTTTTTTTTTATAAAAAATAATTTATTATCATCAATACCATTCATTCTTTACAACTCATAATTTCCATACAAACTCAAATAGTGGTATTTCAATTTAAACAAAACAAAAACCCCAAACAAAACCTCAGGGGAGCATCTTCCCTCCCCGTCATCCTACAAACTACCTTTCCCTATCTCCCCGTCCCTAATCTATCCCCTTACAAATCTAAATGACAGCCAGCCCTAAACCCCCCTTCCACCTCTCCCGGGCAGCATGCTGCCCCCACTTCCTCTCCTCCCTCTTCATCCTCCCCCTCAAATCTCCTTCCACCCTCCTCACTATCCCTTCCACCCCCCAATCTCTCCCTGTCTTCACCATGTTCTGCCTGGCTTCCCACAGCCCCCGTTTAAAGAGACTCATGAGAAGCCAGAGCAGAAACCTGTCCCTATCCTTCCCTCTCGCTCTCCCTACACCTCTCTCTAACCTGGCCCACGTCAATACAAAATCCCCCCTTACCAAACCTAACAACACCCGTGCCCTAGCCCATACTACTCCGGCAAAGGCACAGTCCCAAAAGATCTTGGACAGGTGGGGGATTGCACCAAACTATACCGGTACATGATGGAACGTACCGGCAAGCACTTATGGAGGCTCAACCAATTCAGGTCCTTGAGCCTGTTGTCCAGACCCCGCGCCTGCACTCCCTCCCAGACCACTTCCGAGATGCCCACTACAGGCGCCGGACCCCCTGCCTTTCTGACCTCCTCGTACAGGTGCCTGTGATCTAAACCTACTCGGGCAACTTCAACCTCAGGGTGCTCACGCAGCCACTTGGCCGCATGACCAAAGTGCCACGGCAGCTGTTCCGCCCGAGGACCCGTGTTAGACCACACCATTACGCTTCTCGCCTGATACGAGAAGAACACCCGCAGGAGGTAACCGGACGGGTGTATCACTGGATGAGCAAGCTCCGTTAACAAGAAAGAAACAAAAATTGCGTCCAGCTTGAGGGGGAAATGTGGTACCCCCCTACCTCCCTCCCCGATGGGACAAAGCATGCGTGCCCTGGCGACCCACTCGCACCTGCCACTCCACATGAACTGAAACACAAGCCTCACTAGAGGCCTCCTCAGACTAGCCGGCAATGGGTAGATGTACGCCAAATACAAAAGAGACGGCAACACATCCACCTTTAGAACCAGGACTTTGCCCATAAAAGACAAATACCTAGCCTTCCACATTGCTAGCTTCCTCTGTACCACTGCGATACGCATGTTCCAGTTTAGCGTCGCTGAGCCGGAGGTCTCAAAATGGACCCCGAGAATCCTCAGGGCCCCCTCACAGAGAGATAACCCCCCGGGCACATCCGTTCTACCGCGCCATCTTCCGAAAAACTTGACGGAAGACTTTGCATGGTTCAGAACTGCTCCCGACGCTCGGGTGAAATCCCCAAAGATGGCAAGGGACCTTGTCAGGCACGAGTCCTTGCACAGCAGCAAGGAAGTGTCGTCGGCGTACTGCGTCATCTTAACACGCAGCCCACCACTTCCAGGGATCAACAAGCCTTCCACCCCTGTGTCTGCCCTAATGGCAGCCCCCAGAGGCTCCATGTACAGAACGAAGAGGAGAGCCGAGAGTGGGCACCCCTGCCTGACCCCAGACGAGAGGTCAAAAACGTCACCCAAGTGACTATTTACACTAACTCGGCACCCCGCTCCGACATATAATGTACGAATCCATCCTATGAACTTCTCCCCAAATCCTAATCGACCTAACACTCTGAATAAAAATGATCTATTCACGCGATCAAAGGCTTTCGCCTGATCTAGCGCTGCTACCATTAAAGGCAGTCCTCTATCTTCAACCCAAGCGATGGAGTCCCTGATTAACTGTAGGTTCCATCTAATAGAGCGGCCCTCTACCCCGCACGTCTGATCCTCATGGACGACGTAGGGAAGGGCTGTGCGCAACGGTCTGCTAAAACCTTTGCAAGTAGCTTGTAATCTACACACAGCATGGTCAACGGCCGCCAGTTGCCAAGGTCTGTTACTTCCCCCTTCTTATATAAAAGTGACAGCACACCAACAGCCATTGATCCCCCCGGGACCCCCGTCTCAAGGATGGCCTTCAAGACTTCGAGGACCACTGGTCCAAGTATACCCCAAAACTTGAGATAAAACTCAGCCGGCAGCCCATCTATCCCAGGCACCTTCCCTTTTCCCATCCTCCTAAGAGCGCTCTCAACCTCTTCTAGTGAGATCTGGGCCTCCATCACTTCTCTAATGTCCTCCGGCAACCGCCTGGACAAGTGTTCTAAAAACACATTTCCCTGCTCTACATCTATTTCCCTTTCCTTAAATAAACCTTGGAAATGATCAGTTGTCACCCTGACCATATCCTCTGGTTCTCTAACTATACTACCATTTTCTTCCCTAACGCCATGCATTACCTTCCTACTCTGTCTGGCCCTAACCGACTTAAAGAACATAGCAGAACAAGTCTCATTGTGTTCTAGAAAGCCACTATGCGCACGCTCCAGGAAAGCTTGAGCCTTCCGCTCCTGCAACTCCCTGAGCTGCGCCTTTAGGGTTGCGGATCTCTCCCAGTCAAACGACCCGCCGAGGTTGCCTGCCTCGTACTCGAGTTCAATTAACCTTTGGATACGATCCACCTCCCTCCTCTCCTCCCTTTTTTTCTTCTTGCAATACCCTATTATAAAAGCCCTAATCCTCACCTTAACTAATTCCCACCACTCTAACACCCCCTCGCACATGGACCGGAGACCCTCAAGCCTCCAAAAGAAACCATAAAACCCGTCAACAAAAGCCTGCTCCTCCAGCACATCCCGATCTAGCTTCCAGTACCCCCTACCAAAGAGGCAGACTGGCGAACCCACCTGCAGGAGCACCCCGTCGTGATCCGAAAAGAAAACAGGCAACAGCCGCCCAGACAACTTACCCAAAGACCTAGGTACAAAAATATAGTCGAGCCTCCGCTCAACCCCCCTGGAGTTGCGCCATGTAGGACCGTCTATTTTCGGAGTAGTGTGCAGACCACCATCTACCAGACCATGGCAAGCCATTAGCCTGGCAATGGCGCCTGCACTGCTATCCCCCCCTCTTCCTAAATCTGTATTAAAATCCCCCCCTATCACTAATTTCCTATTTGTGACACACAGGGGCGTCAGACAGTCCACCATCTCCCTCCTGTCTGCCACCACCTGTGGTCCATACACCACCACTAATCTAAAATTACAATCCCTTATCGTGACATCCACCCCTATAACCCTCCCCTGCATTACCACAAAAGAATCCTCCACTTTAACCTCCCTGTGCCCACACAAAATCCCTACCCCCGATGAGTGCACCCCCCCAACACCCCAAACCGACTCCCCCTTGTCCCACTCTCTCTTAAACCTATTAGCATCCCCTCCATCCCTCAGGTGAACCTCCTGTAAAAAACAAAAATCAAACCCCACACCCTCCAAATAACTAAAAACCGCCCTCCTCTTAACACAATCCCTTAAACCCCTTACATTTAAACTAACAAAAGTAAAATCAGACCCCATGAAAGAATAAAATAAAAACATGTAATACACTCAAATTCTAAACCCAGACAGAAAAAAACAAAAACAGGAGACTCCCCCGATGCTCCCCTGCTCCATATCTACCGGTGATAACACCATCTGTACTCCCAACATCCCCCCCTCTTCCTCCATCTCACCAACCCAGGATGCAGGAATAGTTTTTGGCTCCGGGGTGCCCTGCACCCTGGGTCTACCCCCACAATCCTCCCCCTCCCCAGTGCTGCAGCTGGATTGGAAAAAATTAGGGGAGGCTGAGTCCCCAAACAAAAAACTCCCCACCTCCTCCTGTACCCAGTCCTGAGTCCTGTTAGGTGTGTCCCCACCCAACAGATATTGAGAGCCTGTGGAAACCAGCAGCAACCCAGAGGTTTCTCCCACCCCCATCACTCTCTTGGCCATCCCCTCCCTCTCACTGTCGGCCAATCGCTCCCTCCTCTTCATTCTCTTCTTTGGTGATGACGGCAGTGGAGTGATACCACCCCCCCCCCCCCCCCCCCCGCCAGCTCCTCCACCATACACCTCATCTCTTCCACCAGGGCACATTCCCCCCAGTCCGCTCTTCCACCGTCTCCTTCTCCACCACTCCTCCATCGCTTTCTTCTCTCTCATGCTCCTCCACTCGGTTGCCTTCTTCCGCCGCTTTTCCTGGTTCTCCTACTCCCGTGCCTTCCGTTTCCTTCTCTCTTCCTTCCGCCGCTTCTTGCTCCTCCTCCTTCCTTGTGGCCTTCCCCTCTGGACCTGTACTCTGATCATGAGGCGTGCTTCCTTCCCCTCCTCTTCTTCCCCCATCCCCCGCCCCTGCTCCCCCCCCAGCCGCAGACGCATATGACCGCTGACGGGCCGGGCACCCCCGCCACAGGTGTGCTGACGAGCCACACCCATGGCACGTCTTAGGCTTGTCACAATCCCTCGCCTCATGATCCTCAGATGCACAAAATCTGCATTTTCTTGTACTGCATGAGGCGAATATGTGACCGTAGGCCATACAGCGTCTGCAAAATGGGGGCTGACGTGCATAAAACAACGTCCCCCTGTCAGCCCCTAGGGAGAACATAGCAGGAGGATGGAGGTAGCCACCATGTCCCTTTGGGTCCTCTCTGAGGAGGGCCTGGAAACCTCTCCTCCCATTCCAAAACCCAAGGGAGTCTTTGAGGTGCCTTGCTGAGGAGACGTTATCCATATATCTCCAAAAAAAAGCCCTCACCTCTTCGTCCTTAACGTAAGGGTTGTAAATGTTGACAGTTACAACCCTAAAATTATTCTTCGCCAGGCTTGTTATTTCGTAGTGGCACATCGGCCTCTCACCTCCCACTGCTCTTGCCCTTCTCAGGATATCATCGTGTTTTAGCTCTGTATATAGTGCCACGTCGTATGCTCCCTCCAACGAGTTGCCTTGGAAACAAAACACGTCCTTCACCGTCAGCTTTAGAATCCCCATCAATATTATCCTTCCAAAAGATTCCCGTCCTAAAGGCTCCATCTCCTTTTCCTTCCAAGCAAACCTAATCGTGTTAGCCAGCCCAATCCCAGGGACCGACCGTGTTGATGTATTTAGCACCATCTCCGCAAGGAGAATGGCGCTCGTTCTCTTCTCTTCCAAAACAAGTGAAAAGAAAAAAACAAATGACTGAGCCCTATCTGGTGCAAAACACAGAGACAGGAACAGTCACCCACAAAATCCAACACCAAACAGGCTACCTAAATATGGTTCCCAATCAGAGACAATGACTAACACCTGCCTCTGATTGAGGACCATATCAGGCCAAACACAGAAACAGACAAACTAGACACACAACATAGAATGCCCACTCAGATCACACCCTGACCAACCAAAACATAGAAACATACAAAGCAAACTATGGTCAGGGTGTGACATTCCTTCTACATTAGGTGCAGTGAAATATTTCCACACATCAGATAGTGCCCGTGGCATTTTCCTGTAAAGATTAGAAAAAAAAATAAGAATACAATTCCAGGTACAGATAAATAGTTAAGCAGTTAGATTTAACAACTAATTTGTAAGATAAATGTTTTAACCTTTTCACACATACCAACACACGGGTGTGATCATTCTACAGTGGTCCCTGTAGCATGCGATCAAACCAGTGTGATTAGAATGCTTATTTAGAATGCTTATTTAGAATGCTTATTTAGAATGCTTATTTAGAATGCTTATTTAGAACGGCCAGTCTCGGGTGATGCATCAATCAGCATTTGATCAGCCACACTGTTTTTTCAGAAACATTTTGCACAAACACTGTCCTTACAAAGTTATGTCCAGAATGTGAGCAGTTTATTTTTGGATGCAATGTTCAGACATTCACAGAAGTATCTACAGCATAACACAATCATGCAAACCGGAAAAATGTAGGCTACATTTGTCCTATCGCTAACTGAGAAAAGACTGACATAACACAAGCAGTCATGTATAACTCTTTGTATAACAATCGACTGACATTAACTACAATATGAATTAGCTAATAGAAATTACTATTTATTTTTAATCGCATCACGGGTGAGCTCACCGTTGATCGAAATAATTGAGTAAAACACTCTAGAAATCTAAAGTAATCCGACAATGGCTGCCATGCTTTTCTTTCTCACATAGACCAAAGATAAGAGAAGCCAAGATGAGTTTGGTTTGTTTATAGTATGCATGTTGAAGGGGGTGTGTCGTCTACCATCGTTCACATCCCACCATTAATTTCCAGAAGTTCTCAAAAAATTAGTGAACCTTTACTCATCTCACTTTGTTATAAAATCTTTGGTCCAACAGATCAAATGAATTACCACACAAAACATTGATTCAAGTGGTGCGTGCTGGCAGTCAATCACGTAACCTCTCACTCCCACTCTGAGCCATTCAGTGGTTGTCACGTTCGTTGAATGGAGGAGACCAAGGCGCAGCGTGATGTGAATACATTCTTCTTTAATGAAACGAAGAAACTTAACAAACTTACAAAACAACAAAACGAACGTGACGCTATACATAAACAAGTGCTGACACACAAAAACACATACATCACCCATGTCACACCTAACCAAAATAATAAAGAAAACAAAGAATACTAAGGTCAGGGCGTGACAGTGTTGTTGTTTATGTATTTAGCTAGTGAGCTCAGCTGTAGCATTAGCAATGTCTTTCAAAAGGAGACAACTTACAAATGTGGAAATTCTGGAGCTTTTTTAAAATTCTGACAATGAGTCTGAGTATGAAAGTCATGAATCAGATTCTGACAGTGAGGAGCTGCCCCACAACCTTGTAGCCATTGAGAACCCTGAATCTGAGGACCCCCTTGTCCACTGACGAAGTCCCAGATCCTTTTGAAGATGCTGGTGGTGATGGAGGCAGACAGACAGTGGATGAAGTTCAGGAGTTATGTGGTAGCTGGAAGGCCGCCAGCCATTTCACCCCTCCTGGCCCTGCTGTTTGTTTTGATGAGTCCCATTCTTGAGTGCCATCTGAGGCAGAGTGCCTCAAGTTGTTTCTGACAAAGGAGCTGGTGGGAGACATAGTAGAGGAGACCAATCGCTATGCCTTGGAGCTACAGGAGAAGAGAGAGCCAGGAGTGGGGGGGGGGAAACTCGCTAAATGAGTGACAACCACAATTAGTGAAATGTATACCTTCCTGGTGACAGTCCTTCTCATGGGGATAGTAAAGAAGAACTCCCTAAGAAAATAATGGGGCACAGATCCTATGTTTGCAACTCCCTTCTTTGTCACCCTCTTTTCCAATACCGCTTCCTAGTTCTGCTACGGTGCATTTCATGTGGTACAGCAGTCCCACACTCTCCCAGCATCTGCTCTCCAACAGCACAGGGGCCTGTGGCACAGTCAGGTTGAACAGGAAGGGGATACCGGCATTCGGATGCAGGAAGATGCAGAGAGGGGAGGTGGAGCTCAAGGAGAACAGTCAACAGCTGGCAGTAAAGTGGCATGACAAACGAGACGTCCATGTCCTCTCCACTGTTCATACAGCAACCATGTCGGCCACAGGGAAGGTGGACCACCTGACGGGAGAGAGAAAAATCAAACCAGACTGTGTGCTTGACTATAACCTCAAAATGGGGGCAGTGGATAAGGCATGCATGATAAACAGCTTTGTGGAATGCACTTGGAAAACAACCAAGTGGTATGAGAAGATATTTTGCCATCTGATCGACACTGCTGCCCTCAATGGCCACATAGTTCACCGCTAACTAACAGGTGAGATGATTACTGAACAAGGTATTTTTGTAATTGGACGTACAGTTCACATACAAATCACATACAGTTCCATTATGCAATTATAGTGACAGTATCTCATCCACCTACCCACTGCGCATCATCCTCTCCCTTCCCTCATCCTCCCCACTCTCTCTCCCTCATAGGTAAAATAATTACCTACCAAAAGCACAAAGAGAACCTCATGAGAGAGCTGCTGGAGGTGCACCACACCCCTCTGCGCTCATCCACTGGGGGTCGTCCTGCTACGGACAATCCCCTACGCCTCACTGCACAGCATTTTCCATGCAAAGTCCCTCTAACTGCTGCTCAAGGTAGTTGCACAGGGAGGCACTGCAAAGTCTGCCTGTCTGGCACCAGGAGAAGTAAGCAGAGGAAGTAAGCAGAGGTAGACAAAATACATGTGTTTAGCTTGTGATACACCTCTATGTGTTTCACCATGCTTTGGGCAGTATCATATGCTCAAGCACAAGTGAGCACATCTGCAGCAATTGGTGACTGACTGACCTGACAGGTGACTTGACAGGTGACCTGCCATGATACTCTGCCTTTAGAGGTGGGGGGGAGGAAATGCAGTTGTTGTTCAGTCACTGCATGAATATGAAATATGGGTTATGCATATTCCATTTTTTTTCCTCTAGTAAAACAAGTTTTTGTTGTTGTTGTTCAACCAACCAACACCAATACTGCAATAAGATAGACGACTATTACATATTGGCCTATGTGTTTTCTCGCTGTGTTTTCATCCAGTGAAACTGTTAAGGAGTGTACACTAGCATACAAAAACCTCCATCTTCAGCTCCAAACATGTCCAGTTCCAGTTAAGATATTGGTAAATACTTTACTTTAAGATATTGGTAAATACGTTTGTGGTTTCTGAATAAAAGAATACAGAATAAAGAATACAGAATAAAGAGGAATGATTAGTAATTAGAATACAATCTCAGGATATAGTAACAAAACAATATTACAAAGAAGTAACATAATAAACACTGCTACAAAAATAATATATTACATTGACAAAATCACAAATTTGAGATAACTGCAAGAAACAGTAACTGTTGAGCTCCACAAGGGGGCAAAGCAGGGCTGAACAGAGCTATGATAAATAGGCCAAATGAAAACAAACAATGGTCATATCATTTTTATTTTATTGAACCTTTATTTAACTAGGCAAGTAATTTAACAACAAATTATTATTTACAATGACGGCCTACACTGGCCAAACTCGGACGATGCTAGGCCAATTATGCACCGCCCTATGGGACACCCAATCACAGTCAGTTGTGATTCAGCCTGGATTCGAATCAGGGTGTCTGTAGTGATGCCTCTAGCACTGAGATGCAGTGCCGTAGACCACTGCACCACTTGGGAGTCATAAGGGCAGGGTAGCTTCAAAAGACAACACAAGCCAATACTTCTCTGATACAATTAGCATTGTTTTACAGAGCTGACAGAAGAATGTAGATAGCAACATAAGCACAATTGAATATAACACCATGAAGGTCATGAAATGAGAAACGTTACCTCCTGTGTCCACGTTTATAAAGAATATACACAAATATATTATGCTCCATAAGTAGAAACGACATACAGAAACTATTATAACATAAGGCACTTACTTTGATAGAAACATACACATTTCCAAAGTTATTATTAGTAACGAAATCAACAATGACTGCGATGCGAGCAACAGACGGAAAATGTGAACACGTGTGTGCAGATCCTGTTCTGACGGGAGATGCGCAAATGTCTGCAGACTTGAACTGCACAAACAATTGGGAAGTGCTTGGGGAATTTAGTCCAGGTTAGAAATGTCCCAAAAATGAATTGTTATCAAAAGTAAAAATTGCTATTTTTATATGAATGAATAAGGAGACGGAACACACCTCAATTCAAACTGTTCTTAAAAAATAAAAACTTGTTAGAAAATCATTTGAAATTGACAAGTTGAAACTGCCTATAAATAAAAACAGGCCTTGGTTTGAGGGTAGCATGGATTAAATGTACTGCTGTGGAACAACCACATTCTGGGATGAAGAGAACGTTCTAACATCACGCGGATAACAAAACTCACTCTGGGGCGACCTTTAGAGATATTTGGAACTCACATAGGAAAGGGTTAAAATGAAACATGTATGGAAACAGGTGAATTAACACTCCTCAGTTAGTAGGCTCAAGCTAACTAGCAGAAATTGTTAAAAGGTAGAAATTATTTAAACACACTTTGCTTTCGGCTACTACTTACTAGTTAGCAAAAAATCATGTATGTCTTATAAAATATATTCACCCCATCCAGTATTGTAATCAAAACTTACCAGAAAGCATGTAGTCCTTGGCTCAGACAGTGTAGTAGTGTGTGCTCAATAGCATCTCATTAATGTGCAAGATCTGCTTCTCTACTCCAGCGTTTGTCCTTACACAAATAAAATGTGACTTATGGACACATTTTCTGTCTTCTTCCAAAAATTGAGGGTAGCAGTGACTTACACACAATACCCCATAATGTCAAAGTGGAATGATCTTTTTAAAATGTTTAAAAAATGTATAAAAAATGAAATGCTGAAATGTCTTGAGTCAATACGTACTCAACCCCTTTGTTATGGCAATTATTTCAGGAGTAAAAATGTGCTTAACGAGTCACATAATAAGTAGCATGGCCATTATTTTTTTAATGACTACCTCATCTCTGTACTACACACATACAATTATCTGTAAGGTCCCTCAGTCTAGCAGTTGAATTTAAAGCATAGATTCAACTACAAAGACCAGGGCAGTTTTCCAAGGCCTTACAAAGAAGGGCACTTTTTGGTAGATGGGTGAAAAAAACAGATATTGAATATCCCTTTGAAAATGGTGAAGTTATTAATTACACTAGAAAGTCATTCCTAACTCAGTTGCCAGAGAGGAAGGAATGAGGCTAACGGTGACTTTAAAACCGTTACAGCGTTTAATGGCTATGATAAGAGAAAGCTAAGGATGGATAAACAACATTGTAGTTACTCCACAATACTAACCTAAATAACAGAGTGAAATGAAGGAAGCCTGTACAGAATACAAATATTCCAAAACAAGCATCCTGTTTGCAACAAGGGACAAAAGTGAAACTGAATTTTTTTGGCAAAGACATATATACGAAATGTTATATTTGGGGGAAATCCAACAAAACACATTACTGAGTACCACTTTTCATATTTTCAAGCATGTTGGTGCCTGCATCATGTTATCGGTATGCTTGTCATCAGAAAGGACTAGGGGGTTAGGGTTCAAATTTACAGAATTAAGCTAAGCACAGGTAAAATCCTAGAGGAAAAGCTGTTTCAGTCTGCTTTCCAACAGACACTGGGGGACAAAGTCACCTCTTAGAAGGACAATTACCTAAAATACAATGCCAAATATACACTGTAGTTGCATACCAAGATGATATGGAATGTTCATGAGTGGCCTAGTTACAATTTGGACTTAAATGGGCTTGAAAATCTATGGCAAGACTTGAAAATGGCTGTCTAGGATTGATCAACAACCAACTTCACGGAGCTTGAAGAATTTTAAACATAATAATGTGCAAATGCTGTACAATCCAGGTATGCAAAGTTCTTAGAGACTTAACCAGAAAGACTTACAACTGTAAACGCTGCCGAAGGTTATTATATTGTGTATTTACTCAGGGGTGTGAATACTTATGCAAATGAGATATTTCTGTATTTAATTTTCAATACATTTGCTACAATTTCAAAAAACACGCATTCACTTTGTCACTATCAGGTATTGTGTATAGATTGGTGAGAAAAAAAAATCTATTTGAATTCAGGCCGTAACACAACAAAATATGGAATAAATCAAGGGGTATGAATACTTCCTGAAGGGACTGTAGATGTGCAGTAGTACCGAGACTGGGCCTTTCTTACATTTGTCACAACAGTGACAGCTCCTTGCTCACTTTCATGGCAAGAAAATCCATACCTCCAAGCTGAAGCACTTCTATCACCCTTTGACATGCTCACTTTTCTATTCCATGCTGTCACTACTCCTCTTTTTAAAAAAAACCTTCCATTTTCAATTGTCAAGCCGCTTCAATTGCCAAGCCACATTCTTCCTTCATCTTCTATCTCTCATCTTGAGGAGGCCTCCTCCCCTTCAATCACGACAGTGGTGGAGCTCGTTTTACTCACATACACCTTCTGCGAAATAAACCAAACCGCTGACTGAAACTTTTTTCCCAATCTCTCTGTTTGATCCCTGATCTTCTTTTTTTGTAGCACTCTCTTGTCGCCATGTGTGAGATGTTTGTGATGATAAAGGGGAGACGTCGCTTCAAAGCTCCTGGATCAAATGGCGCCACTGTTCATTCATCTCAGATCGAGCATAATGATATTTCTTTAGGAACAGCCACCGAGGTGTTGTGTTCACTTGTTTTTATTTTGTATTGTTGGCTGTAAAGAAATATGTTTGGTTACAAAAATGTTGCATCTTTCACGCAAAAGACAGATTGTAACTAGAGTTTTCTTTCTATCACAGGGGTTCTTTGAAAGTGAAATCTAACTTTAACAACTCCATGGTTTACTTATTTCGAAGGCTTCTTTTGGTTTATGATGCATACAGAAATAATAAGCAACTACTGTTAGGACACAGTTTCCTGTGATGTTTACTGTGATGGAACTCTCAGAGGCCTAAGTGTGTGAAATATCTGCAATTTCAGTCTGCTGCGTATGGAATCAAAATATAATGTACACATTAGGCTATGTTCATAGAGCATTTGTAAAACAAGAAATCTATCCACACCTCAAATCAGAGTAGCGCTCTGAGGTTAGGTGTATTTTGTGGGCGAGTAAGTAGAGAAAACATTTCCTAAATCAAATATGCCCCCTGGTCCTTTGGAGAAAGAACACACTTTTTGTTCTAAAAAGAATGGCTATTATTTCTTCTTGTTTTTATCCATTTGAATCCATTTTAAATCAGTGTGAATGAAAGAGGGACTTAAAGTGAACATTTTTAGGCAGAAACATAAAAATAAAATAATAAATACAGAGAGTATTTTCCTCGGAGTTGGGATGTGTGTTTTTTTGGACAACAAGCTTGGCTTGAATAATCTGCGGGTTCAGAGAGGTGATGATGCTTTGTGATTAACCATAAGCACTGCCGAGTAAACGTGACGCCTTGTCTATCTTGTTGAAAAGGAGCACTGGAGAAGTACTGGAGACGCTGTGTCCACCTAGCCCGACTGCAGCTGCACCGCCCAGGACATTTTAATGAGGGCTAGAGCTGCTGGTGATCATACTAAAGTTTAATAATAATAATGCACTGAAATGCCAGTGTTTGTGTTTACTTCAAACATACACAGACCAGGGACAATTTTGCATGGAACATGTAGTTCGGAATATAATGCAGTGTTCTTGGGCGTTTGTGTAGATTGTTAGTGTGTAGGTGCTCTTCAAAACATTCCATATCTAGTCTCACAGCCTCACCTGCAGTGTTTTACTAACGGAATACGAGACTGAAGGCTTTGATGTTGTACTGTGTTGTTGATTTAATCCCGGTTCTCTGGGTTTCATTCCAGATTAAGAACATTACAGTGACCTACAGGCTTCAGTTCCTGACTGTCACCTAATCAGAGAGAGACAGAAGGAGGGCGAAAGAGAGTGGGAGAGAGGGAGAAAAAGAAAGAGAGATTGTTAGAGAGAACGAGAGAGACAGAAAAGAGGAGAGAGAGAGTGAGAAGGCCAGAATGAGCTTGAGAAATCAGAGGTTGAGAAAGTATAAGGTGTTTACCCTGCCTGTCCTCCTTTATCAAAGCCTCCATAGTGTCGATTGAGAGGGAGCAAGCATATCGAATCCATTTGTTAATTAATAGACTTCTTTCAATTCTGCCTCATTCTGCTTCATTTTGTGATAACATATCGTTTTCATTCTGATTCCCCCAGAAGGACAGGATTCTCCTGGGGACGATGGTTGCCTCGGTGCCCCACTGTTTAGTCCGCCCTGGCCCATTACAGACGAAGGCAGTTTCCCAAACTCGTCATGTCATGTCAACGCCATACCCTTACGGAAAAACTCTTACACGTGAAGTGTTCCAAAAAAACGTGTTTTCACGATCTTATGTGAAGTTAATGTAATAACGTGACAATGTGTCCACCTGGTCGTCCACCTGTTTGTGCTGCTGCTCCAGTTTCAACTGTTCTGCCTGCGGCTATGGAACACTGACCTGTTCACTGGACGTTCTACCTGTCCCAGACCTGCTGTATTCAACTCTTTAGAGACAGCAGGAGTGGTAGAGATACTCTGAATGATCGGCTATGAAAAGCCACCTGACATTTACTCCTGAGGTGCTGACCTGTTGCACCCTCTACAGCCACTGTGATTATTATTGTTTGACCCTGCTGGTCATCTATGAATATTTGAACATCTTGGCCATGTTCTGTTATAATCTCCACCCAGCACAGCTAGAAGAGGACTGGCCACCCCTCATAGCCTGGTTCCTCTCTAGGTTTCTTAATAGGTTC
The DNA here is from genome assembly GCF_045791955.1 of Oncorhynchus clarkii lewisi. Taxonomy (NCBI): domain Eukaryota; kingdom Metazoa; phylum Chordata; class Actinopteri; order Salmoniformes; family Salmonidae; genus Oncorhynchus; species Oncorhynchus clarkii. Next base: position 17,535,652 of record NC_092175.1, on the reverse strand, counting down.
TGAACTCTAGGGAGTTTTCCTATCCACGTGCTTCGACACCTGCATTGCTTGCTGTTTGGGGGTTTTGGCTTGGTTTCTGTACAGCACTTTGTGACATCAGCTGATGTAAGAAGGGTTTTCTGAATACATTTGATTGAAATGTGATTGATGTGTGACAATGTGTGACAAATGTGGTAGGGACTTCAGATAATCATGCATTATAAAGGGAATGCCAGCCATGTTGCGGACCCCGACACCTCGCTCCTCGGCATGCACATCACTGAGGACCTGAAATGGTCCCTTCAAACCAACAGTGTGGTGAAGAACCTCAGGAGGTTGAAGAAGTGTGTCTTGGCCTCTGAGACCCTCACAAACTTCTACAGATGCACAATCAAGAGCCTCTGGTCGGGATGTATTACTGCATGGTACGGCAATTGCAGTGGTCTCCAGAGGGTGGTGCGGTCAGCCCAACGCATCATCAGGGGCACACTGCTTGCCCTCCAGGACATCTACAGCATCCGGTGTCACCCGGGTTATCTGACTCTGCAGCTTAGAGACTGCTGCACTATGTGCATAGAGTAATTGAACACGGGTCACGTTAACCTTTTCACACATCAGTTCCAAATATCTCTAACGGTCACCCCAACGTGAGTTTTTATTATGAGCATGAAATCAGAATATTCTCATTGTTCCAATATGTGATTGTTACGCAACAGCTCAGTAAACCCACACTGCCCTCAAACCAAGGCACGTTGCCTGCTAATTATCTATATGTTTTAACTTGCCAATTTCAAATTATTTTCTAACAAGTTTAACAGTTTGGATTGAGATGTGTTCCCCCTCCTCATTAATTAACATAAAAGTAGCCGATTTCACTGTATTGGACAATTTACGTTTGAGACATTATTTATCCTGACAAACTTTTCTCTTCGATGAGAGCCTAAGCACTTCCCCAGTGTTTCCCCAAATCAAGTAAGCAGACATTTGCACATCTCCAGTCAGAACAGAACTTGCACAAACATTCCCCCCCTGGAGCATTTTCCGGCTGGCGTCCACATTGCCTTCATTGTTGTTTTCCTTACTAATAATAACTTTGGATGTGTGCGTTCCTATCAAAGTAAGTGCCATATTGCGTTATCATTATAGCTTCTGTATATAGTGTTGTCGTTTCCACCGTAGCACACTGTATGTATGTATGGAGCATAATGTATATAACAAATGTGTATTTTGTGGTTGTGGCCCACAGACTTTTGACCATTTATTTTAGGACTGGTCTTATGTCAGAAGATTTTGGAGTGAGTTAGAAGATTTTATTAAAAAAAAATACTATTAATGTTCATTTGAAAGACTGATATTATGTTTTATTTTTATCCAAATTATATGGACCCTGATTTAACTTTCATTGTTCATTCGTATATTTTTTATGGCAATTGTTTTTCCATAAAAGGAAGTGGCCAGAGAACAAACCCCTCACATTGTTTAAAATAGAATTGAAATATTATTTTGAAATTATCAGTAAGTGTAAAAAAAAAGCGTACCATTTTTGACAAATTGAAAATGTATCTCGATATGTGTAATTCCCCTATCTGTTGTACTCTTGTTTGTATAGTTCTGTTTTTGTATTTATATTGTTTAAATTAATAATAATAAATATATATATAAAAACAGTCAAGCACTCAAGCTAACTTGCTAGCTACTTCCAGACACAAAAGAGAGAACAGCTCACGGGAACATTACTCGCCCTAGCAGAGCTGTTTAGGCTGTCATGTTATCCAGAGCTTTGGTGACTGTAACTGTGCAGTCAGATTGTCCGTTCGAATTACACTTTTTTGTCTACGTTTACTGACAGCGACCATATTCAACGGATTTTGAGCATTCGTAATTCATCAGTTATTCTGCTCTCTGGTACACTGAGATGAGTCTTTTGGGAAGACATGTAGCTAGCTAGCTAAACAATTAACCATAATCCCAACTCATGACGTTACTATCCTGCATGAGTCTGCAGGTAGCTAACCAACCAGGTTCAATGTTAGCTAGCTAATATTTGGCTATAACTAGTCAAGCAAATGTCTCTGAGTGTAACACCCAATGCAGGAGATGAGAAGCAGGTACAGGGAGTGAACCATTTAATATAGACGGACATGCAACGAGACAGGAGCAGCGTCTGTACGTAAACACGACACGAAAAAACAATTCTACTACAGGGAACAACACAGAGGAGCAGACATATATGCAGGGGCAGTCAACAAAGTGAGGGAGTCCAGGTGAGTCCAATGAGTGCAGCTGCGCGTAATGATGGTATCCGGTGCCATGACAGGTAGCCTGGCGCCCTCGAGCGCCAGGGAGGGGGAGCTGGAGCAGGCGTGACAGTACCCCCTCTCTAGGGGCGCCACCCGGTATCCCACCTGGGCTTGCCGGATGGGCCGGCTGAGGCGTGACAGACTGAAGATCCCGCAGCGAAGCCCCATGGGCCAGCTGAGGCATGACGTGGGATGGGAACCTACCGAGCCAAACGAGGCAAGGAAACCTCTCTAGCCAGCTAGGGCATGAAAGCCTGACAAGCCAGCTTAGGCACTCCCAGTTCCATCGACGGCGGAATCCAAGCCTGACGTCACCAACAAAACAAGAAAACTCATGGACCGGCAGAGGCATCGGAGCCCGAGGAGCCGGCTGAAGTATGACATGGGAGGGGAACCTGCTGAGCCAACCGGGGCTTGGAAACCTCTCGAGCCAACTAGGGCTTGACAGCCCAACGAGCCAACTTAGGCACCCCCAGTTCCATTGGCGGCAGCCCCCGGGTCCTGCGCCACCAACAAAACAAAATAACTCATGGACCGACTGAGGCATCGGAGCCCGAGGAGCCGGCTGAAGTATGACATGGGAGGGGAACCTGCAGAGCCAATCGGGGTAAGGAATCTTCTCGAGCCAACTAGGGTAGGACAGCCCGATGAGCCAGCTTACCCACCCCCGGTTTAACCGTCGGCGGCCCCCAGGTCTGACGTCACAAACAAAACAAAACAAACCCCCAATATCTCCCTGATGCTTCTTGTAATGCTAGTAGCATTCTTTTATGCCCAATGCAGGAGATGAGAAGCAGGCACAGGGAGTGAACCATTTAATATAGACGGACATGCAAGGAGAGAGGAACAGCATCTGGACATAAACATGACATGACAAACAATACTACTACAGGGAACAACACAGAGGAGCAGACATATATGCAGGCGCAGTCAACAAAGTGAGGGAGTCCAGGTGAGTCCAATGAGTGCAGCAACGCGTAATGATGGCAACAGGTGCATATGATGACGGGTGGAGCAGGAGCGGGAGCAGGCGTGACACTGAGATACAAATAATAAGATCATACACATAACGTTAGCTAGTGAGACAGCCTGCTAACATTAGCTAACAGTACACGTTAACCTGAAAGGAAATCACTTTCTGTCAAAATTAGAAATGTGTAATATCTGAAAATGTAGCTAGCTAGACTGTCTTACCATCATGGATGGACGTGTCTCCTGTCTGATGTTATGGTTTCCCTTTGTTTGAAGATGTAATCCGGAGACAGTGTTTTCTCCATCTCCTTAGCTACAGTGTCATACTCAAATTCCACTGATTTCAAAACTCGGTCCTCCAGAAAGTGGAGAGCATACACGTAACGTTAGCTAGCATTGATATTAGGCTTATGCAGTTTTACAACGCAATACATTTAAAGAAAGCCACATTAGACAGGATTACCTAGACATACTGATCAGCTCAAATAGACAGAAGTGTGCTATATGGCAGACCAATCCAAAATCATCTCTTGGCATGTCTAGCCCACTGATTATTTCAGCCAATATATGGCTAGCAGGAAGGTTGCTCACTCTTTCTGTGGTTAAACCAACTAGGCACCTAATTTAACACTTTTTTTCATATTTACAGATGGCATACAAGTTTGTTATTAAGGTACATATAAGTTTACATAAAAGTTCACATTTTCGAGGAGGAATTTCTGCCAAAAAACGCATTATGTTTAAAAAAAGTTTACGTTCAAACGGCTCTCCTATGAAGTAGTGACCCGCAACATATGCCTAGATTTCTGAAATAGAGCACAAATTAGAACTCAACAGACCAAATGACAGATTTCCACCGGTCTAATGTCCATTGCTCATGTTTCTTGGCCCAAGTAAGTCTCCTCTAATTATTGGTGTCCTTTAGTAGTGCTTACTTTGCAGCAATTTGACCATGAAGGCCTTATTCACACAAGTCTCCTCTGAAGAGTTGATGTTGAGTGTTACGACTTCCGCCGAAGTTGGTGCCTCTCCTTGTTTCGGCGGTTCACCGGCTTTCTAGCTGCCACAGATCTACGTTTCTTTTTCTATTTTGTTTTGTCTTGATTGTACACACCTGGTTCCCATTACGTTAATATTTTCCCTATTTAACCCTCTGGTTCTGTCCTGCGCCTGTGTCACGCCCTGACCTGAGATATCTCTGTTTTCTTTATATTTTGGTTAGGTCAGGGTGTGACTCGGGTGGGTACGCTAGTTTTTGTATTATCTTGTTTTTTTTTGTATGTCTAGGGTTTTTGTAGGTCTAGGTGATTTGTATGTCTATGGTGGCCTGACATGGTTCCCAATCAGAGGCAGCTGTTTATCATTGTCTCTGATTGGGGATCATATTTAGGTAGCCATTTCCGTTTGGTTTTTCTGGGATCTTGTCTATGTAGCACTCGTTTGTATAGCTTTACGTTTTGTTAGTTTGTTCAGTGTTCATTCTGTTAAATAAATAATAATGTACGCATACCACCCTGCGCCTTGGTCCGATCCTTATAACGAATATGACAGCCTGACTCCGTCCTCACCACTGACACTTGACATTGAGATGTCTGTTACTTGATCTCTGTGAAGCATTTATTTGTGCTGCAATTTCTGTGACTGGTAACTCTAATAAACGTATCCTTTACAGCAGAGGTAACTTCAAGTGCAGTCACAAAAACCAACGTTTGATGGTTTTTGCAACTGCACCTGAAGAAACTTTAAAAGTTCTTGAAATGTTCTGTATTGAGTGACCTTCATGTCTTAAAGTAATGATGGACGGTCAATTCTCTTTTCTTATTTGAGCTGTTCTTGCCATAATATGGACTTGGTATTTTACCAAATAGGGCTATCCTCTGTATACCATCCCTACCTTGTCGCAACACAACTGATTGGCTCAAATGCATTAAGAAGGAGAGAAATTCGATAAATTAACCTTAACCTGTTAATTGAAATGCATTCCAGGTGACTACCTCATGTTTGTGCAAAGCTCTCAAGGCAAAGGGTGGCTACTTTGAAGAATCTCAAATATAAAATATATTTTGTTTAACACTTTTTTGGTTTGCAGTCGCAAAAACCATCAAGCACCCTGATGAAACTGGCTCTCATGTGGACTGCCAAAGGAAAGGAAGACCAATAATTAACTCTGCTGTAGAGGATAAGTTCATTAGAGTTACCAGCCTCAGAATTTGCAGCCCAAATACAGTGAGGGAAAAAAATATTTGATCCCCTGCTCATTTTGTACGTTTGCCCACTGACAAAGAAATGATCCGTCTATAATTTTAATGGTAGGTTTATTTGATCAGCGAGAGAAAGAATAACAACAAAAAATCAAGAAAAATGCATGTAAAATGTTATAAATTGATTTGCATTTTAATGAGGGAAATAAGTATTTGACCTCTCTGCAAAACATGACTTAGTACTTGGTGGCAAAACCCTTGTTGACAATCACAGAGGTCAGACGTTTTTTGTAGTTTGCCACCAGGTTTGCACACATCTCAGGAGTGATTTTGTCCCACTCCTCTTGGCAGATCTTCTCCAAGTCATTAAGGTTTCGAGGCTGACGTTTGGCAACTCGAACCTTCAGGTCCCTCCACAGATTTTCTATGGGATTAAGGTCTGGAGACTGGCTAGCCCACTCCAGGACCTTAATATGCTTCTTCTTGAGCCACTCCTTTGTTGCCTTGGCCGTGTGTTTTGGGTCATTGTCATGCTGGAATACCCATCCACGACCCATTTTCAATGTCCTGGCTGAGGTTGTCCTGTCCCCTTAGCAGAAAAACACCCCCAAAGCATAATGTTTCCACCTCCATGTTTGACGGTGGGGATGGTGTTCTTGGGGTCATAGGCAGCATTCCTCCTCCTCCAAACACGGCGAGTTGAGTTGATGCCAAAGAGCTCAATTTTGGTCTCATCTGACCACAACACTTTCATCCAGTTGTCCTCTGAATCATTCAGATGTTCATTGGCAAACTTCAGACGCGCATGTATATGTGCTTTCTTGAGCAGGGGGACCTTGCGGGCGCTGCAGGATTTCAGTCCCTCACGGCGTAGTGTGTTACCAATTGTTTTCTTGGTGACTATGGTCCCAGCTGCCTTGAGATCATTGACAAGATCCTCCTGTGTAGTTCTGGGCTGATTCCTCACCGTTCTCATGATCATTGCAACTCCACGAGGTGAGATCTTGCATTGAGCCCCAGGCCGAGGGAGATTGACAGTTCTTTTGTGTTTCTTCCATTTGCGAATAATCACACCAACTGTTGTCGCCTTCTCACCAAGCTGCTTGGCGATGTTCTGGTAGCCCATTCCAGCCTTGTGTAGGTCTACAATCTTGTCCCTGACATCCTTGGAGAGCTCTTTGGTCTTGGCCATGGTGGAGAGTTTGGAATCTGATTGATTGATTGCTTCTGTGGACAGGTGTCTTTTATACAGGTAACAAACTGAGATTAGGAGCACTACCTAATGCTCTGCTCCTAATCTCAGCTCATTACCTGCATAAAATACACCTGGGAGCCAGAAATCTTTCTGTTTGAGAGGGGGTCAAATACTTATTTCCCTCATTAAAATGCAAATCAGTTTATAACATTTTTGACATGCGTTTTTATGGATTTTTTGTTGTTATTCTTTCTCTCAGTTTTCAAATAAACCTACCATTAAAATTATAGACTGATCATTTCTTTGTCAGTGGGCAAACGTACAAAATCAGCAAGGAATCAAATACTTTTTTCCCTCACTCTAGGTGCTTCACAGAGTTCAAGTAACAGGCCGCTGTGTCTTTGTGAGATGCAGAGTAGGTGAATGGATGATCTCTGCATGTGTGGTTCCTAATGTGAAGCATGGAGCAGGAGGTGTGCTGGTGTGGTGGTGGTTTGCTGGTGACACTGTCAGTGATTTATTTAGAATTCAACACACTTAATCTGCATGGCTACCTCAGGATTCTGCAGCAATATGCCATCCCATCTGGTGTGCGCTTAGTGGGACAACAGGACAATGACCCAACACACCTCCAGGCAGTGTAAGGGCTTTTTGACCAAGAAGGGGAGTGATGGAGTGCTGCGTCAGATGACCTGGCCTCCACAATCACCCGACCTCAATCCAATTGAGAGGGTTTGGGATGGGTTGGACCGCAGAGTGAAGGAAAAGCAGCCAACAAGTGCTGAGCATATGTGGGAGCTCCTTCAAGATTGTTGGAAAAGTGTTCCAGTTGAAGCTGGTTAAGAGAATGCCAAGAGTGTGCAAAGCTGTCATCAAGGCAAAGGGTGACTACTTGGAAGAATCTCAAATCTAAAATATATTTAAAACATTTTAACACTTTTTTGGTTAATAGATGATTCAATATGTATTATTTCATAGTTTTGATATCTTCACTGTTATTCACTATTATTATACAATGTAGAAAATAGTTTTTTTTTTAAAGAAGAAAACCCCTTGAATGAGTAGGTGTCACGTCTGCTCCCGCTCTTCCCTTCCCCTGGTGCTTGAGGGCGCCAGATTACCCTGCATCACACGCTCCTGCCATCCATCACTCACACCTGCCTTCCCTCGTCACGCGCATCAGCGTTATTGGTCTCACCTGGACTCACTTATCACCTGTTTATTTCCTCCACTATATTTGTCAGATCCCTGCTCTGTTCCCCACGGCTGCATTGTATTGTTTTTGTCTTTAGTATTAGTTTGCTGACACTGTTCCTGTCTCGTCTATGTCAGTTGTTTATTAAATGTTTACTCCCTGTACCTGCTTCGTCTCTCCAGCGTCATTCCGCGTGACACTAGGTGTGTCCAAACATTTGACTGGTACTATATGTAAATGTGATATTTAATTTTGGTATTGCAAAAATGTATAAAAACCTGTTTTTGCTTTGTTATTATGGGGTATTGTGTGTTGATTGATAAGGGGAAACAACTATTTAATACATTTAGAATAAGGCTGTAACATAACAAAAAGTGGTCTGAATAATTTTCGACGTGAAGTGTTTGCCAAAACACGTTTTCACTTGTGATCAAGTGGTTTTTGCTGTAAGGGCCTTTACTTTATCTGTGTATCACATTTCCTTTTCATGTGACTTTATCACCCAAACTTACCTCCTTTCTCTACCCTCTGTGTTCCTCTCTGACTCGCTCTTCCTCATCTCGCTGCTCTGTCTGTCACTCAACCCCACTCTCTCTCTCTCCCTCTTTCTCTCTCCATTTGTCCTCTGAAATGAACATCTGTCATTTGGTATTCTCCCCATCAGTGGAGATCCTAGAGGCAGATTGGGGGAGATGAGCAGGGGTTGGGGAGTAATGGCCTATTACTGTGTCTTTCTTACACACTTCCACAGATCCTCAGTGCACTGTCTGGGCACACTATCACTCAGTCAATACTGTCAGGTAATAGACAGCAGAGGGCCAATTCCAATTTCCATGTTGCACAGGGCCCCTATAACCTAACACACACAACTCCACAAACAAAAGTGTCGAGGCCTTTCAATGTATTAGTATTCCGCTATAGTCTTCTCTTTTGTGTTTCTTTTTCTCTCCTTAGTTTCCAATGATTTTTGTGGTTGCTCAAGCAGGCTTAATCAAATCATTATTTACCCCCCTCAGTCTTAAAGCTCATCAGCATCAGTTAGGAGACATGGTTCTGTGTCAATTTTAAACAAAACTTCTCATTACATTACTGTGAGAATCTAAATATGTTTTCAGGGAGAAAATACACAGTGATCGGCTCAATCTAATTTTATACAGAACAGAATAAATACTGTCTCTGCATTTTTTATTGAATGAATTTGGCAATAATGCAAGGCAATTTGGGCTATAATCTTATATGGAATATTAAAGAGATGGGAAACAGTCACATAACCCTCGTTACATTAATAGGTTTGTTCATCAATTATTCAGCTTCTCCCCTGAAACAAACCCAGATGCCATAGCACCATGCCTCATAGGCTACAGCTTTGTTTACAATCGTTCCCCTCTCTCTCCATAACTATTTCCCTCTCCGTTCTCTTTTCCCCCCACAGAACTGATATTCAGTATCAGTAATCTAATTCTCAGAAGGCGTCTACATGTTGATGAATTATTCAGAAATATAGTGTCTTGACGTCTTCTTCTGTTTCAGTTCTACACACTGTATCTACCGTCTCATTTCTTGGGGGGTTATAGATTTTTTTAAAACAAACACTGTTGTATTTACCATATGTCGTTATCATATTACAAATCAAACAGGCAGCGTAATAATGTAGTAATTTTGGGCTACAGGCCAACACATGAATATACAAACAGACCTGCCGCGGCCCTGTGTGAAATAATACTAAGCTCTATGGCTGAGGGTTTGTGCGTGCGTGTGTCTGTGCCTTTATGTGTGTGAGTGTGTGCATGCGTGCATGTCACAGTGTAAAATAGATTATTTCCATATCTATATTAAGGTGGAGTGAATTTCATACAATCCAAATCTTGTCTATAATGATGAATGTGTATGGATGCAACAGGATGGATCAACCAAAACAGCATCCCCTAATAAATTGAACGCACTCCCTTCAATTTTCTCAATTATAGTTTGTTTGCTATCCTCGAGGAAGAGACATACAAAATTATACACAATCCAAACCAAATTCAAATCAACACGACCCATTAAATTAACTCCTGATATAGGCTGTGCGTGCCTACCCTGCTCGCCTTCCCTGCTCCACCCTTCCACACAGTCAGCCCAACGTCGGATGCCAAGTATTCATTTTACAGTATTCCCTTGATGTTAATACACAATAGCCCATCATTATCCTGAACCCTGTTCCTGCAGGTGCTGCTATCTGAGCTCTTGTGTTTCCCTCTGACAGTGACGAGACCTGATTAAACTTTCAGACTTCCTCCCGCTCTGCCTGATTCTCAATATAAATTAAAAACCCACTGTAGTGGAATCCCATTAAATTAGGACAAATAGTTTGCTGCCGTTCTTCAGGGGGAGAATGGCAGCGTTTCGTGTGAAGGTAATTGCATGGTCAGGGACTATATTCAAGTTATCTTTCATTCTTTCACTCGTTCAAGTTTTTCTCTCCCACAGACTGGCAGTTTTGTCAGGCTGTGTAGTTGGGTTACAAATGATGTCGAACAATAAACTGCATTTATCAATCTGACTCCATAATCATGTAAATAGGCCAGAAGTGTCTCTAGTGGATCTAGCAATATAGCTAGTCTTGCATCACCAGTCCTTTAAACTATAATTACACTTGTCTAAGATGACAGTTATGCAATTATTTATGTCTGGATACTAAGAGCTAATCCTGACAATCCAAGTTCCAGCAATAATTAAATGAGTCAAGTTTAGCTCAGAGATGTAACGTTAGAACCCAAACATATGTTGTGTAGTGTAAATAACTAGACCATTTAGGATTGACCAATTGGCCTACTAATTTATGAAGGTGTAGTCAATCAAAGAGTTAGTCTATAAACGAGGAATGCATTTATTAGTCACAAATGAACGAACACTCAAACAATAACAGTGTACATGGAATACATGACACATAACAAAATAAGACAGAATAAATTATTATCACCATAAAGACTTCAAATATGTGGTTACAGTCTCTTCAGTTCAGAATAATTTCTAAGAGAAAAAGTAAGTGTGGAGCTTGCAGAAAAGGTCTCGATGAACCAAAGGATACACAGACCTTTTCTCCATGGAAAAACGGAAACTCACCCCCCCAACCTAAATTAGTATTACTTTGCACTCTGCTGGCGAGAACAAAAGACAGGACATCACACTCAGGTTCTAATCTAATCAATACATTACAAATATTTTCATATGACTCTCTCGTTGTACTGTTTAAAAATGTGTACACCCTCTCCCTCATGAAATTAACAAAAAAAATAATGATTACCACAAATGATTACCATCACAAATAGCAATAACTGTAGCAACCCTGTGTTTATGAATGCGGATATCGACTTGACCACTTCAGCATGGTTTTGTGGCACAGTTAATGCCACGCAGGGCTACGGTTCAGATGGTTAAGGGTCTGCCATCCACCACGGACAAGCTCACTCTCCCTGCCTGTCTCATTACACTATGGTCAGATCAAGCTAAACACAATGATCAGCTAAGGGGATTTTTATTTATTTTTATGTTGATGCTATACTTATAATTATATTAAGTTTATGCAATGATTTTCCAACAAAAGGATTAAGATTGAATCCTAATACACCTGCTCTTACGCTCGTCGGATGTGGCAGGGCTTGCAAACTATTACTGACCACAAAGGGAAGCCCAGCCGCGAGCTGCTAAGTGACAAATGCCTACCAGATGAGCTAAATTACTTCTATGCGCACTTGGAGGCAAACAACACTTAAGCATGCATGAGAGCACAAGCTGTTCCGGACGACTGTGTGATCACGCTCTCTGTAGCCAATGTAAGTAAGACCTGGAAACAGGTCAACATTCAGACGGATTACCAGGACGTGTACTCAGAGCATGCGCTGACCAACTAGCAAGTGTCATCACTGACATTTTCAAGCTGTCCCTGACCGAGTCTGTAAAACGTACATGTTTAAAGCACATCCTGTGCCCAACAACGCCAAGATAACCAGCCTAAATGACTACCGACCAGTAGCACTCACGTCTGTAGCCATGAAGTGCTTTGAAAGGCTGGTCATGGCTCACATCCACATCATCATCCCAGAAACCCTAGACCCACTCCAATTTGCATACCGCCCCAACAGATCTACAGATGACACAATCTCTATTGCATTCCACACTGCTTTTTCCCAGCTGGACAAAAGGAACACCTACGTGAGAATGCTGTTTAATGACTACAGCTCAGTGTTCAACAACATAGTGCCCTCAAAGCTCATCAATAAGCTAAGGACTCTGGAACTAAACACCTCCCTCTGCATCTGGATCCTGGACTTCCTGACGGACTACCGCAGGTGGAAAGGGTAGGCAACAACACATCTGCCACGTTAATCCTCCACACGTGGGCCCCTCATGTGTCCGTGCCTAGTCCCTTCTTACACTCCCTGTTCACCCACGACTGGTCAAGCATGACACCAACACCATCATTAAGTTTGCCGACGACACAACAGTGATAGGCCTGATCACTGATAATGATGAAACAGCCTATAGGGAGGAGGTCAGAGACCTCTTCCTCAACATGGACTTGGACTACAGGAAAAGGAGGGCCGAGCACTCCCCCATTCATATTGAAGGGCTGTAGTGGAGCAGGTCAAGAGCTTTGAGTTCCTTGGTGTTCACATCACCAACACACTATCATGGTCCAAAAACACCGAGACAGTTGTGAAGAGGGCAACACAACACCTATTTCCCCTCAGGAGACTGAAAAGGTTTGTCATGAGTCCTCAAAAAGTTCTACAGCTGCACCTTGAAGATCATCTTGACTGGTTGCATCACTGCTTTCTGAGGAAACTGCTCGCCACTGGGCGCTACAGAGGGTAGTGTATACGGCCAGGTACATCACTTGGGCCAAGCTTCCTGCCATCCAGGACCTCTATACTAGGTGATGTCAGAGGAAGGCCCTAAAAAGGGTCAAAGACTCCAGCCACCATAGTCATAGATTGTCTCTGCTACCGCACAGCGAGTGTTACTGGAGCACCAAGTCGAGGTCCAAAAGGCCTCTTACCAGCTTCTACTCCTAAGCCATAAGACTGCTGAGCTAAATGGTTACCTGGACTATTTGCATTGCCCCCCCCCCCCCTGTTTTTATGCTGCTGCTACTCGATTTTATCATCCATGCATAGTCACTTTACCCCTACCTACAGTTGAAGTCGGAAGTTTACATACACTTAGGTTGGAGTCATTAAAACTCATTGTTCAACTACTCAAAAAATGTCTTGTTAACAAACTACAGTTTTGGCAAGTCGGTTAGGACATCTACTTTGTGCATGACGCAAGTCATTTTCCAACAATTGTTTACAGACAGATCATTTCACTTATAATTCACTGTATCACAATTCCAGTGGGTCAGACATTTACATTCCATAAGTTGACTGTGCCTTTAAACAGCTTGGAAAATTCCAGAAAATGAGATCTTGGCTTTAGAAGCTGTTGATAGGCTAACTGACATCATTTAAGTCAATTGGAGGTGTACCTATGGATGTATTTCAAGGCCCACATTCAAACGCAGTGGCTCTTTGCTTGACATCATGGGAACATCAAAATAAATCAAACCTCAGAAAAGACCTCAGAAAAAAATTGTAGAGTCTGGTTCATCTTTGGGAGCAATTTCCAAACTCCTGAAGGTACCATGTTCATCTGAACAAACAATAGTACGCAAGTATAAACACCATGGGACCACGCAACTGTCATACCACTCAGGAAGGAGACGCGTTCTGTCTCCTACAGATTAGCGTACTTTGGTGCGAAAAGTGCAAATCAATCCCAGAACAACAGCAAAGGACCTTGTGAAGATGCTAGAGAAAACCCATACAAAAGTATCTATAGCCACAGTAAAATGAGTCCTAAATCGACATAATCTGAAAGGCCGCTCAGCAAGAAAGAAGCCACTGCTACAAAACCACCATAAAAAAGCCAGACTAGGGCGGAGCTAGCATGTTGGAGTGAACGGCTGTGTGTGAGAGGCTCCTGCAACTTTTTTGCAAAATAATCTAATTTAACCTACTTTATGGCACTTTTTACAACAAACGTTTCTTTCTAATACAAGATTGTAACTTTGTATATGAAAATGGCGAGTAATAAGCGACCAAAGGACAATAAATCCACAGCCGAGGCCTACTCCCCACTAAACAACGAGACAGACATGGCGGAAGGCACATGTAACAACGTGACACTTACAGAACTTACCCGGGCTTTGGGGGAGCTACGTGTTGCTATAGCTGAGGATCTTAAGGCCACTATTGCTGAACTGGACACCAAAATCGAGAGCATCATTCGAATGGTCGCTTTGCATGGCCAGAGTATTGTGGACCTTGAGAAAGCTTCTGAATTCAACGCTGGTAGGATCGACGAGTTAGAGAAGCTATGCACGTCATTGCAGGATAGTGTGCAGAGGCTTTCTGTGAAAGTGGTGGACCTGGAGGGCCGATCCAGACGTAATAACCTTCGCGTTGTTGGTCTGGCAGAGGGGGTGGAGGCGGGCTCTCGCCCCACCAACTTCTTCGCCAAGCTATTGAAGGATGCAATGGGATCGGATGTTTTGGCTTCGGATCCCCAGCTGGACCGTGCACATCGCTCCCTTGTCCCAGTGCCTAGACCGGGCCAATGTCCTCGCCCAGTAATCATCTGTTGTCACAGTTTCAAGACCAAGGATCTTATCCTGCGTGAAGCTCGAATGAGGGGCAACCTGTCACATAAAGGGCACCCATTCCGTGTCTATGAGGATTATGCGCCTGATGTGGCAAAGCATCGCACCGACTACAGAGATGTCATGACCAAACTCTACAAACTCCATTTTCGCCCAGCCTTGCTCTTCCCTGCAAGACTAAAAATTACCCGCCTTCCGGTGAGAAGATTTGGCTCTCCTCGGTTTTGGACGCAGAGAAGTTTATCCGGGAATATACGCCAATCCCCCGTACAGGTTAGAGTGCCTTGTCATTGTGTGTTAGGGTCTGCTCATGGACTCGAATCCATACTATACCATAATGGGTGAAACCGTATTAAACGGGCTCAACAAGGGCTACCGAACATGTAAGACGCTGAGCCGACCAATGGATGGCGGTCAGAGCTCTCATTTAACGTTAAATTCACTTTCATCCCGGCTGTGCTCAGAGCTATGCATATTTTTACTTCCAGGTTTGATCACTGACACCTTCGGATGGATATACTTATATTCCCCCACTTTTGTTTTATTTTGTTATTTATTTTACAATCCTTACATTATTCTTATTACTATACCATTTATTTATTGCTTGCAGGGGACTGGGGGTGATGGTTGGGAAGGGGCAAACGCAGACACCTGGCTAGCAAGTTGATGTTTTGTGCAGTTCTGCCTTTGTCTAGCCTGGTTAGCAAGTTGGTGTTTTGTGCAGTTCTGTCTTTGTCTCCCGACTAGATTCCCACCAGCCCTCTGTAGTGCTTGTGTCTGTGTAGGTCTGCGTACATATAATTACTATTTGTACTTTATTGCTATTTTCTCTTAGCATTTTAGTATTATGTATGTGTATATTTTAAATCAGTGTAGATTGTTATTCTGGGGTATGAATGTTTGTATGTGTATATGTGCATATGGATGTATATACATATTCTTTAAATATATATTTTTATATATGCATTTTTTTGTGTGGGTGTGTATGTGTGTGTATGTATGTATGTGTGTATGTGTGTATGTATATATATGTGTATATATATATATTGTATATATATATATATATATATACAATATTTTATTTATTTAATCTTAAAAAGGAAAAAATGTTCTGTATGTGTATGTGTGTATGTATGTATATATGTGTGTGTGTGTGTGTGTATATGTATATGTGTGTATGTATGTGTGTGTGTGTATATATATATATATATTTTATACAGACCAAAAGATTTTAGCAAATCTCTGGCTAACAGGCTTAGCACTTTAATTGGCAAATTGGTCCATTCGGATCAGACCGGCTTTATCCCTAACCGAAACTCATTCTTCAATCTCAGGCGCCTCTTCAACATTATGTATTCTCAGAGGTTACCCAACGTGGACCTTGCCATCATATCTCTTGACGCCGAAAAGGCCTTTGACCAAGTTGAGTGGCCCTATCAATTTAAGGTCCTACAGAAATGTAATATTGGAGATGGGTTCATAAATTGGATCCAGCTTTTATATAGGAACCCCTGTGTTAGAATACTCACTAACCAATCATTGTCGCCCCGATTTAACCTTTACAGGGGGACAAGGCAGGGTTGTGCGCTGTCGCCTATGCTCTTCGCCCTAATTATCGAACCGCTCGCTCAGACGATTAGATCTCATGCAGCAATACACGGCTATAATACTAAAGATACTCTAAATAAGATTTCCCTATATGCAGATGACATCCTCCTCTATGTAACAGAACCCCAGGCTAGTATCCCAGCTATTCTTGATGTGATCCATTTTTTTGGTACCTTCTCAGGATACAGAATAAATTGGAACAAGAGTGAATTAATGCCCATACGGTCGCAAAACACCTCCTGGCTAGATCATCTCCCAGTTAAGTTATCTTCAGAAAAATGTACCTACCTAGGAATTGTAGTTAAAGAGAATTTCCCCTCTCTGATGCAAAAACTCAAGGCAAACATACTATTTTGAGAACTCTCCCAATTTCTCTGCTCGGAAGAATTAATGCCATTAAAATGGTCTTCCTCCCACAACTGCTCTACCTATATCAGAACATCCCAGTATTCATACCTAAATCCTTTCATAAACAACGTGACTCAATTATCAATCCTTTCATCTGGGATTATAAAACACACAGGATAGGTAAAAAAAAAAAAACACCTCTGTAAATCCAAGATGGAAGGAGGATTGTCTCTCCCAAATTTTATATTTTATTACTGGGCCGCTAACCACGTTTTTGCTGGATGATGCACTTCCGTCATCCAGCTGGCTTAGTAGGGAGCGTGAGGAGTGTCACCCCTTCTCTATTGGCGCTGTGATTTTGTCGCCTGTCAATCTGGAGATGTCACTTTATTGTTACAATCCTATTATACATAGCACAGTCCGAATCTGGAAGCAAATTAAAGTCCACTTTGAGCTTAGACCAATGTCATTCATGCTCCCTGTTGCCAGGAATCCTTCCTTTGCCCCCTCTAACCTTGATAACACCTTTGAGCGATGGGGAGAGTTGGGGATAAGTACCATAGGGGATTTATACATAGAAGGGACCTTTGCTTCCTTTGAGTTGCTGAGGGAAACGTATAATCTTCCCAGAATAAATTTTTTCAGATACCTACAAATTAGAGACTAGGTTAGAAAACACCTCCCAACGTTTGGGAATGCTAAACCTTCCATGTTTGACGGATGCATAAAAATATGCCCCACCTCAGACAAACTTATATCGCGTCTATATGATGCTTTTCAATCTGTTAGCACACCTTCTACAGATGCCATTAAGGCAAAATGGGAGGAAGAACTAGGGACTGACATCTCGGTGGCAGACTGGGAAGAGAGCTTGGAGTATATCCACACATGCTCCATTAATTCCAGACATCGTCTCATACAATTCAAGGTATTACACAGATTACACCATTCCAAAACTAAACTGTATAGGATATTTCCTGAAACATCCTCTATGTGTGATAAATGTCAGGCTGTGCAGGGTACACTACACCACTGCTTTGCCCTATGCTCTAGCTTGCATGGTTATTGGTGTGCAATTTTTGGGATCCTCTCTGAAGTTTTAAAGACTTCAATAGATCCAGACCCGCTTCTGATAATCCTGGGAGTATCTGAGTCCCTAAACCGATTAACTAACCCCCAAAAACAACTAATCTCTTATGGTCTCATTTTGACAAAAAAACTAATATTGTTGTTTTGGAAAAGGAGGGAAGCTCCCTCTACTAAATTATGGCTCAGTGAATTGGCAAACACTGTACACTTAGAAAGAATTAGATATATTCTGAACAATAAATTATCAACATTTGATTAAATCTGGCAGCCTTTCCTTTCCTACTTGGACGTGTCGGCGCTGTGAATTTGTACTTATTAACGCACTCTCAATTGTAATATTTTAATCTACCTTTGGGCAGCATGTGCTGGCCCTGCCACCCGAGCAGTTGGGGGGGTGTTTTGTATGTCATGTTTTGTATTATTTGTGGTGTATGTAAACTTCCGACTTCAACTGTACATGTACACTACCATTAAAAAGGTTGGGGTCACTTAGAAAAGCACATTTTTTTGTCCATTAAGATAACATAAAATACATCAGAAATACAGTGTAGACATTGTAGATGGAAACGGCTGATTTTTATGGAATATCTACATAGGCGTACAGAGGCACGTTATCAGCAACCATCACTCCTGTGTTCCAATGGCGTGTTGTGTTAGCTAAGCCAAATGTATAATTTTAAAAGGCTAATTGATCATTAGAAAACCCTTTTTCTTGCACAACAAGAAAAACAAATAAACACGCAACTGGTTTTATACATTTACCTCTGAAGGTTACATTCAGTAATCTTACTCTGATTTGTCATCCTGAGGGTCCCAGAGATAAAATATAGCATAGTTTTGTTTGATAAAAGCCATTTTTATATTCAAATGTAGGAACTGGGTTTTACAGTTGGAACCCCTGCTGTGTCTTCCCCCCCATCTAGATGTGTGAATTATCCATCGTGTATGACATTCCTGGGAGTGTGTAAACTTCCATTTTTTTATTACCATATAATGTTCTCTATAATTATGTATTTGAAAATGTATCAATTGACCAATTCCGCACATTTGGCAGATACAACATTTTGAGCAGTAACACAATGTTTCATTGGATCATGATTAATTTACTCAATGGTTAATTGAAACTTTGAACATACACTACTGTCATCTAGTGGTCAGCATTTAAATTGCACCTAGACTCTTAAGTGATTTAACGGCCTTTCTCTTGCATTTCAAAGATGATGGAACAAACATAAATGTTTTTTTCTTTGTATTATCTTTTACCAGATCTAGTCTTTTACCAGATCTAAACTTCAAAGTGTTTCCTTTCAAATTGTATCAAGAATATGCATATCCTTGCTTCAGATCCTGAGCTACATATTTGGGTGTGTCATTTTAGGCTAAAATTGAAAAAAAGGGTCCGATCCTAGTATTTCCACTTTATACCACTGGTCGTCTCAAATAAAACTGTGAAGGACTTTGGCGTTACTCTGGACCCTGATCTCTGTTTTGACGAACATATAAAAAATATTTCAAGAGCGGTCGTTTTTTCTATCTTCGTAACATTACAAAAAACAGAAACTTTTTATCCAAAAAGAATGCAGAAAACCTAATCCATGCCACTACAAGATTAGACTACTGCCATGCTCTACTCTCCGGCTACCTGGATAAAGCACTAAATAAACTTCAGCTAGTGCTAAATACGGCTGCTCGAATCTTGACTACAACCCCAAAATGTTATAATTTTACTCCAGTGCTACCCACTCTAGACTGGCTTCCTGTTAAGGCTAGGGCTGATTTCAAGGTTTTTCTGCTACCCTACAAAGCACTACATGGCCTTGCTCCTACCTATCTCACCGATTTGGTCCTGCCGTACATACACTACCTACACGTATGCTACGGTCAGAAGACTCAGGCTTTATTGTTTTCAGAATATCTTGCTGAAGACAAGGGTTTCTCCTATAGAGCTACATTTCTATGGATTGGTCAGTTATATAACTCAGCAAAAAAAGAAATGTCCTCTCACTGTCAACTGCATTTATTTTCAGCAAACTTCAGATTCAACAACTGAGACATAAACTGAACAACTTCCACAGACCTGACTAACAGAAATGGGATAATGTGTCCCTGAACAAAGGGGGGGGGGTCAAAATCAAAAGTAAGTCAGTATCTGGTGTGGCCACCAGCTGCATTAAGTACTGCAGTGCATCTCCTCCTCATGGACTGCACCAGATTTGCCAGATCTTGCTGTGAGATGTTACCCCACTCTTCCACCAAGGCACCTGAAAGTTCCCGGACATTTCTGGGGGGAATGTCCCTAGCCCTCACCCTCCAATCCAACAGGTCCCAGACGTGCTCAATGGGATTGAGATCTGGGCTCTTCGCTGGCCATGAAAGAACACTGACATTCCTGTCTTACATGAAATCCCGCATAGAATGAACAGTATGGCTGGTGGCATTGTCTTGCTGGAGGGTCATGTCAGGATGAGCCTGCAGGAAGGATAACACATGAGGGAGGAGGATGTCTTGCCTGTAACGCACAGTGTTGAGATTGCCTGCAATGACAACAAGCTCAGTCCGATAATGCTGTGACACACCGTCCCAGACCATGACGGACCCTCCACCTCCAAACGATACCGTTCCAGAGTACAGGTCTCGGTGTAACGCTCATTCCTTCAACGATAAACGCGAATCCGACCATCAACCCGGGTGAGACAACCGCGACGTGTCAGTGAAGAGCACTTTTTGCCAATCCTGTCTGGTCCAGCGATGGTGCGTTTGTGCCCATAGGCGACGTTGTTGCCGGTGATGTCTGGTGAGGACCTGCCTTACAAAAGGCCTACAATCCCTCAGTCCAGCCTCCCTCAGCCTATTGCGGACAGTCTGAGCACTGATGGAGCGATTGTGCGTTCCTGGTGTAACTCGGGCAGTTGCTGTTGCCATCCTGTACCTGTCTCGCAGGTGTGATGTTCGGATGTACCGATCCTGTGCAGGTGTTGTTACACATGGTCTGCCACTGCGAGAACGATCAGCTGTTCGTCCTGTCTCCCTGTAGCACTGTCTTAGGCATCTCACAGTACAGACATTGCAATTTATTGCCCTAGCCACATCTGCAGTCCTCATGCCTCCTTGCAGCATGCCTAAGGCGTGGACCCTGGGCATCTTTCTTTTGGTGTTTTTCAGAGTCAGTAGAAAGGCCTCTTTAGTGTCCTAAGTTTTCATAACTGTGACCTTAATTGCCTACCATCTGTAACCTGTTAGTGTTGGCCGTTCCACAATTGTTTATGTTTCATTGAACAAGCATTGGAAACAGTGTTTAAACCCTTTACAATGAAGATATGTGAAGTTATTTGGATTTTACGAATTATCTTTGAAAGAGGGGCGTTTCTTTTTTTGATGAGTTTAGATCCATGTGAGAGACGGAGACTGTCTCAACCTTTAAGTCTTTACTGAAGACTCATCTCTTCAGTAGGTCGTATGATTGAGTGTAGTCTGGCACAGGGGTGCAAAGGTGAACGGCAAGGCACTGGAGTGACGAACCACCCTTGCACTCTCTGCCTGGCCAGCTACCCTCTGACCCTATTATGGGGGCTAAGTTACTGGCTTACTCGCACTCTCCCATCCTTTCTGTCTTCGGACTCGTGCAGAGGGGGAGATCTTTGTGGGCTCTATTCAGCCTTTTCACAGGGTAGTAAGTTAGTGGTCTGTTGATATCCCGTTGGGGGTGTGAGGGCTGTGCGATGGGTTGGCTCTGTCCAGGGGTAACTTTGGATGGGCTAACAGTGTCCCCTGACCCCCCTGTCTCAGTCTCCAGTATTTAGGCTGTAATAGTCTATGTGCCAGTGGGCTAGTCAGTCTGTCATATCTCATGTAATTAGTCTTATCTGGTGTCATGTGTAATCTTAGGTATGCTCCCTCTAATTATCCCATCTCTCTCTCTCGCCCTGAATCCTAGGAGGACCTGAATCCTAGGACCATGCCTCAGGACTACCTGGCCTGATGACTCTTGGCTGTCCCCGTCCCCAGTCCACCTGTTTGTGCTGTTGAACCAGTTTCTGCTGTTCTGCCTGCAGCAATGGAACGCTGACCTGTTCACTGAATGTGCTACCTTGTGATGTTGATTTAGTGTCTGTTGTTCTGCCTGCAGCTACGGAATGCTGATCTGTTCACCGGTCATGATACCTTGCCCCAGACCTGCTGTTTCGACCCTCTCTCTCTCCCTAGGTTCCTGCCTTTCTAGGGAGTTGTTTCCCTAGGCACTGTTTTGCTACATCTACATTCCTTGCTCTCTGGGGTTCTAGACACCGTTTCTGTATAAGCACAACTGCAGACGTCAAAAGTGCTTCATAAATGCATTTGATTGATTGATTGAGTGATTGATTGATTGGGTGATGGAGTGATTGATTGATTGATTGGTTGATTGATTGGTTTATTAAAATATACATATATCTTTATGAAATCCTGAAACAATCCAAACATGAAAATTGAATTCACATAGTAACATTCCTTTTGTCAATACAAGTCTTTACACCACCGACAGCGTCAGTAATCTCCAAGGCTCCATGGGAACATCCCACTCTGGAGAATACCACGACGTAGATGTGCTTAATTCTAGTGATATGCAAACATTCGGCCATCTATCTGGACAATTAGTCATCACGCTTGGCCTTGATGCCAGTTAGTCGCAGACGCATCTTCATCACTGACCTTCATCATAGTTCACATTCGTTCACTTGCTCTTATTTTTCCACTACAGCTGCTTCTAACTACATTGCTGCACAAATTAAACGTGGTGACACACGCACCAGGACTGTGTGTAATCTATGAGTCAGTGTCACGTTCTGACCCTAGTATTTGTGTTATTTGTTTGTTTGAATTGGTCAGGACGTGAGTTGGGTGGGCATTCTATGTTTTGTGTGTCTAGGTTGTTTTTCTGTGTTCGGCCTAGTATGGTTCTCAATCAGAGGCAGGTGTCGTTAGTTGTCTCTGATTGAGAATCATACTTAGGTAGCCTGGGTTTCACTGTTTGTTTGTGTGTGATTGTTTCCGTGTCTGTGTTTTACACCACACGGTACTGTTTTCGGTTTCGGTATTTCACCTTACGTTTATTGTTTTTGTATGGAGTGTTCAGTTTATGTGTTTTAATAAAAAACCATGGACACTTACCACGCCGCATATTGGTCCTCCGATCCTTCTCGCCTCTCCTCTTCAGACGAAGAGGAGGAAAACCATTACAGAATCACCCACCAAGCAAGGACCAAGCGGCGTGGTAATGAGCAGCAACAGCGGCCGAAGACACAAGACTCCTGGACGTGGGAGGAAATCCTCGATGGGAGAGGACCCTGGGCAAAACCAGGGGAGTGTCGCCGTCCCAAGGTGCGGCAGGAGAAGCAACAGCAGCAGCAGCAAAAGCAGCAGCAGGAGAAGCAACAGAAGCAGCAGAAGAAGCAACAGCAGCAGCAGCAGCAGACATGTCAGGATTCCTGGACATGGAATGGTGTGTTGGATGGCAAGGGTTGCTACACATGGGAGGAGGTCCAGGCTGGTAGGGGAACAGGTGGAGGCATTGAGGAGAGCAGAGGCAGCCGGAGAGAGGAGCCATCGATACGAGGGAACGCGACTGGCAAGGAAGCCCGAGAGGCAGCCCCAAAAATGTATTGGGGGGAGGCACTTGGAGATGTCGGCGAAGCTGAGGGCTGAGTCTGAGAGGGTCGAGGAGTTATTGGACAGATTGGAGGAGAGTGAACAGATGGGAGATGAGGAGACACTCGAGGAGTTGTTAATACAATTGGAGGAGAGTGAAGAGAGAGAGCTGTTGATTTGGCGTAGTATGCAAGGCATTCGCCCTGAGGTGAGTGTCCCCAGCCCGGTACCACCAGTGCCGGCACCCCGCACCAGACTGTCTCTCCGTCCCATCAATACAGGTGCTCCCACCTGTCCGTCGCTACCAGAGTTTCTGCCCCTCAGTCCAGAGGCGCCAGAGCTCCTCTGTCCAGCGCTGCCAGAGCCTTCCTCCTCTAGTCTGCCAAGCACCGCCTGAGCTGCCCGTCTGCCGAGCGCCGCCTGAGCTGCCCGTCTGCCCAGCGCCGCTAGAATCTCCCGTCTGTCCAGAGCCACTGGAGTTTCACGTCTGTCCAGAGCCGCTAGAGTCTCCCGTATGTCCAGAGCCGCTAGAGTCTCCCGTATGTCCTGACACGCTAGAGTCTCCCGTCTGTCCAGAGCCGCTCGCTAGAGTCTCCCGTCTGTCCAGAGCTGCTAGAGTCTCCCGTCTGTCCAGAGCCCCTAGAGTCTCCCGTCTGTCCAGAGCCGCCAGTCTGTCATGAGCCGCCAGAGCCGCCAGTCAGCCAGAGCCGCCAGTCAGCCAGGATCCGCCAGAGCCGCCATTCAGCCAGGATCCGCCAGAGCTGCCATTCAGCCAGGATCTGCCAGAGTTGCCAGCCAGCCAGGAGCTGCCAGAGCCGCCAGCCAGCCAGGAGCTGCCAGAGCCGCCAGCCAGCCAGGAGCTGCCAGAGCCGCCAGCCAGCCAGGAGCTGCCAGAGCCGTCAGCCAGCCAGGAGCTGCCAGATCCGTCATCCAGCCAGGAGCTGCCACAGCTATCAATCAGCCTGAGCTGCCTCTCAGTCCTGAGTCACCCCATAGTCCTGAGTCACCCCATAGTCCTGAGTCACCCCTCAGTCCTGAGTCACCCCTCAGTCCTGAGCTACCCCTTAAGTCCAGAGGTGTCCCTCAGTCCGGTGGGCCTGTTGTTTAGGGTTCCCAGGTCAGGGTCAGCGGCAAGGGTCGCCGTTCCTAGGAGACCACAGAGGCGGACTAAGACTATGGTGGAGTGGGGTCCACGTCCAGCTCCAGAGTCGCCACCGCGGACAGATGCCCACCCTATAGGTTCAGGTTTTGCGGCCGGAGTCCGCACCTTGGGAGGGGGGTAGTGTCACGTTCTGACCCTAGTATTTGTGTTATTTGTTTGTTTGAATTGGTCAGGACGTGAGTTGGGTGGGCATTCTATGTTTTGTGCGTCTAGGTTGTTTTTCTTTGTTCGGCCTAGTATGGTTCTCAATCAGAGGCAGGTGTCGTTAGTTGTCTGATTGAGAATCATACTTAGGTAGCCTGGGTTTCACTGTTTGTTTGTGGGTGATTGTTTCCGTGTCTGTGTTTTACACCACACGGTACTGGTTTCGGTATTTCACGTTACATTTATTGTTTTTGTATGGAGTGTTCAGTTTGTGTTTTAATAAAAAACCATGGACACTTAGCACGCCGCCTATTGGTCCTCCGATCCTTCTCGCCTCTCCTCTTCAGACGAAGAGGAGGAAAACCATTACAGTCAGGTTCTCTATCTCTCTTTCTGTCTCTCTCTCTTTATCTTCGGGGGAAGTCAGTTTGACCGGGAAGCATCCCTCGGTTTCTCAGTTCTCTGTAGATTCCCACTGTGGACTTTAGAGGGGTCAAACCTTCATCAGAATAGACATGCCAGAAATCCTTTCACAATCAATTAGTGTAATCATCATAACACCACAACTCACACATACTGATCATCAGTTTACAATTCATTTACCACTGTGCATAATCTACTGATATGAGTGTTTGGTAATATGGGGTCCCTACCCTTCGTAGAGATTTTCTCTGTCCCAAATGGCTTTTCGAAAGAAGCGCACTTAACAGGGATTAGGGTGCCATTTGGACATAGCCCAATGGTATTCCATAGGGGGTCCATCTTAAATGATTCATCACCAGTTGAGTCATTATGGAAATGTCAGTTGTCCCTATGGGTGGCTGTAATGTCTCATGTTGTGGTTGTAGTGGGCCTGACTAACGACCTCTGTGACAGGCTTCGTGCTGACAGATGATCATATGTCTCTAATGAGGTTCTGTGTGACGTGCAGTCAGGGACCGCATCATCCTATTGATTAAGACCAGCAGTGGCAGAGTCATACACACACCTTCACGCACATCTGTCAAACATAATCATTATCCCCCCCCCCCCCACACACACACACACACACACACCTACACATACATCTGTCAAACATAATCATTATCCCCACACCCACCCACACACACATGCACACCCATCATAACCGCACACCCGTCATATACACCCATCACACACACACGTGCACGCATGCACACACACCACTGCAAACTCACACAATTAAGTATCCATGTCACATGGAGCTCTCAGCCATTAGATTGGCTCCCTAGGGCATGGATCATCACTCTATCACAGAGTCATGGAACAGCCATATTGTAAGTCACGCTGGAGAAAAGCTGTTGTTGTTCCTCTCTCTCATTTTGCATGTTACTGTACAGTGCTGTCTTGAAGGGGTGATATAAGGTTATCGACCCCTGTTTGCAACTATAATGTTGACTCTGCTTGAGGTTATTAGTAGTACGCTGACGTTGTGGCTGCTTTCATTTTCCAATCAAGAGTGTCTATACAGCAAACTGAGGCCAAAAGTATAGTGCTGCTGGATGTGGATTTGGAAGGAGGTGAGAGGGAATATTTTAATATCAAATTGCTCTGTGGTGGTGTTTATCACCTGTTGATTCACATGCCCTCCTCCTGATTTTTTTTGTTAAACTGGTAGAAGTGTCAAACTGTGCACTGCTGCAAATGGGGTCTCTTACCTCTCTTAACCATCTCTCACACACACCAAACATAACATTTTGGTCTCAGTATAACGTTGGAATGAATACCAATTTTACCCTGTAGCACATTCATGCCAGACAAAACAATCGGCATTGTGGAGTTGGCCAGAGCAAGCTCTGTGCAATGTTTACAGTCTTGTTGTGTTGGTCTAGGCTACTCATGGGGGATTTAAACAGGAGATTTAAACAGGCTTGCTGTGGGAAAACACCACTTTTCAGGCCAGGCTCAATACGGTTGTTAAATACATATTGGCTGCAACCTGGGGTCTCATTAAATGCAGGACTCAACGACAATGATGGAACTATAGAGTCAGGGGGGACATATAAAATACTGTTTCAACGTGAGGACTAAGAGACGACTGCGAGAGACACAGCAAGGGAGGGAGGGAGGGAGATGACAGTGCGAGAGAGAACGAAAGGGTCTGGAGGGAGATGACAGTGCGAGAGAGAGCGAAAGGGTCTGGAGGGAGATGACAGTGCGAGAGAGAACGAAAGGGTCTAGAGGGAGATGACAGTGCGAGAGAGAGCGAAAGGGTCTGGAGGGAGACGACAGTGCGAGAGAGAGCGAAAGGGTCTGGAGGGAGATGACAGTGCGAGAGAGAATGAAAGGGTCTGGAGGGAGATGACAGTGCGAGAGAGAGCGAAAGGGTCTGGAGGGAGATGACAGTGCGTGAGAGAACGAAAGGATCTGGAGGGAGATGACAGTGCGAGAGAGAACGAAAGGGTCTGGAGGGAGATGACAGTGCAGGAGAGAACGAAAGGGTCTGGAGGGAGATGACAGTGCGAGAGAGAACAAAAGGGTCTGGATGGAGATGACAGTGCAAGAGAGAACGAAGGGGTCTGGAGGGAGATGACAGTGCGAGAGAGAACGAAAGGGTCTGGAGGGAGATGACAGAGGGACGGAGTAAAACTATCTTAAGAGAAAAACAATGGAGAGTAAAAGGAAAAGAGAAACAAGGGGACTGACAGACAGACATATAGACAGAGAAGGATAATAGTAGAGACAGTCTGTCTGGTCTTGATAGTCCGCCAGTGTTGGTCAATCTCTCCTATGCAGCATCGGCGATGGTAGCAGTACGACAGAGAGACAATACTGGGCTGTTCATCACTATTTTGGTGCCTCAGTGTCATCTCAATTTTTTTTTACTCAGGATGAATCTAATTAGACAATATTTCATCAGCCATTTCATTTCCA
Organism: Oncorhynchus clarkii lewisi; assembly: GCF_045791955.1. Lineage (NCBI taxonomy): Eukaryota > Metazoa > Chordata > Actinopteri > Salmoniformes > Salmonidae > Oncorhynchus > Oncorhynchus clarkii. Next base: position 17,508,263 of record NC_092175.1, on the reverse strand, counting down.
AGTTACTTTTAATCATCCTGGCAGCAAATGACAGCGTTATCCCAATGAAATAAATCACAGACAGGGACTGGAGCAGAGAGGATGATCCTTAAGAGTTAAAATACCAGAGAAATTGTGTTCTGTTGGAGACCGGGCTTGTGCGGTGGACAAGATCTGGTGTAAGTCTTATCTGGTGTCCTGTGTGAATTTAAGTATGCTCTCTCTCTCCCTCCCAGAGGACCTGAGCCCTAGGACCATGCCTCAGGATTACCTGGCCTGATGACTCTTGGCTGTTCCCTGTCCACCTGGTCGTGCTGCTGCTCCAGTTTCAACTGTTCTGCCTGTGGCTATGGAACCCTGACCTGTTCACCGGACAGCTACCTGCTGTTTTCGATTCTCTCTTTCTCTCTCTCCCGCACCTGCTGTTTCGAACTCTGAATGCTTGGCTATGAAAAGCCAACTGACAGGTTGCACCCTCTACAACCACTGTGATTATTATTTGACCCTGCGGGTCATTTCTGAACGTTTGAACATCTTGAAGAACAATTTGGCCTTAACGGCCATGTACTCTTATAATCTCCACCTGGCACCTGGTTCCTCTCTAGGTTTTTTCCTAGGTTCCTGCCTTTAGGGAGTTTTTCCTAGGCACTGTACTTCTACATCTGCATTGCTTGCTGTTTGGGGTATTAGGCTGGGTTTCTGTATAGCACTTTGTGCCATCTACTGATGTAAAAAGGGCTCTATAAATAAATTTGATTGATTGATGTTGCAGCGTTGCGTATTTATAGCCCATTTGTTTGTGAGAAAATGTGAATGGGATCTTATTTTGTTTATATTCAAACATGGGCTGCCCTTATATAAAAAGAAAAAACAGGCTTGTGGCAAACAGTTGTGGCAAACCTTTGGCCAATTTGCGGCACATTTTTCACATGCAAATTCGTTTTGTGGTAATCTGTTGCAGTAAATTTTTGGCAACTTGTGAACTTCTGGCAAACAATTCTGGGAAACATGTGGCTAACATTCTGTTTGCTGCAAACTCAATATGAATATTTAAATTAAATCAGGTTTTTGGCTAACGTGTGTTAACATTGTAAGGTATAACTAACTAAAAGACGTGTCTTTAAATGAACTTACTTCACAGAGAAAAAAAATGAAATACACTAACTGTAGTGAATATACTTAACATGTATTCAATGTCTTCAACATCTAAAAATACATCCAATGCAGCTTCAAATTATCAGAATGATAGTGAATAAAATAGCAAAGACTCAATATTTCCCCCCCCCAAAAAAATTCATATTTTTGTTTAATCTTTTACATGAGAGAAAATTGAACACTATTGGGATGTTGACCTTATGTTTAAAGGGACAACTAAATAATTATCTACATGAGCCAAGTGATAACTGAGCAAAATATTTCAACCAATGGAAATGTAAAAGATAATCAACATTTAAATAACTATAACATCAAAAACTAAATCAAACCCGGTTCAGAACTAAGTCCTTCATCCCACCCCTCCCTTTCCTACACTCAAAAATGAAGATACAATGTTGAATTTCAAATTATTAATTATTTCAGAACATACACTCAGAATTGTCCACAATGTACTAGAATATATACATTTCTAAATAGCACATTGAAACAAAGCCCTATTGTCTAAATATTTGTTCATTCACAAGATAGGTTTTCATAAAATAGGATTGATTATTAGAATGTATTTATATTATTTTATGAACCAAACATCAGACTAAAGCCTCAGCTGAACCCGATGAGCACACTCAGACTGCAATCTGAGAAAAACAAAGCACGTGTGAGTGACACTGTCTTAAGTGGTATAAAGACAGATCTATATGACAGATCCAGACGATACACATTCACTGACACACTTCCACTATCGGAGGATTTGTGCAAAGCATGGAGCCATCCTGACAATGCCATCCCACACGCAGATGAACAAAACAGGAGGCGCGTACTAACTGTGAAAACAAACCAATACTGCCTGATGACTGAGGCTACTGAGGGCTAAATAAAGGGAAGGTAATCAAGGTGATGATGAAGTCAGGTGTGTGTAATGATGGGGAGCAGGTGTGCGTAATAAAGGTTTCCAGGACCAGTGGTTAGTAGACCAGCGATGTCAAGTGCTGGAGAGGGAGAGGGGGCGGGAGCGGGAGTTGGCGTGACAGCGACAGTGACAGTCATTTAAATCAGTCAACACCCAATCCCTGTTTGACGCCTACATCTTCCATTCATTTGAGGCTGGATCTCATAGGTTAATTTACATAACACTAATTACATTTCTCTCCAACCATTTCATGCTGATGAATTACCTGATGAATTAACTGACACATTAAAAAAAAGTCATGACCGGGCAGATGGAAACATGAAATGCCAATACAATAAATGCCTACAGACATTTTGTTCATTCGACCTGGTGTTATTTTTGTGCCATTAAAATGGATTATGCAAGAAATGAAGTTGGAAACTCCTTTATTTGCAAATATTGATACAATTACCATCGTATTGAAGAAACTTGGAGTCACGCGATGATATGGTGTGTGGTCCTCCCACTATGACTCAGGAAAGCATGCAATTTATTAGGCTACAGATTAAATAAATTATGACAAACATAATTTGCACAACACAGGGTGGTTAATGTGCAAGGTGATGAGCTTGATGCTGCTTTCCAATAAATATTGAGTGTCTTATTCTGGTGACATGATGATAGATGCTTGGCTGCCATATTTTCTCCGGTGGGAAAATAGCACATTGTTTTATGTATTCGCATGAAAATCTGTCGCAAATTGGATGGAAACCTACAGTGCCTTGCGAAAGTATTCGGCCCCCTTGAACTTTGCGACCTTTTGCCACATTTCAGGCTTCAAACATAAAGATATAAAACTGTATTTTTGTGTGAAGAATCAACAACAAGTGGGACACAATCATGAAGTGGAACGACATTTATTGGATATTTCAAACGTTTTTAACAAATCAAAAACTGAAAAATTGGGCGTGCAAAATTATTCAGCCCCTTTACTTTCAGTGCAGCAAACTCTCTCCAGAAGTTCAGTGAGGATCTCTGAATGATCCAATGTTGACCTAAATGACTAATGATGATAAATACAATCCACCTGTGTGTAATCAAGTCTCCGTATAAATGCACCTGCACTGTGATAGTCTCAGAGGTCCGTTAAAAGCGCAGAGAGCATCATGAAGAACAAGGAACACACCAGGCAGGTCCGAGATACTGTTGTGAAGAAGTTTAAAGCCGGATTTGGATACAAAAAGATTTCCCAAGCTTTAAACATCCCAAGGAGCACTGTGCAAGCGATAATATTGAAATGGAAGGAGTATCAGACCACTGCAAATCTACCAAGACCTGGCCGTCCCTCTAAACTTTCAGCTCATACAAGGAGAAGACTGATCAGAGATGCAGCCAAGAGGCCCATGATCGCTCTGGATGAACTGCAGAGATCTACAGCTGAGGTGGGAGACTCTGTCCATAGGACAACAATCAGTCGTATATTGCACAAATCTGGCCTTTATGGAAGAGTGGCAAGAAGAAAGCCATTTCTTAAAGATATCCATAAAAAGTGTCGTTTAAAGTTTGCCACAAGCCACCTGGGAGACACACCAAACATGTGGAAGAAGGTGCTCTGGTCAGATGAAACCAAAATTGAACATTTTGGCAACAATGCAAAACGTTATGTTTGGCGTAAAAGCAACACAGCTGAACACACCATCCCCACTGTCAAACATGGTGGTGGCAGCATTATGGTTTGGGCCTGCTTTTCTTCTGCAGGGACAGGGAAGATGGTTAAAATTGATGGGAAGATGGATGGAGCAAAATACAGGACCATTCTGGAAGAAAACCTGATGGAGTCTGCAAAAGACCTGAGACTGGGACGGAGATTTGTCTTCCAACAAGACAATGATCCAAAACATAAAGCAAAATCTACAACGGAATGGTTCAAAAATAAACATATCCAGGTGTTAGAATGGCCAAGTCAAAGTCCAGACCTGAATCCAATCGAGAATCTGTGGAAAGAACTGAAAACTGCTGTTCACAAATGCTCTCCATCCAACCTCACTGAGCTCGAGCTGTTTTGCAAGGAGGAATGGGAAAAAATTTCGGTCTCTCGATGTGCAAAACTGATAGAGACATACCCCAAGCGACTTACAGCTGTAATCGCAGAAAAAGGTGACGCTACAAAGTATTAACTTAAGGGGGCTGAATCATTTTGCACGCCCAATTTTTCAGTTTTTGATTTGTTAAAAAAGTTTGAAATATCCAATAAATGTTGTTCCACTTCATGATTGTGTCCCACTTGTTGTTAATTCTTCACAAAAAAATACAGTTTTATATCTTTATGTTTGAAGCCTGAAATGTGGCAAAAGGTCGCAAAGTTCAAGGGGGCCGAATACTTTCGCAATGCACTGTAACTAATGTCTTGACTTGTGCAGTTAAGCCTAACATTTTGGAATGCTTTTCCTTTCATTCAAGATTTACAAATGCATCCTCTTTCCCCATCAATCTCCCTATGCCTACAGTATCCACTGTTTAAACTTACAGGCTGCAAGTCAATGAAGGACTATCTGGTTTCATTAAAGCTGGGTCGGAATGTCTTCCTGCCTATCTTGTAGACTGGTGTTGGGAAGATCACTGGCAGAAGTCAACTTGTGTATCTGGAAAGAAGAATGTTTAGTGAATAACTTGATTGTTTCAGTCTAAAAAATTATGAGAATCTGAGGCACCACAAGCAAGATCATTTCAAACTATATCTGCACTTCAAAGAGAAGATCTTGGGCCTGCTTCTCTAGGCTGGTGAAGCAAAGTTTTTTTTGACAATAAACAAAAAACATACATTGACAAAAACAATAGACAACTGAACATTTACATACCTACATACCTTTCAACAAACATTAATGACATCACACTCAGATCCACATGCTCCCACTGTATCCACACCCAATGCTGTTTTTGTAGCCAGAAAAACAATTACTTTTCCATTGCAGTTAAACACTAGTTTGCCTAACAAGTCCTTCTGACTTCAGAGTTCGGAATGGCTCTTTGATGTCGGCACAATGTGTTGATAATGAAGGGGGTTGTGCTTTTACTGGTTGGCTGTCTTCTGTGTCTTTCTCACTCAAACACCCACATCCACATAGCCACTGATCGACGCCCCCTTCTATTTAAAATGGTTGGATTTTAAAATCCAAACAATGAGATGTCTCAACCCCGTAGAATTTTTGTATTTTTTGAGAACCAATCAAACCCTGTCACACAATTTATAAGAGAATATTGAGCTTTGTATGTATTCACCACAATCCCCAATGAAATCGCCTTGAGATATTAATGATGTTGCACTGCCTAGGGGTTCCACTAGATGTCAACCATCTATAGAAATTTGAATGAGACTTATCCTGTGTTGTGGGAGTGAATGAGAGCAGAATCTATCCGGTGTCTGGCAGTCAGCCATTTTCTGATCACGCTTATTCCTCATGGTATCCACTTGCGTTCCATTGCTCATGAAGACACAAAGGAATACTCCAGTTGGAACTTTATTGAAGCTATATGTTAAAAACATCCTAATGATTGATTCTGTACTCAGTTTGAAATGTTTCTTCGACCCGTAATATAACTTTTTTTCAACGTAACGCTGACCAGAATGAGCGTTTGGATATGTATACCAAACGCGCTAACAAAAGAAGATATTTGGACATAAATAACGGACATTATCGAACAAAACAAACATTTATTGTGGACCTAGGACTCCTGGAGTGCTTTCTGATGTAGATCATCAAAGGTAAGGTAATATATGTCATGTAATTTCTTGTTTATGTTGACGCCATCATTGCGGCTATTGTGACTTTTACTTCTGAGCGCCATCTCAGATTATTGGATGGTTTTCTTTTTCCGTAAAGTTTTTTAAAAATCTGACACAGCGGTTGCATTAAGGAGAGGTATATCTATAATTCCATGTGTATAACTTGTATTATCATCTACATTTATGATGAGTATTTCTGTTGAATGATGTGGCTATGCAAAATCACTGGATGTTTTTGGAACTAGTGAATGTAACGCGCCAATGTAAACTCATATTTTGATAAATATGAACTTTATCAAACAAAACATACATGTATTGTGTAACATGAAGTCCTATGAGTGTCATCTGATGAAGATGATCAAAGGTTAGTGATTAATTTTATCTCTATTTGTAGTTTTTGTGACTCTAGCTGGAAAATCTTTTGCTGGAAAATTGGTTGTGTTTTTCTGTGGCTATGTGGTGGCCTAACATAATTTTTTGTGGTGCTTTTGCTGTAAAGCATATTTGAAATCGGACACTGGGGTGGGATTGGCGACCTGCACTTTCACTGGCTGTTGTCATATCGCTCCCGTTAACGGGATTGCAGTCATATGAAGTTTTAAAACACACAACAAATGTACCTAGAAAGACCCGGCTACTGCTCAAGCTTGGTGTGTTGCTTTGTGTGTCCACAATTCTATGTATTCACGTGTGTGTCCCGAGGACCCCACTCATGTATAAAAAAGGTGGTGTTACAAAATACTCGCTGTGTGTAAGGCTTTTATGTTCTTCTTTAACTTCAGGCTATAGTCGAGACATCCAAAAGCAAGAGCATTTCCAAGTCCATCTTCTCCACTGCAAAATAAACTGTGAAAAGGTGGTTCCAAATCAGTTGCACAACAATGCATTAAACCGAAATGTGTCTTTCGCATTTAACCAAACCCCTCTGAATCAAGTGCAGGGTGCTGCCTTAATCGACATCCACGTCATTCGGCACCTGGGGAGCAGTTGTTGTTGGGGTTTAACTGGGCAGAATAACAGATTTTTCCACCTTTTTGGCTTGGGGATTTGAACCAGCGACCTGTTCAAAATACTAAATTTTAAGGGATAGTTTTAAGGGATAGTTCCACCCACATTTCTAACTAAAATACTTTGAGGGAAAGGTTGATAAACCAGGTCAAATGGTTGAACAAAGGCAAGGAGGTGAGGAAAGAGCAAAATGAATAGGGACGGCAGTATCTTCGAGGTTAGAAAGGTTTTTAGAAAGTCTTTCAGGGTCCCATGAAGGTTGTACTATTGGTTATTGATGACAGAGTGGAAGACGTAGATGCTGTTTTACACAGGGTCAATTAAAATCTGTATTTTTTCCACCCAAAGCTCTGTCCCCACTCTCAAAATGGAATTTCTCAGTTTTACTTAAAGTCAAACTTTGGAATCAAAGAGGCCAGGTTTCACTCATACAGCATACAGTGGCTTTGGAAAGTATTCAGACCTCTTGACTTTTTCCACATTTTGTTAGGTTACAGCCTTAATCTAAAATCATCAGCAATCTACACAATATACCCGATAAGGACAAAGTGAATACAGGTTTTTAGACATTTTTGTAAATGTATTAAACATTATAAAAACAGATGTACCTTATTTACTTAAGTATTCAGACCCTTTGCTATGAAACTCAAAATTGAGCTCAGGTGCATCCTGTTTTGATTGATCATCCTTGAGATGTTTCTACAACTTCATTGGAGTCCACCTGTGGTAATTTCAATTGATTGGACATGATTTTGAAAGGCACACACCTGTTTATATAGGTCCCTTAGTTGACAGTGCATGTAAGAGCAAAAACCAAGCCATGAGATCAAAGGAATTGTCCGTAGAGCTACAAGACAGAATTGTGTTGAGGCACAGATCTGGGGAAGGGTACCAAGAAATACTCTTCCTAGAGCTGGCCGCCTGGTCAAACTGAGCAATCAGGGGAGAAGGGCCTTGGTCAGGGAGGTGACCGAAAACCTGATGGTCACTCTAACAGAGATTCAGAGTTCCTCTGTGGAGAACTTTCCAGAAGGACAATCATCTCTGCAGCACTCCACCAATCAGGCCTTTATGGTAGAGTGGAAAGACGGACGCCACTCCTCAGTAAAAGGCTCATGACAGCCCGCTTGGAGTTTGACAAAAGGTACCTAAAGACTCTCAGATCATGAAAGATTCTCTGGTCTGATGAAATCAAGATTAAACTCTTTGACCTGAATGCCAAGCGTCACGCCTGGAGGAAACCTGGCACCATCTCAACGGTGAAGCATGGTGGTGGCAGCAACATGCTGCGGGGATGTTTTTTAGTAGCAGGGACTGGGAGACAAGTCAGGATCGAGGCAAAGATGAACGGAGCAAAGTCATTCTTGAGAGTGAGTGATTCTTGATGAAAACCTGCTCCAGAGCTCTCAGGACCTCAGACTGGGGCAAAGGTTCTAACTCTCAAGCTAACGTTAGCTACCTAATTAATATAGGACAACCTATTCATCCTGAAACACCATCAAATTAATAATTCATAATGTTTGTTACTTACAATTTTCACAGTTTTAAGTCAGCCAAAACACCCTTAGTCTGTCAAAATAACGTTAGTCGTTTTCCACTAAGTCAGTCACTCAGTCGCACTAAAACCATAAGACTTGTTTTTTTTCCATGTCTCGACACTTCAAATCAAATGTAAGTTTATTTGTCACGTGTGCAGAACACAACAGTGAAATGCTTACTTACAGGTCTTACAGTGAAATGCTTACTTACAGGCCCTAACCAACAGTGCAATTTTTAAGTAAAAAAAAGGTATTAGGTGAACAATGGATACAGTAAGTAAGGAAATAAAAAACAACAGTAAAAAGACAGTGACTAATAATAGTAGCGAGGCTATATACAGGCACTGGTTAGTCAGGCTAATTGAGGTAGTATGTACATGTAGGTATGGTTAAAGTGATTATGCATATATGATAAAAGATTACTGCACCTGTACATAGCCCACCTATAATTTAGCCCAAACAACTACCTCTTTCACTACTGTATTTATTTTATTTATTTATTTATTTTGCTCCTTTGCACCCCATTATTTTTATTTCTACTTTGCACATTCTTCCACTGCAAATCTACCATTCCAGTGTTTTACTTGCTATATTGTATTTACTTCGCCACCATGGCCTTTTTTTTGCCTTTACCTCCCTTATCTCACCTCATTTGCTCACATCATATATAGACTTGTTTATACTGTATTATTGACTGTATGTTTGTTTTACTCCATGTGTAACTCTGTGTCGTTGTATGTGTCGAACTGCTTTGCTTTATCTTGGCCAGGTCGCAATTGTAAATGAGAACTTGTTCTCAACTAGCCTACCTGGTTAAATAAAGGTGAAATAAAAAAAATAAAAATAAATAAATAAACAGAGAGTAGCAGTAGCATAAAAGAGGGGTTGGCGGGTGGTGGGACACAATGCAGATAGTCCAGGTAGCCATTGTGCGTGCGGGGGCACCGGTTAGTTGGGCTAATTGAGGTAGTATGTACATGTAGGTATAGTTAAAGTGACAATGCATATATGATAAACAGAGAGTAGCAGCATTGTAAAAGAGGGGTTGGGAAGGGGGACAATGCAAATAGTCCAGGTAGCCGTTTGATTACATGTTCAGAAGTCTTGTAGCTTGGGGATAACAGCTGTTGAGAAGCCTTTTGGTCCTAGACTTGGAGATCCGGTACCGCTTGCCATGAGGTAGTGGAGAGAACAGTCTATGACTAGGGTGGGTGGGGTTTTTGAAAGTTCTGGCACCACCCGGTCAGGTCTCTGACCTCCTCCCTATAGGCTGTCTCGTCGTTGTTGGTGATCAGGCTGTTGTGTCATCTGCAAATGTAATGATGGTGTTGGACTTGTACTTGGCCATGCAGTCATGGGTGAACAGGGAGTACAGGAGGGGACTGAGCACGCACACCGGAAGGGCTCAAGTGTTGAGGATCAGCGTGGCAGATGTGTTGCTACCTACCCTCACCAGCTGGGGATGGCCCGTCAGGAAGTCCAGTATCCAGTTGCAGAGGGAGGTGTTTAGTCCTAGGATCCTTAGTTTAGTGATGAGCTTTGAGGGTACTATGGTGTTGAACGCTGAGCTGTAGTCAATGAATAGCATTCTCATGTAGGTATTCCTTTTGTCCAGGTGGGAAAGGGCAGTGTGGAGTGCAATAGAGATTGCATCATCTGTGGATCTGTTTGGGCGGTATGCAAATTGGAGTGGGTCTAGGGTTTCTGGGATAATGGTGTTGATGTGAGCCATTACCAGCCTTTCAAAGCACTTCGTGGCTACGGACGTGAGTGCTATGGGTCTGTAGTCATTTACACAGGTGTCCTTAATGTTCTTGGGGACAGGGACTATGGTGGTCTGCTTAAAACATGTTGGTATTGCTCACGTTCTGGTGTCGGGAGAATTAACCCACTGGCTGAGTCAAATATCCATAGCCCAACCTTAATAACCCAGCATTAACAACCCAAACTTGCTGTTTTTACAGAAAACAACCCGATTGCTTCTAGAAAGAGAGAAGAAACACATGATCAATATGAGCTAGCTACTAGTTTAAAGCAATTAAATATCTAATTAATACAAAGAATGAACGTATGGGCTACATTTACGAGAGTAATATATGCATTTGCTTACCTTACCAATCTTGAAAACGATACACTCATTTATCATTCAAAAAAAGTATTAGGAGTGAGTGCACCACAAACATATTTCCAGGGTGTTGACGCACCCTCCTCCCAAATTAGCCTCTTCCAACACCACTGCTAGGAGAAGGGTATCCATCTGCAAAAGTGAAGTTTCCATCCATCTGCAAAAGTGAAGAACCCCCCTAGTCCTTCTTTAAAATATAATTCATATGAACATGTTCAAGGTTGCTGCAGTTTGACAAGGTTTTCATATCCCCAATACTAGGCCATTTTTCAAAAGATGTTTTTTAATGCCATGTTACCTGACTAGAAAAACGCTGGTCTCATCATAGCCCATATTAAACCTTTTTACAACCTGTTAATCACATCATACTATGTAACATCCAGAGTTTTACTTGGTTTGATTACCAGATCAGGAAAAACTATGGCCCCAGAACATATTTTTTGCCAAACCACTCTGGGACCTTTGTTGCCACCTCTGGCAAGTTGATGGATATTGAAGAGCTGACAGTAGAGCAGACTACGGTGTCAGGCAGTGAGTGGATAAAAATTTATGAAATGCTCCAACACTGAAGGAAAAGAGATACATACTGTACTATATGTCACAACATGGTATCAAGTTTGTCAAGCTTTTCATTCCAAAGAAAGTATGAAACAGTCAATCATCATCACTCAGTAAAAGACCAGCTAGAAGTTTCCTTGTAAACAAGTAATACAAAATTATCAGGAGTGTATAGTTTAATGTGAGAACAAGTGAACCAGTCTTGAATATTTTATCTCACGTTAGTTGACCCATGGTTGATAAATGTTTTAAATGTGTTGAAAAGGATATTCTACAGTTGACATTCTAAAAACGCCTCACAGTGGGGACCATTGCTACAATAGTATAGATACCTGAAGAATAGACGACTACAGTGTCAGGCAGTGAGTCAATCAAATGTTCCCTTCACTGGATGCAGGGGCAGATTGGGACCAGAAATCGGCCCTGGCATTTTTTACACCGGCCCATTATTTTCCCACACAACTGGCCCACACAACAGGCAACTTTTTTTCCCTGAGGCCCCCACACAGGCCCATTTTGTTCCTTGAGCCCCAATTATTAGCCAGATAATGATAATTTTGCGCAAAAAAGTTTTTTAGACATGCTTACCGGACTAAAAATAGACCAGCCCATCTGTCAGTGGGCCAGACCACCCCTGGAGTGATACATATTGTACTGTAATTATTAGCCAGATAATTTTTTTCCTAATATTTGTTTACCATTCCAAACTCCCGTATGGTGCAACTCTCACATTGCAGTATAGTTGCAAAGCCATGTTTGACTCATGTATTCTCACAATCGAAATGTGTCAAAACCATATGGTTCCACAAGGACGAGAGCTCTCAACACTAAAACTAACAAATGGAAATATATTCTACTGAATGACATATCCAAGGCTAAAAATATAGCTCCAATTGAAAAGTAATGAGGACTCTTTATTAATTTAATGCAATCTTTATTCACTCCACACTTAAACATGGGCTGATGAATTAAAAGGTCTATGGGAGAAACTGAGTTTAGTTCACAGGAGGGTGTTGAGGGGAGGACGGCTCATAATAGATTCTGGAACGGAGCAAATGGAGCCTAAGTGTGGAAACCATCTGTTTGATGTATTTGATACCGTTCCCCTGATACCGCTCCAGCCATTACAACGCGTCCATCCTCCCCAATTAAGGTGACACTAACCTCCTGTGGTTTAGTTTTATTCTGCTAAATTGTGTGCTCCAGCTCCCAGAATGCTCTACAGTGCCTTCGGGAAGTATTCAGACCCCTTGACATTTTCACATTTTGTTACGTTACATTATTACCTTATTCTAAAATGTATTAAATAAATGTGTTTCTCAGCAATCTACACACTATACCGCATAATGAAGAAGCGAAAACAGGTTTCTAGAAATTGAAGCATTTTTTTTTTCAGACCCTTTGCTGTAAGATCAACGTCTACTTCCAACTCACACCCTCAAACACGTAGATCCCCTGAACGCATCTCACTCTCCAGATCCCAATCACCTGAATTCTAATCACCTGTTCACACACCTGTATGTCATTATCACTATTTAGTTCAGTTCTTTGAAACCCATCACTGTGAGGTATTGTTTGTTTCGTGACACGTCTTTCAGAGCTCTGGTTTTTCCCGTGATTTACTCCTCCCGTGTATGACAGTTTTTGCCTGCCTGACGCCTTTTGCCTATTCCCTGCAATTACCTTAGCCTATCGGATTTCCTTTTATCTACCTACAATATAAGTCGGAAGTTTACATACACTTAGGTTGGAGTCACTAAATCTCGGTTTTCAACCACTCCACAAATGTCTTGTTAACAAACTGTAGTTTTGGCAAGTCAGTTAGGACATCTACTTTGTGTATGACACAAGTCATTTTTCCAACAATTGTTTACAAACAGATTATTTCACTTATAATTCACTGTATCACAATTCCAGTGGGTCAAAAGTTTACATACGTTAAGTTGACTGTGCCTTGAAACAGCTTGGATAATTCCAGAGAATGATGTCATGGCTTTAGAAGCTTCTGATAGTCTAATTGACCTCATTTGAGTCAACTGGAGGTGTACCTGTGGATTTATTTCAAGGCCTACCTTCAAACTCAGTGCCTCTTTGATTGACATCATGGGAAAATCAAAAGATATCAGCCAAGACCTCAGAAGAAAAATTGTAGACCTTCACAAGTCTGGTTCATCCTTGTGAGAAATTTCCAAACGCCTGCAGGTACCACGTTCATCTGTACAAACAATAGTACGCAAGTAAACACTATGGGACCACGCAGCTGTCATACCGCTCAGGAAGGAGAAGCATTCTGTCTCCTAGAGATAAACATACTGTGGTGCGAAAAGTGCAAATTAATCCCAGAACAACAGCAAAGGACCTTGTGAAGATGCTGGAGGAAACAGGTACAAAGGTATCTAAATCCACAGGAGAACAAGTCCTATATTGACATAACCTGAAAGGCCAAGCCGAAGAACACCATCCCAACCGTGAAGCACGGGGGTGGCAGCATCATGTTGTGGGGGTGCTTTGCTGCAGGAGGGACTGGTGCACTTCACAAAATACATGGCATCATGAGGAATGAAAATTATATGGATATATTAAAGCAACATCTCAAGACATCAGTCAGGAAGTTAAAGCTTGGTCGCAAATGGGTCTTCCAAATGGACAATGACCCAAAGCAAACTTACAAAGTTGTGGCAAAATGGCTTAAGGACAACAAAGTCATGGTATTGGAGTGGTCATCACAAAGCCCTGATCTCAATCCTATAGAAAATTTGTTGGCAGAACTGAAAAAGCGTGTCCGAGCAAGAATGAGGACTAAATATCTGACTCAGTTACACCAGCTCTGTTTGGAGGAATGGGCCAAAATTCACCCAACTTATTGTGGAAAGCTTGTGGAAAGCTACCTGAAACCTTTGACCGAAGTTAAACAATTTAAAGACAATGCTACCAAATACTAATTGAGTGTATGTAAACGTCTGACCCACTGGGAATGTGATGAAAGAAATTAAAGCTGAAATAAATCAATCTCTCTGCTATTATTCTGACATTTCACATTCTAAAAATAAAGTGGTGATCCTAACTGACCTAAGACAGGGAATTTGTACTAGGATTAAATGTCAGGAATTGTGAAAAACTGAGTTTTAATGTATTTGGCTAAGGTGTATGTAAACGTCCGACTTCACCTGTATTTCCCAAACTATGCTACTAGCCTTTTCCCTGACTGTACTTTAGACTATTGGATTTCCTGTTATCAACCTATTACCTGATCTCCCAGATGACGTTACTAGCCTTTTCCCTGCCTGTACTGTTGCCTTTTTGGACCCCCTGTGTTTGAAATTGTAACTGCCCCTGGACCCAGTTACCTGCCTCCTCCTGTGGTCCTTTACAATAAACACCTGCTGCGCCCTGTGCTTGAAACAAACGCTCTGTCTCCCCTCGTGTTCATTACACGAGACTCGAAATTGAGCTCAGGTGCATCCTGTTTCCTTTAAGCATCATTGAGATGTTTCTACAACTTGATTGGAGTCCACCTGTGGTAAAATGAATGGACATGATTAGGAAAGGCACACACCTGTCTATATAAGGTCCCAAAGTTGACAGTGCATGACAGAGAAAAATATGATATATATATGATCTGAGAGGTCACATTATGTTCATAATGCACACCCAATGCAATTGAAAACCTTCACCTCTGAATTGTATCAATTTACAAATATCCACAAAATAATCCCACAAAGAAGTGACAAAATAATATGGAAGCTCAACTGCAGTTGACAATAATGAGGATGCACATTGCCTAAAGGAACCGAGACAGCAATTGTTACACTATTGTTCTAAATTCAATCAACATTTTCTTCATCATCCTCATCATTAATTTCATTCCAATTCGATTGTAATACATTTTGTCACTCCCCTTCAAACACCCCAAATCCCCTTTACATGCGCTCCAAATAGATAACTTGAAATAAAATGATATAGGCTAATTAAATAATCTATAGGAAAAAAAATATTATTTATTAGCCTAGTGGATATACAGTACCAGTCAAAGTTTGGAAACACCTACTTATTCAAGTAAAAAAAAATGTTTTACTATTTTCTACATTGTAAAATAATAGTGAAGACATAACACATATGGAACCATGTAGTAACCAAAAAAGTGTTAAACAAATCCTAATATATTTTATATATGCTTGCTTGTAGAAAGTCCAGCAGCTAGCCTCTGTAGCTAGATAACACCAGTCAGCTGAAAGCTAGCTAGCTAGCTAACAAATATGCAAGTAAAGGTAGCTCGCGAATAAATGTGGTTTTGTTTTTATTAGTTAGGTATTAGTTAGGTATTTAGCTAGCTAGCTAACGTAAAGTTATACCAGTCAGATGAGAGCTAACGTTGGCTAGGTAGCTAACTAACAAGCGAGGAAAGCTAGCTAGCTAGCTATATTTTGTCAAGTAAGGTTTTTCACATAAGGAACCAATACACGCAGTCAGTCAGGAAAGCAAAGGCCAGCTTCTTCAGGCAGAAATTTGCATCCTGTAGCTCTAACTCCAAGAAGTTCTGGGAAACTGAAGTCCATGGAGAACAAGAGCACCTCCTCCCAGCTGCCCACTGCACTGAGGCTAGGTAACACGGTCACCACCGAAAAATTGGGCGTGCAAAATTATTCAGACCCCTTAAGTTAATACTTTGTAGCGCCACCTTTTGCTGCGATTACAGCTGTAAGTCGCTTGGGGTATGTCTCTATCAGTTTTGCACATCGAGAGACTGAAATTTTTTCCCATTCCTCCTTGCAAAACAGCTCGAGCTCAGTGAGGTTGGATGGAGAGCATTTGTGAACAGCAGTTTTCAGTTCTTTCCACAGATTCTCGATTGGATTCAGGTCTGGACTTTGACTTGGCCATTCTAACACCTGGATATGTTTATTTTTGAACCATTCCATTGTAGATTTTGCTTTATGTTTTGGATCATTGTCTTGTTGGAAGACAAATCTCCGTCCCAGTCTCAGGTCTTTTGCAGACTCCATCAGGTTTTCTTCCAGAATGGTCCTGTATTTGGCTCCATCCATCTTCCCATCAATTTTAACCATCTTCCCTGTCCCTGCTGAAGAAAAGCAGGCCCAAACCATGATGCTGCCACCACCATGTTTGACAGTGGGGATGGTGTGTTCAGGGTGATGAGCTGTGTTGCTTTTACGCCAAACATAGCGTTTTGCATTGTTGCCAAAAAGTTCAATTTTGGTTTCATCTGACCAGAGCACCTTCTTCCACATGTTTGGTGTGTCTCCCAGGTGGCTTGTGGCAAACTTTAAACAACACTTTTTATGGATATCTTTAAGAAATGGCTTTCTTCTTGCCACTCTTCCATAAAGGCCAGATTTGTGCAATATACGACTGATTGTTGTCCTATGGACAGAGTCTCCCACCTCAGCTGTAGATCTCTGCAGTTCATCCAGAGTGATCATGGGCCTCTTGGCTGCATCTCTGATCAGTCTTCTCCTTGTATGAGCTGAAAGTTTAGAGGGACGGCCAGGTCTTGGTAGATTTGCAGTGGTCTGATACTCCTTCCATTTCAATATTATCGCTTGCACAGTGCTCCTTGGGATGTTTAAAGCTTGGGAAATCTTTTTGTATCCAAATCCGGCTTTAAACTTCTTCACAACAGTATCTCGGACCTGCCTGGTGTGTTCCTTGTTCTTCATGATGCTCTCTGCGCTTTTAACGGACCTCTGAGACTATCACAGTGCAGGTGCATTTATACGGAGACTTGATTACACACAGGTGGATTGTATTTATCATCATTAGTCATTTAGGTCAACATTGGATCATTCAGAGATCCTCACTGAACTTCTGGAGAGAGTTTGCTGCACTGAAAGTAAAGGGGCTGAATAATTTTGCATGCCCAATTTTTCAGTTTTTGATTTGTTAAAAAAGTTTGAAATATCCAATAAATGTCGTTCCACTTCATGATTGTGTCCCACTTGTTGTTGCTTCTTCACAAAAAAATACAGTTTTATATCTTTATGTTTGAAGCCTGAAATGTGGCAAAAGGTCGCAAAGTTCAAGGGGGCCGAATACTTTCGCAAGGCACTGTAGCAGATGTTCTGAAAGAGCTGCAATACCTGGACCCGTACAAATCAGCTGGGCTTGACAATTTGGACACTCTATTTCTGAAACTATCCGCCGCCATTTTCGCAACCCCTATTACCAGCCTGTTCAACCTCTCTTTCATATCGTCTGAGATCCCCAAGGATTGGAAAGCTGCCGCAGTCATCCCCCTCTTCAAAGGGGGAGACACCCTGGACCCAAACTGTTACAGACCTATATCCATCCTGCCCTGCCTATCTAAGGTCTTCGAAAGCCAAGTCAACAAACAGGTCACTGAACATCTCGAATCCCACCGTAACTTCTCCGCTGTGCAATCTGGTTTCCGAGCCGGTCACGAGGTACTAAACGATATCATAACCGCCATCGATAAAAGACAGTACTGTGCAGCAGTCTTCATCGACCTTGGCCAGGCGACCTTGACCCTGGCCAGGTCGCAGTTGCAAATGAGAACTTGTTCTCAACTAGCCTACCTGGTTAAATAAAGGTGAAATAAAAAAATAAAGTCATCATGTGTAAACTTCTGATCTAGACACTTGTGTGTAATCAGAGCACAAACAAACATGCACAAATAAACTAGCGAATGTCTTTGGCTGCTATAACAGCCAATTAACTTTAGCTAGCTAAGTAGCCTTAGCCAACGTTAGCTATTGTGTATGGCCAGTTCATACACCACAATATATCATACTTTCTTACACAAAACATAACTACTTAGTTAACGTTAGTTACGTTAATTTTAAAACCAGTTAGCCATCCCGGATCCGGGATCGTGAATACAGCCTGAAGCTCATTACCATAACGCAACGTTAACTATTCATGAAAATTGCAAATGAAATGAAATAAATATGCTAGCTCTCAAGCTTAGCCTTTTGTTAACAACACTGTCATCTCAGATTTTCAAAATATGCTTCTCAACCATAGGAAAACAATCATTTGTGTAACAGTAGCTAGCTAGCGTAGCATTTAGCGTTAGCATTAGCGTTAGCATTCAGCAGGCAACATTTTCACAAAAACCAGAAAAGCATTCAAATAAAATAATTTAGCTTTGAAGAACTTCAGATGTTTTCAATGAGGAGACTCTGTTAGAGAGCAAATGTTCAGTTTTTCCTGAAAGATTATTTGTTTAGGAGAAATCGCTCCGTTTGGTGCGTCACGTTTGGCTACCAAAAAAACCAGAAAATCCAGTCATCAAAACGCCAAACTTTTTTCAAAATTAACTCCATAATATCGACTGAAACATGGCAAACGTTGTTTAGAACCAATCCTCAAGGTGTTTTTCACATATCTCTTCGATGATATATCGTTCGTGGAAGTGTGCTTTCTGTCCTGAATCCCAGGAGAAAATGCCCGCAACTGAAGATTACGCACCAATTTAGACAAAGGACACCGGGCGGACCCCTGGAAAATGTAGTCTCTTATGGCCAATCTTCCAATGATATGCCTACAAATACGTCACAATGCTGCAGACATCTTGAAGAAACGACAGAAAGCACAGGCTCGTTCCTGGTGCATTCACAGCCATATAAGGAGACATTGGAAAACAGAGCTTCAGAAATTCTGCTCATTTCCTGTTTGAAGTTTCATCTTGGTTTCGCCTGTAGCATGAGTTCTGTGGCACTCACAGATAATATCTTTGCAGTTTTGGAAACGTTAGACTGTTTTCTTTCCAAAGCTGTCAATTATATGCATAGTCGAGCATCTTTTCGTGACAAAATATTGCGCTTAAAACGGGCACGTTTTTTTATCCAATAATGAAATAGCGCCCCCATAGACTCAACAGGTTAAAATCACCAAACGCTAATCACGTTCATTTGCACAGACCAAGCTATGGTAATCTTAAAACGAAGTTGCCAGATTTCAGACAGGAAAAACACTGCAGTTAGCTACGCTACAATTCCTCCACTAAGAGCAATATATATACAGTACATATAGTAAATGGTTGAACCACAAACATACATGTAAACAGAACCTCAGTTGTGCATGCTTACCAGACTGACAGCATCACTGTTTCAAACACGTGTCAAATAAATTCCAGCTCCTGCATGTACTCCCTCTCCTGCCGTCTTGACATTTATAATCCAAATGTGTGCTGACTGATCAACACAGTGTCAAATTACTTTTCGGTGTGTTCACAGAAAATCTAAACATCGCCATCCACAAGTAAAATGTAGTCAGGGGTCTCCACATGCAGCATCAGGTAAAAACAACAATATCAGAATCATTGCTTGCTTATGAAACTTGCTGTGTGCCAGCCTGCAGTGTGCTGTCAAAAGAAAAGGAAATGCTTGTTAACTACGTGATTAGATGAGTCTGTTTTCAACAAATTAGACTATTGTATTTTAACCATAGAAGAGAAATAAACAAACAATCACTACTAAGTGAACAAACAAAATTATTTTGGAACGAACGCTTCCATTAAATGGTCTGTCGAAGTTAATGTGTTAAGAACACGATTCAAAGTGTAATGGTTCAAGTTATCGCTTGTGGATCAAAACATTGAAGGTTCGCCTCCCGGTTGAGATAGTTTGACCATTTTTTTGTTGATAGTTTTAACAGCCCACTCCCGACACAAACACACACACTTATTTTAATTTATTAGGTGGCTCTTAAAAGAGCATTTGGGTTCGTTGGAAGAGAAAGACAAGTGGTAGTGAGTGTTGTGTTGTGTACAGTACTACTGCGTGCTTCTTGTTGGAAAGGAGGAAAGATCAGTTCTCAGACTCTCAAGGAAGAGGAGATATTTTTTCAGAACCCTTCCATTGAGAACAGCTCATCCATATTTTGCGCTCCTGTAGTCATCTAGACAGCTGCTCTGTGTAATAGCATAGTAAATATTTGCTTCAGTCTTTGTTCCCTTACTCTTGCCAATTTGCTTTGAGCAATGACCAGTAGGATTAGGAGCTGGAATCTTATCAATAAATAAAATCAATAAAATTGCACGACACAAGAAGAGCATGAGTTGTGCAGTATTATAAACTGGGTGGTTCGAGCCCTGAGTGCTGATTGACTGAAAGTCGTGGCATATCAGACCGTATACCACAGGTATGACAAAACCATTATTTTTACTCTTCTAATTATGTTGGTAACCATTGATAATAGCAATAAGGCACTTCAGGGGTTTGTTGTATATGGCCAATATACCACGGTTAAGGGCATATCTATAAGAACAGCCCTTAGCCGTGGAAAATTGGCCATATACCGTGCATTCGGAAAGTATTCAGACCTCTTGACTTTTTCCAAATGTTTCCCCTCATCAATCTACACACAATACCCCATAATGACAAAACAAAAACAGGATTTTAGAACTGTTTTCAAATGTATAAGAACATTTTAAAGACCTGAAATATCAAATTTACGTAAGTATTCAGACCCTTTACTCCGTACATTGTTGAAGCACCATAGGAAGCAATTACAGCCTCGAGTCTTCTTGGGTATGACCCTACAAGCTAGGCCCATCTGTATTTGGGGAGTTTCTCCCATTCATCTCTGCAGATCCTCTCAGGTTGGATGGGAAGCATCGCTGCACAGCTATTTTCAGGTCTCTTCAGAGATGTTCGATCGGGTTCAAGTTCGGACTCTGCCTAGGCCACTCAAGGACATTCAGAGACTTATCCCGAAGCAACTCCTGCATTGTCTTGGCTGTGTGCTTAGGGTCATTGTCCTGTTGGAAGGTGAACTTTTGCCCCAGTCTGCGGTCATGAGTAAGGATCTTTCTATACTTTGCTCCGTTCATCTTTCCCCCAATCCTGACTAGTCTCCCAGCCTCTGTCGCTTGAAAACATACCCACAGCATGATGCTGCCACCACCATGCTTCACCGTTGGCATAGTGCCAGGTTTCTTGCAGACGTGACGCTTCGCATTCAGGCCAAAGAGTTCAATCTTGGTTTCATCAGACCAGAGAATCTTGTTTCTCATGGTCTGAGTGCCTTTTAGGTGCCTTCTGGCAAACTCCAAGTGGGCTGTCATGTGCCATTTAATGAGGAGTGGCTTCATTCTGGCCACTCTACCATAAAGGCCTGATTGGTGGAGTGCTGCAGAGATGGTTGTCCTTCTGGAAGGTTCTCCCATCTCCACAGAGGAACTGGAGCTCTTTCAGAGTGAGCATCGGGTTCTTGGTCACCTCCCTGACCAAGGCCATTCTCCTCTGATTGCTCAGTTTGGCCGGGCGGCCAACTCTAGGAAGAGTCGTGCTTCATAAACAATAGGTGTATACTAAAAGTGAAATTCTTACTTACGGGTCCTTTTCCAACAATGCAGTTGAAGATTAAAAACAAAAACTATGTTTTAAGTGAGAATAGGAATAGGTCTGAAGATGGAAATGAAAGGAAATTCATGATCACCACAATACATATTCTTCCCCTACTCTACCAAGGTTTTCCAGCACACAGCTGTGACATACTAGAGTAGCTTGCTTATGAAGCATGTGACAAATACAATTTGATCTGATTTGATTTAAATAAGGAAGTCTGTCAACCAGAGAAGTGATGTGGGCCTTATTGATCAGCAATCTGCTGATTGTTTTGATGGGAACACTGATTGAATGGAAACACATGTATTTATTTTGAGCGATTTTGATAGCCGGAGTGGATAGCTGCCATTTTACGGGTTCCTAACCAACTGCAATTGTATTATTTTTTTCGCATTGTTTGTAACTTATTTTGTACATATAGTTGCTGCTACTATAGTTGCTGTCTCTTATGACCGAAAATAGCTTCTGGACATCAGAACAACAGATGTATGGAATGGGTCACAAGCTTAAGATTTCACAGCAGACAGTATCTCATTGCGTAGAGACCAGGGTCTGGCCCTTGAGTCATCTCTCCCTGGTACTGTCACGACTTCCACCGAAGTCGGGTCCTCTCCTTGTTCGGGCGGAGCTCGGACTTTTCATTTTCATTTTTTTGTGTTTTTGTCTTCTTTTTTCTCACACCTGGTTTCAATTCCCTCAATCACTTGTTGTATATTTAACCCTCTGTCCCCCCCCCTCATGTCGTTGTGTGGGATTGTTTATTGTAAGTGCTTGTGCACGTGTTTATTGGTGCGCGAAGGGGTTTTGTACCCAACATCTTATTTTTATGCAGTTGGTTTTGCTATTAACTTCTTTGGGACTGGGGGGCAGTATTGAGTAGCTTGGATGAATAAGGTGCCCAGAGTAAACTGCCTGCTACTCAGGCCCAGTTGCTAACATATGCATATCATTATTAGATTTGGATAGAAAACACTCTGAAGTTTCTAAAACTGTTTGAATGATGTCTGTGAGTATAACAGAACTCATATGGCAGGCAAAAACCTGAGAAAAAATCCAACCAGGAAGTGGGAAATCTGAGGTTTTGTAGTTTTTCATGTCATTGCCTATCGAATATACAGTGTCTATGGGGTCATATTGCACTTCCTAAGGCTTCCACTAGATGGCAACAGTCTTTAGAACCTTGTTTGAGGCTTCTACTGTGAAGAAGGGGGGGAACGGGAGCTGAATGAGTCAGAGGTCTGCCAGAGGGGCATGAGCTGATCACGCGTGTTCACGTGAGAGCGACCTGCTTTCCATCGCATTTCTACAGATAAAGGAATTCTCCGGTTGGAACATTATTAACAAGATTTAATAATAATAACATTATTAACCTGTTGGATCTCTAGGGGCGCTATTTCATTTTTGGATAAAAAACGTTCCCGTTTTAAGCGCAATATTTTGTCACGAAAAGATGCTCGACTATGCATATTATTGACCGTTTTGGAAAGAAAACACTCTGAAGTTTCAGAATCTGCAAAGATATTGTCTGTAAGTGCCCCAGAACTCATTCTACAGGCGAAACCAAGATGATGCGTCAACCAGGAAATGAGCAGAATCTCTGAAGCTCTGTTTTCCATTGTCTCCTTATATGGCTGTGATTGCGCAAGGAATGAGCCTACACTTTCTGTCGTTTCCCCAAGGTATTTATAGCATTGTGACGTATTTGTAGGCATATCATTGGAAGATTGACCATAAGAGACTACATTTTCCAAGTGTCCGCCTGGTGTCCTGCGTGGAAATCGGTGCGCAAAGCCAGGTGCTGGTATTTTTCCATTTGATTGAGGGGAGAAACCATGCTTCCACGAACGATATATCATTGAAGAGATATGTGAAAAACACCTTGAGGATTGATTCTAAACAACGTTTGCCATGTTTTCAGTCGATATTATGGAGTTAATTTGGAAAAAAGTTCGCGTTTTGAGGACTGAATTTGCGTTTTTTTTTTGGTAGCCAAATGGAATGTACGAAACGGAGCTATTTCTAATACACATGAATCTTTTTTGGAAAAACTGAGCATCTGCTATCTAACTGAGAGTCTCCTCATTGAAAACATCCGAAGTTCTTCAAAGGTAAATGATTTTATTTGAAGGCTTTTATGTTTTTGTTGAAATCTTGCGTGCTGGATGCTAACGCTAATGCTAACGCTAAATGCTACGCTAGCTAGCTACTTTTACACAAATAATTGTTTTCCTATGGTTGAGAAGCATATTTTGAAAATCTGAGATGACAGTGTTGTTTACAAAAGGCTAAGCTTGAGAGATGGCATATTTATTTCATTTCATTTGCGATTTTCATGAATAGTTAACATTGCGTTATGGTAATGGGGCGGCAGGGTAGCCTAGTGGTTAGAGCGTTGGACTAGTAACCGGAAGGTTGCGAGTTCAAACCCCCGAGCTGACAAGGTACAAATCTGTCGTTCTGCCCCTGAACAGGCAGTTAACCCACTGTTCCCAGGCCGTCATTGAAAATAAGAATTTGTTCTTAACTGACTTGCCTGGCTAAATAAAGGTAAAATAAAAAATAAAATGAGCTTGAGTCTGTATTCCTGATACCGGATCCGGGATGGGGAGATCAGAGAGGTTAACAAGATTTATGATAAAAACATCCTAAAGATTGATTCTATACATCGTTTGACATGTTTCTATGGACTGTAATGGAACTTTTTGACTTTTCTTTGTGTGGGATTGTTTATGGTAAGTGCTTGTGCACGTGTTTATTGGTGCGCAACAGGTTTTTGTACCCAATATCTTGTTATTTTAATGCCGTTGGTTTTGCCATTAAACTGCTCCGGCTATTACCAAGTTCTGCTCTCCTGCGTCTCACTTCCCTGTCACCGGTTACGCATCCCTTACAGGTACCTTATAGAACAGAAACATTAACTCATGCTCTGGAATGCGGTATCAGCCAAAGACATCGTCAATCTTCTAGACGCCCATCCTCTGCGGAGCACACACAGATGAGCGTTCTAACAACGCCTTATTCTGTTGCATAAAACAACCATTTAATGCAATAACAGTATTATAACATAATCTTGTAATTTCCACCATACTGGACAAAGATTTTTCTTTAATGAGTCCGACGCAAAGGATATTCTGCTCTCCGGAGACCAGGCCCATTTTCGTGAAGAAAAGGGAGAAGTTCGGGGTGCCTTGCTAGGATTCATAAGTAGGTAAATCGCCATTACCATCGGTTCTATTGGCCAACGTGCAATCACTGGAAAACAAACTTAATGATCTACGGTCCAGACTATCCTACCAACAGGACATTAATAACTGTAATATCTTATGATATACCGAGTTGTGGCCGAACGACAACACAGATAATATAGAGCTGGCTGAGTTTTCCGTGCATTGGCAGGACAGAGCAGCTACGTCTGGTAAGACGAGGGGCGGGGTGTGTGTGTCCATTTATGCGATAAGGCCCGAGAAGGTGTCGTATATGGCCAATATAACACAGCTAAGGGCTGTTCTTATGCATGACGCAATACAGAGTGCCTGAACAAAGCACTTAGCCTTGGTATATTGGCCATATATCACAAACCCCTGAGGTGCCGTATTACTATTATAAACTGTTACCAACATAATTAGAGCAGTAAAAATAAACGTTTTGTCATACCGGTAGTATACGGTCTGATATACCATGGCTGTCAGCCAATCAGCATTCAGGTCTCGAACCACACAATTTATTATTGTCAATAACAGCTGGTGCGCAATGTCTGATATTAAAGAAGTCTCGAGGTAATGCTCACCTGTGGTAGAGTACCTCATGATAAGCTGTAGACCATACTATATACCAAGAGAGTTATCATCCACAGTTGGTCCCTTTGGTCTGATGAGTCCAAATTTGAGATTTTTAGTTCCAACCGCCATATCTTTGTGAGACACAGAGTAGGTGAACAGATGCATGTATAGTTCCCATGTAAAGCATGGAGAAGGAGGTTTGATGGTGTGGGGATGCTTTGCTGGTGACAGTCAGTGATTTAGTTAGAATTCAAGGTACACTTAACCAGCATGGCTACCACAGAATGCTGAAGTGATACGTCATCCCATCTGGTCTGAGCTTAGTGGGACTATCATTTTGTTTTCAACAGGACAATGACCCAACACACCTTTAGACTGCAGAAGGGCTTTTTGACCAAGAAGGAGAGTGATGGAGTGCTGCATCAGATGACCTGGCCTCCACAATCACCCAACTTCAACCCAAATGAGATGATTTGGGATCATCTCTATGGGATGTTCAAAGTTTCATTTTTTCTATAACCCAACCCTGATCTGTACTTCTCCATAACTTTGTTCCTGACCTGTTTGGAGAGCTGTTTCCTTGGTCTTCATGGTGCCGCTTGCTTGGTGGTACCCCTTGCTTAGTGGTGTTACAGACTCTGGGGTCTTTCAGAACAGCTGTATATATACTGAGATCATGTGACACTTAGAATCCACATAGGTGGACTTTATTTAACTAATTATGTGACTTCTGAAGGAAATTATTTAGGGGCTTCATAGCAAAGGAGTTGAATAGATATGCACACACCACTTTTCCATTTTTTATTTTTTAGATTTGTTTGAAAGAAGTTATTTTTTTCAATTTCACTTCACCAATTTGAACTGTTTTATGTATGTGCATTACATGAAATCCAAATAAAAATCCATTTCAATTACAATGCAACAAAATAGGAAAAATGCCAATGGAGATGAATACTTGTCACGCCCTGACTTTAGTTATCTTTGTTTTCTTTATTATTTTGGTTAGGTCAGGGTGTGACATGGGTGAGATATGTGTTTTTCACCTGTCTAGGGTTTTTGTATGTTTATGCTGTCTAGGTGTTCTTATGTCTATGGTTGCCTAGATTGGTTCTCAATCAGAGGCAGCTGTTTATCATTGTCTCTGATTGGGGACCATATTTAGGTAGCCATATTCCTTGGGTATTTCGTGGGTTATTATTCTATGTGCCTGTTTCAGCACTCGTTGTATATAGCGTCACGGTTCGTTTTGTTCAGTATTCATTCTTGTCATTAAAAGAGTTATGTACTCTTATCACGCTGCGCCTTGGTCTCCTCCATACAACGAACGTGACAATACTTTTGCAAGGAACTGTATAGCCTCGTTATTGTTATGTATTTTTATTCTGTTACTTTTTATGTTTTACTTTAGTTTATTTAGTAAATATTTTCTTAACTATATTTCTTGAACTAGATTGTGTGTCGTGTTCGGGTCTGTGGGACCCATTTTCAATGTTAACTAAAATAAAATTTCAACCTGAGATTCATTTGTCTTGGCTCATTTTCTGTGAAGAACATGTAAAACACACTGTGCACCCCCTTACGCATTTATATTACATATGTGGTGTTCAGGTCCACTGGATCCAAGGGTAATAAAAGTGTGGAAAAGTGTGTGTAGGTGAAAACAAATCAAATTTGCTGTGTGCCTTTACTCTCTTTATCCTCCGTGGGCCTGCTGTTTCAACATAGACAGGTTCTTGGCGCTGTCTCCCTGCCTGTCTGCCCGTATCCCGCTTTTCTCGCTCTCTTTAACTTGGTAGTGTGCGAAACTTCACAATGTCTTGCAGGAACCTGCAAAAAGTTATTACAATACATTATTTTGATACATTGTAAAAACAATTCTGTATTTTCCCAAACTCTACCTCAGCCAGGTGCAAATTGGGAGAGGGACACAAATAAATAGCTTTGCATGTGTGGCTCCTTACAACAATCAATCAGTATGGAAAAGTAATTATCTACTCAGAGGGCCATAGAAATAATTTCTGCAGAGAGAGAAGCTAGTGTGGACCTCCATTTTGGAAGATGATCCTCATATCTCTGTCAATTCGGAGTCTGACAGTGAGTTGGAAGAAGAGGATGAGATTGACCCTCAGCCAGACCCAGGACCAGCCTGTCAGCAGCCAGCCCCTGGACCAGCCTGTCAGCAACCACCTCATCAGCAGCCTGCAGGAGGAGAAATATGGATGTCAAAAAATTGTGAAATTGAATGTTCTTCATGCCCAATACCAAATGTTCTTCTTGCAGAATACAAAATGTGTTATCGGGAAGGGATTTCATATGCAGTAGCGGTTGAATTAGCTGAGCCACACGGGGACTGTGCTTTGTATTTCTCTCTTGTAATTCAAACATGACGCCCTCTCTCTACAAACATATAATATTTGTTCTGGTTCTCTTTGGAGTCCTTCAGAAAGCATTGGGGTAGCTCATTAGGACTTATGAACTCATGGAGGGATGATCACACAGCTACACAAAATATACTTAGCCCCTCTCCATAAAGCATTCAGTTCTCCCCTATATTATTCAGAGCCTATGAATACACACATCTGACTGGGCTTTGTATTTGAATGTATTACAGATCCCCAAGGCAGCAGCTACTCTTCCTGGGATCCAAACACATTAAGGCACTTCCATGATACATAAAACAAAAGATAAAACAGTACAACATATAACATTATTACACCACTACATATCTACAATACAAAATGTATAATACCACAACAATATTACAATGTACGTGTGTGTAGAGTTGCGTGTCCTAGCACTTGTTTGCGTATACGTGTGTCTGTACCTGTATGTGTGTTTCTTCACTGTACCCAACGTTCCATAAGGTGTATTTTTATCTGTTTTTTCATTCCAATTCTACTTCTGGCATCAGTTACCTGATGTGGAATAGAGTTCCATGTAGTATTCCTCTATGTAGTACTTTGTGCCTCCCATAGTCTGTTCTGGACTTGGGAATTGTGAAGAGACCTTTGGTGGCATGTCTTGTGGGGTATGCATGGGTGTCCGATCTGTGTGCTAGTAGTTTAAACAGACAGCTCCATGCATTCAGCATGTCAACACAAGTAGTGATGAAGTCAATCTCTCCTCCACTTTGAGCCATGAGAGATTGACGTTAGATGTTAAGCTCTCTGTGTACATTTAAGGGCCTGCCGTACTTCCCTGTTCTGAGTCAATTGTAATTGTACTAAGACCCTCTTTGTGGTCCAGGTGTGACAAAACTAGTGCCTGTAGGGCCTGCCCTGTTGATAATGTGGTTAAAAGGCAGAACAGTGCTTTATTATGGACAGACTTCTTCCCCATCTTAGCTACTGTTATATCAACCTGTTTTGCACATGACAGTCTACAATCCAGGGATACTCCAAGCAGTTTCGTCACCTCAACTTGCTCAATTTTCACATTATTCATTACAATATTTAGTTGAGTTTTAGGGCTTAGTGCATGATTTCTCCCAAATACAAAGCTTTTAGATTTAGAAATATTTAGGACTAACTTATACCTTGCCACCCATTGTGAAACTAACTGCAGCTCTTTGTTAAGTGTTGCAGTTATTTCAGTTGCTGTAGTAGCTGACGTGTATAGTGTTGAGTCATCCACATACATAGACACATTGGCTTTACTCAAAGCCAGTGGCATGTCATTAGTAAATATTGAAAAAAGTAATGGGCATAGACAGCTGGCCTGGGGAATTCCTGATTCTACTTAGATTATGTTGGAGAGGCTTCCATTAACGAACATCCTCTGTGTTCTGTTAGACAGGTAACTCTTTATCCACAATATAGCTGGGGGTTTAAAGCCATAACACATATGATTTTCCAGCAGCACACTGTGATCAATAATGTCAAAAGTCTAACAAAACAGCCCCCACAATCTTTTTCTCATCAATTTCTCGAAGCCAATCATCAGTCATTTGTGTAAATGCTGTGGTTGTTAAATGTTCTTCCCTATAACCATGCTGAAAGTATGTTGTCAATTTGTTTATTGTAAAATAGAATTTCATCTGGTCAAACACAATGTATTTTCCAAAAGTTTCCTAAGGGTTGGTAACATTCCGATTGGTTGGCTACTTGAGCCCGGAAATGGGGCTTTACGATTCTTGGGTAGCGGATTTGCTTCCCTCCAGGCTTGAGGGCACACACTTTCTAGTAGGCTTCGACTGAAGATGTGGAAAATAGGAGTGGCAATATCATCCGCTATTATCCTCAGTAATTTTCCATCCAAGTTGTCAGACCCAGGTGGCTTGTTATTGTTGATAGACAACAACAATGCTTGTCTTTCATAATGTGGTCAGTTATACGTGTGTGACGCCATGACCTTAGAGAACCTTTCTATTTCTCTATTTGGTTAGGTCAGGGTGTTATTTAGGTGGGCATTCCAGTGTGTCTGTTTCTTTGTTGGCCGGGTATGGTTCCCAATCAGAGGCAGCTGTCTATCGTTGTCTCTGATTGGGAATCATACTTAGGCAGCCTTTTCCCACATGTGTTTGTGGGTAATTATTTATTTTCTGTGTGTGTTTTCTGTGCGCCACAGTTGTGTCACGTTTGGTTCCTGTTTACCTGTTTTTTTTGTGAAGATTACACTTTATTAAAGATGTGGAATTACATGCACATCTATGACAGGGAGTTTGAAGACAGTGAACGTTACAACGTGGATGTATACTGTCTGCTTTGGTGCTGGCATGTTATGCCTAAGTTTTCTACGTTTAATGAAAAAAATCATTAAAATAGTTAGCAATATCAGTGGGTTTTGTGACGAATGCTCTGATTCAATGAATGATGGAGCTTGAGTTTAACTTCATTTATCTTTGTTTCACAGTATAGTTTCTTCTTTTTATTCGGTTTAGTCACATGATTTCTCAATTTACAGTACATTTGCCAATCGGTTGTGCTGCCTGACTTATTTGCCATACCTTTTTTCTCATCCCTCTCAACCCTACATTTCCTTTAAATCCTCATCAATCCAAGGGGATTTAATAGATTTTACAGTAGTTTTCTTAACGGGCTCATTCTTATTAGTAACTGGAAAAAGACATTTCATAAATGTACAGCGTCTGGTTACTCCTCATTACACACCATAGACCAGCAACTATTCTTTACATCATCAAAGTAATAATCACTACAAAACTTATTCTATGGCCTCTTATACACTATATTAGGCCCAGCCATTGGAACTTTGGTTTTCCTAGACATGACTACTAAATTGTGGTCTCTACATCAGATGGATTTAGATTTCTGCAGCATTAGTAAAGATGTGATCAATACATGTTGATGATTTCATTACTTTGCTGTTTATCCAGATACTGTCTGTTAGCACATTCCCGCAATAATGGGATTTAGGTGAGGCAGGTGAACCTGTAGCCATATTACTTCAACAGTATTTAACATGAGATCCTCTCTAAGCTTTACAGGAATGTGGTTCTAAATATAGACTGCAACACCGCCTCAATTGGCATTTGTCTTTTCTATTGATGTTATAACCATGTATTGCTATCACTGTATCATCAAATGTATTATCTAAGTGAGTTTCAGAGATAGACAGAATATGAATGTCATCTGTTACTAGCAAGTTATTGATTTCATGAACCTTGTTTCTTAGGCTACATATGTTGAACTTTTCTAGGATGCTTGATTGTTTTTATTGCGTTACTGGGAAGCTTATCAGAAGTAGACATGTTCATGTTATTTATATTTGAGATGAAAGTGCAGGGTGAGCTGCAGACAGTGGACTTCCTACTAGGGCACATCGCCTCAGTGCTAACACTACAACTCTGGTTCATAGGCACATGGTTTCTGCATACAATAGCTCTAGGATCAACAGAGGCATTCAGGGCAGTAAAATAAGTTACTTACATTGTGTCTGCCAACACCCCTGGGATAATGTACATTTGCTGCAGCATTATGATAACTCAGAGACACAATGGTGGGGATTAACTGAGCTTGTCTTGGGCCATTGATAAGCCATTGTCTCAGGGTCCAGGAACCAAGATGATTTGGATGGACTCGTCATTCCTGTAGAGCATCTTCTGTTTCCAGAAGGTGTCAAAGTTATCTATAAAAGTGATTCCAGCAGAGCTGCAGTAATCTTTTAGCCAGGTGTGTAATTCCAGTAGACTGCTGAATCTTTCATACCGGCGGGCCTAACGATGGTAACGGACCTGAAATAATTGGAAGCTTTTTAGAATCTTTCAGTGCTACAATGTAAAGTGTTCAGTCTTACCACAGTCAACATGAGACAAACGAAAGAGAATACAGGAAAAAAAGAGAGAAAGAGGTGGAAATAAACATTTAATTAAATTGTACTGGTCACGTTTTGTAAACAATAGGTTTAGACTAACAGTGAATTGCTTACTTACGGGTCCTTTTCCAACCATGCAGAGTTAAAGATAAAGAAAATAAATGAACAAGGCTTCAGTAAACATATCGTGTGTAACCACAGATTATCAATTATATCGACCAGATACTCAAGTGGCCACTCTAACAATGAAAATAAATGTATTCAAAAGGAAGGAAGTTAGCCTTACAGTCCAGGGCTTGGCATTCAGGTAAATCTGCCAGTGGCACACCAGGCAATTAACAAGTGAAAACAACTGGCCCGAATGAGAGAACTATTGGCCTTGACCAAGATCACAGGAAAGCACGCAGAATTTCCATTGTGGGTGATTTCATGTTTCCCTTGCAGTCTGAGCAAGTACCTTTTAATATAGCCAACCTTACTGTAATTTATCATATACAATGGGGCAAAAAAGTATTTAGTCAGCCACCAATTGTGCAAGTTCTCCCACTTAAAAAGATGAGAGAGGCCTGTAATTTTCATCATAGGTACACTTCAACTATGACAGACAAAATGAGGGAAAAAAATCCGGAAAATCTCATTGTAGGAATTTTTATGAATTTATTTGCAAATTATGCTGGAAAATAAGTATTTGGTCAATAACAAAAGTCTCAATCTCAATACTTTGTTATATATTCTGTAAGTTTTCACACACGGTTGCTGGTATTTTGGACCATTCCTCCATGCACATCTCCTCTAGAGCAGTGATGTTTTGGGGCTGTTGCTGGGGAACACAGACTTTCAACTCCCTCCAAATATTTTCTATGGGGTTGAGATCTGGAGACTGGCTAGGCCACTCCAGGACCTTGAAATGCTTCTTCGTTGCCTGGGCAGTGTGTTTGGGATCATTGTCATGCTGAAAGACCCAGCCACGTTTCATCTTCAATGCCCTTGCTGATGGAAGGAGGTTTTCACTCAAAATCTCACGATGGCCCCATTCATTCTTTCCTTTACACGGATCAGTCGTCCTGGTCCCTTTGCAGAAAAACAGCCCCAAAGCATGATGTTTCCACCCCCATGCTTCACAGTAGGTGTGGTGTTCTTTGGATGTAACTCAGCATTCTTTGTCCTCCAAACACGACGAGTTTTTACAAAAAAAATATATATTTTAGTTTCATCTGACCATTCTCCCAATCTTCTTCTGGATCATCCAAATGCTCTCTAGCAAACTTCAGACGGGACTGGACATGTACTGGCTTAAGCAGGGGGACATGTCTGGCACTGGAGGATTTGAGTCCCTGGCGGCGTAGTGTGTTACTAATGGTAGGCTTTGTTACTTTGGTCCTAGCTCTCTGTAGGTCATTCACTAGGTCCCCCCGTGTGGTTCTGGGATTTTTGCTCACCGTTCTTGTGATCATTTTGACCCCACGGGGTGAGATCTTGCGTGGAGCCCCAGATCGAGGGAGATTATCAGTGGTCTTGTATGTCTTCCATTTCCTAATAATTGCTCCCACTGTTGATTTCTTCAAACCAAGCTGCTTACCTATTGCAGATTCAGTCTTTCCAGCCTGGTGCAGGTCTACAATTTTGTTTCTGGTGTCCTTTGACAGCTCTTTGGTCTTGGCCATAGTGGAGTTTGGAGTGTGACTGTTTGAGGTTGTGGACAGGTGTCTTTTATACTGATAACAAATTCAAACAGGTGCCATTAATACAGGTAACGAGTGGAGGACAGAGGAGCCTCTTAAAGAAGAAGTTACAGGTCTGTGAGAGCCAGAAATCTTGCTTGTTTGTAGGTGACCAAATACTTATTTTCCACCATAATTTGCAAATAAATTCATTAAAAATCCTACAATGTGATTTTCTGGATTTGTTTTCTAATTTTGTCTGTCATAGTTGAAGTGTACCTATGATGAAAATTACAGGCCTCTCTTATCTTTTTAAGTGGGAGAACATACACAATTGGTGGCTGACTAAATACTTTTTTGCCCCACTGTAGATGTCACTCGGAGCGGAACAGGTGAACCCAAGAGAAGACTCTGACGAGGAGACTGGGATGAGGTAACCAAGGTATGTATTGAAACACAGAGGTACGATTGAGTGCAGGCCAGGGGAAGCTCGGGCAGGGTTGCCAGAAACCAGGTGCGGAGGCTGAGGCTGGAGCGAGAGGTGTTGGGACAGGGTAAGCAGGTCTGGAGGGGAATCCAAGGGAGCATAGAGTGGGGAATCCAGGACAGAGTAGCAGGACTGACGAGAAGTCGTACTGGAGACAGGGACCAGAGTGGG
The DNA here is from genome assembly GCF_045791955.1 of Oncorhynchus clarkii lewisi. Taxonomy (NCBI): domain Eukaryota; kingdom Metazoa; phylum Chordata; class Actinopteri; order Salmoniformes; family Salmonidae; genus Oncorhynchus; species Oncorhynchus clarkii. The sequence continues at coordinate 17,474,531 of NC_092175.1, read as the reverse complement.
CAGAACTGTAGCGGAGAGGAAAACAGAGTCAGGCAAGAGAAAACAGGCACAACAGGAACAAACGGCCAGAAACATGGACCGACTGAGCAGAGATTACGATCTGGCAGTGTGGAAGTGGCCGGACTAAGTATTTGTAGAGGCTTTGATTATGGAACAGGTTGCAGGTTGCACCATGTAGCATGCTTCTGTCTATAACGAGCTGCTCAGTATGTGTCACAGCTTTTTTTTTTTAAAGCTCTGGAGAACTGCAAAAGTGTTGCTACTCCTCTCAATAACATTGCTGCCCTGAATTTAGCAGGCGCTGTCGACAAAGATTAGTGGGGAAAAGTTGTGATGGACTAGTTTCTGCACAGGGTCCGTGTAAACCGGAGTGAGTTGACACAATGGGCCAAACAAGCATTCATTCATGTGTCCAGGTAAGAGTCTAGCTACATTTTCAGATATTATACTTTTCTAATTTGTCAGTAAGTCGTTTACATTGCAAGTTAAAGCATACTGTTCGCTAGCTAGCGAACATTAGCTTGCTTGCTTGCTAGCTAATGTTACGTGTATGATCTGTGTGGTAATATTATTTGTATCTCAAGAATCCATTTGCATTTATGTTATAGCCTAATGTTAGCTAGCTACTTAACATTTAACCTGATTGGTTAGCTTTAGCTAACTACAGATTCACAATACAGCATGTAATGCATGGTGGCTAGCTATGACAATCTGTTTGTACTGTATTTTGGGGGATTATGGTTCATTGTTTAGCTAGCTAGCTACATGTCTAAACTCCACATCGCCAGATGATTACATGAACCATCAAGTTATCCAGGTGTGTCTGGGGTTGATTACGGCTATCTATAGTATTTCATGAACATGTGAACATGTCTAGACAATAGTGACCCATCCACTTGGCTAGATGTGGCTGGGGGGTGGTTATAGCATTTATTTCACATGACCCATCAATTTAGACAAGTGTGTCTGGGTAAGCATAATTTAATAATTCTAAAATATTATACAATATTTTTATCTGGACGCTTTCTACTTGTTTAATATTGGTACCTTGGAAATATGCAAGTAACCATTTCACTGTACTGTTTACAACTTCTGTATCCTGTGCATGTGACAAATAAACATTGATTTTATTTTATATAGTGTGTGTTTACTAGAGATAATGTGATAATGTGACGAACAACATGACCTGCACCAAAATCAGATTAGGATATAGGCTTAGATCAAGTGTATTTTTACTACAACTTTTTTCTACTACTTTCACCACTTTTAGTCTTGCAATCTTTTGTTGTTTACTACACTACTTTACTCACACTGCTTAGCACATGGCCTCACATGTAAATACTTAAATAGATGGGGCTAAGGCTTAAGAGGGTGTGAACAATGCTGAATGGGTGTAGACAAAGAAGAGCTCTCCAATAGGAGTACCAAAACATTCAAGGGCCATTTGCTCAAAAGTGGGGTGACAATTTTAACAACATTCAAAGCAGAATTTCTTTCCCATTGTTCTTCAACTCCAGTGTATGATATACAATTTTTAGCTCTGAGTCTATAATTGTATCCATTGTTAAAGACACAATTTAATATATTGCTACATAGACCAAATTGAGGTGGTGGGTCACATTGATCCAACAAGGGATTTGTGTAAATAACGTTCATGTCTTGACAAGCAAGTTGATGAGCGTCTCACCTCTGCTGAGATCGGTATGGTGTGAGTACTCCTTGTGAAGGATTAAATACAAATATTATTATAATTTTTGTGTTTAGAGTTTGAAAATGTACTGGCCTAAGCGGACCGTATGAAAGCTTGATTAACAGGCCCGGTGAGCTCGGCAAATGTTGCTGGGCCAGCGGGCAGCCCTGAATGTGGAGCCCTGCAGTCTCTTTAGCTAATCCCCTCCTTGTACTCCTGTGCCATGTGCCAAAAAAAAACGGCACCTGCTGGAGAAGACAGAATTAGGGCCCAGTTTGCCCTCTCGCTGTGCCTCTTCCTCTCTGGTGTGACTCACAAATTTCAGTTAATTACAATAGCTCCCGCCCTTGGGCCAATCAGTGTAATTTTGTAAATTCCGGATCAGCAAGACGCATCATTTACCCAAGTGAAAATTGGGCCAGTGCTGTCTGAGAGAGCGCATCCGACTAACATACAGTACATACAAACACATGGATGGACAAAGACCGATCCAAAGTCCCCTCCCTGATTTCATTGTGGGAGACAAATATGGACACAAAGGAATAAATACACAGTGAATAACGCATAATAATAACAAGTAAAAATAACATGGCTATATACAGGGAGTACCAGTACCGAGTCGATCTGCAGGGGTACGAGGTAAATAAGGTGACTATGTACATATAGGTAAAGTGACTAGGCAACAGGATAGATAATAGACTGAGCTCTAGCAGCAGTGTATGTACAGCAGTAGCAGCAGAAATGTGGTGAAAATTGTGTGTGTGTGTGTGTGTGTGTGTGTGTGTGTGTGTGTGTGTGTGTGTGTGTGTGTGTGTGTGTGTGTGTTGGGGTGTCAGTGTAAGTACAATGCCTTCAGAAAGTAATTCTAGACTTATTCCACATTTTGTTGTGTTACAGCCTGAATTCAAAATTGACCAAATATTCCATCCATCTACACATTATACCCCATAATGACAAAGTGAAAACATATTTTTAGAAAGGTTTGCAAATGTATAAAAAATGTAATACAGAAATATTTTATTTACATAATATTCACATCCCTGAGTCAATACATCTTAGAATCACCTTGGCAGCGACTACAGCTGTGAGTCGTTCTGGGTAAATCACTAAGAGCTTTGCACACCTGGATTATACAATATTTGCACATTATTATTTTTGAATTATTCAAGCTCCTTGAAGTTGGTTGCTGATCATTGCTAAATACCCATTTTAAAGTCTTTCCATACATTTTCAAGCTGATTTAAGTCAAAACTGTAACTAGGCCACTCAAGAACATTCAATGTAATCTTGGTAAGCAACTCCAGTGTATATTTGTCCTTGTGTTTTAGGTGATTGTCCTGCTGAAAGGTGAATTTGTCTCCCAGTGTCTGTTGGAAAGCAGACTGAACAAAGTCTTGCAGAATTTTTGGCAAGATGATGCATGCTTTGAAATATTTGAATTCTGTACATGCTTCCTTCTTTTCACTTTGTCATTTAGGTTTGTATTGTGGAGTAAACTAAACTAAACTCTTCATTGTAAAAGTGTTTAAACACTGTTTCCCATGCTTAAACAAGGAACGATTAATGAACAATTAATGACCATGCACCTGTGGAACAGTCGTTAAGACACTAACAGCTTACAGACGGTAGGCAATTAAGGTCACAGTTATGAAAACTTAGGACACTAAAGAGGCCTTTCTACTGACTCTGAAAAACACCAAAAGAAAGATGCCCAGGGTCCCTGCTCATCTGCGTGAACGTGCCTTAGGCATGCTGCAAGGAGGCATGAGGACTGCAGATGTGGTCAGGGCAAAAAATTGCAATGTCCATACTGTGAGACGCCTAAGACAGTGCTGCAGGGAGACAGGACGGACAGCTGATTGTCCTCGCATTGGCAGACCATGTGTAACAACACCTGCACAGGATCGGTACATCCGAACATCACACCTGCGGGACAGGTACAGGATGGCAACAACAACAGCCTGAGTTACACCAGGAACCCACAATCCCTCCATCAGTGATCAGACTGTCCGCAATAGGCTGAGAGAGGCTGGACTGAGAGCTTGTAGGTCTGTTGGAAGGCAGGTCCTCACCAGACATCACCGGCAACAACGTCGCCTATGGGCACAAAAAGTGCTCTTCATTGACGAGTCGCGGTTTTGTCACACCAGGGGTGATGGTCGGATTCTGGTTTATCGTCAAAGGAATGAGCGTTACACCGAGGCCTGTACTCTGGAGCGGGATCGATTTGGAGGTGGAGGGTCCGTTATGGTCTGGGGCGGTGTGTCACAGCATCATCAGACTGAGCTTGTGGTCATTGCAGGCAATCTCAATGCTGTGCGTTACAGGGAAGACATCCTCCTCCCTCAAGTGGTACCCTTCCTGCAGGCTCATCCTGACATGACCCTCCAGCATGACAATGCCACCAGCCATACTGCTTGTTCTGTGCGTGATTTTCTGCAGACAGGAATGTCAGTGTTCTGCCATGGCCAGCGAAGAGCCTGGATCTCAATCCCATTGAGCACATCTGGGACCTGTTGGATCAGAGGGTGAGGGCTAGGGCTATTCCCCCCAGAAATATCTGGGAACTTTCAGGTTCCTTGGTAGAAGAGTGGGGTACCATCTCACAGCAAGATCTGGCAAATCTGGTGCAGTCCATGAGGAGGAGATGCAGTACTTAATTTAGCTGGTAGCCACACCAGATGCTGACTGCTACTTTTGATTTTGACCCCCCCCACTTTGTTAAAGGACACATTATTCAATTTCTGTTAGTCGAATGTCTGTGGAACTTGTTCAGTTTGTCTCACTTGTTAAATCTTATGTCAATACAAATATTTACACACGTTAAGTTTAAGTTCGCTGAAATAAACACAGTTGACAGTGAGAGGACGTTTATTTTGAGTTTTCAACGAGTAAGAATAACTTGGCTATATACACAGGGTACCAATACCGAGTCGATGTGCAGGGGTACGAGGTAATTGAGATAGATACAGTGCCTTGCGAAAGTATTCGGCCCCCTTGAACTTTGCGACCTTTTGCCACATTTCAGGCTTCAAACATAAAGATATAAAACTGTATTTTTTTGTGAAGAATCAACAACAAGCAGGACACAATCATGAAGTGGAACGACATTTATTGGATATTTCAAACTTTTTTAACAAATCAAAAACTGAAAAATTGGGCGTGCAAAATTATTCAGCCCCTTTACTTTCAGTGCAGCAAACTCTCTCCAGAAGTTCAGTGAGGATCTCTGAATGATCCAATGTTGACCTAAATGACTAATGATGATAAATACAATCCACCTGTGTGTAATCAAGTCTCCGTATAAATGCACCTGCACTGTGATAGTCTCAGAGGTCCGTTAAAAGCGCAGAGAGCATCATGAAGAACAAGGAACACACCAGGCAGGTCCGAGATACTGTTGTGAAGAAGTTTAAAGCCGGATTTGGATACAAAAAGATTTCCCAAGCTTTAAACATCCCAAGGAGCACTGTGCAAGCGATAATATTGAAATGGAAGGAGTATCAGACCACTGCAAATCTACCAAGACCTGGCCGTCCCTCTAAACTTTCAGCTCATACAAGGAGAAGACTGATCAGAGATGCAGCCAAGAGGCCCATGATCACTCTGGATGAACTGCAGAGATCTACAGCTGAGGTGGGAGACTCTGTCCATAGGACAACAATCAGTCGTATATTGCACAAATCTGGCCTTTATGGAAGAGTGGCAAGAAGAAAGCCATTTCTTAAAGATATCCATAAAAAGTGTCGGTTAAAGTTTGCCACAAGCCACTTGGGAGACACACCAAACATGTGGAAGAAGGTGCTCTGGTCAGATGAAACCAAAATTGAACTTTTTGGCAACAATGCAAAACGTTATGTTTGGCGAAAAAGAAACACAGCTCATCACCCTGAACACACCATCCCCACTGTCAAACATGGTGGTGGCAGCATCATGGTTTGGGCCTGCTTTTCTTCAGCAGGGACAGGGAAGATGGTTAAAATTGATGGGAAGATGGATGGAGCCAAATACAGGACCATTCTGGAAGAAAACCTGATGGAGTCTGCAAAAGACCTGAGACTGGGACAGAGATTTGTCTTCCAACAAGACAATGATCCAAAACATAAAGCAAAATCTACAATGGAATGGTTCAAAAATAAACATATCCAGGTGTTAGAATGGCCAAGTCAAAGTCCAGACCTGAATCCAATCGAGAATCTGTGGAAAGAACTGAAAACTGCTGTTCACAAATGCTCTCCAATAAATGTCGTTCCACTTCATGATTGTGTCCCACTTGTTGTTGATTCTTCACAAAAAAATACAGTTTTATATCTTTATGTTTGAAGCCTGAAATGTGGCAAAAGGTCGCAAAGTTCAAGGGGGCCGAATACTTTCGCAAGGCACTGTATGTACATATAGGTAGGGATAAAGTGACTAGGAAACATTGTAGATAAACAGTAACAGCAGAGTCAATGTGGATAGTCCGGGTAGCTATTGGTTATCTATTTAACTAACTATTTATCAGTCTTATGGCTTGCGGGTAGAAGCTGTTAAGGGTCCTCTAGGTTCCAGACTGGTGCATCGGTACAGCTTGCCGTGCGGTACAAGAGAGAACAGTCTATGACTTGGGTGGCTGGAGTCCATTTTTAGGGCTTTCCTCTTATACTGTCTGGTATCGAGGTCCTGGATGGCAGGGAACTCGGCCCCAGTGATGTACTGAGTCGTACACACTGCCCTCCTCTGTAGCGCCTTGCGGTCAGATGCCAAGCAGTTGCCATACCAAGCGGTGATGCATCCAGTCAATATGCTTTCAATGGTGCTGCTGCATAACTTTCGGAATATTTGAGGGCCTGTCATGCCAAATAATGTCCCCAGGACAAATAGTGTCCCCCTCTACGTCACAATGGGATTCGATAAACTGTTAGTGCCCAGTGCTATATCATCGGTGTGATTACCTAATGATTAGAATTTGAGATCATTACAGCCTAAATTATGTTCTTTTCCTCATTGCTATGCAAACAAGGCTAATTTTAACAACAAGTTAAACAAGTTGTTTAATGAAATGAAAACAATTTGAACTACATTTGGATATGATAACATTGCATCATGAAATCCGTGTCTTAAACATTGCTACGTTTCGGAACTGTCAAAGAAAACGTGTAATCTGCTTGACACATTGTAGTTACTTACCTGAAAGATCACAAAGTCAGATCATTTCCACTAAATTCATATGCAAGCCGTTTGATTCATACACTGGATTGTCTGGCTGTCATGCTATTTTAACCTACCCTACACTGAAATAGAATTTTTGATAATGAGCATCAACTTTTATATTTTTGAGATACAGGTGTCATTCCTTTTCACAGATACTTTTTTACGGCAGTCACATGACAGAAATACTTAGTAATTATTGTTTCTGGAATAGAGAGGTGGGTGTTGTGTAGATGGAAGGTTCTGCCTGTCACTTGTTCACAGCCAGCATTGTAAGGGGGACTTGAAGAGGGACACTGCGAAGTCCAGGCACTGCTGCTCTCTGTGCTGAGTGTTTGCAGTGCTAATGTTTAGTTAATCTGTGTATGTGCCCAGTATGATTTGTCTAGCAAACGCTATTAGCAGATAATGACATGACAATAGCAGTAGCTTTAGATGATGTAATGAGTTGAAGGAAGGGATGGGATGAGTGGGCAATCAGACGTCACTTGCTGACAAATTTTGTCTGCAGGGAGAGAAAGAGTTAAAGGATGAGGAGAGAGGAAAACGGCAGAATCAAGAGACCAGTGCAGCGGCTAGTTCTTCCTGTCACTTGTCCTCGACAGGTAGCCAGTCTCAGTCAGGGATTCAATAACATGGGCCTGGTTTAGTTGGAAGCCTTCTCACCACATTAAGGTACTGGCCGAAAGAAGGTTTTTAATTTATTACCCAGTTTAATTAAGGCCTTTAATCCCCCACGCCATCTTTGTGTTTGGCATGATAAGTGTAGCAATATGGTGATGACTCAATCCTGTTGTAATGGACTCCGGGACATTTCTGCCATATTACGGACACAAATCTAGAACCTTCAGATATGCAAACACCAACTAGAAACGCATGTCTAATTCCATACCAACACTGGCCTAAATTTTTGGGGGGAATTGGGCACAGAAGAATGGCAACTGAACAGATCATTTCAGTCAATTGAACGTTTTACTTGCAATGAAGACATTTACAGGCAATTCAAGCAAGTTTCAAATATTTTTACCAGCAAACAAATGGAAAAATACACAAACATTTACATGGTTGTAAACATTAATTGGAATACAAGACAGATAGATGTGCTATATACACTGCAACCAACTTCACAACCAATGTCTGCAAGAAAACACATCTCTATACAAATAAAAAGTACAACAGGTTATTAACAATAACATAACATTTACAACAAGATACAATGTAGTAAAATACCTACCGTCTTGAGGTTGGGAGCCGGCCAAGCAGTGAAAACAAGGGTGGGGAAAACAGATGACGGACGATGGACAGACAAATTCACGCACAATGACGACAAGAGACAAACTAGACACATGAAAATGCTTGCCACATCTCCTGCACCGGGCCACCTTACCTTCTCTCATGTATTTCTGAAAGAAGCAGTGGACACTGACCTCTGATATGTAGGGTGTGGACACATTGGGAGGCCTGGAATCGGGACTGGGAAATGGTGCCAGGTGCCCAGCGTGAAAACAAGAGAAAATATGTGTTTCTGATGGTATCGTGCCATGGAGGGTTCCTCACCTCTGCAGAGTGTAAGGCTGTTTGCATTAGCAAACAGCCCACAATCTGTTCCCCCTTTCTGCTGCTGGACTGCCGGCCACTCCAGTCACAGAGGTCCCTGGAAAAGATGAGGTGAGTTGTGAGAGAAACTCTGGGGTGGTGCCATGGCCACTGGAGTCAGACACCTTAACCTTAACCCAGTGGTTAGCCTTAAGATTGACTATCTGGACAAACCCCTGGGCCAGTGTTGTTACTGCTGCCACCCACCTTGCTGCATTCTGCATCTACAAAAGAGCTTGAGCATGATCAATTGTAAAATTGTCTAACCAGGAGTGTGATGAAGAATGAGCCCCCCCCCCCCCCCTGAAGGTCCTCCATCACTAGTGTCTCCTAGCCCTGTTCCTCCAGTCCGACGCAAGCCACCTGTGAGAACATTTGATGGATTAGTGCAGTGTTATGAAGGGGAGAATTGTACTTGTCAACAGTTTTTGAAAGTATAGCCTACCTAAAGCTGGTCCCCTTCTGACTCAGAGCACAGAGAATCAGACTGATCCGAACCCACTGGCTCTGGTGGATGGGATACCTCCTGGGTGGCTCGGACAGTTGACCTCAAGTTATATGGGGAGGTAAATTAAAGAGGTATGAGCTCAGCATAACTAACATTTCTTGCTTTCTCAAATGTAAACCAAAGCTTAACATACTTTGTATCACAGGCTTTACTGAAATGTAGGGTGTCAGGGCTTTCAGTGGTTGTTCATCCAACTGCAGAAGATTGTTGGCTTCCACCGAGGTAGCCATTATGAAGACAGAGAAAAAGTCAGTGTTAGGAAAACTAAAACTAGCTTCAGGTTATTTGGAAATTCAAATAGTTATTTTATATTCACCTTAACGGAAGAGGACCTCAGATAGGAGCAAAAGAGCAACGAAGTTTCCCAGGTCTCGCTATTCTTTCATCCTTCTTCCAAACCAAGTCATTCGCCCGGATGTCAAAGCCCTTGGTCCCCTTCTTGATTCTCCTCTGTTAGCTCTCCTTGTAATGAGTGCGCTGGTTGGGAAGCAAGTTCAGGGAGTGAGTGTTTTAATAATTAAAAGAAACAATGAACCGACATAAAAATCAATAACACCCGAAGAAAGAACCAAGGGAGTGACAGATATAGGGAAGATAATCAAGGAGGTGATGGAGTCCAGATGAGTGTCATGAGGTGCAGGTACGCGAGATGATGGTGACAGGTGTGCGGGATAATCAGCAGCCTGATGAACTAGAGGCCGGAGAAGGAGTATACGTGACGCTCCTTCTGATTATCCTGCGCCTTGTTGATATTCAGTCTCACCTTGATTGATAACAGAAATAAATGCAAATATAGTTCATATTATTATAAATTAATTAATCTCTTGGAGGGCCAGAAAATACATTTTTACCTGGTAAAAAACCTCCACGTCCTTCTCAGCCCGTGCCTGAAGGTGGTCCTCGAAGGCATCCACCACATCAGGTGGAGTTTCAGTGATCTGAAAGTATGTCATTCAAAAATAGCAATAGACAAACAATAACACATTAAGTCAATCACAAATTTTAATGACTGCATTATATGCAATCGTTTGATATTGTCACGAACCGGCTCAAAGCCCGTAACAAAGGGAGACAACGTGGAAATAAGGAGTAACAAAATATATATTTATTAACTAAAGCAACTAAGGAAAATATACAATGGTGTGTGTAATCAGTAATCAGTAGTGTGAGTGTTTTGCATGCATGAATGTGATAATGCAGGGTGTTGAAAGGTGCCAAAGCAAACAAACAAAAGGCCACCAACAACTACAACACGATCTACAAAGGTGTCTGCATTGAGAGAGTCTCCTCCATGAATGTGGAAGAGGTCTATTTATCCTGGCCCAGGTGTTTCCCATGAAGCTGACGACCCTCCCAACTCCGCCCACCGGCATCCTAATAAGGAAACAAGAACAAAGACAGAATACGTCAGACAGAGTGGGAGGGTCGTCACAATATAATTGTATATACAATTGCATTGTTTACCTCAGTAAACAGCTGCGGCTCCCGTCCATACAGCAGGCGATAGGGCAAGAAATTGGTGGAGGCCTGTTGTGTGCAAAGAGAATTACCTTCAGGTTGTCCTCCCACCGTTCTTGGTACCCGTCAAGAGACTTGCCCATAGCAGCCTTGAGGATCTGGTTGGTCCGTTCTTCCAAACCTGGAGGAGGGGTTAGGAAAGGGATATCTATTGACAATATAAGATGTACCATGGAAAAACAATAAAAACTCATTGTAATGTAACAAAAACAAACCGTTGGTCTGTGGATGATATGCAAAAGAGACTCAGTGCTTCCCCCCCAGTCCTCGAACATCAGTAAACAAACTTGACTATTTATATAGTTGTTGACAGAATATAGCCTATAATGTTATTACTTTGTTCCAGAGTTCACAACCTTGGTCACTCAAGATGACCTCAGGAACGCCGTGGCTATTGAAGATGTCCATCACGCCTTGGAGGTGACCTTGCCAGTCTTGTCCTTGATGGGTATCATACAACATTTAAGTCGATTTTTTTGGGGTTCCAAGCACCCTTTTTAATGGGTTACAGAAGGAAATTTAGAGTTAAGCACATTCTCTTCCTTTACTGACCTTAATGGGTATTGCCTCCACCCATTTGGTGAAGTAATCGGTCGCCGTCAGACACCAGCGGTTGCCATTCCTGGATTTCGTGAAGGGTCCGATGAGGTCCACCCCTAACATTTAAAATGTTAGAGAGAAGATTACTTTATTCTTACCCGTATCTGTGTTATACAGTAAGCAATTTTCATATTTGTAAGGATACTGACACAAACATTTGATAATATTGAACTCATTTCCTAAAAAGGTCCATATAGCATGCACAATCAATTTTGTATTTCCACTCGCTTAATTTGCAAAGAAAGGAATCTGTGAAAATCTCACCCTAAACGTTGTTTCAACGAGTCAAATCACTTCATATCTATTCCTCAAAGATCCTAAAAGGTAACAAGACTTCACTATTTCATTAGGGGTGTAGTATATCCTGTAGGATACCATATTTGGTCAGAGAGCGACACCTTCATGGCACGCCGATGAAGCTGGCGGCCATCACTTGAACGACTGTATCTTTGTCAAATAAGCACCAATCGGGGACAAACAAAGCTAGCTAGATAGCCAATGAGCTGGGCTTTACGGGACTATCCGGAAACCATGTATATGTCATGAAATGTAGCTTCTAACCTTGTACGGCAGCACGCCTTTTAATTTTGGACAAAAAATTATAAGTATATTCAGAGTTATGAAGTTATGAAAACTGGTTGTTTTGCAAATGTTGAACTGATAATATGGCTACTAATACTTGGAAAGCTAAATTAAAGTCCAAGTATACAGATTTGACGATATTCTTGAAGAAAAATGGAATATGAATTGCGAACGTCTTCTTCACGATTTGCCCAAATGTACCTGGGGACTTCACACTAAGAGTCTTGAGGATCAGTCATACTCCAAGTTATCCATCTGTAACTTTGCACATACACTGCTGCCATCTTGTGGACACTATCGGAATTACAACCAGCGTGATGGCTAAAACAGTGACCTTTCTCTTGCATTTCAAAGATGGTGGTAAAAAACACCAGTTGGTTATATCTTTGTATTTTCTTCTACCAGATCTATTGTGTTATATCCTCCTACATTCAATTCACATTTCCACAAACTTCAAAGTGTTTCCTTTCAAATGGTACCAATAATATGCCTATCCTTGATTCAGGGCCTGAGCTACAGGCAGTTAGATTTGGGGTATGTCATTTAGGCGACAATTGGAACTAAAAGGGGGCTATCCCTATTAACCTGTGGTGAGTTATTCACAATTTTCAATGAACAAATAAGGTTTTATATGTAAGATGGTTAAATAAAGAGCAAAATTATTCGTTATTATTATTATTATTATATTATTATTTGTGCCCTGGTCCTATAAGAGATATTTGTCACTTCCCACGAGCCAGGTTGTGACAAAAACTCACTCACTCATTCTTATGTTTAATAAATGTATCGTATAGTGTGTGTGTGGCAGGCTTACAATGATGGCAAAAAACAACATTTGAGAGTGTGCTGACCCTAGTACTTAGAGGGGGTACGCAGCTGGAGGTTGAATGTTTGAAGGGGTACGGGACTAAAAAAGTTTGGGAACCACGGCTCTGGAAGATAGCCAGCCATGTCAACGGTTCCCATTGGTGATGAGCGTAGTAGGATAGTCTCACTTAGATTTGCTTTTCTCGATATCTGACTTAAGACTGTACCAGGTGAGGTGAGCTTCTCGCCTCTTCCTCCTCGTGTTGATAGTCAGGATTTAAACAACTTTAGACGTGGGCTGCAGTCATTTCTGGTCTAAAGGAAGGTGAGTGTATTTCTTCACCTTGTGTTGAAGTTAAAAGTTTCAACCATTTCAAATGTGTAGCTCTCTGCCTCACGTTTCCTGGTATGTTAATTCTTAGCCAGTCCTTTTAAGCACTCTGGTTGAAAAGGACAGTTCCATCACACTGACATGCTCTTCTGACCTCACTCGGGGTGTGACTACTTAATGTGCAAAGGATATGATTAGACATTATCTCTTATGACTCCTAAAATCACATTCATATCTGAACAAAAATATGTTAATTTTTCTATCATATGCACAACATATTGGACGGAAACTTGACAGATAAAGGTGGTATCCTTTCCAAGTCACAGTATTTTGTCCATACAGTTTTTAATGACATCACAAAATGAAAAACGATATGACATTAGTTTTCTACATCTCCCCACTGACCATTCCCCACATTATTTATGTTAGAATTATTGTTCCATTATCCACTTTTGGACTTCAGAGTTTTGGGCGGGCAAAAGTCTCTGGAGACAAAGCACATTCCTTTAGCCAATACTGGAGGGTTAAGAGATAAAGTCTCCTTCTCTTGTAATTTTGAACAGGGTGTGAACGGTCGACCATCCAGCAGCTCCCCCTCTCCCCTCTGTGGGTGAGAGAGAGGCCTGGTTACTGTCACCCCTCCACCAGTCTGATCTGACCCATTCTGATCTTCACAGGGAAGTCATGATAACACCTAGTTAAGGGCAGTTGGAGTTAACATAATTGCTTACACCTATCAATTTGATTGATCAGGGTTAACTTATAAATAGATACCTCAATGTGACAGACATATAACTAAATGTATAACTAGCGACATGTAGATGACCAACTAACGTTAGCTAGAAATTAGAAATATAAATTAACTGCTTATTAACATTACCCTGAATTGTGAATTTCTCTTCCCCCTACCAATGTTGTGCATCTAGTCGAGATCAGTGGTGCCTTCATAGTACTTCGCCTGGTTGGAAGGATAAAAGAAAATGTCCTTGAGGGATGCCATTAAAGTGCAAGCTACATACAAACAGAAAGCAGCTACAATAACAGTTAGCTAGCTAGATAACGTTAGCTAAATAAAACTGTTTGGCTGAGGTAAATAAGTAGCTAGCAATGTCAATGTAAAATCAATCTAAAAACAGCTTAAATTATTTATTCCTATTTAACAATATTTTCATACATAAAAACTAATATATGGTGTTCTCTTTCCAGTCTTTTCGGTCCTCTGAAGCAGCAGGTATTCAGCAGGTTATCACCGTCAAAAACACCATCCTTGGAGAGCTATTCTGAGGTAATAATAATACCCTGATGAAGACAGCTTGTCTATTGAAATGTTGGTTATTTGGTTATTAAAATATTGCATCTATAAATTATAGCAAAAATCATTTTGCGCGAATTGAGAGTGCGCTTCTGAGGTGAAATAGAACTAGAACTGCCGGCGTCCTCCTTCCTTTGTGACCTCTACGAGGTAAAATAGAGCCAAGCAACCCAGCATAGCAACGGAAGCTTTGGTTCATTATGTAATCCGGTCAGAATTGTGCAAGTTCTAGCGAAAGCCCTAGCAACAGGAGCTTGAAATCATTGAATCCCATTGTGACGTAGAGGGGGACACTATTTGGCCAGGAACACCGTTTGGCATGACAGGTCTGTGCCATATCCTTTCAGCCTCCTGAGGGGGAAGAGGCATTGCCGTGCCCCCTTCATGACTGTGTTGGTGTGTGTGGGCCATGATAATTCATTAGTGATGTGGACATCGAGGAACTTGAAGCACTCGGCCTGCTCCACTACAGCCTTGTCGATATGGATGGATTTTATGTGTGGTATGATTGCTAGCTAACCTATTGCAGATCTGGACAAACAATCCACCTTCCACCAGTGTCACTATGGATAGAGGGCAGAATAGAGTTGAATCTATAGCAGCGTTTCCCAAACTTGGTCCTCGAGGCCCCATGTTTTTTTTTACCCTAGTTGCTGATTCAAATTTTCAAAGCTTGATGATTAGTTGATTATTTGAATACGCTGTGTAGTGCTAGGGCAAAAACCAAAAAGTGCACCCCATGGGCTCCCGAGGACCGAGTTTGGGAAATCCTAATGCATAGTAAGCTGCAGAAGAGCGTATGGCTATATGGAAGAAATTATATTGTAAATCCTGCAAAATGGGAAATGTAAACCACCAAAAAAATGCACTACCCTCCCCTCTGCCCAATAAAAAAAATCACAAAACCCTCCCCAAGACAAAAATGTTACACAACACCTGTCCCCCCCCCCCAAACTAGTAAATAGCGAACTGTCCCTTACAATGCTTATCAAGGCAAGTTACCAAAATGAAACGACTCAGGTATACGGGTACATGTAAAATGTTTAAATATGTCTGAAATCCTCCAGTGGATCAGTGGTTGTTGGTGTGAAGGAAAATGTGGGTTAACAGCCTTAATACCATCACCCACATTATCATTCAGCAGAACACTGCAGTGCTTTCTGAATGCATGTTAATCCCCATAGCATCCCATAATCACTCAGTGTCAATGAAGCTCACTTACCAGTGTTTGAGCTGTAGTGTATTCCTATGGTAGACAAACTTCTGTATTTATGAGAAAAGTCACCAGTCAACTCCAACCATAAATGCTATTGATCAAACCACAATACTGGGGTGACGTGAGAGAGACAGAGCATTTCCGGGTGTTTGGTCTCAGTGTGAATCAGTCACCTTCACAGCGTCTTCCCATGTCCCCTCTCTTAGCCCAAGTTAATGGTCAATACGGCCCTCACAACTATGGGAGGACTCGCACTGCTTCACAGTCAGCATTTGGAGCCTCTTTTACAGTCTTTGCCTCCACGGTGAGGCAGGAATCAAAGGCCATTTAAAGGAATACATGAGATGTCCTTGTGGGCCCAAAATCCTCTGACTGGAGCCCATAGCTGTGCATCACCCCTGGTATGTGTCCCTCTCTTTCTCTCGCTGTTATGAAGAGAAAATGTTTTCAGTGTTCACTGTGGAGGTTGTAAGCCAGAGATAAATTTATGCAATGGGTCAATTAGGTCCACCCCCATGTGGCTCATGGGAATTCTTACCATTCATATAGTCATGTTAGGTACATATTATTGATGGGCTGCCTCCTCAAAAATGTGTTAACCGTAAAATCGTACATAGATATCTAAACAGCGGTTACTACTGCCCATTTAGTTACATTTTCTACAGTAAATAAGAATAGTGTCTCTCTCATCAGCTAGTTGCATGATCTATTATGTGCATTTCCTGTTTAAAATTAAATTGCTAGACCTTTGCTAGACATGAGGGAACTGAACTGTAAATGCACTGTCTTCTTTTTCCCCCCCATGGTGAATAGTTTTCTGAGAGGATTAGACTGTCTTTTAGATAGATTTGCCTCCAGAGGGAATTATATAAATCCTAGGAGTCCTAGAGGTGCTATCTTTAACCTTTATTTGTATCCTGCTGATTTGACTTCTATACTGCAACTTGAGTGAAAATGCAAATCTCTCCCGTTTATCCTGTTTGTTTAGGCTTGTCATGGATGGGACAACATGCTAGATTTCATTTCTTATAACAGAGGAGATTGATTGCCAGCAGTGGCTTTGTTACAGTGCCTTAATAAAAAAATGAAAAATACATTTGCCTTTAGACGGATACGTAAGATGGGTGTATTTGTCCTTTGAATATTTTACTTATGTACCACATCTATATTCATGCACCTAGACAGCTTGACTCGGGTCTATCTATCTGGCTGTCAGAAATATCTGAATATTTACCACAAGTCCTGCTACCCAACCTGCACCATTGCACACACAAGTGAGGCGGACTCCTCCCTTTCTAAGCCTCAGACAAAAACAGACATGGTCCATCCACTCCCAGTCACAGGAGCCTTGTCCACACATCAGATTATCTTGGATAATTGGCAGCTTGGGTAGGATAGGAGGGGGGGAAAGGACAAATGCTCTAGAGCTCCGGCTGTCATCGATGTTTGAAGATGAGACGTGTCAGTTTGAATGTGCCAGTGAGACGAGTAGATTTATCCAAATTATTCATTGGCATAATGGGCTTCCTGGGCACATCTGGTGTTTGGGTTATAGATAAGATGTGCCCTGGCAATTAGGATATCAGGGCCTGCATAAAGCAATTTGAAGCAAAGCCTCAGTAGAGTAAGGACTTAGGTTGAGCTCCATATGCTGACGGTTCAAGAGATTCAAGATTACAGAGGTGAAAACTATAGTTGAAGCTTTAGCTGGAGGAAACTCTGATGTATGGCCCCTGTTCATTTTATAAATGCCTCCACCCCAGTGTGACTCTGTTCATTTTTATGAACTGCTTCACCAAATTACACTTCACCTTAAAACCTTTATTGCGCAGGCGTTCAGCTAGCGGAACCCCTCGACAACATTGCGCTGAAAAGGCAGCGCGCAAAATTCAAAAATATTTTTTTGAAATATGTAACTTTCACACATTAACAAGTCCAATACAGCAAATGAAAGATAATCTTCTTGTTAATTTACCGATCATGTCCGATTTCAAAAAGGCTTTACAGCGAAAGCACAACATATGATTATGTTAGGTCAGAGCCAAGTCACAAAAACACACAGCCATTTTTCCAGCCAAAGATAGGAGTCACAAAAAGCAGAAATATAGATAAATTAATCACTAACCTTTGATGATCTTCATCAGATGACACTCATAGGACATCATGTTACACAATACATGTATGTTTTGTTTGAGGATGTGCATATTTATATCCAAAAATCTCAGTTTACATTGGCGCGTTACGTGCAGTAATATTTTGATTCCAAAACATCCACTGATTTTGTAGATAGCCACATCAAATCCCAGAAAACCCACTCATAATAAACATTGACAAAAGATACAAGTGTTATTCACAGAATTAAAGATAGACTTGTCCTTAACCTCTAGCACTTAGCCATCCCGGATCCGGGATCGTGTATACAGCCTCAAGCTCATTACCATAACGCAACGTTAACTATTCATGAAAATCGCAAATGAAATGAAATAAATATGCTAGCTCTCAAGCTTAGCCTTTTGTTGACAACACTGTCATCTCAGATTTTCAAAATATGCTTCTCAACCATAGGAAAACAATAATTTGTGTAACAGTAGCTAGCTAGCGTAGCATTTTGCGTTAGCGTTAGCATTCAGCAGGCAACATTTTCACAAAAACCAGAAAAGCATTCAAATAAAATCATTTACCTTTGAAGAACTTCAGATGTTTTCAATTAGGAGACTCTGTTAGATAGCAAATGTTCAGTTTTTCCTGAAAGATTATTTGTTTAGGAGAAATGGCTCCGTTTGGTGCGTCACGTTTGGCTACCAAAAAAAAACGAAAATCCAGTCATCAAAACGGCGAACTTTTTTCCAAATTAACTCCATAATATCGATTGAAACATGGCAAACGTTGTTTAGAACCAATCCTCAAGGTGTTTTTCACATATCTCTTCGATTATTTATCGTTCGTGGAAGTGTGCTTTCTCTCCTGAATCCCAGGAGAAAATGCCCGCACCTGAAGATTACGCACCAATTTAGACAAAGGACACCGGGCGGACCCCTGGAAAATGTAGTCTCTTATGGCCAATCTTCCAATGATATGCCTACAAATACGTCACAATGCCGCAGACATCTTGAAGAAACGACAGAAAGAGCAGGCTCGTTCGTGGTGCATGCACAGCCATATAAGGAGACAATGGAAAACAGAGCTTCAGAAATTCTGCTCATTTCCTGTTTGAAGTTTAATCTTGGTTTCGCCTGTAACATGAGTTCTGTGGCACTCACAGATAATATCTTTGCAGTTTTGGAAACGTCAGATTGTTTTCTTTCCAAAGCTGTCAATTATATGCATAGTCGAGCATCTTTTCGTGACAAAATATTGCGCTTAAAACGGGCACGTTTTTTTATCCAATAATGAAATAGCGCCCCCATAGACTCAACTGGTTAATGCAACCGCTGTGTCAGATTTCAAAAAAACTTTACGGAAAAAGCATAATCTGAGTACGGCGCTCAGAGCCCAATCCAGCCAAAGAAATATCTGCCATGTTGGAGTCAACAGAGGTTAGAAATAACATTATAAATATTCACTTACCTTTGATGATCTTCATCATAATGCACTCCCAGGAATCCCAGTTTGACAATAAATGACTTATTTGTTCCATAAAGTCCATCATTTATGTCCAAATAGCCACTTGTTGTTAGCGTGTTCAGACCAGTAATTCATCTTCATGAGGCGCATGCACTACGTCCAGACAAAAACTTGAAAAGTTCCATTACAGGTCGTAGAAACATGTCAAACGATCTATGGAATCAATCTTTAGGATGTTTTTAACATAAAACTTCAATAATGTTCCAACCGGAGAATTCCATTGTCTGTAGAAAAGCACTGGAACGAGAGCTAACTCTGTCGGGACCGCGTGTCACGAGCCTGTCACAGTGTGTCACAGTGCCAGACCACTGACTCATTCAGCTCCCATTCTCCCCTCCTTTATAGCAGAAGCCTGGAACAAGTTTCTAAAGACGGTTGACATCTAGTGGAAGCCTTAGGAAGTGCAACTTGACCCCATAGACATTGTGTATTCGGTAGGCCATGCTTTGAAAAACTACAAAACTCAGATTTCCCACTTCCTGGTTGGATTTTTCTCAGGTATTCTCCTGCCATATGAGTTCTGTTATACTCACAGACATCATTCAAACAGTTTTAGAAACTTCAACGTGTTTTCTATCCAATACTGGGGATGAAGGATTTGGTTAAGGCAGATCTGATGAATTGTTCTAATCATTTATGAACTGAACGGGAGCGAAGAATCATGGTAAAACTGAGTCTGATGCACATTTTTTTGTTTATTTCATATAAGAAGGATAGTGAAAGCAATGGTTGAAACCGGTTCAGGGAACAGAACAGAAAACATCGAAATGATTTGAGGAGCAGAACCTGAAACAAACGTGATCTACAATGTTCTGGAACAGAATCGTTATTTTAAAAGCATGGGAACAGATTAATAACGTTATTTTACGTTCCAGGCATTTTTTTCCCAGTCCCACAAAAATCCTAACAAAGCGCCTATGCAAAGCCTTCACTTTGTCATTCATAAATGTATTCCAGCGGCTGCCTGCCAGCTGGAAATCTTTGCCAGTGTCACATGGAATGACGCTGGAGAGACAAAGCAGGTACGGGGAGTAAAATGGTTAATAAATAACGGACATGGAACGAGACAGGAACAGCGTCAGCATACAAGAAATACAATACAAGAAATACAAAGACAAAAAAACATCAATGCAGCAGTGGGGAACAGAGCAGGGATCTGACAAATATAGTGGCGGAAATAAACAGGTGATGAATGAGTCCAGTTGAGTCCCCCCCCCCCCTCCCCCCCTTGGGGCGCCAGGCCGAGACATGAGCTCTGGGCAAGCCGGTTAGGGCAAGGAAGCCCGACGAACCGGCAGGAGCGTGAGAGTCTGGTGAGCCGGCTGACTCATGGGAGCCTGACGATCCGGCTGAGGCAAGACGCCTGACGATCCGGCTGAGCCAAGATGCCTGTCGATCCCGCTGCAGAGAGGGAGCCCGATGATCCGGTGGAGATTGACATGGGATGGGAAGCCGCCGAGCCAACCGAGGCAAGGAAACCTCTTGAGCCAGCCAGGGCATGGAAGCCCGACAGGCTGGCTTAGGCACCCCCGGGTTCCATTGGCGACGGAATCCACCCCGACGTCACCAAAAAAAAAAAAAAAAAAAAAAAAAGAACCCTGGACCGGCTGGGCGAACAAGAACTGATGACCCAGCTGAGGCCCGATGTCGGATGGGCACCACCTGAGCCAACCGGGGCAAGGAAAGGCGTGGCTAAGGCGTGGAAGCCCGACGAGCTGGCCTAGGCAACCCCGGTTCCATCGGTGGCGACCCAGAGCCGATGTCTCCATACCAACCGGAACGCCAGTACTCCCTGATGCTTCGTATGTTGGCTGCTGTATTCTGTCACATGGAATGACGCTGGAGAGACGAAGCAGGTATGGGGAGTAAAACATTGAATAAATAACGGACATGGAACGAGACAGGAACAGCGTCAGCATATAAGAAAACAAAGACAAAAATAAATTGGGGAACAGAGCAAGGGAACTGACAAATATAGGGGAGGAAATAAATAGGTGATGAATGAGTCCAGTTGAGTCCAATATCGCTGATGCGCGTGACGAGAGAAGGCAGGTGTGCGTAATAGATGATAGGAGTGAGTGGTGCAGGGCAGCCTGGAGCCCTCAAGCGCGGGGGGTGGGAGTGGAAGCAGACGTGACAGTCAGTGGGAGTGCATGTATGTGTAGGCTGCCTGCTCCTCCCCTCTGAATCATAGGTTACTGTAGTCTACTGATGACATTACAAGCATGGTTCAGAAATTAGGGAGAGATGTTTAAAAGAACGAATAAAGGAATAGATAGAAATGTACAGAATGGGTACCTGGAGGAAAATGCGGGAGGGTCATGCTTTTTCAATTTCAGTCAAAGGGAAGGTTTACTATTTTTTTCCAGGGGAGGATCATTTAATTTGTAATTGAGTGTTTGAATTAGTTGCTTATTAGGGTATATATTGATGTGTGCCCTTTATCTCTAATTCTCTGCTAGGCTCACACTATCATATTTTTGTTCATTGTTCCTCTCTAATCAGGGACTGATTTAGACCTGCGACATCAGATGGGTTCAATTAATTATCAGGTCAAACAGAAAAGCAGCAGGCTCCGGACCTCGTAGGGTAAGAGTTGAATACCCCTGCTATAGGCTATTGGCTTCTGGCATTATGCGAAATGCAGTTATATTTCTAAGATAGCTGCTGGGATGGTGTAAATAAAACTAGGCTACATTACACACTGCAATGGATATTCCAACCCTGAGCCCCGGGCCTGCTGTGCTCTTGCTGATCAAAAAAAAAAAAAATGTGCTGCCTATCCAATGTCTGTGCTGTGTAGGCCTGCAGTGGCAGTTCAGGAGAGTCAAAGGATTCTTCCAAAAACCTTTTTTGATTAGGCCTAGTCCAAAAAATGCAATATCTTGCATGTGGACTAGCCTATAGCCTATGTTCTGTTCAGTTTGAGAAGGAAGGTGTGAAGATGAGAAGGAGGACCGGAGGTTAACTTTATTAGCTATTTACTACTATAATTGATTTTAATAAAAACAATGCTTTTCTTGCCTATAATGTATTTTCAGAATTCATGATCTCACAATAAGCCAGATTCTAGTAATTTACATTGTGGTGCTGAAACGTGAAGCAGCATTAGTGGCACAATCAATGGGAAATTGATAGCTTATGGTGCTGAAAGTAGGCAAATTCCAGTAGGCATAATTCATTTCAGCATCTTCATTTGAATTAGACTTTATTAACAACAACAGGGCTTTGTGTTGGAGACTTTCTTCCTATTTAAGAAATAAGAGGTAGACCTGCGTTTTTGAAAGACGAAATTAGGCTACAGGCTGCTATATACAGTAGAAGCCGGAAGTTTACATACACTAAGGTTGGAGTCATTGAAACTGGTTTTTGAAGGCTTACCTTCAAACTCAGTGCCTCTTTGCTTGACATCATGGGAAAATCAAAAGAAATCAAGACCTCAGAAAAAATTTTGGAGACCTCCATAAGTCTGGTTCATCCTTGGGAGCAATTTCCAAGAGCCTGAAGGTACCACGTTCATCTGTACAAACAATAGTACGCAAGTATAAACACTATGGGACCCTGAAGCCATCACACCGCCCAGGAAGGAGATGCGTTCTGTCTCCTAGAGATATAACGTACTTTGGTGCAAAAAGTGCAAATCAATCCCAGAACAACAGCAAAGGACCTTGTGAAGACGCTGGAGAAAACAGGTACAAAAGTTTCTATATCCACAGTAAAATGAGTTTATATTTACATAACCTGAAAGGCCGTTCAGCAAGGAAGAAGCCACTGCTCCAAAACCGCCACAAAAAAGCCAGACTATGGTTTGCAACTGCACATGGGGACAAAGATCATACTTTTTGGAGAAATGTCCTCTGGTCTGATGAAACAAAAGTAACTGTTTGGCCATAATGACCATCGTTATGTTTGGAGGAAAAAGGGGGAGGCTTGCAAGCCGAAGAACAGGGGTGATAGCATCATGTTGTGGGGGTGCTTTGCTGCAGGAGGAACTGGTGCACTTCACAAAATAGATGGCATCGTGAGGAATTAAAATGATTTGGATATATTGAAGCAACACCTCAAGACATCAGTCAGGAAGTTAAGGCTTGGTCGCAAATGGGTCTTCCAAATGGACAATGACCCCAAGCATACTTCCAAAGTTGTGGCAAAATGGCTTAAGGACAACAAAGTCAAGGTATTGGAGTGGCCATCACAAAGCCCTGACCTCAATCCTATAGAAGATTTGTGGACATAACTGAAAAAGCATGTGCGAGCAAGGAGGCCTACAAACCTGACTCAGTTACACCAACTCTGTCAGAGGGAATGGGCCAAAATTCACCCAACTTATTGTGGGAAGCTTGTGGAAGGCTCCCCGAAACATTTGACCCAAGTTAAACAATTTAAAGGCAATGCTACCAAATACTAATTGAGTGTATGTAAACTTCTGACCCACTGGGAATGTGATGAAAGAAATAAAAGCTGAAAGAAATAATTCTCTCTACTATTATTCTGACATTTCACATTCTTAAAATAAAGTGGTGATCCTAACTGACCTAAGTTTAAATGTATTTGGCTAAGGTGTATGTAAACGTCCAACTTCAACTGTACATAGATGTGTCACCCAATTCCTCCACCCACCATGCACTCTTTAAATAGCCTGCCTCAGTGTTAGTGAAGAGCTGTTACCCATGACAGGGAATGGTATACAAATGAGCGGGCATGCCATAGGCCTACCTGTTATTAAAGAAAATGTCAAAAAGAACAGGTCTGCCCTTTGTTAGCTTAAGATTTTGATGAAAATAAAACAGATCTGATTATATCAAGTTTGTTTGGTCCATGATGCTTTAAGCTAGAAACAACCTGTAAAATAATTGGGAAAGACATGACTCCGATATACAGTACCAGTCAAAAATTGAGCTACAACTTTCTATAGCCAATGACACAAAAATGTACTTTGCTTCGGAAGTAATCTAATTCTGTTGCTATCAGTTGATTACGATCTTCACTTCCATTACAATAGAAAATGTTCAAAGCTAGACAGCTTTTAGGGAAAGACTTGTGACCTTCTCTTGTTGGGTAAAGCCACGGAAGAAGATTAAAGTTAAAGCTTACATTTTTTCTGCGTCGGTAGGCCTACTGTCTGGGGTGGGCCTAACATTTGAGAGTACCATGTTCAGATTCCTAATGACGTCTCAGATCTAATTACTTGCAAACAGCGACGGTTTCATGCAAACAAGACACCTTTGGCATTGGAGAAATATGAGTAGAACTAGGGTTGCACATTTTGGGGAATATTCAGAGGTGGACACTTTCCGTGGGAATTAACAGGAATAAATGGGAATTAACAGAAATATATGCAAATTAATGTTAATACCATGCTCTCTGCAGGTCATTCACTAGGTTGCCCCGTTCTTGTGATCATTTTGACCCCACGGGGTGAGATCTTGCGTGGAGCCCCAGATCGAGGGAGATTATCAGTGGTCTTGTATGTCTTCCATTTCCTAATAATTGCTCCCACAGTTGATTTCTTCAAACCAAGCTGCTTACCTATTGCAGATTTTTACAATTTTGTTTCTAGTGTCCTTTGACAGCTCTTTAGTCTTGGCCATAGTGGAGTTTGGAGTGTGACTGTTTGAGGTTGTGGACAGGTGTCTTTTATACTGATAACAAGATCAAACAGGTGCCATTAACACAGGTAACGAGTGGAGGACAGAGGAGCCTCTTAAAGAAGAAGTTACAGGTCTGTGAGAGCCAGAAATCTTGCTTCTTTGTAGGTGACCAAATACTTATTTTCCACCATAATTTGCAAATAAATTCATAAAAAATCCTACAATGTGATTTTCTGGATTTTTTTTCTCATTTTGTCTGTCATAGTTGAAGTGTAACTATGATGAAAATTACAGGCCTCTCTCATCTTTTTAAGTGGGAGAACTTGCACAATTGGTGGCTGACTAAATACTTTTTTGCCCCACTGTATGTTGGCACGACTGCCATATTGCGTCTCCATCCCAAAGCCCTTGCCTGGAAGTATACTTCGCCAGACTGCCAAGAACCTTGCCCTCATTCAGGCCAATGTGGCGAGACACGGTGTGATGACAGCACAGGCCTTGTTGATCTCTGTACCAGACAAGATGCTCTTGCCAGCATACTTGGGGTCCAACATGTATGCTGCGGCGTGTATGGGCTTCATGCAAAAGTCTTCATGCTTTTTGATGTATTTCAGAACTGCAGTTTCCCCTTCTTTGAGCAACAGTGAAGTAGGCAGGGCAGTACGGATTTCTTCTCTTACATCTGCAAGCAAAGTCTGAACATCAGACAGGATGGCATTGTCTCCCTCAATCCATGCAATGGCTACTGCCATAGGTTTCAGGAGTTTCAGGCTGCTTACCACTCTCTCACAAAATACATAATCCAGGAGGATCCTCTTGATGGGCAGATGGATTCAATGCATGAACAGCACAGCCAATGGGTGTGATGTGAGGGTAGGACTCCTCCACTTTAGACCAAGCAGCCTTCATGTTCGCAGAATTGTTTGTCACCAGTTCAAATACCTTCTGTGGTCCAAG
This sequence comes from Oncorhynchus clarkii lewisi, assembly GCF_045791955.1. Taxonomy (NCBI): domain Eukaryota; kingdom Metazoa; phylum Chordata; class Actinopteri; order Salmoniformes; family Salmonidae; genus Oncorhynchus; species Oncorhynchus clarkii. Next base: position 17,449,009 of record NC_092175.1, on the reverse strand, counting down.
GTCATTGATGACTTCCATCAGCTCATCTGCAATGTAGAGACCGGTGTGTCTGTTGTCCCTTGTGTCTGTGCTCAAGTAGAATACTGGTTGAGGGGTGGAGATGATGTAGTTAATTATTCCTTTCCCATGCAACTTCGACCACCCATCAGAGATGATTACAATGCAGTCTGCTTTCTCTATGATTTGCTTGACCTTTGAACTCTGTTGAACTCTGCATCCAGAAAATGATTAGATAAATCACGTCTCGTTGGAGGGGGTGTATGCTGGGTGAAGAACATTCAGAAATCTCTTCCAATACACATTGCCTGTGAGCATCAGAGGTGAACCAGTTGCATACCCAGCTCGAGCAAGACATTCATCAGTATTTCTCTAACTATATTCCTCTATTGAGCTGTTGTTATTGATAAGGTGTCTGGTTCTGACTTTTGTCAGAGGTTGCTTTTTGAGTGCACTGAGGGAACTTTATGGACTTGGCCAGATGATTCTGCATCATTGTTGCATTCGTGTGATTTGGCACAGTATTTGCAAATGTACACAGCTTTTCCTCCTACATTAACTGCAGTAAAATGTCTCCACACATCAGCTAGTGCCTGTGGCATTTTCCTGTAAAGATTTGAAAAGAAAGAGTAAAAAAACAACAAATACAATTCCATGTGCAGAGAAACAGTTAAGCAGTTAGATTAACTTCTTGCTCCTACTTGAGACGCAGATGTCTCAAGTAGACACCTGGAAATGCAAATGCGCTACGCTAAATGCTAAATGTACTCGTTAAAACTCAAACGTTCATCAAAATGCACATGCAGGGTATTGAATTAAAGCTACACTCGTTGTGAACCTAGCCAACAAGTCAGATTTTTAAAATGCTTTTCGGCGAAAGCAATGAGAAGCTATTATCTGATAGCATGCAACACCCCAAAATGCCTGAATGCGACGTAAACAAAGATTTAGCTTAGCCGGCGCTACACAAAACGCAGAAATAAAATATAAAACATTCATTACCTTTGACGAGCTTCTTTCTTGGCACTCCTATATGCCCCATAAACATCACTATTGGGTCTTTTTTTCGTTTAAATCGGTCCATATATACCCAAAATAGCTTTCTATGGAAGCTGTGTGATTCAGAAAAAAACATTGTTTTAAAACGCTGCGTAATTTTTTTAAATTAAAAAAGTCGACGATAAACTTTCACAAAACACTTCGAAATACTTTTGTAATCCAACTTTAGGTATTAGTAAACGTTTATAATCTATCAAAATGATTACAGGGCGATGTATATTCAATAGCTCCTCGTCTTCAAATCAATGGCTGCCAATGTGCACATTCAAAACATCCTGGTGGAGACCGGAAGAAATTGAATCCAGTTAGTTGGATTTACCAACAAAAAAGTCCCTGGAAAATGACGACAATGGAATCTGTAGGAATTGCATGCAGGTCCATAATTAATTTTGTGCCCTTTTAACAACCCATGAAAGTGACGCATGGAAATTATTTTTAGCTTTCAGAGAGCAGTTTTTCTTGCGCTTTTTGATGAAACACACGATCTGTTATAGTCACAGCCGTGATTTAACCAGTTTTAGAAACTTCAGAGTGTTTTCTATCCACACATACTAATCATATGCATATACTATATTCCTGGCATAAGTAGCAGGACGCTGAAAAGTTGCGCGATTTTTAACAGAATGTTCGAAAAAGGAGGGGGTAGACTTAAGAGGCTAAACAACTCTTTTGTAAGATAAATGTTTTAAAATGAAACGTATGGAAACAGGTGAATTAACACTCCTCAGTTAGCAGGCTCAAGCAAGCTAAAATCCACATGGTAGCAAAAACTAACTAGCAGAAATTGTTAACAAGTTCGAAATGATTTAAACACACTTTGATGTAGGTTACTATTTACTAGTTAACAAAAAATAATGTATGTCATATAAAATATATTCACCCCACCCAGTATTGTAATCAAAACTTACCAGAAAGCATGTAATCCTTGGCTCAGACAGTGTAGTAGTGTGGGCTCAATAGCAACTCATTAGTGTTGATCTTGAGAATCAGCTGTACATGTGATGGAAGAGTGCACTGCACATGTGATAGAATAATGCACTGTGAATGCAGAGGGTTGCAATTCCGTTGAATTGGGGATAGTTTAACCAAAATATGCCACAAAACCTAGAAATTCCATATTTGCATCCCACAAAAAAAGGTTCACTGTTATAAACTAAATTTTTTGATGAATTTAAGCAAAATTCCCCAAATCCCCGGGCTTAACTTCCCATGGAAAATGACTGGAAAAATTGCGGAAAGTTTCCAACCCTTTGCAACCCTAAGTAGAACACATAAGCCTATCTCTCTGTCCCTTCTTAGCCTGTAATTTTGTTAATTTGTATGCTATTAAAAAAAGACTCCACTAATATATAAAATGACGTAGAATTGCATGACATTTTTATAAATGGGAATTTTTTAGCGCACCTAAAAAATGATGATAGATGCATTCACTCTGGTCTGTGAACCCACAACCTTCTGGCCCGCATCCCTGTGCACTATCAAAATTCCTGCGTTATCGTGTAATGCTTACAGGACGAAGAACAATTTCTAAAATGCCATATCTACAGCTCTGGACTGTCCAAGAAATGATGGTAAACAGTAAGTTCTCTCCTGTCCACATTATATTTTCATTGTTATTTTGGGTATAAGGGAGGGTCTTTTTTTTTAAGCGTTCCGCAAGGGTTCAGATCAAACATATTTTGCTGAAGTGAAGGCCATCCATTTTCATTCCAGAGGTCCAATTTTGTAATGTAATCCATGTAATCCTTATTATAAATAACGTTCACTTCCTAACTTTTTCAATACTAGTTACTGATGCTAGTTATCAGGTTTCACATTGGATTTATTTAAATACAAAAAGGTAAGAGATGTTTTTAATTCTAGTGCTGCTCTGCACACACAAGCTTTTCAGCTAGCTATGTCGAGCTAATTGTAAAAAGAACATTTGATTTCAGAGGTTTAAAAAGGAACAGAAAGGAACAAAATAAACCGATACTCTTTTGGTTCGACCCGGTTCAGAACTTGATTTTGCTGGTCAGAACAGTGGAACGAAACAAAAAAAGAATGGTTCTGTTCAGAATGAAACAATTGGAAAATAATTTTGCTTCCAACCCCTGAGTTAAAGTGTATGTACGTATGTGCCAGCCTAAATGTTGACGCTACAAGCTTGGCACACTTGTATTTGGGAAGTTTCTCCCATTCTTCTCTGCAGATCCTCTCAAGCTCTGTCAGGTTGAATGGGGAGCGTTGCTGCACAACTATTTTCAGGTCTCTCCAGAGATGTTAGATCTGGTTCAAGTCCGGGCTCTGGCTGAACCACTCAAGGACATTCAGAGACTTGTCCCGAAGCCACTTCAGTGTTGTCTTGGCTGTGTGCTTAGGGTTGTTGTCCTGTTGAAGGTGAACCTTTGCCCCAGTCTGAGGTCCTGAGAGCTCTGGAGTAGGTTTTCATCAAGGATCTCTCTGTACTTTGCTCCGTTCATCTTTCTCTTGATCCTGACTAGTCTCCCAGTTGCTGCTGCTGAAAAACATCCCCACAGCATGATGCTGCCACCACCATGCTTCACCGTAGGGATGGTGCCAGGTTTCCTCCAGACGTGATGCTTGGAATTCAAGCCAAAGAGTTCTATCTTGGTTTCATCAGACCAGAGAATCTTGTTTCTCATGGTCTGAGAGTTTTTAGTTGCCTTTTGGCAAACTCCAAGTGGGCTGTCATATGCCTTTTACTACGTCTGGCCACTCTACCATAAAGGCCTGATTGATGGAGTGCTGCAGAGATGGTTGTCCTTCTGGAAGGTTCTCCTATCTCCACAGAGGAACTAGAGCTCTGTCAGAGTGACCATCGTGTTATTGACCACCTCCCTGACCAAGACCCTTCTCCCCCGATTGCTCAGTTTGGTCCGGGCGGCCAGCTCTTGGAAGAGTCTTGGTGGTTCCAAACTTCTTCCATTTAAGAATGATGGAGGCCACTGTGCTCTTGGGGACCTTCAATGCTGCAGAATTTTTTTGGTACCCTTCCCCAGATCTGTGCCTCGGCACAATCCTGTTTCAGAGCTGTATGGACAATTCCTTCAACCTCGTGGCTTGGTTTTTGCTCTTACATGCACTGTCAACTGTGTGACCTTCTATAGACAGGTGTGTGCCTTTTCAAATCATGTCCAATCAATTTAGTTTACCACAGGTGCACTCAGTCAAGTTGTGTTGTCAAGTTGTGGAAACATCTCAAGGATGATCAATGGAAACAGGATGCACCTGAGCTCAATTTTGAGTCTCATAGCAAAGGGTCTGAATACTTATGTAAACAAGGTATTTCTGTATTTAATTTTTTATACATTTGCTAAAAAAATCAAACCTGTTTTCGCTTTGTCATTATGGGGTATTGTGTGTAGATTGCTGAGGATGTTTTATTTATTTAATGCATTTTAGAATAAGGCTGTAACGTGACAAAATTTGGGAACAATCTATGGGTTTGAACACTTTCTGAAGGCACAGTATAACTACTGCTCATCTTAGGCTTGAAGTGACCGTTTCAATTCATAACATAGATTTTGGGGGAAAGTTTGCAGCAGGTCCCGTGGGCTGTTTGTCAGGGTTTGAACTGGACATGAGCGATCGATAGAGTGATTCATTTGTACCTCATACTGATCTGCCCTTTTCACTTTTGCTCTTATCACTACCATCAAGCTCTCAGCATCTCTTTGTAAAGCAGTTAGTGCCATTATAGCCTGACCAAGAGTTATGTCTGGGAGAAAATACGTTCTAACAAATGCATGGACTGTGAGGAAACTACCTCCCTACTCGATATCCCAAATAATGTGTTTAGAATGGGTTTCAGGGCCCAGCATGTGACAACGACGTGTGATTCTGGCTCCTATCAAACTTAAAAGTTGTCTCAGAGCCTTATCAATGGCTAATTATTCAGAACAAATTTGATTTGATATTATAGAGAAGCCATAACCAAGTAGATTGGATGAAGGTAAATGATACAAGCAAACAGTTTCAGGAAAATATACTCAAACTTCTTTCATTTTGGCACGGCTTTCACACCAATCTAAAGGTGACAATTTTAATAATCAATACAAGTAAATTGACCTTTCCCTGTGGCCTTTTCCAGGAAGGACGCAGCATTGTGAGACGCCCAGCTCTTAGCAGGATTAAATTACTGCAGAGTAAACCCTGTCTCATCTGGACCGCCTCCTCTCAGTATGCTGGCCTTGCCATGGAGCCCAGACATGACATTTCACTCTCTGAGTCGCGACTCCAATATACATGAGATCTGTGGCCACATCAGAGGGATGTGGGGGAACCGACCTGGGCGCCTGCAGCTGATACACATCTCAGATGGAGATGAAGCTACAGCACAAATATATTTCGGACTTTCTAAATAAAACATGACTCTTATGTACTGAACAAAAAAATAATGGCAATATGTAAAGTTTTGGTTCCATGTTTCATTAGCTGAAAAAAAAGATCCCAGAAATGTTCCATTAACAGAAAAAGCTTATTTCTCGACAAATGTTGTTCACAAATTTCTTTACATCCCTGTTAGTGAGCATTTCTCATTTGCTAAGATAATCCATCCACCTGACAGGTTTAGCATATCAAGAAGCTGATTAAACTGAATGATCATTACACAGGTGCACCTTGTGCCGGGGACAATAAAAGGCCACTCTAAAATGAGTTTTGTCACACAACACAAAGCCACAGATGTCTCATGTTTTGAGGGAGTGTACAATTAGCATGGTAATGTTAATTTCTGTAACATAAGCTGCCTCCAATGTTGTTTAAGAGAATTTGGCAGTACGTTCAACAGGCCTCACAACCACAGACCACGTGTAACCACGCCAGTCCAGAACTTCCACATTTGGCTTCTTCACCTGCGGGATCGTCTGAGACCAGCCACCCAGATAGCTGCACACACTGTCAGAGACCGTCTCAGGGAAGCTCATCTCCGTGCTTATCGTCCTTGCAAGGGTCTTGACCTGACTGCAGTTCGATGTCATAACTGACTTCAGTGGGCAAATGCACACCTTCTGGAGAAGTGTGCTTTTCACGGATGAATCCCGGTTTCAACTGTAATGGGTGGATGATAGACAGTGTGTATGGCATCGTGTGGGCGAGAGGTTTGCTGATGTCAACGTTGTGAACAGAGTGCCCCATGGTGGCGGTGGGGTTATGGTAGGAGCAGGCATAAGCTACGGACAACAAACACAATTGCATTTTATCGATGGCAATTTGAATGTACAGAGATACCGTTACGAGATCCTGAGGCCCATTGTCGTGCAGTTCATCTGCCTGTTTCAGCATGATAATGCACAGCCCCATGTCGCAAGTATCTGTACACAATTCCTGGAAGCTGAAAATGTCCCAGTTTTTCCATGTGCTGCATACTCACCAGACATGTTACCCATTGGGCATGTTTGGGATGCTATGGGTCGATGTGTACGACAGCATGTTCCAGTTCCCACCAATATCCAGAAATTTGGCTTATTGAAGAGGAGTGGGACAACATTACACAGACCATAGCCTGATCAACTCTATACGAAGGAGATGTGTCGCGCTGCATGAGGCAAAATGGTGGTCACACCAGATACTGACTGGTTTTCTGATCCACGCCCATACTTTTTTTTAGGTATCTGTGACTGACAGATGCAAATCTGTATGTGAAATCCATAGATTAGGGCCTAATGGATTAATTTCAATTGACTGATTTCCTTATATGAACTGTAACTCAGTAAAAAAAAAATGAAATTGTTGCATGTTGCGTTTATATTTTTGTTCTGGGTAGAAAGTCTTACTTGACTTAACGAGGGGGAGCCTCATTTAGGAGAGGGTTAAAATACCTAGGATTCCATGGGAAATTCCATGAAAAATGCCCATCCAAAAATTCCAGTTATTGAGAGAGAGATCAAAAGAAAGAAGAAGACGAAGAAACGTCATGGGGAACTCACAGCTTCCTAACCTAAAATATGCTACTGGCTTTTTCAGGGGAAAGGCAATGATTGCGGTTCCATGTGCAGATGATAGATGGGGCAATTTGGTGCCGGTGGCTGGACCGCAGTTAGTGTGCAGCTAAGGGCACATTCTTTATGCTGCTGCCCCAGAACGTTGATGGAAAGCTGGCCTAAAGCTCGTCGACAGAGAGAAAGCCTGAGGCCACTGAGAGGAGCCCTGTGTAAAGTGGAGGAGAGGATTAGAAGCTGCAGGACAGGGCCTTCACCTGTGGAGACCAGTGGATTAGTGGATCTAACAGATACATCACGCAGACATTAAAACAATGATTAAGTGGCCTTTTATTTGTGTAATCGCCTCGTGTAATATCTAACCCAGTGAAAGAGATTTATATGTAATGTGCCAGGAAGGTTTAACAGCTATAAGTGCAAACACATCTGTCAATACTTGACATCAACACCACTCCTCCCCACCACTGCTCAGCCCCCCAACAGAGAATGACATTATTCTCACTACAGCCGGCCCTCACATGTGTTTCCATCAGAGTAAGTGTGTTCTTATTATATATCACTAGAACAAAAGCATGCGGCAGAGGTGAGAGATTTCCAATCATTCAGCAACCCATGCATGAGACTTGTACCCCTAAGGGGATGAACATGGCATACGCTTACTGTTAAATACAAATCATTTGGAATTAATCTAATGACATTTTACAAAGATGAGGATCATTACTGATAGTGGTATTACTGGCACATGCACTTATTCACACCTAAATGTACACACACATGCACTCACACATTCCTCATGCTGCATGTTGTCTTATCTTGCCCAAATGATCCTTTCCACTATCTTACATATAGTTTTTGCTGTAATGACGTCAAAAAACCTATCACTTTTTCTCTCTCTCTCTCTCTCTCTCTCTCTCTCTCTCTCTCTCTCTCTCTCTACAGCTCTAACATGTGTTTCTAATGCTCTATGCATAATGGAGTGTCACAGTAATAGGGTTTTGTCTGAATCAGTGTCTAGTGGGGAGGTCTGCACCTGTACGGCTTGAAGAATTGCACCTGACAGGTTTTTGGATTCGTTACGGTATGAACACTTAATATGGCTTACCTCTGCAAACAAATGCTTACAGAAAAGGGGTTCCTGAGATCGCACAAATTACCAGTGGTGGAAAAAGTACCCAATTGTCATACTTGAGTAAAAGTATAGACACCTTAATAGAACGTTCAAATCAAATCAAAGTTTATTTGTCACGTGCTCCGAATGCAACAGGTGTAGACCTTACAGTGAAATGCTTACTTACAAGCACTAACCAACAGTGCAATTTTTAAGTAAAAAAATAGGTATTGGATAAACAACAGATAATTAAAGAAATAAAAAGTAAAATGACAGTGAAAATAACAGTAGCGAGGCTATATACAGGTGGTACCGGTTCAGAGTCAATGTGCAGGGACACCGGTTTGTTGGGCTAATTGTGGTAGTATGTACATGTAGGTATAGTTAAAGTAAAATAAGTTACTCAAGTAAAAGTGAGTCAGCCAGTAAAATACTACTTGAGTAAATGTTTTAAAGTATTTGGCTTTAAACATACTTAAGTATCAAAAGTGAATGTAATTGCTAAAATATACTTAAGTATCAAAATTAAAAGTAAAAGTATAAATCATTTAAAATTCCTTATATTAATCAAATTGAATAAAATCAGCACAGACTGGAATATGTTCCGGGATTTATCCAATGGCATTGAGGAGTATACCACCTCAGTCATCGGCCTCAGTCATCGGTCGTCCCCACAGTGATACGTACATATCCCAACAGAAGCCATGGATTACAGGCAACATCCGCATCGAGCTAAAGGCTAGAGCTGACACTTTCAAGGAGTGGGACACTAATCCGGACGCTTACAAGAAATGCCCTCAGACAAACCATCAAACAAGCAAAGCGCCATTACAGGATTAAGATTGAATCCTACTACACCGGCTCTGATGCTCGTTGGATGTGGCAGGGCTTGAAAACTATTACGGACTACAAAACAAAACCCAGACGCGAGCTGCCCAGTGAAGCGAGCCTACCAGACGAGCGAAATGCCTTTTATGCTCGCTTCGAGACAAGCAACACTGAAGCATGCACGAGAGTACCAGCTGTTCTGGATGACTGTGTGATGCTGTGTGATGCTTTTGGTAGCCGATGTGAGCAAGAGCTTTAAACAGGTCAACATTCACAAAGCCGAGGGGCCAGATGGATTACCAGGACGTGTACTCAAAGCATGTGCGGACCAACTGGCAAGTATCTTCACTGACATTTTCAACCTCTCCCTAATCAAGTCTGTAATACCTACATGTTTCAAGCAGACCACCATAGTCCCTGTGCCCAAGGAAAAGAAGGTAACCTGCCTAAATGATTACTACCCCATAGCACTCACGTCGGTAGCCATGAAGTGCTTTGAAAGGCTAGTCATGGCTCACATCAACATCATCCTCCCGGATACTCTAGACCCACTCCAATTCGCATACTGCCACAACAGATCCACAGATGACGCAATCTCAATCGCACTTCACACTTCCCTTTCCCACCTGGACAAAATGCTGTTCATTGACTACAGCTCAGTGTTCAACACCATAGTGCCCACGTAGTGAATCATCAAGCTAAGGACCCTGGGACTAAACACTCCCCTCTGCAACTGGATCCTGGACTTCCTTACGGGCCGCTCCCAGGTGGTAAGAATAGGCAACAACTCGTCTGCCACGCTGATCCTCAACACTGGGGCCCCTCAGGGGTCTGTACTTAGTCTCCTCCTCTACTCCCTGTTACCCCAGGACTGCATGGCCAAACACGACTCCAACACCATCATTAAGTTTGCTGACGACACAACAGTGGTAGGCCTGATCACCTGCAACGATGAGACAGCCTATAGGGAGGTGGTGCCAAGACAACAACCTCTCCCTTAATGTGAGCAAGACAAAGGAGCTGATCGTGGACTACAGGAAAAGGCGGGCCGAACAGGCCCCCATTAACATCGACGGGGCTGTAGTGGAGTGGGTCTAGAGTTTCATGGACTGTTTTCTCTGCTACCGCACGGCAAGCGGTACCGGAGCACCAAGTCTAGGACCAAAAGGCTCCTTAACATCCACAAGACTCCTGAACAATTAATCAAATGGCCACCGGACTATTTACACCCCCCCCCCCCCCCCCCCCCCCCCCCTGGATTGCCAGGGGCACACTCCAACACTCAGACATTATTTACAAAAGATGCATTTGTGTTTAGTGAGTCCACCAGAGGCAGTAGGGATGACCACGTGCTCCCTTGATAAGTGCATGAATTTGACCATTCTCCTGTCCTGCTAAGCATTCAAAATGCATCGAGTACTTTTGCCTGTCCAGGAAAATGTATTGAGTAAAAAGTACAATATTTTCTTTAGGAATGTAGTGAAGTAAAAGTAAAAGTTGTCAAAAATATAAATAGTAAAGTACTGATACCCCAAGAAACTACTTATGTAGTACTTTAAAGTATTTAAAAATGTTAAAAAGCATTGCCCTTAATGTAACCTTTATTTAAGCAGGGAATCATGCTGAGACCATGGTCTCTTTTACAGATGAGCCCTGTATGTGTACACCAATAAAAAAAATACATATCTATTATACAATACATGAGAAGCAAACACAAAACACAATAATAAGAAACAAACATTCTTCAGTAAAAAGTCCCTCTACCCTCTGCCTGTATTGCCCTGGAGGCACCAACTCCACCAGTTTTAAGGACTTTTGGAGATCATTCAACCTGAAAGCCGTAAAGTCCGGGTCTGGTAACTTACACTTCTGAAGGTTAATAATAAGGTATGGCAGAAGTTAATGCAAGAGGGCTTTATAGACACAAATAGTGCAATGCATTAATCTATGGGACAATAAGGAGGGTCAGCTTACTTTCTGATACAACATGCAATGAATGCGCTATGATATACTGAGTCCAATGGCTTCAATACAGTGGCAGCTACATTCACATAGACGATACTGCTATAGTCAATAACCAAAATGAATGTTGACTGAATTATTTCTTTTCTGCTCTTTAATGAAAGACAGAACCTGTTCTAAGAGAAGAAGCCTATTTGAATTCTTAATTTCTTAACTAACTCATCAACCTCATGGAAAATGATTTATCTCTGAGCCATTTTCACACTATTGGTGTGGCTTGGATCGTTTATACGAAGCAGTCGGTGAAGTACAAGGGGACTCAAACATCTGCTGCAGCTGAAAGGGATATTTTGCATCAGAATTCGTTTATCTATTTCCCTTTGGCTTCATCTGACAGGCCTAAACACTTGTTTCCCGCCAGACTTGAGTTAAACTGCTATACCTTATAAGAATGATTGCATACAGTGCCGTGTATTCATGGATGTCAGGCTTCCCCCCCAAAAATTACAAATAAATAATGCATCTTTCATCTCTGTGTTTCATAATTTCCCCTAAATTCTCAAGAGGCTGAATGTTCTCACCGGGGAAAGCATCCAAGGGAACGAAACAGCACCCCACTGTCACTGTATGTGTAGCCCATCTATCTGATGCTGTCTGGTCAAAAAGAGAATGACTTTGTTGCAAGGGAAGCCGGCGTGCATTTTGCCTCCCTTGATAATATATATTTTTTTAAATAACCAATTAACATTGAGCTAAACTGAGTGAGCTCAACTGTGAATGATCCTGGCTCACCAAATTAAAGGGTCAAGGGAAGCCAGATTGGATTTGGCTTCACACCAATCACATCATATCAAAAGCTAAACGTCATTGACAAAAGAAAATATAATTGCTGCGTCACGTTGTGTCGTTGTCCTCTGGTAGCTAGATAGATAGCAAAAAAATTGCCCTTTTCTAAATTAGTCATGGATAGGGATAGGGATTGGGACTGGTTTTACTTAATTTCCTGTACTGGTCAATGATTATAACAGCAATTCCAATCCAACCATAAATTCATACATTGTAACCCTGGCCTGAGAGGATGGAAGTTAAATATGTAGCTAGATGTAGAAGGCTAATGTTAACATGTTTTTCTAATTGCACGCACGCACACACACAAACACAAACAGAAATCAGTACCATGGATAGCCACATCATATTTAGCTTATATTGATTGAATTAAATAGTTTGTCACTATATTAGACTAAGCATAGGTGATTTGCTGAAGTTGAAATGGTGCTGGAAAAATAGAGGCAGCTCCTATTTTCTTTTGGACTTGCGGTAACTCTCCGTGGTTCTTAATCAATAGTACAAAAATGCCGGAAACATTAACTTGCTTGACCATGCTGTAGGTCATGTAACTGTTTTTTTTTCATGCAATATTCTTTGTGGACTTCACTGGACAGATGTCGCTCTCTGGTTTTGTGATGAGACAAAGATGTGGTTGAATTTATTCTGCCACTGTCTCTTCTTATTGTCTCAGCTCATGCTGACCAGACCAGACACGTCGCAAAATAAATTTAGAAATCCATGTTATTCAATTATGGCACCCACACTGCTCGCGCGCGGGCAAGGGCTAAAAGGGCCTCTCCAATCTCCAATCGCGGGCAAGGGCCTTTCCAATCTCCTCATTGGTTTATAGAGGCAGGTACCCATGTGCCAACTACTCATTGGTTATACCCACGTGGGTGATTGAAAGACGATCCGGTTGACCGTTTTATGTGTGGATTAATTGTCAGAGTAGAGAACCTTGTGCATTTCAGGTACAATAACAACTCAATGTTAATATCCCAAGACAAATTAGATAGCAACAGCAAGCTATCTAAATAGAACAAATTAGCTAGCAAGTGCACGCTAACTAGCTAAATTTCCATACATGTTTAATGCTTTTTGACCTGTCTCCAAATTAATGTCATTGGTTCAGAGTTCGTTTTGATATTTTAACCTGCATGTCGTGATCGCGTTTGGTGTAGGGGGACAAAATACATTTATGCACGATAGCGCACGATGGCGCACACGCGCAGCCGGTTTGGGTTCCGTGTTAGGCCTATATATCACAATGGCTAGGCATATGAACTAACAGGTTATAGAGCAAACAACACAATTACCACCACACATACTAGGTTGTAATATGGCTTTTTCCACCTGGTTTGACTTCCCCAGTGATTTTCCCCACACACCACTACTGATTGCATATGAATTGAAATGAGAACCTATCGATAGACAGAAATTATTCTGTTTTGAAAGGTGAGCATTCAGCCACTGTGGCTGTTACGATGGATTGACAAATGTCAACGAGTCAGAGACTTCCAATAGATCTCAAGCTGAGCATCTCTGGCAACAAAGGTGAGCGGACACCCAACTCCTGCCCTCAGGGTAGATAACACTTGAGTATAAACAGAGGGAGAAATTGCGGTAGTGTAAGGCAAAAACTTGTGAAATTGTCGTGGTCCCCATAAAGTTAAGCGAGAAGATTTTCCTCCCACTGGTATCTCTTCTCTTTGTTCTCCTTCTGCTTAGCAGATTGTAACCTGGCCTCTCTGGATAATTTGTTATTTGACAGAAGCTTCTTTCCACGTTGCGTTGAGTTACCCAATCTGTTTAGCAAACACACGTTGTCATACAAAATAATGTCACCAACTGTTTCCTGTAATTTGTTTGTTTCTCCTCCAGTTTTTCAAAATGCGTTATGCACATCGTCTCCTACTCCTGACGAGGACAGATGTGAAATATATGCAAGGGTTTAGTTTTAACCCTCCCCCTTTCTGCTTACAAGGTTGGTAAGAATGATGACTTGTGTGAATTGTTGTGGCGTATGGAGGGAGCAGCAGCTTGGCTCTGTATCCACAAGCCAATAAAGAGCATGTGATGTGGGCCGAAGGGCCACAGAAAGGAGAGAAGGAGATGATGGAGCGGATTGTGTGGAGCTCCACTCTCCCAGCCTCCCAAGGGCCTGTCTGGATCCACAGGCAGAAGGTGGAGCATCTGCAGAGAGAGAGAGAGAGAGAGAGAGAGAGAGAGAGAGAAATGCAACAGGCAACAATTTCAAAGATTTTACTGAGTTACAGTTCAGTTCATATAAGGAAATCAGTCAATTGAAATAAATGAATTAGGCCTTAATCTATGGATTTCACGTGACTGGGCAGGGGTGCAGCCATGGGTGGGCCTGGGAGGGCATGGGCCCACCTATTTGAGAGCCAGGCCAGCTAATCAGAATGAGGCCTTTGTTAGACAGAATTACTCCTCAGCAGGGGCTGGGGCTGTTTTCCATGGTTCGGGCTAGGCCGCTTAGTTCCAGTGAAGATAAATCTTAATGCTATCAATCAATCAAATGTATTTATAAAGCCCTTCAGCTGATGTCACAAAGTTCTGTACAGAAACCCAGCCTAAAACCCCAAACAGCAAGCAATGCAGGTGTAGAAGCACGGTGGCTAGGAAAAACTCCCTAGAAAGGCCAGAACCTAGGAAGAAACCTAGAGAGTAACCAGGCAATGAGGGGTGGCCAGTCCTCTTCTGGCTGTGCCAGGTGGAGATTATAACAGAACATGGCCAAGATGTTCAAATGTTCATAAATGACCAGCATGGTCAAATAATAATAATCACAGTGGTTGTCGAGGGTGCAACAGGTCAGCATCTCAGGAGTAAATGTCAGTTGGCTTTTCATAGCCGATCATTCAGAGTATCTCTACTGCTCCTGCTGTCTCTAGAGAGTTGAAAGCAACAGGTCTGGGACAGGTAGCAATGCTACAGCATACAATGACATTCTAGATAATTCTGTACTTACAACTTTGTGGCAACAGTTTGGAAAAGGCCCTTTCCTGTTTCAGCATGACAATGCCCCCGTGCACAAAAACTTTTTTGAGATCGTTGTGGAAGAACTTGACTGGCCTGAGCAGAGCCCTGACGTCAAGCCCATTGAACACCTTTGGGATGAATTGGAACGCTGACTGCGAGCCAGGCCTTTTCGCCCAACATCAGTGCCCGACCGACCATCAGTGCCCGATCGATAGATAGAAAGAAAATAGTGTGTGTGTGTGGGGGGGGGGGGGGGGTATGGTTGTGTGTGAGAGAAAGGGAAAGAGAGAGAAATAAGAGTGATAGATAGGAAGTGTGTGAGAGAAGGGGAAAGAGAAGGTCCTGTATCCTGTCCCAATAAGTTATTTTAAATCCCCGGACTCTATAAATGTCTGTAACAGATCTAAAGTATATAGACAAAGAGAATTACATGCACACCCATCTACATTTTTTGTCATTTAAACACCCATCTGACTTTCTATCTACAACATACATCTTCTTTCAGTCTGTGTAAAACCTGGCAGTGTGCACTTGTAATTCCATTCCATTCCTAGCCACCATGATGAACTGGATTGATATGGCATGCGTCACATGATAGAGTGACCAAAGAGAAAATCAGAAATACTTCAGATTACTTCCGCCCACAATGAGTCAATCAGTCACCATGTCCAGAACACAAATAAATAGCAGCGGCTGAATGAATCACCTGGAGTAAACTAGAGGCTGTATTTCTGCCTCCATTGCTCAAGATGACGTCCAGGAAAACAGCCTGACTCTGATGATAAAGCACACTTGATTTGACACTTAGTAAGTCTGTGGGATCGATGGCATGGCGAGAGGGCAGACTGGTCACAGAGAGAAACTACTTTGTGCCATATTTTCAGTTCCTTTAATAACCGTTTCCTGCTGGCGGAGTCCAACCCAATGAGCCCTCTGGCTGATCATAGGAAGCAGGAGAAAGGATAGCATGGCTGTCTCTTTCACAGTTCACAAAAGATGTGCAAACAAAGCTGTTTTTCGGCTGCTTGTACTTGTCTGTGTTGTCTCTGCTATTGTCTCCATTCTGCTGTGCACAGATGTAACTTATTATCTGGCCTCTCAGTAGATATAGCTGCCCAGTCGGGCCTTGATTCATGACTTCATTCAGCCCCCCTGTTATCACTGACACATTCTTCAAAAGTTCACCTCTCATTATGTGGGAATGGGAGACTGAATTTGAATTACATTTGATGGTGGATGGTGTAATTAACTCACTGATTGGTTTGCAAATTGCAAAATGTTAATATTCACGAAGGAATGTGATACGAAGCCGCACTCTGACCAATTAGTGTCCATCGCTGTATAGCTAGCTCTCTCTTTCCCCTGGCCATGGAGCATTATTTTCTAACTTCTATTATAGAACACACACTCTCTCTCTCTCGCGCTCTCTCTCGCACACACACAAACACAAACACACACACAAGCCCTCTACTTAAATTACATTTGAGCTGAGGTATAGGAAGTTTAGGGCAGCAAATCGATTGAGACCGAGACACGAAACAGAGCATTCAAGACATAATCAGACACCCACTTTCTTCTTTATTTGTCTCTTAAGGTTCATGTCACAGTGCTCAATGTAGCAACAGTGATCAAAATTGTTAAAAGGCTTAAAAAATAATTATATGCAACAGTGGACAAATAACTTCTCAACATTATGCACATTAATCCTCTTTACAAGGGGTGTAGAGCCTAACTGGCATACATAAGCAGCGTGTGAGTTTCAAGTTTGGGGAAGATCATTTTCAACATAAAAATTAACTTTTATAATAAAAGCATTACATGCATAATCGCATTTGCAGTCACTTTTGATAATGGTGTTTTCTCACTAATGGAACATTCGAGCTTATAGCCTACTGCAGTGTGCACACTGCAGTGCTTATAATGTGAATAAATAGCCTAATAGTTTATCAACATTTACAGCTTAATGTTCTGATCTGTTGCGTCAGCCACATTGCATAACAACGTTTTTGGGATGATAGTGGTTGTATTAATTTGAGATCCATCACATCCCACAACTGTCCCAGACTGTTTGGAAAATGAATTTCTCGCACAGAATAGAATAGGTCAACTTTTGTACTATGGAGGATAGTAGATTGACACTAAAGGCTAGTGCTTTTGCTATTTGTTAGGCCTACTCATCTTGTTGGCTGACAAAAAGTAAATGTTGACAGTTCTTACAAAATCGTCAATATGCACCTCGGAATTGGATAAGGATGTACGCAGTTGCGTCCTGGATGTGTCTAAGCCTGTGAGAAAGACCTGATCACGTGATGGAGAGCCATGTGAGTGAGAGGTGCTTCAGACGGTGCAGCACTCATGGAGTAGGGCACAACAGTAGCATTCTGGTTCAACTGGCCACAAAAGGCATGTATTTTTTTAGGGAGCATTACAGCCACTCAAAGGGGGTGCCGCAGAGAAATGCTAGGCATTATCAAGTGCCTATAAAATTGTGAATGAGAGGCTGATAGTGTACAGCCTGCGCAAAACACTAAGCAGAGCTCATCCCTTTCAAGTACATTTTTTCAAATCATCATTAGAGTCGCATCATGCATTAAAGTTACATTAATAACTCAAAATTAAGCATGTTGGAGTACCTATTTCTTGGTTAATGTGCGCACTCCTTCGAATCGTTTGGAGAAAAAATGCTTTCTGATTTATTCAGCTTTGTTCAATAGTCTTCTTCGTACTATAAAATATTTGCCCTTTGGCATAGCCAGATCAGGACATAACATAAGGACAACTCAGAGTATGCTATTCTGTTCTTCTGAAATAGACTACATTTTCTTCACATCATGTTTCTTTAGACCTGTCTAAAATAAATCATGGAGTTATTAGACTTTTTAAAATGTAGATGTGTGGAAGCTAGGAGATACTAAATGTGTTTATGTTAATTATTGTCAGTTACTACTGACATTCACCTACTGACGAAATTTCATGAACGCCACAGCCCTACGCCTGGCACCTACTACCATGCCCTGTTCAAAGGCACTTAAAACTTTTATCTTGCCCATTCACCTTCTCAATGACACACATACAGAAGCCATGTCTCAATTGTCTCAAGGCTTAAAAATCCTTCTTTAACCTGTCTCCTCCCCTTCATCGACACAGATTGAAGTGGATTTAACTAGTGTAAGGATCATAGCTTTCACCTGGATTCACCTGGTCAGTCTGTCGTGGAAAGAGCAGGTGTTCTTAATGTATTGTATACTCAGTCTATACACTGGGTATACTAGCATACTTTAATAAATGTATATAAAGGGATGGAACAGGCTGCAATTGATTAATACAAATTATTATTGAATGATCAATGGACACAGCTTTGTAGAAACAGAACATACAGCCTGCCTCTGCTCAACAAGCTCAAACTCTAGAACAAATCATTTGGGGGGCTGCTGCAGGCAGTGTTGCCAACTTAGTGACTTTGTCGCTATATTTAGCGAGTATTCAGACCCCTCTAGCACGTATCGTTCTTACTCTTCTCAACGAGCAGCAGGTGCTGCCGTGGGCCCCATCCCTGTCCCAAAGCAATCACAGGTAGCCCAGTCCTCACGCAGTAGTCCCTCCCAGCTGCAGTCAGAGCAGGAGATGTTCACCCCTCCGTGTCCAGGCTGCAAATGAATCATGCCCTTGCTTACATAAACATTTTTTTAACCTGAATTAGGACCAGACTAGTTACCATGATTTTCTCACATTGCCATTGACAGTTTTTCTATTGTCTCTTTTTGGTCCATTTAGATTGTTAATGTAGATTGTATACAAAAAAAATTTTATGGTTACTGTGACTTGTTGTAGGCTTCTAAGTGGACCAAAAACCAAACCAAATTAAGGAAACTAAACAAAAAAACAAAAAACAAAAAATAAAAATATATAAAAAACCTAGTAACTCTGCCAGTGTCTCTTTTGGGTCACTTTTGCCGGTCCCAAGCCCGGATAAAGGAGGAGGGTTAGAATTATGACATTAAAAAAAACAAGAATCGACAGAAGAAAGTTCATTTGTAGTTCAAACATATTAAGAGTGTTTTTTTACTCACTTTTTGTCTCTTCCACGACGTTATTCCTCTCTCCTACAGCATCCATCACAATTACGTTCACATGGCCAATTATGCAAATTAGGTGATGCAGTCATTTAGCGACTTTTACGACAGCCAATAACTACTTTCCTTACTGAGGAGTTGGCAGCACTGGTGCAGGTCGCGAGCCGTATTCTGCTTATCCCTCACGGGCAGTCAAGCAATTGCTTTCCGCCATGAGTCGTTCACAATCTAGTCCGGTTGCTGCCTCAACTAGACCTTGTTTCAAAGGTATCAATAAATAATCGTATTTGTATGCCTAGCAATCACAAATGTACATTGTTTGAAGGACGCTTTTAGAAGTCTCTAAGCCCCCTATGATGAACGAGATGGTTGTCGACTTATGATTCTTTACAGTTTTTAGGTCATCATCCAGCGGTAGGGGGTCCCAGCCTGCTCTGGGCACCACTGCATCAAATGAATGGAATTAGTCGAAATATTAGTTATTTTGACTGAATGAGATCAGTCAGTAAAAAGATCCAAACTTCCCATCACTTGTCGAGACCATGTGTTAAATCACAGACCAAGCGTTAGCGTTCCTATTGATGCAACGGAAAGCCAATGTATATCATTGAGCCCATTTCAGCCTTTGCCAGTGTTTATTTGACAGGTCATTACAAACGTTTCCATAGTAGGATACAGCAACAGGAAAAAAACGCATGATACAAGCAAGGGTGAGAAAGAGTAGCCAGTGTAAAACAAAAGCAATCAAATCAGCGAGATTTGAGTAACAACTAGATTTTGCGCCCATCAAACATTGGAAATCGATGGCTGAATAGGAGGATTTGCATATTGCTTGCATAATGGGGTTTATTTAAGCACACCTGAATAACAAATGAATCTATAAAACATGATATGGTTGTTTGTTTTGAATCAGACTTTTATATGATTAAAAAAAATGAAATGCGCTGAAATGGTCCTGCACCTTTCTGTGCAATAGGCTATGTACCTTGGTATCATCTGTGGTGGTGTGTTGTTGAACATTAAGTAGTTGAGGGCTGGATCCACATAGACATGTTTGTCCCAAAACCATGCTGCTGCTTAAGTTTCTCTCAAGCTGGGTTCTCACTATGATAGAAGTCTGGTCACATTAGCTAAGAGTGTAGGCATCCTTCCACACAACCAGTCCGAAGGCTCACACACACATGCGCACACAGAGCATGGCACTGCACGGCATGACACACACACACACACACAAACATACACACAGTTACAATCACCAGCCTAGCCTATACCTACACCACCTCTGGCCCTTAGCTCTACAAACACAGTCCTGCCACAGACACACATATCCCAAATCCAATCCAGAAGAAGGCAACACAAACCAAAGAGCTCAGGGGATGACAGATCCCCACTGCTCCTGTGGCGTGACGAGTCGTGAGCAGGCTGCTGCTGCTTGAAACCTCTTTCAGGAAGATTCAGATTGGCCATCCTCCTCTCTCCCTGCTGGCAGGAAGATGGCCGCCCTATCTCACTAGATCCACCCTCCAGAGGGTGTTATGGTGAGATGTGAAATGTCCATTCCACACGCATGTGGCAGAGATAAGAGAGAGGCTAAAAAAATATTTCTGCCCAATAAGCATGTTTCAGACAACACAACAACACATCAGTCGAAAATTCTCAATCTTATCCTCATTATCGTGTGCTTTCTCTCCCATGCCCAGCCTATTTAGTCATGGGTAAAAAAAAAAAGAAGCACTGTTTACTTTGCAGTGCTCATGGGTGTTAGAAACAATTCATGATCAGAAGATAGATAGGATTTACATAGTACGGAATACAAAAGATCAAGCCCACACAAAATAACCATTATTTGTTTTTTTGTTTTGTACATTATCTTTCATTAACAAGCTATAAGTGAATTATTGATGACCAGAGCTGGAAACACATCAGATGGCTTCCACAACAGGTGAACAATATCAGAATAAATGGGATCGTTAGACAGAACAACTAGAAATGGGCTGATGTTTTAGTAAGTGGTGTCAGGCGTGGTCACGTGACAATTCCAAGTGTCCCTAAATCTCTCCAAAGTGGCATATGTCTGTAAATTAGATAATTCCTGTGCTATTACATATTTGCAATCACTAAATGCTATGTGTTCAGTACAAAAACACAATTTATACCATATCAACCTCACTCAAATATTGTGGCGGTGTTATGGGGTATCCAGGGTATATTCAAGAGTCATTTCAACTTCTACAAAGTGTCCAAATGAGGTAATTGCACTGATTTTGCACACTGGATGTGCCTAAAAGTAATTTTTCCATACAAAAACGAAATGTCTACAAAAACCAACCTCTCTCAAACATTGTGGTGGTGTCGAGGGTCATACAGGGGATATCCAAGTGTTTTTTTATCCTCTCCAAAGTGCCTGAATGTTAGCCTAGGCCTATCCAATGTATAAAAACAATATAAAAGCAACAGATATACACTATTGTTCAAACGTTTGGGGTCACTTAGAAATGTCCTTGGTTTTTAAAGAAAATCACATTTTGTCCATTAAAATAACATAAAATTGATCAGAAATACAGTGTAGACATTGTTAATGTTGTAAATTACTATTGTAGCAAGAAACAACAGTCTTCATGTCAACAGTGAAGAGGTGACTCCTGGATGCTGGCCTTCTAGGCAGAGTTGGACAGAATGGACAATAAAAATAAAAGATTAAGATGGGCAAAGAACACAAGGCACTGGACAGAGGAACTCTGGAACTAGCTAGAAGGCCAGCATCTTCACTGTTGACGTTGAGACTGGTGTTTTGCGGGTACTATTTAATGAAGCTGCCAGTTGAGGACTTGTGAGGCGTCTGTTTCTCAAACTAGACACTCTAATGTACTTGTCCTCTTGCTCAGTTGGGCACCAGGGCCTCCCACTCCTCTTTCTATTCTGATTAGAGACAATTTGTGCTGTTCTGTGAAGGGACTAGTACACAGCGTTGTACCAGATCTTCAGTTTCTTGGCAATTTCTCGCATGGAATTTCTCGCATGGAATAGCCTTCATTTCTCAAATAAGAATATACTCTTTCAGAAGAATGTGGTTTGTTTTTAGCCATTTTGAGCCTGTAATCAAACCCACAAATGCTGATGCTCCAGATGCTCAACTAGTCTATAGAAGGCCAGTTTTATTGCTTCTTTAATCAGAACAACAGTTTTCAGCTGTGCTAACATAATTGCAAAAGGGTTTTCTAATGATCAATTAGCCTTTTAAAATTATAAACTTGGATTAGCCAACACAACGTGCCATTGGAACACAGGAGTGATGGTTGCTGATAATGGGCCTCTGCATTCCTGTAGATATTGTAGATATTCCATAAAAAATCAGCCGTTTCCAGCTACAATATTCATTTTCAACATTCGCAACGTTTACATGTCATAGACGTGTGTATAGGTGGCAGGGAAGTCAGGCGCAGGAGAATCGAACTTGGTCAAATTAAGTAGTTTTTAGGGATAGAGGGCAGCATTTTCACTTTGGATGAATTGCGTGCCCATAGTGAACTGCCTACTACTCTGTCCCAGATGCTAATATATGCATATTATTATTACTATTTATTATTAATATTGGATAGAAAACACTCTGAAGTTTCTAAAACTGTTTGAATTATGTCTGTGAGTATAACAGAACTCACAGGGCAGGCAAACTTCCAAACAGGAAGTGGAAATTCAGGGGCTGGTTGATTTTCAACTCATCGCCTATTCACATCCAAATAAGATATGGATCTGTCCGCACTTCCTACGCCTTCCACTAGATGTCAACAGTCAGTAGAATGTGGAATGAAGCCTCTAGTGTGATGTGGGACTGGATGGCAGCTATTTGAGTCACTGGTCTGGCAGAATGGCAGTTCCTGGTTACGCGCAGTAGTCATTATATCGCCTTGCGTTCCATTACTCTGTAGACAAAACAAATGCTCCGGTTGGAACGTTATTGGATATATATGATAATAACATCCTGAAGATTGATTCTCTACTTAGTTTGACCAGTTTATTCGACCTGGAATATAACTTTTTTAAGTTTTCGTCCGAGTTCGCCTGGACCAGCGCCAGCTTTGGACATGTGAACTAAACGTGCTAGCAAAAGTAGCTAATTGGACACTAGTAATGGACATTATGGAAGAAAAATTTTTTTTTTTTGCGGAACTAGGATTCCTTGCACTGCATTCTGATGAAAGATCTTCAAAGGTAAGGGAATGTTTATGATGTAATTTCGTATTTCTGTTGACTCCAACATGGCGGAGAAATATATTTACGTCTGAGCTCCGTCTCAGATTATTGCATGGTATGCTTTTTTCGTAAAGTGTTTTTTAAATCTGACACAGCGGTTGCATTAAGAACCAGTGTATCTTTAATTATATGTAAAACATGTATCTTTCGTCAAAGTTTATGGTGAGTATTTCTGTTATCTGACGTAGCTCTCTGTAATTACTCCGGATATTTTGGAGGCATTTCTGAACATGGCGTCAATGTAAACCGAGATTTGTGGATATAAATATGCATATTTTCGAACAAAACATAAATGTATTGTATAACATGATGTAATATGAGTGTCATCTGATGAAGATTATCATTATTATTATTATTAGTGATTATTTTTATCTCTAATTCTGCATATGTGACTCAATATTTGTCTGGGAAAAATGGCTGTGTTTTTTTGGATTTGGTAGTGATCTAACATAAATATAAGTTGTGTTTTCGCTGTAAAACATTTTAAAAATTGGACATGATGGGTAGATTAACAAGATGTTTATCTTTCATTTGCTGTATTGAACTTGTTAATATGTGAAAGTTAAATATTTCAAAAAAATATTTTTGAATTTCCCGCGCTGCTTTTTCAGTGGAATGTTGGGGGGGGGGTTCCGTTAGCAGAACCTGTGTCCTAGACAGGTTAATAACTTAAAAACAGCTCCAAAACCATGACAATCAAAACAAAGTGGGTACGAGGACCAGTCGCGCACCAGTCCAAACAACACGACAAATGAACAACACACAATCTCTGACAAGGACATGAGGGGAAATTGAGTGTTAAATACACAGCAGGTAATGAATGGGATTGGAACCAGGTGTGTAGGAAGACAAGACAAAACAAATGGAGAATGAAAAATGGATCAATGATGGCTAGAAGACCGGTGACTTCGACCGGCGAGCACCGCCCAAACAAGGAGAGGCATCGACTTCGATAGAAGTTGTGACACTACACTGTATTTCTGATCAATTTGGTGTTATTTTAATGAACAAAAAAATGTACTTTTCTTTCAAAAAAAAGGACATTTCTAAGTGACCCCAAACATTTGAACAGTAGCGTAAAGTAATGATGGTCTGTCGTTTGTCTTTGCTTATTTGAGCTAGTTTTAGAAATTGCAGCCCAAATAAATGCTTCACAGAGTTCAAGTAACAGACACATCTCAACATCAACTGTTCAGAGGAGACTGTGTGAATCAGACCTTCATGGTCAAATTGCTGCCAAGAAACCACTACTAAAGGACACCAATAAGAAGAAGAGAGTTTCTTGGGCCAAGAAACAGAGCAATGGTCCTTAGACCGGTGGAAATCTGTCAATTGGTGTGATGTGTCCAAATTTGAGATTTCTGGTTCCAACCGCCATGTCTTTGTGAGACGCAGAGTAGGAATGGATGATCTCCGCATGTGTAGTTCCCAGCGTGAAGAATGTAGGAGGAGGTGTGATGGTGTGCGGGTGCTTTGCTGGTGACACTGTCGGTGATTTATTTCGAATCCAAGGTACACTTAACCAACATGGCTACCACAGCATTCTGGAGCGATACGCCATTACATCCGATTTGCACTTACTGGGAATATAATTTGTGGGCCTGTGTTATGGCTATTTGACCAATAATGAGAGTGATGGAGTGCTGCATCTGATGACCTGGCCTCCACAACCACCCGACCTCAACCCAATTGAGATGGTTTGGGATGAGTTGGACCACGGAGTGAAGGAAAAGCAACCAACAAGTGCTCAGCATACAGTGCCTTGCGAAAGTATTCGCCCCCCTTGAACTTTGCGACCTTTTGCCACATTTCAAGCTTCAAACATAAAGATATAAAACTGTATTTTTTGTGAAGAATCAACAACAAGTTGGACACAATCATGAAGTGGAACGACATTTATTGGATATTTCAAACTTTTTTAACAAATCAAAAACTGAAAAATTGGGCGTGCAAAATTATTCAGCCCCCTTAAGTTAATACTTTGTAGCGCCACATTTTGCTGCGATTACAGCTGTAAGTCGCTTGGGGTATGTCTCTATCAGTTTTGCACATCGAGAGACTGAAAATTTTTTCCATTCCTCCTTGCAAAACAGCTCGAGCTCTTTGAGGTTGGATGGAGAGCATTTGTGAACAGCAGTTTTCAGTTCTTTCCACAGATTCTCGATTGGATTCAGGTCTGGACTTTGACTTGGCCATTCTAACACCTGGATATGTTTATTTTTGAACCATTTCATTGTAGATTTTGCTTTATGTTTTGGATCATTGTCTTGTTGGAAGACAAATCTCCGTCCCAGTCTAAGGTCTTTTGCAGACTCCATCAGGTTTTCTTCCAGAATGGTCCTGTATTTGGCTCCATCCATCTTCCCATCAATTTTAACCATCTTCCCTGTCCCTGCTGAAGAAAAGCAGGCCCAAACCATGATGCTGCCACCACCATGTTTGACAGTGGGGATGGTGTGTTCAGAGTGATGAGCTGTGTTGCTTTTACGCCAAACATAACGTTTTGCATTGTTGCCAAAAAGTTCAATTTTGGTTTCATCTGACCAGAGCACCTTCTTCCACATGTTTGGTGTGTCTCCCAGGTGGCTTGTGGCAAACTTTAAACTACACTTTTTATGGATATCTTTAAGAAATGGCTTTCTTCTTGCCACTCTTCCACAAAGGCCAGATTTGTGCAATATACGACTGATTGTTGTCCTGTGGACAGAGTCTCCCACCTCAGCTGTAGATCTCTGCAGTTCATCCAGAGTGATCATGGGCCTCTTGGCTGCATCTCTGATCAGTCTTCTCCTTGTATGAGCTGAAAGTTTAGAGGGACGGCCAGGTCTTGGTAGATTTGCAGTGGTCTGATACTCCTTCCATTTCAATATTATCGCTTGCACAGTGCTCCTTGGGATGTTTAAAGCTTGGGAAATCTTTTTGTATCCAAATCCGGCTTTAAACTTCTTCACAACAGTATCTCGGACCTGCCTGGTGTGTTCCTTGTTCTTCATGATGCTCTCTGCGCTTTTAACGGACCTCTGAGACTATCACAGTGCAGGTGCATTTATACGGAGACTTGATTACACACAGGTGGATTGTATTTATCATCATTAGTCATTTAGGTCAACATTGGATCATTCAGAGATCCTCACTGAACTTCTGGAGAGAGTTTGCTGCACTGAAAGTAAAGGGGCTGAATAATTTTGCACGCCCAATTTTTCAGTTTTTGATTTGTTAAAAAAGTTTTAAATATCCAATAAATGTCGTTCCACTTCATGATTGTGTCCCACTTGTTGTTGATTCTTCACAAAAAAATACAGTTTTATATCTTTATGTTTGAAGCCTGAAATGTGGCAAAAGGTCGCAAAGTTCAAGGGGGCCGAATACTTTCGCAAGGCACTGTATGTTGGAACTCCTTCAAGAAAAGTTGGAAAAGCATTCCAGGTGAAGCTGGTTGAGAGAATGCCACGAGTGTGCCCTGCTGTCATCAAGGCAAAGGGTGGCTACTTTGAAGAATCTCAAATATAAAATACATATTGATTTGTTTAACATTATTTTGGTTACTACATGATTCCATATGTTTTATTTAATTGTAACAGCCGTTGGTGGAAGAAGGTGAGGACCAAGGTGCGGCGTGGTACGTGTTCATATTGTTTAATAGGAATAGAACGCTGAAAATAAAAAACAAAGTGAACGAACGAAGCAGTTCTGTCTGGTGCAGATACAAACACTCAACAGAAAACAACTACCCACAAAACCCATGTGGGCAAGAGCTACCTAAGTATGGTTCTCAATCAGAGACAACGATAGACAGCTGTCCCTGATTGAGAACCATACCCAGCCAAAAACAAAGAAATACAAAAACATAGAAAAAGGAACATAGAATGCCCACCCTAGTCACACCCTAGCTTAACCAAAATAGAGAATAAAAGCCTCTCTATGGCCATGGCGTGACATTACAGTTTTTTTCGATTGCTAAACGACAGTGGACACAACTGGAGTCACATGTGCAAAACTCTAACTACAGTCTGCACAGCAGTAGTTCATGTGGACCAAACTCTAGTTCGTTTTTCATTGCTTGAACACAGTTTTCAAAAATCTACACACTTATCCCATGACTTTAACCACAACCTGCACAACACTGCTGTCAAAACTGTGAACCACACATTCAAAACGGAATAGATTTCAGCCTTGTGCCTTTCAAACACTGCTGATTGCAATTTCAGCTGAAAGGCTAAGCAGGTGTCTTGTTTTAGACTTGTTAGTGAACACACACACATATTACAGTATATATAGGTAGAGCTCAGAAAGACTCATTTTGGAAATGGAACAAGGAAAATGGGTTCGTGGAGGGAGAAGGGTGGCAGGGAGAGGGCGGATGCTTGGAGGAAGACAAAGAAGACAAAGAGCTGTTATTTCAGATGAAATAAGGGCTACACTTATAGACCACGTCGTGAACCATGGTCTCTAATTGAGAGAGGCAGGGTTGAGGGTGCAACCCAATCTGCAAAGATCCACAGTGGCATCTGTAATGCGAATTTTCCATCATGCAAACAGGTGAGAGTTACATCCTTACAGTAAATGAAAACATTACAGGAATCTATTTTGTATTGCAATTATAGAATATTTACACAGATATATATTACAGTAAGTTTGACTGTAAAATATATATTTACAACAGGACCCAAAGGCTGCCCCCAACAGGGGGAAGAGGAAAAATATTTTCAGATGCGCAGGAAATGCTATTGTTGACATGGTTGTTGTCAACAATGCAATAAAACTGCGGGAGATTCAAGATAGAGTGCTGGCTGATAATTATATATTTGAAAATGTTAATTCTGTCAGCACAACAACTATTGCTCGAGTCCTAAAGAAACACCAAGTTACAATGAAACAGTTATACACTGTACCGTTCGAGAGAAACAGTGAACGGGTAAAAGAGCAAAGATACCAATATGTCCAGGTAAGACGTCTGAGGTTACGTACACAGCTATACAAAATATTTACAGTAAAAAAAAGCACTAGCATTTCTACAGTAAAACTGTGCACTTACTGTTTTTCAGAGAGTAATGGAGGTGGAAGCACTGGAAAGACCACATTCATTTGTATTTATCGATGAAGCTGGATTTAACCTTGCCAAAACACGGCGCAGAGGAAGGAATGTTATAGGTCAAAGGGCCACTGTGGAGGTTCCAGGCCAAATGGGGGGAAATATCACCATGTGTGCTGCAATGGCCAATGATGGTTTGCTTCTCAACACACCACTCATTGGCCCATACAACACAGAAAGGCTTATAGCTTTCCTAGAACAGCTCTATGCTCAGCTAGTGCCAGCAGAACAGGGGGAGCCAGTAAGAAACCCCCAAGTTTTTGTCATAGTTTGCGATAACGTTGCTTTTCACCACTCTGCAGCTGTCACAGATTGGTTTGCAGCACATCACAGATTTATGGTTTTGTACCTGCCTGCATATTCACCCTTCCTCAACCCAATAGAGGAGTTTTTCTCTGCCTGGAGGTGGAAAGTGTCACCACCCACATGACCAAATGTCTCTTTTGGAAGCCATGCGTGCCGGATGTGAGGACACGAGTCCAGAGGACTGCCAGGGATGGATAAGGCACTCCAGAAGGTTCTTCCCCAGGTGCATGGCAAGAGAAAACATTAGATGTGATGTTGAAGAAAACCTGTGGCCTGATGCTAGAGAGAGGCAGGATTAGCCCCTCAATTATTTGTTCGAATTACAGTATGTACTTTTAGTTTCTACCTTTTTTTCTCATTACTGTAATTCCGTAAATTACTACAGACTATTGAAGCAAACTGCTAATTTTCATTTACCTTAAAGAATTGTTATGTTCTAAAAATTTTAATAAATCATGTGAAAGAATGTCACTCTTTTCTTTGAAGAAAATATTACTTTGTATGAAGTCACTGAAATTGTTCAAACTGTAAAGATGAAAAGTTTGTATTTTCTGTATTGGTGTTTGATGCTAGTGTTTTTACTCTCAGTGTGTTTTGAGTGACAGTGTGTGTTATCTCAGTGAGGGTTGTGCATAGTGTTTGGCTGCACTGAGCGTGTTTTGAGCCATGTGTTAAGAGTTGTGTTGCTTGGAATGAGTTTTGCAGGTGATGTGAACTGTTTAGCTCAGGTGACTGTTGGTAGTGCAGACTGTAGTTAGAGTTTTGTACATGTGACTCCAGTTGTGCCCACTGTCGTTTAGCAATCGAAAAAAACTGTAATAGTTCTGATGTCTTCACTATTATTCTACAATGTAGAAAATAGTTTTAAAAAAAAGAAGAAAAACCCTTGAATGAGTTTGTGTATCCAAACTTTTGACTGGTAGTGTATATTTCCAATATCACACACTGAGCAAGTGTTCACCAGTTTAACCATATGTGCATAATAACATGCTTCTTATCTCTCAAACACTACAGAGAGGATTAGGGCTCAATGCACTTCTTGGATGGAGGATGGTCTTTTATGGAAAAGCCTTTCAAAGGAAATGGTTATACATAACCATAGGATTGCTCTCCCCAGGCATGTGCATGGAGAACATGTCTGGCAATGGATTAAATAAATAAAAATCCTCAGCAATCTACACACAATACCCCATAAGCAAAAACATATATGTATATATTTCTCATTATGGGGTATTGTGTAGATTGATGAGGGGGGGAAATTATGTAATCCATTTTAGAATAAGGCACTGTACACTGTAGGCTAGAGATGTGTCAGAGTTTGAGTGACTTAACCCTGAATTATGTTTCCACTGGTGTCACTGTGTGTGTGTGTGTGTGTGTGTGTGTGTGTGTGTGTGTGTGTGTGTGTGTGTGTGTGTGTGTGTGTGTGTGTGTGTGTGTGTGTGTGTGTGTGTGTGTGTGTGTGTGTGTGTGTTGAATGGTAATCTGTTTCCATAGTAACAGAGCTGGCAAAGCTTATGACATTTCAGTACTGCCACTCTCTATGTTGTAGTTGCTTGGACTTGGTTTTATTTATGTAACACCAATATTCACATTGACATTCACTGACATTCCACTGCCTGATACAGCCAATTCTGATTAGCTTGCAGAAACACATATTTCCCTGCAAAGATTAAGCTCATATTGCCCGACTGTGTGATCGTAGCAAAGATGCACTTCAGCAATGTGTCATTACACCATGGATGATAATAAAGCTGTTTATCAACCTTTTTCAGCTGTGAAAAACTAAAGTGTTCACAGGCGTGTTTGTGAGTCTCTGTACGCGCCATCCTGAACCCCTGATGTGATGTGATTCTCTATGGGACTGAGCTGGTACCAGACTAAGCCTGCATCCCAGGTACCAAACGAGACCTCAGCCCTGCTCCTCTGCAGTTCCTTCGATCCCTCCACGCTCCCTCTTTAACAGGGAGCACAAAAACACAGGGAGCCAGCATGAGCAGATGCCTCAGTGTTATGGCTGCTGCTGGTGAAAAGTACCAAGTCCCTCCGATCTCCTATGTGTGTGATCTCAGAGTTGTCTGAAAGCCATGTGAGCTAATTAGCACTGCTGGATCTTTCCTGTGTCGGCCCCCACACAACCACAACTGTCAAACAGACTAGGGACCCTATTTTAGAGGTCCCAGAGGAGGGTAAATCACAGTCAAACACGGGCTAAAGCAAACACACACACACACACACACACACACACGCCACAAAAAAAAAAAACACAATGAAGAAATTCCATAGCGGTGGGCTCTTGACAGCAACGTTCCCCAAAGACTTAAATGTTTTATTGGTACCCACCGGACAACATTTTAATTCTGCGTTTACCAGGCCAGACTCCAATGTGAAATCTACCCTCTTTCTATTACGTCTGGGGCTGTTCTGGGAAAACAGGTTTTCCTGAATCCCTTTATCTTCCTCTCCATGCAGGATCCATCACTGTGTTTCCTAATGCTCCTTATACTTACAGCAGGAGCAAGTCAGCCCACCCTTTCCTTGCCTTGACAGAGGGAACAGCTATTGCTTTAACTTGTACAGGATTGTCAAAGCATGCTAATGACCGCTAATAAGTATAATAAGGCCATGACTTCGAATGATCAGAGGGTTTGATATTCTATACAACACCTTGTGTGCATAGCAATTGTCCATTTTTGCACAGAAAAGTGTCGTAACCAACTAGGTGTTGAACCTGAGGTGTTAGCCAGACCATGTTAGCCTGCTGAGCTAAAGCCAAGGTGCTTCCTCTGGGAGAAATCACACGACTTCAAACGAGACCTGGTTTTCACTTGCTTTAATGTGTGATCAGATAGAAGGTGGTTAAAGATCTATTTACTGGGGGGTTACTAGAATGAAAGATTGTGTGTAATGCAGTTTGGCGGCAAGACATGCATGGTTCAATGGTTAGTTCAGGGGCTTGAGTAGCCCTTTTACTGTTGAGTCTAATTTAAGAGCACAGGTCTAGTGCTCAAATTTGGAATAAACACTAAAAGCCTGGCACCAATGAAAAGAGTGATAGAAAATTGAACTTAATGTGATGACACATGATACAGGAGATTCAGCTTTCATTAGGAAATAAATAAAAGCTAGGCCCACAGTACATGGATTCAAAGAGTGAAAAGAAAAGGAGTCTGTCAAAAAGTTACCATTCACTCCATATAAGCAAAGTCTTCAGGGATATATAGCTCCTTCTTACATTATAGGTGAGCCAGCATCTTCCCTCCTTAATTTAAACAGAATTTCTAAGAACCTCTGACTTGTTCGGTCTTGTCTTGGATGAAAAATCCCTGCAGATCAGGGTGCAGTTCCACTCACCGATGCCTCTCCAATCAGGTGCTCACAGACATGCCGATAAAATATGATTATCTCCGGCATCAAGATTCTACCACCACTCCCCTCCCCTCCAACCCCCTCACCCCCGCCAATTTACACCAGGCAGATTTGTTTCAAGTGAAATCGGCACCTTACACAGACAAGTCAATGGGGGATCTAGAGAACGGGGTGAGAGACACAGCTAGGGCACTGGACCTGAAAGGTTCGACATCCCAGAAAGCTCTGAAAAACAAATGAAACATCAACTTACTATGAAATGATATTGGGACAACGTCCCCACTGAGTCAAGCATGGTGAGCAACAGCCTCCAGTGAGAAAGCTTTGTGAGCCATAAGCCCACAGCGCAGAGTAATTAGAGTTAGAGCGCATGTGTACAGGGACGCAAATGGCACTTTATGTAGGAACTGTGCATCATTTGTTGCAACATAATTTTACTGGATAAACAATGCATTATGCCAAGAGAGTTGTTATCAATCCCATTAAACTTGAGAGATGAAGGACAAATAATGGACTGAGATGTCATTAAAGTATGCCATGTCTCCAAGTGTCTTTTTATGTTGATGTCAAGTGTACTATATAATAATAACTGAAAAGAACATTATTCAGTTCAATGTGAGCCCCCCATCAGAATTCACTCAGTCTCAGCTAGAGTCATTTACAGATGTTCTTGTAAACAACCCTTAAAAAGATTCATGAATATGTATATCTGTGGAGTCTCAGGGCTCAAACAGCCATTGCGTTGTTCTCAAGGCGAAGAATAATTTTTAATTGTCACATTAGACATTCATCCTCATCCACATAGAGATTCAGGCGCTGACAAATATAATAACCCTACGAAATGAGTAATACCCTCACTTGTACGTCCTCCAAAATTCTCAACAAACAGCCAACTCAGAAACGTCTCACCTAGAGAAGACAAGCAGGTCGCTGCATTGTTTACTTTCAGAGTTTTCTCCAACGCAAATAAACAACACCTCCTTCAAAGCTATAACAATGTATAACAGTGGCCATTGTTCTCATTTCATAAAACTTTCCTAAATTGCACAATTACTACGCCCCCGGTCCACCTGCTGTCAGCCAGAGAGGTGCATCTCAGGGCCTCTGAACTCCCACGGTATCACGACACTCACAACGACATCGAACACATCTTCCTCCCGGCTGTCACAGCTGCCAGGCGACAGCGAGGAGATGGCCACGATGACGTCTGGAGGAGGGCCATCAAACAGGTGATTGGCACAAGCTGTGACTCCCTAGTGTACAGAGGAACGGGAAGAAGCTGTGCACCAGGAGTTGTATAGACTCAAAACACTGCATGTAGGTGTTATAGGCGATAGGGGACATGATGGTTTTGAAAGCAGAAACGTGTTGACGGCACTGGTCAATATGTAATCATGCACCGACCAGAGGGATGCTTTGTCCTATGTTCATATTTTATTGCACTGCTAAATCGATGCGCTTTGTAAAAGTTATGTGCATAGATATCAATTAGAGACAGTTTTAAAGCATACCTCACATTGTGATGTACAGTGTAGTGTTGGTCTTGTTGGAATATAGGATGTGTAGCTATGATTTCCACACAGAAAAAAAATGACTCTCATTGCCATCTGTCAGTGGTCAGTGAGTTGTTTGTGTGTTTGATCCAGACTATTGATCTACTCTCTCTCTCTCCCAGTGGGGGTGTAAGTGCCTTAGGATGAAAACGGCGACTGTATCAGCATTCAAACCCTGTCTGACTGCTCTTTGTGGACTATTTAAATGAAGACTCTTCTCCAAAGCATTGCGGGCCACTCTGCAAGGCATGGAAGTCAATAGTTATTTTAGAAGAAGTTCAAAGAAGTTCAACTTTTAGTTGAAAAAATATCAACTTCATCAAAAATACATGGCAGGTATTTGGCTTAAATCAATGCTGTGAATCTTAATGCTTGAACTCATTCAACTCTCAAATGATTCCTGTGGAAAGTCGAGAGTAACTAACACCTAGAAGGGAGTAACTAAAAAAACAAATTCCCTTCCTTTGGTCATATTCTTGTAGAATTAATTGGGGAGTTTTGGTCTGGCGCAGACTTGTCTGATAGTAGATGTTCATTTTCCTCTCTACTGCTCCACTGCTTCCTCATTCTCCCCTGATATTGTAGCTGTCCTTATATGGTCAGACAGACAGACCTTTGTTTCCAGGATAGACTCTTGGAATGCCATCAACAGCAACAATACCAGCAACAGAAAAAACAACACATGGCCACAATAATCAGCAGGCATTTGTCTATCACACCTACCTACAGTATGTCATTATCAGTGCTATATGTTATGTATTTTTTTATAACCTGGAGAGTATAGGAATAAAATATTTATGTACAACCTATTATGGAAACTAGATCAAAGGAGTCCTTCAAACATGGTCAATAGCATGCCTACGTGTTACGCAACACAACTGTCATGACTGTCCTCTGAGGATCCAAATAGATTAGATCAGGTTTGCAATGAATAACTTCAACCAGACCCCCTCTCACCCGCAGAGGGGGGGAGGAGGGAACTGGTGGGCGTTAACAACTCACGTCCTGTTGTAAATCAAGGACAGGACATTAAGCTCTCCCTCTCCAATGTTTACCAGAGAAATGTATTTTGTTTCAAAAGATGATTCCCCGCCAAAATTCTAACACGTTCTAAAGTGAATACTGGAACAATATTTCTAACATAGAACGTGGGGAATGGTCAGAGGTGATCTATAGAACACTAATGTCATTTTGTTTGTTATTTTGTGATGTCATGAAAAATGTTATAAAGGAAATACTGTAACTTGGAAAGTATACCCACTACATGTGTGAAAACATATGAAAAATTATGAAAGTGTTTTTGTTAAGAGAGGGACATGATTTTAGGAGCCATAACAGATAATTGTGTTACATAAACTTTGCACAGTGACAAAGAGTGTAAACCTGACGGATTCACCCTTTTGAACAAACTGTATAAAATGATGGGTAAAGAATTAACATGTCAGACCAGTTTAAAGTGGTTTGAACTCACAATCACTGGTATGGCTGATTAGCTGTCCTGTATCTTCAAAGAGGCAGTTTCAGGAGCGAATGGAAGGCAGGTCAACTCTATAGTTCTGTTCAGGACTACACGAGAAGTCACCGGATAACTAAAGAGAAGAACACAACAGTAGAACCATTTTGGAACATCAGAGACTTACAAGCGCCCTGCGAAAAGGGCCAACCCCTTTTCCAAGGTGGCCCGGTTCCCGAAAGAGATACACGACGAACCAAGGCATTTCACGTAAATACAATCATGAATTCTTACTCCAAGCGGGCAGCAGTTCGTGTGCACAAAGTATTGGAGTACTATAAGTGCTGCTCCCGCTTCCCCTCTCTGCCCTTCATTATGCACACCATCACCATCATTATGGGCATCAGCGATCATTGGACTCACCTGGACTCCTTCACGTTGTTGATTGCTCCCTCTATATCTGTCTGTTCCTCAGTTTTGTTCCCCGTGTCAGCATTATTGCCGTCATGTTGTTTTGTTCCCCCTGTCCAGATGCTGTTCTTGTTTTATTTGATGTCCATTTACCATTAAATGGTCACTCCCTGTACTTGCTTCTTGTCTAAAGCGTCGGTCCTTACAGAATGCTGCCACCACTATTTTGAAACATCAGGGATTTTTTTTTTTTGGTGGTGACGTCACGTCCGGGTGCCGCAGACGATGGAACCTAGGGTGCCTCAGCTGGCTTGTCGGGCTTCCATGCTTTGGCTGGCTCGAGAGGTTTCCTTGCCTCGGTTGGCTCCGCAGGCTCCTATCCCACGCCTCAGCCGTAGTTATGCTCCTACGCCTCAGCCAGTTCATCAGGCTCAGCCAGTTCATCAAAAAAAGGAACTTTGAACATCCCACTAAGCACCATTAAAACCATTATTAAAAAATCCCACGTCATGCCTCAGCCGGCCCATTTGGCTCCCACTCCTCAGCGGGATCTTCAGGCTTTCACGCCTCAGCCCCTCGTCGGGCTTCTATACCTCAGCTGGCCAATCCGGCGCCCATGCCCCGGACAGCCCATCAGGCTCACCCAGGTGGGAGACCGGGTGGTGCCCTAAAGTGGGGAGGTACTGTCACGCCTGCTCCCGCTTCCCCTCTTTGGCGCTCGAGGGCGACAAGCTGCCCTTCATTACGCACACCTGTCACCATCATTACAGTGCCTTGCAAAAGTATTCATCCCCCTTGGCATTTTTCCTATTACAACCTGTAATTTAAATTGATTTTTATTTGCATTTCATGTAATAGACATACATAAATTAGTCCAAATTGGTGAAGTGAAACTTTAAAAATTACTTGTTTAAAAAAAAATACAAAAAAAAGATGGAAAAGTGGTGCGTGCATATGTATTCACCCCCTTTTCTTCACCCATAAATATGATCTGGTGCAACCAATTACCTTCAGAAGTCACATAATTAGTTAAATAAAGTCCACCTGTGTGCAATCTAAGTGTCACATGATCTGTCACATGATCTCAGTATATATACACCTGTTCTGAAATGCCCCAGAGTCTGTAACACCACTAAGCAAGGGGCACCACCAAGCAAGCGGCACCATGAAGAACAAGGAGCTCTCCAAACAGGTCAGGGACAAAGTTGTGCAGAAGTACAGATCAGGGTTGGGTTATAAAAAAAAGGAACTTTGAACATCCCACTGAGCACCATTACAACCATTATTAAAAAATTGAAAGAATATGGCACCACAACAAACCTGACAAGAGAGGGCCTCCCACTAAAACTCATGGACCAGGCAAGAAGGGCATTAATCAGAGAGGCAACAAAGACACACACCACTTCAATCCGTACACTCCACAGAGCTGGGCTTAACGGAAGAGTGTCCAGAAAAAAAAGCCATTGCTTAAAGAAAAAAATAAGCATACACATTTGCTGTTCTCTAAAAGGTGTGTGGGAGACTCCCCAAACATACGGAAGAAGGTACTCTGGTCAGATGACACTAAAATGTAGCTTTTTGGTATTCATGGAAACGCTATGTCTGGCGCTAACCCAACACCTTTCATCACCCCGAGAACATCATCCCAGCTGTGGGGATGTTTTTCATCGGCAGGGACTGGGAAACTGGTCAGAATTGAAGGAATGATGGATGGTGCTAAATACAGGGAAATTCTTGAGGAAAACCTGTTTCAGTCCTCCGGAAAAAATCCCAGTGGTTAGGTGGGCCAAGCTTATAGAGACATACCCCAAGAGACAGCAAGCTGTAATTGCTGTAAAAGGTGGCTCTACAAAGTGACTTTGGGGGATAGAATAGTTACTTTGGGGGGGGGGTGGATAGTTATGTTTTTTTGTCTTATTTCTTGATTTTATTTTTGATTTATTTAACCTTTATTTAATCAGGAAAACCCCATTGAGACCCAGAATCTCTTTTTCAAGGGAGACCTGGCCAAGAATGTAGCAACAATCAATATATTACATATTAAAACATACAACAATACAGTACAACACGATCCACCCTAAAAAAATAATTGACACTCCTCCTTAATATTTAATATACACTCTCCTTAATATACACTCCCATCAATATTTTAAATTCATTCAGTGGCACTAACATATATACTGTAGATGGATTGTAGACTATTCCATGCCTCTGGTGCACAAGAAGAGAAGGCAGTCTTGCCTAATACTGTGAATGTCCTGGGGATTTTAAGTAGCAACCACCTAGCAGACCGGGTATGGTAACTGCTGGTGGTGAAGGAGACCAGACTACAGAGATAAAGAGGGAATTTACCTAAAAGGGCTTGGTAGATGAACACATACAAATGTATCTTTCTGCGCATATAAAGTGAGGTCCAACCTACCATTTGGTACAAGGTGCAATGGTGGGTGAGTGACTTGGAATTTGTAATAAAGCGCAAGGATGCATGATAAATAGAGTCCAGACTCTGTAAGACAGAGGAGGCTGCATGCATAATCAATTACAGAGAGAAAGGTGGCCTGAACAAGCTTCTTTCTAGCCATAAGCGGGAAGCAAGCCTTATTACGAAAATAAAAACCCAATTTCAATGTAATTTTTGTTAGAAGATTATCCACATGAGCTTTAAAGGACAACTTGTCATCCAACCAAATACCTAGGTATTTGTAGCATTACACTTTTTCAATGGATAAGCCACCAGATGTGACAATGCTAACCTTCTCTTGCAGAGTTCTAGCTCTGGTAAAGGTCATGAATTTAGTTTTTTACATTCAAGACCAGTTTGAGACCATAAGGGGAGGCCTGCAGTGTCTGAAAAGCAGTCTGGAGCTCTTCAACAGCCTGAACCAGAGAAGGAGTACATGAATATATGACTGTATCATCTGCATATAGATTTAACTTTACTGGTTGCATCCCATTTCCCAAATCAATAATACAAATGAGAACACCACTGGAGCTAAAATGGAACCCTGGGGCACACCTATATTAACAGAGCAGCACAATGTTGCTTTTATAAAGTGCATTAATGATGTAATTTGTCACTGCCATAGCTGAACCCCTCTCAGTATGTTATTTTCAATTAAGAAGTTTTTTAACCCTGAGTTCACAAGGGATTCATAGACTTTGGCCAGAATAGGGAGTTTGGAGATAGGATGAGGGATCTCCACCCTTTAGCAGTGGGAGGACATAAGCTGATTTCCAAATGCTGGGTATGGAATTGGTCAAGAGACTCAAGTTGAAAATGTGAGCCACAGGTTCAGTAATAATAGCAGCTGCTATCTGGGGTAGGGGTCCAGGTTGTCTGGACCTGCAGACTTTTTAGTGTCTTTCTGTTTAGTGTTTATAGACATCAGTATAAGAAACAGGCTCAACGTTTAAATGGTTCACATGAGGGCCTACATCATTGTTGACTGTAACAGAGCTTACATTAGAGGCCTGGGCCCTACCATTATTAAAAACTGAACCAGCAGATATGAAGTGCTTGTGAAATATGAAGTGTTTGTTTCACAATAAAACATATTTTGCATCTTCAGTGTGGTAGGCATGTTGTGTAAATCAAATGATACAAACCCCCAAAAATCTATTTCAATTCCAGGTTGTAAGAAAACAAAATAGGTAAAATGCCATGGGGGTCAATACTTTCGCAAGGCACTGTACGCACATCAGCGCTCATTGGACTCACCTGGACTCCTTCACGTTGTTGATTGCTTCTTCTATATCGGTTTGTTCCTCAGTTTTGTTGGACAGTTTTGTCCATTAAATGTTCACTCCCTGTACTTGCTTCTTGTCTCCAGCGCCGGTCCGTACAGTGAAATAAGTTTCTAAACGTACCAATGTTAAGTGTCTCTGTCCCTCTCTTTCTCCTGCCCTCTCCATTTAGGGTTCCAGAGTGGCACAGTGGTCTAAGGCACTGCATCTCAATGCAAGAGATATCACTACAGTCCCTGGTTCAAATTCAGGCTGCATCACATCTGGCTGTGATGGGGTGTCATGTAGGGCAGTGCACAATTGGCCCAGTGTCATCCGGGTTAGGTTGGGGTAGGTTGTCATTGTAAATAATAATTTGCTCTTAACTGACTTACCTAGTTAAATAAATGTTTAATTAAATAAAACATATTATGTATTTTGTAACAAGCAGCAATATTGTTGTCAGTCCGCTAGGGACCTGTTTTTAACGTATTGTGTATGTTTATCCTGTGTTACCATTTAATTAGCTAGTAAATGAATAATTAAACCAATTTGTGTAGTACTGAATCATAAGTAAGGCTGTGGTTTTTGCAGCTACAAGGAGGTTACAACTGTTCAGAATGATGATATGATATGAGGTTATGATTAATAAGTTGACTGTTTATATGTGATAGGTTTAAACCTTTAGTTTAATTCGGGAGATAGTAAATCTTTAAAGAACTGCTCTTGTGGTGCCCCAGATCCAAATTAGTTAATTGTTACCTGATTAGTTTTTTTCAATTGTTCACATGCATTGGTCAAGACTGAAGTTTCATTGACAATTCTCTTCACACAGTCAGCAAAACAGAAGCGTATGTGGACCACACTGTGAATCATTTTTCATTGCTTTCACACAAAATGCATCCAATGACCACATTCTCTGAAATCCATGAACTCTTTCCCCATTCATACTCCACCACCTGCAAAACTATATATTTGCAGCACATGTTTTCAAACGCTAACACACTGTTTCCAAAACTGTTAAAAACACATTCAAAACAGGATGGCAAATGTCGTTCATTTCTGCAGTAACCAGATTGAAACATAAAAAAATCTCTGCAGAATATTTTGTCATTCCAAAGACAGCTGGTTGCAATTTCAGCTGAAAGTCTACCCAAGTGTCCTGTTTTTAGTCTCGTTACCAATCAGACTAGAGAACGGCTTCAGAATGATTTAGTTTGGAAACATGGATCAAGGAAGAAAGGTTGTTGGGGAAAGAAGACTGGCAGGGAAAGGGAGAATGCCTTAAGGACAAACTAGAGGAAGACCAAGAGCGGTGGTCTCTGATGAGATAAGGGCCACAATTATTGACCATGTTGTAAACCATGGTCTCACTTTGAGAGAGGCCGGTTTAAGGGTGCAACCAAATCTACAGCGTTCAACAGTTGCATCAATTGTAATGGATGTCGTCTGGAGATAGAGAGGAGGACCAAAGCGCAGCGTGGTAAGTGTTCATGATGATTTTAATTAAAGAAAGCACTGAACCAAAACAATGAAGTGAATTTATAAAACCGAAACAGTACCGTGTGGCCCAAACACACATGGAAACAAACACCCACAAACCAAAAGTGAAACCCAGGCTACCTAAGTATGATTCTCAATCAGAGACAACTAACGACACCTACCTCTGATTGAGAACCATACTAGGCCGAACACAAAAACCAACATAGAAAAACAAACAAAGACTGCCCACCCCAACTCACGCCCTGACCTTACTAAAACAAAGAATAAAATAACAGAACTATTGTAACGACGTTCGTCTGTAGGAGGAGAAGCGGACCAAAAAGCAGCGTGGTGGTTATTCATGTTCTTTAATGGAAAACTGAACAATACATGAAATAACTCAAATCTACAAAACAACAAACGGAACGTGAAAACCTATACAGCCTATCCTGTGACAACAAACACAGTGACAGGAACAATCACCCACAAACACACAGTGAAACCCAGGCTACCTAAGTATGATTCTCAATCAGAGACAACTAATGACACCTGCCTCTGATTGAGAACCATACTAGGCCGAAAACATAGAAATGCCCCAAAACATAGAAAAACAAACATAGACTGCCCACCCAACTCACGCCCTGACCATACTAAACAAATACAAAACAACGGAAATAGAGGTCAGAACGTGACAGTACCCCCCCCCCCCCCAAAGGTGCGGACTCCGGCCGCAAAACCTTGACCTATAGGGGAGGGTCTGGGTGGGCGTCTGTCCGCGGTGGCGGCTCTGGCGCGGGACGCGGACCCCACTTCACCATTGTCTTAGTCCGCCTTATTGTCCGCCTCCGTGGCTTACTCACCATGACCACCCCTCTCAATGACCCCACTGGACAGAGGGGCTGCTTGGGACAGAGGGGCAGCTCGAGACAGAGGTGAAGCAGCTGCTCGGGACAGAGGGACAACTGCTCGGGACAGAGGGACGATAGCAGCTCGGGGCAGAGGGGCAGCTGCTCGGGACAGAGGGGCGGCAGCTGCTCGGGACAGAGGGGCGGCAGCTGCTCGGGACAGAGGGGCGGCAGCTGCTCGGGCGGCCCCTGGCTGACTGGCGGCACTGGCGGCCCCTGGCTGACTGGCGGTCCCTGGCTGACTGGCGGCCCCTGGCTGTCTGGCGGCCCCTGGCTGTCTGGCGGCCCCTGGCTGTCTGGCGGCCCCTGGCTGACGGGCGGCACTGGCGGCCCCTGGCTGACGGGCGGCACTGGCGGCCCCTGGCTGACGGGCGGCACTGGCGGCCCCTGGCTGACGGGCGGCACTGGGCAGACGGGAGGCTCAGATGGCGCTGGGCAGACGGGAAGCTCAGATGGCGCTGGGCAGACGGGAAGCTCCGGCGGCGCTGGAGAAGAGGAAGGCCCCGGCAACGCCGGAGAGGCGGGAGGCTCCGGCAGCGGCGCCGGACAGGCGGGAGGCTCCGGCAGCGGCGCCGGACAGGCGGGAGGCTCCGGCAGAGGCGCCGGACAGGCGGGAGGCTCCGGCAGAGGCGCCGGACAGGCGGGAGGCTCCGGCAGAGGCGCCGGACAGGCGGGAGGCTCCGGCAGAGGCGCCGGACAGGCGGGAGGCTCCGGCAGAGGCGCCGGACAGGCGGGAGGCTCCGGCAGCGCTGGAGAGGAGGAAGCCCCTGTAAGGATGGGCCGGAGAGACAGCCTGGTACGGGGGGCTGCCACCGGAGGGCTGGTGCGTGGAGGTGGTGATGGATAGACCGGACCGTGAAGGCGTACTGGAGATCTTGAGAGCAGGGCTGGCACCAACCGCCCTGGCTGGATCTTCACCCTAGCTCGGCAGATGTGGGGAGCTGGGATGTAGCGCACCGGGCTAAGCACGCGTACTGGGGACACCGTGCGAACAACTGCATAACACGGTGCCTGACCAGCACCACGCCCGCCACAGTTAGCACTGCTAGGAGCACTGTAGTGCTGAGATGGCACAGGACGTGCAAGGCTAGGGAGATGCACAGGAGGCCTGGTGCGTGAGGCTGGCACAGTCTTCACCAGACCCCTCCCACGCACCTCAGGATGAGTATGGAGAGCTGACCCCGGTGCCATTAAATCCCTGACACGCTCCGTCGGGCGAATGTCGTGCCTCATGCACCAAACCAGCAACTCCCTCATATCTCTCTCCTCCAATTTCCCCATTAACTCCTTCACAGTCTCTGCTTCGCTCACCTCTAACACCAGCTCTGGTTCTGAGCTCCTCCTTGGCTCCTCACGATAAACGGGGGGAGTTGGCTCAGGTCTGACTCCTGACTCTGCCACACTCCCCCTGTGCCCCCCCCCCCCAAGAAATTTTTGGGGCTGACTCTCGGGCTTCCATCCGCTCTGCCGTGCTAGTTCCTCATAACGCCTCTCTGCTTTTGCTGCCTCCAGCTCGGCCTTGGGGCGGCAATATTCTCCTGGCTCTGCCCAGGGTCCTTTCCCGTCTAGAAGCTCCTGCTGCACCAGTCGCTTCTCCTGCTGCTGCCTCTGTTTACCACGCCGCTTGGTCCTTGGTGGGTGGGTGATTCTGTAACGACGTTCGTCTGTAGGAGGAGAAGCGGACCAAAAAGCAGCGTGGTGGTTATTCATGTTCTTTAATGGAAAACTGAACAATACATGAAATAACTCAAAACAACAAACGGACCGTGAAAACCTATACAGCCTATCCTGTGACAGGAACAATCACCCACAAACAGACAGTGAAACCCAGGCTACCTAAGTATGATTCTCAATCAGAGACAACTAATGACACCTGCCTCTGATTGAGAACCATACTAGGCCGAAAACATAGAAATGCCCCAAAACATAGAAAAACAAACATAGACTGCCCACCCAACTCACGCCCTGACCATACTAAACAAATACAAAACAACGGAAATAGAGGTCAGAACGTGAAACTATGGTCAGAACGTGACATCAATAGTAAGAATTTTCCTTCAAAACAACAGGTGAGATGTGTATCCTTCAATGGTAATTGAACTACATATTACAGTACAATACAGTATGTTCACATTCTTACATGTGCTGACATTTTGAAATATATTGATTGTTTTGTGTTTTTCAGTAGGATCCAAAGGTTATCTCCCACAGGAGGGAGAGGCAGAATATTATCAGATGCGCAGGAAATTGCTGACATGGTAATTGGCAACAATGCAATAAAACTGCAGGAAATTCAGGACAGAGTGCTGGCAGACAATATCACTGTTGGGAACGTGAATACGGTCAGCACAACGACAATTGCCAGAGTCCTAGAGAAACATTAAATAAGGATGAAGCAGATGTACACTGTACCCTTTGAAGAAACGGTGAACGTGTGAAAGAACTCTGGTATCAATATGTCCAGGTAAGATGTCTGTTCAATAACCAAACAGGGTACCTACACATAATGTAAAGTACTGTAAAACGGTGGATGTAC
Organism: Oncorhynchus clarkii lewisi; assembly: GCF_045791955.1. NCBI lineage: Eukaryota > Metazoa > Chordata > Actinopteri > Salmoniformes > Salmonidae > Oncorhynchus > Oncorhynchus clarkii. The sequence goes on along the minus strand of NC_092175.1, from coordinate 17,405,128 downwards.
TGTATTTTAGAGAGTAATTGAGATGGAAGCAAGGCAAACTGCACATACATTCATCTTTGTGGATGAAACTGGATTCAACCTGGCAAAAACACGCCGCAGGGGAAGAAATGTGATTGGACAGAGAGCAACCGTGGATGTCCCAGGCCAGAGAGGAGCAAACATCACAATGTGTACAGCACTGTCCAATGATGGTTTACTGTTACACAAACCACTCATTGGCCCCTTTGCTGCTCATCCCATGATGTCAGTAGTATTCAGTAGTATTCCTGGCTCCATACCTCCCCCTTCCTAAACCCCATAGAGTTTGTCTCTGCGTGGAGGTGGAAGGTTTATGACCACCATCCACATGACCAGATGTCCTTACTGGATGCCATGAATGCAGGGTGTGGAGACACTGCAGGAAGACTGCCCGCGTTGGATTAGACATTCCAGTAATACTTTCCAAGATGCATCGCCAGAGAAGATATAAGATGTGATTCTGATGAGAACTTGTGGCCAACTGCAGGACGGAGAACTAGAACCTTCACGATACTGCACAGTAATGGTGATTATACAATACATGTTGATGAGATCTAGAACCCTCACAGTACTCTACAGTATGAGTGATTATACTATACATGTTGATGAGAACTAGAACCCTCACAGTACTGTACCGTAATGGTGATTATACTATACATGTTGATGAGAACTAGAACCCTCACAGTACTGTACAGTAATGGTGATTATACTATACATGTTGATGAGATCTAGAACCCTCACAGTACTGTTCAGTATGAGTGATTATACTATACATGTTGATGAGAACTAGAACCCTCACAGTACTGTACAGTATGAGTGATTATACTATACATGTTGATGGGGCGGCAGGGTAGCGTTGGACTAGTAACCGAAAGGTTGCAAGGTTGCAAGTTCATATCCCCGAGCTGACAAGGTACAAATCTGTCGTTCTGCCCCTGAACAGGCAGTTAACCCACTGTTCCTAGGCCGTCATTGAAAATAAGAATTTGTTCTTAACTGACTTGCCTAGTTAAATAAAGGTAAAATAAATAAAAAGAAAAAGAACTAGAACCCTCACAGTACTGTACAGTATGAGTGATTATACTATACATGTTGATGTGAACTAGAACCCTCACAGTACTGTACCGTAATGGTGATTATACTATACATGTTGATGAAAACTAGAACCCTCACAGTACTGTACCGTAATGGTGATTATACATGTTGATGAGAACTAGAACCCTCACATTACTGTACAGTATGAGTGTTATACTATACTGTACTGTCATCAACATGTATAGTATAACACTCATACTGTACAGTAATGTGAGGGTTCTAGTTCTCATCAACATGTATAATATATGAGTGAGTACTATAAATGTTGATGAGAACTAGAACCCTCACAGTACTGTACCGTAATGGTGATTATATTATACATGTTGATGAGAACTAGAACCCTCACAGTACTCTACAGTATGAGTGATTATACTATACATGTTGATGAGAACTATAACCCTCACAGTACTGTACAGTAATGATGATTATATTATACATGTTGATGTTTTTGTAATTATTATTGCAGCCATGGAATTTCAGGAATAAGTTTTTTGTTTAAACTTTTTATTCTTCACAAGTAAATTACTATATGCAAAGATATAGAAAGAAATACTATTGAATAAAATTTCTGCATTTCTGATTCATTCTTGTTATATATACTTTAGTACAGTCAAAATGAGTAGGTGTTATTCTATAATGAAATACTGATTTATGTGAATAATTATTCAAACTTCAAAGAGAAGTTCATCATTTATGTAATGCTCCCTGTTTGTGTGTTTTAGGTCAGTGTGTTATGAGTGACAATGTATGCTTTCTGAGTGAGAATTGGTGCCAGTGTTATGGTCGAACAAGCTTATTTTGAGACATCTTTGAAGTGTTTTGGTGGTTTGAGTGAGTTTTGGAGGTGAGGTGAACTGTTTGGCCTTATTACATTTTTCAGCTTTTATCTCGCTTGCTCATTCTGTCTCTGTCTGTCTCTGTCTGTCTCTGTCTGTCTCTGTCTGTCTCTGTCTGGATATTAACTAACATCACAGAGAAGAAGTGTTGGGGGGTGATTAACTGTAACTCATATGGTAGCTGAGTCTAACCTGCTGCATCAGTCCAGCGCCTCCACGGCCATGATTCATCTGTGGCTCACTACTGGGTCTGGGTAAACATTGAGCAATGACATTAAAGATATAATCCTTGGTTGCTACATACATTTTTTTTAAACTTTTAATGATTCATGATATATACCCATACCTCTTGAGCTTAGGTCAGCTGTTCTACCCCATCAGCACACAACATATTAGTAAACAATGTCAAAGTTAACACACTGTACAGCCTCAAAACACAATCATTTTGATATCATGGATAGTCAGTCCTTTCATCCATAGCTCTGTCTATACATTTGAGAGTAGTTACATTTCACCCGGCCCATCTCTCAGCTTTTTACTCAAAAAAAGCAGGTGAGCGCTTTGTTATTGTTTCAATGAAGGATTCTAGCTTTAAGACGAGAGCATCCTCTACCTGCCTTCCCCTGGGAACATGACGTCAAAGGTATTACAGGCACACAGAAGAGAATACATTGTACAGCCGCTCATGCAGCCGGCAGCCCCCCCCCCCCCCCCCCAGCGCTCTGATTGTTGCTTATCACTGACTGAGCCTTTGGAACAGGGTTTAGGAAGAGCCTCTCATGAAACCTAGTTTACACCAACTGGGAACCCTGCTCCTTTCTCGTCTTCGGTTTTTCTTTCACAGTTTTATTTCCTTTTTTGGTGTCTGGCAAAAGCCTCTCTACTTTATTTTATGTAATTCAACAATGACACTTCCTGAGCTTTGAAAGGTTGAAAGGCTACACAGTTTAGTTTCACATCTGACTTGGTCATGGACTGTGTTTTTCCCCTGATCAAGGCCTTACGCTTCAAGCACTCCTTTAATAAACACTTGAAAAGAAAGAAAATCGAATGAGCCAATGGAAGGGATGAATGAGTGTGGAGTGAGGGATTTTTGATGGGATTGGGAGGAAAAAGAGGAGAGACATAGTCCAGAAGTGAGTACTTGAAGAAGTGGAGGAGAAGAGGAGTATCCAAGGCTATCTGTTTCCATGTGAGAATCAGAAGGCGGCACTTGAAGGTGGTACATCATGGTGGTGCATCTTGAATCCATGCACCACCATGGACAGGATAATGCCACAGACAGACAGTGCCATGGTGGTGCATGGATTCAAGATGCATGGATTCAAGATGCACCACCATGGCACTGTCTGTCTGTGGCATTATCCTGTATTGCATTAAAATAATAATATCTCTATGGTGGAGCCTGCATTCTGCATTCTGCATTCTGCATTCTGCATTCTTCACCTTAGATGATGGAAGAGAAAGGCTGAGTCACACATATGGAACACTGATTTCTAAAGAGAATGAGGGGGTGATTGAGTTTGTATTAAAAAACAAGAATGACACCTCTCTACTCTTTAGAATTCACTGCAGTATATGTTACAGGAATGAATCAGACATGATGCAATATGCTTCAATATGTTTTTTGTCATTTTTTGGCTTTGAGTGATTCTAAAATAAAATAATTTGTTTATACACCGATAGAGATACAGTGGCCACAGGTTCTCATATACATCACATCTTAAGTAATCTTGGGCAATACACCTAGGAAAGAGTATTTTGGCATGCCTGGTCAGTCCCTGGCAATCTTCTGCAGATATGTCCAGGCATCCAGCATTCATTGCATCTAGGAGGGACATTTGATCATAAACCTTCCACCTCCATGAGGAAAATAATTCCTCTATAGGGTTGAGGAATGGAGAGTAAGGTGGGAGGAAAAATGACACCATCCTGGGATGGGCTGCAAACCACTGTGACTGCACGGGAGTGAGGAAATGTCACATTTTCCAATACAATTACAAACATTGGCCGATTTTGCCTCACTGCAACCCTTTCCTCACCTGGTACAACCCTTCCATAGAGGTCATCCAGGAATGAAATGAGACGCTCTGTGTTGTATGGCCCAATTAGCGGTTTGTGTAACAGCAATCCATCAGAGGATATTGCTGCACACATTGTGATGTTGGCACCCCTCTGGCCCGGGATATCTACTGTGGCTCTTTTCCCAATCACATTCCTTCCTCGACGCCGTGTTTTGGCTAAGTTGAAACCAGCCTCATCCACAAAGATGAATATGTGGGGTGTTTGCCTGGCTTCAGTCTCCATGACACTCTAAAATAAATCCACAAGGCAACAGAAGAGTTAGGCTATTACAAGAGTTTACATTATAACTAAAAACAGGCCATTGTGTGCCTCTGCCCTGTTTGGTTTTGTTCAAAACCAGTTCTGTATTTTATAGTCATCTTACCTGACATACAGTATTGGTTTCTGAGTTGCTTGACTCATTCAGAGTTCCTCTCAAAGGGGACAGTGTACAACTGCTTCATCCTGACTTGATGTTGTTTCAGGACTCTAGAAATAGTTATGCTTACATTGTGAATATTTCCAAATGTAATGTTGTCTGCCAACACTCTGCTGTTTCCTGCACAGCAGTGAAAATCCTACCTCTCCCGCCTGTGAGAGGTAACCGTCGGGTCCTAAGCAGAAATACAAAAACAATTACACACAAGTGGGTTTGGAGGCTTTGCTCAATTTACTTCTGTAATGTGCGGTTCAGTCAAATGCCCTTGCAGAATGCACATCTTACCTGTTGTTTTGCGGGAAATTTCTTACAATAGATGCCACTGTTGAGCGTTGCAGATTTGGTTGCACTCTCAGACCAGCCTCTCTCATTGATAGACCTGATCAATTATAGTAGCCCTAATCTCATCTGAGACTACAGCTTTTGATCTTCCTTTCAGTCTTCTTCCACCACGCATACGTACTGCTCTCAGACTCCCAGACTAACACCTGGGTAGGTGTTCAGCTACAATGGGAATCAGCTATGGTTGGTCTAATTGTTTTGACAGTATTTCATTTTTTAGATTTGAAATATATTTCAACACGGTATTACTGTAGAAATGTAGCAAATTGCTGTCTTATTCAATTTTGTGTTAAATTAGGTTTTGAACTTAAGTTTAACAGTTTTGAAAAGAGTATGTAAACATGTGCAAATTGACCTGTAGGTACATAGAGTTTTGCTGGTGGTTGTGTCTGATTGAGAAAATAATTCATAAAATTTTAAAGATGTAGTCGTTGAATACAATGAAAAATTATCCACGGTTTAGCCCACATAGACTGCTGTTGTGCTCACTGTGTGAAGAGTTATGAAAAAGTGACCTAAGTATTGAGAAATGGGTCCTAGCGATTGTAAACAACTGTAATGTACGAATTCTGAGCAGCGATGGGAGTAGCAGGCATGGTGGCATAATCAGTTTCACTGTGCAGCGACAGGGAAAGAAGAGAGAGAGAGAGAGAGAGAGAGAGTGAAAAGGAGTGAGAAAGAGATAGAAGATGGGTGTGTGTTGCTGTGTGTGTGTAAGTTAGCAAGGATGTGTAGAGTGTGTGTGCAAGTATATGTTTTAGCCGAGGGACAGGGAGACCTGCCTGCCTCTAGAACACCCCAGGCATGGGTTTCAGTGAGCGGTTCCAGAGAACGGCTGAAGTGAGCGATTATTTATCATCCCAGCACCCAGGTCTTATCGTTCGTCTCTCGAAATGAGATGCTATCATGGACGGCTTAATCTGGTTTCCAGTCACAGCGTTTAACGCCCTTGGGAGGTAAGAGCGTGTCACCTGTCAGGAATCATTGTTCCAGCAACCAAGAGGAAGAGAAGCCAGACTCACAGAGGTGCAGAGGGGTCAGGGTCTGATGGGCCCTGGCAACAATCAAAATCAAAATAATAAAATAGGAAAATAACAAATAATTAAAGAGCAACAATAAAATAACAGTAGTGAGGCTATATACAGGGGGTACCGGTACAGAATCAATGTGCGGGGGGCACAAGTTAGTCGAGGTAATTAAGGTAATATCTACATGTAGGTAAAGTGACTATGCATAGATAATAAACAGAGAGTAGCAGCAGCATAAAAATGGGTGTGGGGGGCCATTGCAAATAGTCTGGGTAGCCATTTGATTAGCTGTTCAGGAATCTTATGGCTTGGGGGTAGAAGCTGTTAACAAGTCTTTTGGACCTAGACTTGGTTGGCGCTCCGGTACTGCTTGCCGTACGTTAGTAGAGAGAACAGCCTATGACTAGGGTGGCTGGAGTCTTTGGCAATTTTTAGGGCCTTCCTCTGACACCACCTGGTATAGAGGTCCTGGTTGGCAGGAAGCTTGGCCCCAGTGAAGTACTGGCCTGTACGCACTACCCTCTGTAGTGCCTTGCAGTTGGAGGCCGAGCTGTTGCCATACCAGGCAATGATGCAACCAGCCAGGATGCTCTCGATGGTGCAGCTGTAGAACCTTTTGAGGATCTGAGGACCCATGCCAAATCTTTTCAGTCTCCTGAGGGGGAATAGGCGTTGTCGTACCCTCTTCACGACTGTCTTGGTGTGTTTAGACCATGATAGTTCGTTGATGATGTGGACACCAAGGAACTTGAAGCTCTTAACCTGCTCCACTACAGCCCTGTCGATGAGAATGGGGGCTTACTCGGTCCTCCTTTTCCTATAGTCCACGATAATCTCCTCTGTCTTAATCACGTTGAGGGAGAGGTTATTATCCTGGCACCGCACTAAATAGAAAGGAGTGTGTGTGAGAGGAAGGTAAAGAGAGAGATAAGATTGATAGATAGGAAGTGTGTGGGAGAAGGTGAAAGAGAACGAGGAAGAAAGTGAATTGTGAGAATGACGATGCAATAAATTGGCATTGTGTGTGTGTTTGTATGCATACATAAACCTGTGTGTGTGCTTGTACTGTATGCATTGCTTACATGTGAGTGTGCTTTAATGTGTATGTGTTTGTGCTTCTATGCATGCATAACCATGTGTGTGTGTGAGTGATGGTGTGTGTGCGAGTGCGTGAGCGAGAAAGAGAGAGAGAGAGAGAGAGAGACGGTGGAGACAATTAAAGACTAATAAGAAAGGGGGAATGATGAAGATGAAGACATGATTGGGCAGATATCAATTGAAATAGAATAGGGGAATATCAACAAGACAAAAGGTAGGGAGGTGAAAGTAGGGGTTGAAAATAATGAGCTGAATGAGAAAAGAAAAGTGTACCTGGATATGAAGCTGGATCAGACAGGCCCCTGAGGGCTGCTGATAGGCTCAATGTGATCTTACACCATTTCAGCAGCCGAATGCTACAGCCTAGCCATTGTGATGCTAGCTTCCATAACTAACCTCTGACAGATTAGCATTTACTGTATTTCTGCCCAGCTGACACCGCTGTTGTAAATCAGTGGAAATCAAGCCCCACAAGGTAGTAATGTTTCATTGGCTTTTGTCGGGTGAGGTTTATCATCTACCCCACTCTCTCTGTTCCCTCAAGGGGATCATTGTGTTTTCCTTGATAAACACCATAAGGTAAATTGGCCTACCGGAGAGAAAGAGCGATCCCAGTGGTCCACTCTCTCTCTCCCTACTGTTGAAAACTTTGTTCCAAACTTCAAATTAAGCCTCCTTCATTTAAGGAGTTGGCAATGTTGGGTTAGTTTGCAGAACATGCTGTAATCATTATTATATATACACTTCCTTCTAACAGTAGGACATGTACAGTTCAAGTCAAACGTTTGGACACACATTAAAGGGTTTTTATTTATTCTTACTATTTTCTACATAGTATATATTGTAAATATTGTAAATATTAAATAACACACATGGAATCATGAAGTAACCAAAAAAGTGTTAAACAAATCAAAATATATTTTATATTTGAGATACTTCAAAGTAGCCACCCTTTGCGTTGACGACAGCTTTGCACACTCTTGGCATTTCTCTCAACCAGCTTCAAGAGGTAGTCACCTGGAATGGATTTCAATTAACAGGTGTGCCATGTTAAAAGTTAATTTGTGGAATTTCTTACCTTAACCTGTTAAGCCTATAGGGGCGCTATTTCATTATTGGATAAAAAAACGTGCCCGTTTTAAGCGCAATATTTTGTCACGAAAAGATGCTCGACTATGCATAGAATTGACAGCTTTGGAAAGAACACAGTCTAACGTTTCCAAAACTGCAAAGATTTTATCTGTGAGTGCCACAGAACTCATTCTACAGGCGAAACCAAGATGAAACGTCTAACAGGAAATGAGCAGAATCTCTGAAGCTCTGTTTTCAAATGTCTCCTTATATGGCTGTGAATGCAGCAGGAACGACCATGTGCTTTCTGTGGTTTCTTCAAGATGTCTGCAGCATTGTGACGTATTTGTAGGCATATCATTGGAAGATTGGCCATAAGAGACTACATTTTCCAGGGGTCCGCCCGGTGGCCTTTATCTAAATTCGTGCGTAATCTCCAGTTGCGGTCATTTTGTCCTGGGATTCAGAACGAAACGCACACTTCCACGAAGGATATATCATCGAAGAGATATGTGAAAAACACCTTGAGGATTGGTTCTAAACAACGTTTGCCATGTTTCAGTCGATATTATGGAGTTAATTTGGAAAAAAGTTCGGCGTAATTGATGACTGGATTTTCAGTTTTTTTTGGTAGCCAAACGTGACGCACCAAACGGAGCGATTTCTCCTAAACAAATAATCTTTCAGGAAAAACTGAACATTTGCTATCTAACAGAGTCTCCTCATTGAAAACATCTGAAGTTCTTCAAAGGTAAATTATTTTATTTGAATGCTTTTCTGGTTTTTGTGAAAGTGTTGCCTGCTAAATGCTAACGATAATGCTAATGCTAAATGCTACGCTAGCTAGCTACTGTTACACAAATGATTGTGTTCCTATGGTTGAGAAGCATATTTTGAAAATCTGAGATGACAGTGTTGTTAACAAAAGGCTAAGCTTGAGAGCTAGCATATTTATTTAATTTCATTTGCGATTTTCATGAATAGTTAACGTTGCGTTATGCTAATGAGCTTGCCGGGATAAATACACTCCTGGATACAGGTTTTTTTGGTAGCCACACGTGACGCACCAAACGGAGCGATTTCTTCTAAACAAATAATCTTTCAGGAAAAACTTAACATTTGCTATCTAACAGAGTCTCCTCATTGAAAACATCTGAAGTTCTTCAAAGGTAAATTATTTTATTTGAATGCTTTTCTGTTTTTTGTGAAAGTGTTGCATGCTAAATGCTAACGATAATGCTAATGCTAAATGCTACGCTAGCTAGCTACTGTTACACAAATGATTGTTTTCCTATGGTTGAGAAGCATATTTTGAAAATCTGAGATGAGTGTTGTTAACAAAAGGCTAAGCTTGAGAGCTAGCATATTTATTTCATTTCATTTGCGATTTTCATGAATAGTTAACGTTGCGTAATGGTAATGAGCTTGAGTCTGTATTCACGATACCAGATCCGGGATGGGTAGATCAGAGAGGTTAATGCGTTTGTGTGAGGATTGACGCTGGAGATGAGAAGCAGGCACAGGGCGAACATTTAATGAACAACGGACATGAAACAGAACAGGAACAGCGTCTGGACAGGAAAAATAACAACATCAATGCTGACACGGGGAACATTAATGGAGTCTAGGTGAGTCCAATATTGCGCAGATGCGCAAGAGGGGATACAGACAAATATAGAGGGGATAATCAACAAATTAATGGAATCTAGGTGAGTCCAATATTGCGCAGCTGCGCATAATGGTGACAGTTGTGTGTAATGAAAAGCAGCCTAGCGCACTCAAGCACCAGAGAGGGAGAACAGGAGCAGACGTGACAGTACCCCCCCTCTATGGGCGCCACCCGGCATCCCACCTGGGTGAGCCTGACGGGCCAGTCAAGGCATGGGCGCTGGACAAGCAGGTTGGGGCATAGAAGCCCGGCTAGCCAGCTGAGGTTTGGGAGCCTAACGATCCAGCTGAGGCGTGAAAGCCTGACAATCCCATTGAGGCGTGGGAGCCTGACGAGCTGGCTGAGACGTGGGAGCCTGATGGGCCTGCTGAGGCATGACGTGGGATGGGAGCCCGATGAGCCAGCTGAGGAGTAGGAGCACGACAAGCCGGCTGAGGCATGATGTGGGATGGGAGCCTGCGGACCCAACCGGGGTAAGGAAACGTCTCGAGCCAGGTAAGGCATGAAAGCCCATGGAGCCAGCTGAGGCACCCCCGGTTCCATTGGCGGCAGCACCTGGACCCGATGTCACCAACAAAACAAAAAACAAAAACCTCCCTGATGCTTCGTATAGTGGTGTTAGCATTCTGTGAGGATTGACGCTGGAGACGAGAAGCAGGTACAGGGAGAACATTTAATGAACAACAGACAGCAACATCGTTTGGATAGGGGGAAAATAATGACATCCATGACACAGGGAACAAACTGAGGAGCAGACAGATATAGAGGGGTAATCAACAAAGTAATGGAGTCCAGGTTAGTCCAATATTGTGCAGCTACATGTAATCATGGTGACAGGTGTGCGTAATTAAAGTCAGCCTGGCTCCCTCGAATGCCAGAGAGGGAGAGCGGAAGCAGACGTGATGGTTTGAGCCAATCAGTTGTGTTGTGACAAGGTAGGGGTGGTATACAGAAGATAGTCCTATTTGGTAAAAGACCAAGCTCATATTATGGCAAAACAACTCAAATAAGCAAAGAGAAAAGACAGTCCATCATTTCTTGAAGACATGAAGGCCAGTCAATCTCGAAAAAATATTTGCCCTAACCACGCTGGGCCAATTGTGCGTCGCCCTATGGGACTCCCAATCACAGGCAGTTGTGATACAGCTGGGAATCGAACCAGGGTCTGCAGTGATGCCTTTAGCACTAGAAATGCCTTTAGCACTGCGCCACTCGGGAGACCCGAGTGTTATGATGAAACTGGCTCTCATGAGGACCGCCACACGAAAGGAAGACCCAGAGTTACCTCTGCTGCAGAGGATAAGTTCCAGGGCGAGGAGATGAGAGAGGGTACGATGAGAGATTCATGGAGGAGACGAGGGCCTACTTAAAGACATCAACCTCTACTAAAGGACACCAATGAGAAAAAGAGTCTTGCTTCGCCCAAGAAACACGAGCAATGGAAATCAGACCGGTGGAAATCTGTCCTTTGGTCTGATGAGTCCAAATTTTAGATTTTGGATTCCAACCGCTGTGTCTTTGTGAGACGCAGAGTAGGTGGATGGATGATCTCTGCATGTGTGGTTCCCACCGTGAAGCATGGAGGAGGAGGTGTGATGGTGTGGTTTGTGCTTTGCTGGTGACACTGTCAGTGATTTATTTAGAATTCAATACACACTTAACCAGCATGGCTACCACAGCATTCTGTAGCGATACACCATCCCATCTGGTTTGCGCTTAGTGGGACTATCATTTGTTTTTCAACAGGACAATGACCCAACACACCTCCAGGCTGTGTAAGGGCCATTTGATGAAGAAGGAGAGTGATGGAGTGCTGCATCAGATGACCTGGCCTCCACAATCATCTGACCTCAACCCAATTGAGATGGTTTGGGATGAAATAGACCACAGAGTGAAGGAAAAGCAACCAACAGGTGCTCAGCATATGTGTCATATGGGCAAAGGATGACTACTTTGGAGAATATACAATTTAAAATATATTTAGATTTGTTCAGCACTTTTTTGGTTACTACATGATTCCATATGTGTTATTTCATAGTTTTAATGTCTTCACTACAGTTCTACAATATAGAAAATAGTAAAATAAAGAAAAACACTTAAATAACCCCTAAATAAAGAAAAACCCTGTCCAATCTTTTGACTGGTACTCTAAATTTACAAACAGGAATTAACTGAACCTAAAGAGGAAAATGATTTAGCATTGAACTCAATAACAGGTATATTTGGGATTATAAATAACCCAACTCAAAATCCCTCAAACAAAAATTATCGCTGATGAAACACTATAGTGGTCACAAAGGCACATTATCTCAGACTTACATTGTGACGCTAAAGAGGCCAATTGGGTCCCTTTACTCAGTCTTTCTTACTGTAATGTGCACCGGGTGTTTTTGCTGCTATGTTATAAGTCATGGTGATAGTATTTACAATATACAGAGGGAAATGGATCTACACCTTTGCAAGTGAGACAGTTCTCCATGTCCCCTTAGAGGTGCAGTTTGTGTTTGTGTATGTGTGTGTGTGCGTTCGTGCTTGGTGGCGACTTCATGTGAGATTGCTCCCCCTCTATAACAATATCTTGTCTACCTCTGTTTTAGAATGACCAGACCTACAGCAGGTTGCAGAGTGATGGGGATAAAACTGACATTAAGTATAACACATACTGTATGACACAATGATGAGCTTGCGTAATGAAATCAATTTGCCCAATGCTGGGGCAAGGAGGAGTGTGTAGATTTAATTTCCTTTCTAAGCAAGAAACTAAATTTCACTTGACATTTCCTATGGCATCCTCAGCAGTCTGTCATTTTGACCTTTCTGTCCAATTGTCACGCATAATTCTAATCCGACAAAGTGGGAAGACAGCAATATAACTATGTCAGAAATGCCAAGCAGATGTATTTTTTTAACGCTGGGCTGAAGTGCATTTGGGTGTACCTTTTTTCCAGTTGTATTAATAATTTTACATGCAGGCAGATCCCAATGAAAATGTTCTATAGAAGAAGCAAGCTACGCGTGGACAGAATATCAACAGTTTCATGGGAGAACATCTCAAACTGACTGTCCTTAAATGGATGTAGCCCACAGGAGGTTGTTGACACATTATTTGGGGAGGACAGGCACGTGTTAATGGCTGGAGTGGAATCGGTGGAAAGGTATTGTCACGTCCTGACCTTAGTTCCTTTTTTATGTCTCTATTTTAGTTTGGTCAGGGCGTGAGTTGGGGTGGGAATTCTATGTTTTGTTCTGTGTGTTATATTTCTATGTGTTTGGCCTGGTATGGTTCCCAATCAGAGGCAGCTGTCAATTGTTGTCTGATTGAGAACCATACTTAGGTAGCCTGTTTTCCCACTTTTGTTTGTGGGTGGTTATTTTCTGTTTAGTGTGTGTTGCACCTGACGGAGCTGTTTCGGTTGTTCTCTTTTGTTACTTTGTGTTTAGTGTTCAGTTTATTAAAATTATGAACACTTACCACGCTGCACCATGGTCCTCACCTTCTTCTCACGACAACAGCCGTTACAGGTATCAACAACATCAAACACGTGCATTATGCATAGGCTACATCAGCAGCCTCCACTGATATAGCCTATGCATAATGCACATCCCTTCCTGAAATCATTCACATTTTATTTACTGAAATGAAAGTTAGTTATCCTCCCTCAGTGACAAGTTGTGTATTATTATATTTAATTTATTACAAGATTAAGGGTGATCTTACATAAGGTCTATCACCCCATAGCACTCACTTCTGTAATCATGAAGTGCTTTGGCAGACCAGTCAAGGATCATATCACCTCCACCTTATCTGTCACCCTAGACCCACTTAAATTCGCGTACAGTCCCAATAGGTCCACAGACGATGCAATCGCCATCACACTGCACACTGCACTATCCCATCTTAACAAGAGGAATACCTATGTAAGAATGATGTTCATTGACTACAGCTCAGCATTCAACACCATAGTACCCTCCAAGCTCATCATTAAGCTTGAGGCCCTGGGTCTCAACCCCACCCTGTGCAATTGGGTCCTGGACTTCCTGACATGCCCCTAGGTGGTGAAGGTAGGAAACAACATCTCCACTTCGCTGATCCTCAATACTGGGGCCCCACAAGGGGGAGTGCTCAGCCCCCTCCTGTACTCCCTGTTCGCTCATGACTGCGTGGCCATGCACGCCTCTAACTCAATCATCAAGTTTGCAGACGACAAAACAGTAGTTGGCTTGATTACCAAGAACAACGAGACAGCCTATAGGGAGGAGGGGGTGTCAGGAAAACAACCTCTCACTCAACGTCAACAAAACAAAGGAGATGATCGTGGACTTCAGGAAACAGCAGAGGGAGCACCCCCTATCCACATCGACAGGACAGCAGTGGAGAAGGTGGAAAGTTTTAAGTTCCTCTGCATACACATCATGGACAAACTGAAATGGTCCACCCACAGACAGAGGGTGGTGCGGTCTGCACAACGCATCACTGGAGGTAAACTACCTGTCCACCGACAGCACCCAATGTCACAGGAAGGTCAAAAAGATCATCAAGGACAACAACCACCCGAGCGTTCACCCCGCTACCATCCAGAAGGCGAGGTCAGTACAGGTGCATCAAAGTTGGGACCCACTGAAAAATAGCTTCTATGTCAAGGCCATCAGACTGTTAAACAGCCATCACTAACAGAGAGGCTGATACCTACATACAGACTTGAAATAATTGTCCACTTCAATAAATGGATCACAAGTCAATCAATCAATCAAATGTATTTATAAAGCTCTTCTTATCAGCTTATGTCCCAAAGTGCTGTACAGAAACCTAGCCTAAAACCCCAAACAGCAAGCAATACAGGTGTAGAAGCACGGTGGCTAGGAAAAACTCCCTAGAAAGGCCAGAACCTAGGAAGAAACCGAGAGAGGATCCAGGCTATGAGGGGTGGCCAGTCCTCTTTTGGCTGTGCCGGGTGGAGATTATAACAGAATATGGCCAAGATGTTCAAATGTTCATAGATGACCAGCAGGGTCAAATAAAATAATCACAGTTGTTGGAAAGGGTGTAACATGTCAGCACCTCAGGAGTAAATCATTCAGAGTATCTCTACCACTCCTGCTGTCTCTACAGAGTAGAAAACTGCAGGTCTGGGACAGATAGCACATCCGGTGAACAGGTCAGGGTTCCATAGCCGCAGGCAGAACAGTTGAAACTGGAGCAGCATCATGACCAGTTGGACTGGGGACAGCAAGAAGTCATCAGCCCAGGTAGTTCTGAGGCATGGTCCTAGGGCTCAGGTCCTCTGAGAAGAAAGAAAGAAAGAAAGAAAGAAAGAAAGAAAGAAAGAAAGAAAGAAAGAAAGAAAGAAAGAAAGAAAGAAAGAAAGAAAGAAAGAAAGAGAATTAGAGAGAGCATACTTAAATTCACACACGACACCGGATAAGACAGGAGAAGTACTCCAGATAAAACAAACTGACCCTAGCCCGCCGACACATAAACTACTGCAGCATAAATACTGGAGGCTGAGACAGGAGGGGTCAGGAGACACTGTGGCCCCGGACAGGGCCAAACAGGCAGGATATAACCCCACCCACTTTTCCAAAGCACAGCCCCCACACCACTAGAGGGAAAACTTCAACCACCAACTTACCATCCTGAGACAAGGCCGAGTATAGCCCACGAAGATCTCCCCCATGGCACAAACACAAGGGGGGGCACCAACCCGGACAGGAAGATCACGTCGGGGACTCAACCCCCTTAAGTGACGCACCCCTCCTAGGGACGGCATGGAAGAGCACCAGTAAGCCAGTGACTCAGCCCCTGTAATAAGGTTTGAGGCAGAGAATCCCAGTGGAGAGAGGGGAACCGGCCAGGCAGAGACAGCAAGGGCAGTTCGTTGCTCCAGTGCCTTTACATTTGCCTTCACACTCCTTGGTCAGCCTACACTCAATCATAGGACCTACTGAAGAGATGAGTCTTCAATAAAGACTTGACCTGTCTAGGAACGGGGTTCCGCTACCAACAGCCAATGAAATTGCAGGACGCCAAATTCAATCAACAGAAATCTCATAATTCAAATTTCTCAAACACACAAGTATTAGACACCATTTTAAAGATAAAATTCTCATTAATCCAACTACAGTGTCCGAATTCAAAAAAGCTTTTCGGCAAAAGCAAAACATATCATTATTAGGTCAGCAACTAGTCACAGAAAGCATACAGATATTTTCCAACCAAAGAGAGGAGTCACAAAAAAGCAGAAATAGAGATAAAATGAATCACTAACCTTTGATATTCTTCATCAGATGACAACATGTTACACAATACATGTATGTTTTGTTCGATCAAGTTCATATATTTATCCAAAAAACCTCTGTTTAGATTTGGCTTTGCCTCCAAAACATCCCGTGAATTTGCACAGAGCCAATTTACAGAAATACTCATAATAAACATTGATAAAAGATACAAGTGTTATTCACAGAATTCAAGATATACTTCTCCTTAAACTTCTTAGTGCTGCAATCCCGTTAACAGGATGATATGACAACAGCCAGTGAAAGTGCAGGGCGCCAAATTCAAAACAACAGAAATCTCATAATTAAAATTCCTCAAACATACATGTATCTTATACCGTTTTAAAGGTAATCTTGTTGTTAATCCCACCACAGTATCCAATTTCAAATAGGCTTTACAGCGAAAGCACCACAAACGATTATATTAGGTCACCCCCAAGCCAAAGAAAAAACATTTTCCAGCCAGAGAGGAGACACAAAAAGCACAAATAGAGATAAAATGAATCACTATCCTTTGATGATCTTCATCAGATGACACTCATAGGACTTCATGTTACACAATACATGTATGTTTTGTTTGATAAAGTTCATATTTATATAAAAAAAATCTGAGTTTACATTGGCGCGTTACGTTCACTAGTTCCAAAAACATCCAGTGATTTTGCATAGCCACATCGATTCAACAGAAATACTCATCATAAATGTAGATGATAATACAAGTTATACACATGGAATTATAGATATACCTCTCCTTAATGCAACCGCTGTGTCACATTTCAAATTAGCCGCCATGTTGGAGTCAACAGAAACCAGAAATCACGTTATAAATATTCCCTTACCTTTGATGATCTTCATCAGAATGCACTCCCAGGAATCGCAGTTCCACAATAAATGCTTGATTTGTTCGATAATGTCTGTTATTTATGTCCAAGTAGCTACTTTTGTTAGCGTGTTTAGTACACAAATCCAAACGCTTGTGCATTATTTCGGACAAAAACTTCAAAAAGTTATATTACAGGTCGAAGAAACATTTCAAACTAAGTATAGAAGCAATCATTAGGATGTTTTTATCATAAATCTTCAATAAAGTTCCAACCAGAGAAATCCTTTGTGTCTCGAGGAGCAATGGAACGCAGGGCGATATCATGTGGAATGTGTGTGACCAGGAAATGGCTCTCTGCCAGTAACCTGACTCATTCAGCTCTTATTCAGTCCCACAACACGGTAGAAGCCTCATTCAAGTTTCTAAAGGCGGTTGACATCTAGTGGAAGTTCATTCATATCCCACTGTGAATTCAATAGGGCCTGGGATGAAAATCGACCAACCTCAGATTTCTCACTTCCTGTTTGGATTTCTTCTCAGGTTTTTGCCTGCCATATGAGTTCTGTTATACTCACAGGCATCATTCAAACAGTTTTAGAAACTTCAGAGTGTTTTCTATCCAATACTAATACTAATATGCATATATTAGCAACTGAGACTGAGGAGCAGGCCATTTACTCTGGGCACCTCTGGGCACCTTTCATCCAAGCTACTCAATACTGCCCCTGCAGCCATTAGAAGTTAATGCAACCGCTGTGTTAGATTTTTTTTAAACTTTACGGAAAAAGCAGCCCATGCAATAATCTGAGTACGGCGCTCAGAGACCAACACAACCCAAAAGTTATCCGCCATGTTGGAGTCAACAAAAGTCACAAATAGCATTATAAATATTCACTTACCTTTGATGACCTTCATCAGAATGCACTACCAGGAATCCCGGTTCCACAATAAATGTTTGATTTGTTCCATAAAGTCCATAATTTATGTCCTCCTTTTGGTTCACGCGGTCAGTACACAATCTAAACCCACGACGCGCGGGCAGATCCAGGCAAAAGTTCAGACCAAAAGTCATATTACAGTTCGTAGAAACATGTCAAACAATGTATAGAATCAATCTTTAGAATGTTTTTATCATAAATCTTCAATAATGTTTCCAACCGGAAAATTCCTTTGTCTTCAGAAAAGCAATGGAACGCAAGGTAACTTTCACATGAACGCGCGTCACGAGCTCGTGGCTCTCTGCCAGACCTCTGACTCATTCCCCTCTTATTCCCCCCTCCTTTACAGTAGAAGCATCAAACAAGGTTCTAAAGACGGTTGATATCTAGTGGAAGCCTTAGGAAGTGGAACATGACCAATAATATATATTATATTATCATATATTAGCAACTGGGACTGAGTAGCAGGCAGTTTACTCTGGGCACGCTTTTCATCCAAACGTGAAAATGCTGCCCCCTAGCCCAAACAGGTTAAAGGTCGAGACCGAGTCTGCGTCTCTCACATGGATAGGCAGGCCATTCCATAAAAATGGAGCTCCTATAGGAGAAAGCCCTGACTCCAGCTGTTTGCTTAGAAATTCTAGGGACAATAAGCAGGCCTGCATCTTGTGACCATAGCGTACGTGTAGGTACGTTTGGCAGGACCAAATCGGAAAGATAGGTAGGAGCAAGCCCATGTAATGCTTTGTAGGTTAGCAGTAAAACCTTGAAATCATCCCTTGCCTTAACAGGAAGCCAGTGCAGGGAGGCTAGCACTGGAGTAATATGATACATTTTTTGGGTTCTAGTCAAGATTCTATCAGCCGTGTTTAGCACTAACTGGAGTTTATTTAGTGCTTTATCTGGGTCTCTGGGTATTAGAGCATTGCAGTAGTCTAACCTAGAAGTGACAAAAGAATGGATACATTTTTCTGCATCGTTTTTGGACAGAAAGTTTCAGATTTCTGCAATTTTACGTATATGGAAAAAAGCTGTCCTTGAAAGAGTCTTGATATGTTTGTCAAAAGAGAGATCAGGGTCCAGTGTAATGCCGAGGTTTTTCACAGTTTTATTTGAGATGACTGTACAACCATCAATATTAATTATCAGATTCAACAGAAGATATCTTTGTTTCTTGGGACCTAGAACTAGCATCTCTATTTTGTCCGAGTTTAAAAGTAAAACATTTGCCGTCATCCACTTCCTTATGTCTGAAACACAGGCTTCCAGGGAGGACAATTTTGGGGCTTCGTCATGTTTCATCGAAATGTACAGCTGTGTCTTGTCCGCATAGCAGTGAAAGTTAACATTATGTTTCTGACTGACATCCCCAAGTGGTAAAATATATAGTGAAATCAATAGTGGTCCAAAAACGGAGCCTTGAGGACAAACCATCCACAGAGACAAACTGATATCTTTCCAACAGATAAGATCTAAACCAGGCCAGCACTTGTCCGTGTAGACCAATTTGGGTTTCCAATCTCTCCAAAAGAATGTGGTGATCGATGCTATCAAAAGCAGCACTAAGGTCTAGGAGCACGAGGACAGATGCAGAGCCTCAGTCTGATGCCAATAATAGGTAATTTATCATCTTCACAAGAGCACTCTCAGTGCTATGATGATCGATCACCACATTCTTTCGGAAAAAAAACTCAGAAAAAAAACTCGGAAAAAAAACTCGGAAAAAAAACTCAGAAAAAAACTCTGAAAAAAAATCCGAAAAAAAACTCTGAAAAAAACCTCTGAAAAAAAATCGGAAAAAAAAACTCAGAAAAAAAAATCTGAAAAAAAATCGGAAAAAAAATCGGAAAAAAAAATCCCAAAAAAATCCGAAAAAAAACTCAGAGAAAAAATATCCGAAAAAAAAATCGGAAAAAAAATCGGGAAAAAAAATCGGAAAAAAAATCGGACAAGTTCTGGCCTGGTTTTGAATACATTGTTTGTCTTCAAGGAAGGCAGTGAGTTGCTGTGCAACAGATTTTTCAAAACATTTTGAGAGAAATGGGAGATTCGATATAGGCCGATAGTTTTTTATATTTTATGGGTCAAGGTTTGGCTTTTTCAAGAGAGTCTTTATTAGTGCCACTTTTTGTGAGTTTGGTACACATCCGGTGGATAGAGAGCCGTTTATTTAAAAAAAAATCAAATCAAATCAAATTTTATTTGTCACATACACATGGTTAGCAGATGTTAATGCGAGTGTAGCGAAATGCTTGTGCTTCTAGTTCCGACAATGCAGTAATAACCAACAAGTAATCTAACTAACAGTTCCAAAACTACTGTCTTGTACACAGTGTGAGGGGATAAAGAATATGTACATAAGGATATATGAATGAGTGATGGTACAGAGCAGCATAGGCAGATACAGTAGATTGTATCGAGTACAGTATATACATATGAGATGAGTATGTAAACAAAGTGGCATAGTTAAAGTGGCTAGTGATACATGTATTACATAAGGATACAGTCGATGATATACAGTATACAGTATATACGTATGCCTATGAGATGAATAATGTAGGGTAAGTAACATTATATAAGGTAGCATTGTTTAAAGTGGCTAGTGATATATTTACATCATTTCCCATCAATTCCCATTATTAAAGTGGCTGGAGTTGAGTCAGTGTCAGTGTGTTGGCAGCAGCCACTCAATGTTAGTGGTGGCTGTTTAACAGTCTGATAGCCTTGAGATAGAAGCTGTTTTTCAGTCTCTCGGTCCCAGCTTTGATGCACCTGTACTGACCTCGCCTTCTGGATGATAGCGGGGTGAACAGGCAGTGGCTCGGGTGGTTGATGTCCTTGATGATCTTTATCTTTATTTTATGTTCAAAATAGGAGGGCAAAGCACAGGAAGCAGCTCTTTCAGTAGTTTAGTTGGAATAGGGTCCAGAATGCAGCTTGAAGGTTTAGACGCCATGATTATTTTCATCAATGTGTCAAGAGATATAGTACTAAAAAAACTTGAGAATCTCCTTGATCCTAGGTCCTGGCAGAGTTGTGCAGACTCAGGACAACTGAGCTTTAGAGGAATGCACAGTGCACAGTGCGCATCCAACCCGGAAGCCAGCTGCACCAATGTGTCGGAGGAAACACCGTGCACCTGGCAACCTTGGTTAGCGCGCACTGCGCCCGGCCCGCCACAGGATGAGACACAATGAGACAAGGACATCCCTACTGGCCAAGTCCTCCCTAACCCAGATGACGCTAGGCCAATTGTGCGTCGCCCCACGGACCTCCCGGTCACGGCCGGTTACGACAGAGACTGGGCGCGTACCCAGAGTCTCTGATGGCACAGCTGGCGCTGCAATATAGCGCCCTTAACCACTGCGCCACCCGGGAGGCTAAAACTTATTTTTCAACCACTCCACAAGTTTCTTGTTACACAAACTATAGTTTTGGCAAGTCGGTTAGGACATCTACTTTGTGCATGACACAAGTCATTTTTCCAACAATTGTTTACAGACAGATTATTTCACTTATAAGTAACTGTATCACAATTCCAGTGGGTGAGAAGAAAATTATGTCATGGCTTTAGAAGCTTCTGATAGGCTAATTGACATCATTTGAGTCAATTGGAGGTGTACCTGTGGATGTATTTCAAGGCCTACCTTCAAACTCAGTGCTTCTTTGCTTGACATCATTTGAAAATCAGCAAAGACCTCAGAAAAAAATTGTGGACCTCCACAAGTCTGGTTCATCCTTGGGAGCAATTTCCAAACGCCTGAAGGTACCACGTTCATCTGTACAAACAATAGTAGGAGGAAAAAGGGGGAGGCTTGCAAGCCAAAGAACACCATCCCAACAGTGAAGCACGGGGATGGTAGCATCATATTGTGTGGGTGCTTTGCTGCAGGACAGACTGGTGCACGTCACAAAATAGATGGCTTTATGAGAAAGGAAAATTACGTGGATATATTGAAGCAACATCTCAAGACATTAGTCAGGAAATTGAAGCTTGGTCTCAAATGGGTCTTCCAAATGGACAATGACCCCAAGCATACTTCCAAAGTTGTGGCAAAATGTCTTAAGGACAACAAAGTCAAGGTATTGGAGCGGCCATCACAAAGCCCTGACTTCAATCCTATCGAAGATTCGTGGGCAAAACTGAAAAAGCGTGTGCGAGCAAGGAGGCCTACAAACCTGACTCAGTTACACAAGCTCTGTCAGGAGGAATGGGCAAAAATTTACCCAACTTATTGTGGGAAGCTTGTGGAAGGCTACCCGAAACGTTTGACCCAAGTTAAACAATTTAAATGCAATGCTACCAAATACTAATTGAGTGTATGTAAACTTCTGACCCACTGGGAATGTGATGAAAGAAACAAAATCTGAAATAAATAATTCTCTCTACTATTATTTTGACATTTCACATTGTTAAAATAAAGTGTTGATCCTAACTGACCGAAGACAGGGATTTTTTACCTGGATTAAATGTCAGGAATTGTGGAAAACTGAGGTTAAATGTATTTGGCAAAGGGGTATGTATTCTTCAGACTTCAACTGTATATATTCTTATTCCTTTACGTAGATTTGTGTGTATTAGGTAGTTGTGGAATTGTTCCATTAGTTGTTAGATATTGCTGCACTGTCAGAACTAGAAGCACAAGCATTTCGCTACACTCGCAATAACATCTGCAAAGCATTTGTATGTGATCAATAAAATGTCATTTGATTTGATTTACAGTGAAATACTTACTTACAAGCCCTTAACCAACAATGAATTCAGTTTTAAGAAAAAGTGTTAAGTAAAAAATAGATAAGTTAAAAGTAACAAATAATTAAAGAGCAGCAGTAAAATAACAGTTGCGTTAAAGCGACTATGCATAGAAAATAAACAGAGAGTAGCAGCAGCGTAACAGAGTGTGCATGTGTGGGGGTATAGAGGTTTAGAGGTCCTGGATGGCAGGAAGCTTGGCCCCAGTGATGTACTGGGCCATACACACTACCCTCTTTAGTGCCTTGCGGTCAGAGGCCGAGCAGTTTCCATACCAGGCAGTTATGCAATTAGTCAGGATGCTCTCGATGGTGAATCTATAGACTCATGCCAAATCTTTTCCGTCTCCTGAGGGGGAATAGACTTTGTCATGCCCTCTTCACTACTGTCTTGGTCTGTTTGGACCATGATAGGTGTGTTTGGACCATGATAGTTTGTTGGTGATGTGGACACCAAGGAACTTGAAGATCTCAACCTTCTCCAATGCAGCCCCGTCGATGAAAATGAGTGAGTGCTCGGCCCTCCTTTTCCTGTAGTCTACAATCATCTCCTTTGTCTTGATCACATTGAGGGAGAGGTTATTATCCTGCCACCACACTGCCAGGTCTCTGACCTCCTCCCCTATAGGATGCCTCATCGTTGTTGGAGATCAGGCCTACCACTGTTGTGTTGTCGGCAAACATAATGATGGTGTTGGAGTCGTGCCTGGCCATGCAGTCATGGATGAACCCGGAGTACAGGAGGGGACTGAGCATGCACCCCTGAAGGGCCCCCTTGTTGAGGATCATTGTGGCAGATGTGTTGTTACCTACCCTTACCACCTGGGGGTGGCCCGTCAGAAAGTACAGGATCCAGTTGCAGAGGGAGGTGTTTAGTTCCAGGGTCCTTAGTTTAGTGATGAGCTTTGAGGGCACTATGGTGTTGAACGCTGAGCTGTAGTCAATGAATAACATTCTCATGTAGGTGTTCCTTTTGTCCAGGTGGGAAAGGGCAGTGTGGAGTGCAATAGAGATTGCATCATCTGTGGATCTGTTCTGGCGGTATGAAAATTGGAGTGGGTCTTGGGTTTCTGGGATAATGGTGTTGATGTGAGCCATGACCAGCCTTTCAAAGCACTCCATTAATACAGACGAGAGTGCTATGGGGCAGTAGTAATTTAGGCAAATTACCTTAGGGTTCTTGGGCACAGGGACTATCGTGGTCTGCTTGAAACATGTTGGTATCACAGACCCAGTCAGGGACAGGATGAAAATGTGATGAAACTGGCTCTCATGAGGTCTGCCACAGGAAAGGCAGACACAGAGTTACCTCTGCTGCAGAGGATAAGTTCATTAGAGTTACCAAATAAATGCTGCACAGAGTTCGAGTGACAGACACACCTCAAAATCAACTGTTCAGAGTAGACTGCGTGCATCAGGCCTTCATGGTCGAATTGCGGCAAAGAAACCACTACTGAAGGACACCAAATAGAAAAAGAGACTTGCTTGGGATAATAAACACAAGCAATGGATATTAGACCGGTAGAAATCTGTCCTTTGGTCTGATGAGTCCAAATGATTTTGATTTTGATGCCAACTGCCTTTTCTTTGTGAGACGCAGATTAGATGAATAGAAGATCTTTGCATGTGTGGTTCCCACCATTAAGCATTGAGGAGGTGTTATGGTGTGGGGGTACTTTGGTGGTGACACTGTCTGTGATTTATTTAGAATTCAAGGCACACTTAACCAGCATTTCTACCACAGCATTCTGCAGCGACACGACCAAGCTGTCATCAAGGCAATTTTTTAAACATTTTTATTTTTTTATTTCACCTTTTTTAACAAGTAGGCCAGTTGAGAACAAGTTCTCATTTACAACTGGCCAAGTTAAAGCATAGCAGTGCGACACAAACAACAGCACAGAGTTACACATGGAATCAACAAACGCACAGTCAATAACACAATAGAAATAAAATCTATATACAGTGTGTGCAAATTAGGTAAGATTAGGGAGGTAAGGCAATAAATAGGCCGTAGTGGCGAAGTAAATACAATTTAGCAATTAAACACTGGAGTGATAGATGTGCAGAAGATGAAAGTGCAAACAAAGGAGCAAAATTAAAATAAAATAAAACAATATGGGGGTTGAGGTAGTTGGATGGCTATTTACAAAGGGTGGCCATTTGAAGAATTTCAAATATAAAATATATTTTGATTTGTTTAATACTTTTTTGGTTTCTACATGATTCCATATGTGCTATTTCATCATTTTGAAGTCTTCACAATTATTCTACAATGTAGAAAATAGTACAAATAAAGAAAAACCCTTGAATGAGTAGGTGTTCTAAAACTTTTGACCGGTATATAATTACATTTGAATAATAATAATACAAAATAAAAATAAAAAATATATATATCAACACAAAGAATATGAACACAAAAATATTTTTCAATATGTAAACATGAAATAAATAAATAAAATAAAACTAAATAAATAAATAATAATCACTACACATGAGTACTTGAAGATGTCAGAAACATTTTACATGCCTTTTGATAAAAATGTAAAAGGATAAGGGGTTACATTTGCTTAAAATTGTTATAATGTTGTAAGAATATATTGTTCATCTTGTCATTGACTAATTCTAGATATTTTAATAAATATTGCATTTTAGGCACAGATGTCAAATAGGCTATTTGTGTTTGTGTATGAATAATTTACCAGATGGTACAAAGTCTTTCACTGTAAATATATGAAATAAAACACGCAATTACTTAGCTGCTGGCTCTAAAATAACTTCACAAGATAAACAGAGGAGAAAACTCAGGCTGGACGAGGGGTTCTGAAGTATACATGTCTCTGTCGAAAGTTATTTCACAATCACATGGTAGCGCAATCAACATACAAAAAGAGAGCGTAGTAGCTAATCAAATGACAGATTATGTGTTATTTATTATCAACATCAATAAATAATTAATCCAAATTTTTCTCATCAGAATATTGGGGAATGAAAGATTTGATTTACGTGTGGTGTTTTCCATCTTGAGGTTGAATTAACGAATCTGCACACATGAACCATAAAGCATATTTACTAACTTTTCCAACATGGCTGCACATGTTAGATATGTTTTTTGTGAGTATGTTTATTGTGGCATTTCGCAACTCTTTTTTTAAAGAAGAAAGAAAGACTTTGTAGTACGACAATAATTAAACGATAGTGATATATCCTATCTAACGTTAGTTAGCGCACTAGCTTTCTTTTACGTGTTTTCACGTGCTAATTTGGAATGTATCGGCGAGGCGGGGGCAAGAGGGACCACAACAACAAGACGGTGAAGAAGAATGAGAGCGACAGCAAAAAATATGCCGAGCTTTTGGTGTTCGGCTATGCCTGCAAGCTGTTCCGGGACGACGAGAGGGCTCACTTCCACGAGCAGGGCAAACAGCTCATACCATGGATGGGGGACAAGAACATCCTGATTGATAGGTCGGTTGAACAAACCTAGACGGAATTGTTATCCTAACCAACTTTCCTAATCAGATCTGTCTTTCGAAGGGACCGATCGGATTATTGTTTTGCTGAAGGCGTAGTTTTCCAAATATAACTGTCACATGAAAGTACAAGTGTGTGCGAACCATTTTATCTAGCTTCCTTAATAAATGTCAGTTTTGGCCTCATGAAAACGAAGATACATTAGCTATTAACAAAAGGAAGCAGAGGCTTCCTCCACTATTTGGGTCATATTTCAACAGTGAACAAGCTCTACATGAGACTGAAAGTTGTTTAAAATTGCCCCTTTATAAAATTGCCTCATATTTACAGATACATCAATGTACTTGTTTACAGGGTTTTGGACTATAGATCGTCTACAAGTTATATTGTATTCAACTTTGTATTACTTAACTGCCCATTGCCCTTTTTAAGGGAGGCTTATGCGTCTTGGTGTATTTGTATTTGCTCTGGTAGCTTCAACATGAGAATATTAAGTTAAGTATGGTATTCAGTTCAGTTAATTCCAAGACAATTTGGATGTAAACAACCTAACATCTCTAAATGCCTTTCACTAAACTGAATTCAAATGAGAACTTCAAACCTTACCAACAAGTCACCAAGAAATCGAATTTGTTGATAATACCACGGCAAATTCAACCCAAACTACTACTGTATGTCAAATATGTGAATTAAGGTGGTTCACAGTAATTCATGTCAAAATGTAGGCTCTTATACTGTTGACTAATGCCTGCCAAGTATCCCAGCTCAGTTGTTTCCCTTTTGCTTTCAGTTGTTCATTTCTAATAACATTTTCTTGCAGGCTGTAGAGCATGTTGGCAATGATGACCTGTAAAAGTAGTTGTTTATTTGGAAATAAACCCACTTGAACCATGAAGGGGGGGGCATTATGTTGGCCCTTCATGGTCTTGTTGAGCCACCTTAATCTTTTTGGGCCTGTCTCTTGTTTCCAATGTATGTGTGTGTCTCTCTATCACATAACCAGCCCTTATTTCCCCAGCTAGTAGCCTAAGGCTAAGGGGTCCTGCCTGACCCCCCAATGCCAACCCCAGTGCCCACTTCTCTCTTTCGACGAAGGAACTCTGGAGAGGTGGAAGAGGGGAGCGAACGCAGGAAAATATCGTCCGTTTGGGTTCTTACGGATAGGTATTTATGTGCTCGGGTTTGTGTGGATGTACCTTTTTTACAGATATAGGAGGATTGGTGAGTGTTATAGGGGGGAACCTTGTAAGGTAAGAGGCGAGTTGTTTTCTTTTGGTTTGTTTCTGTGTTCATGCAGGGATGTTGCTCCGTAGCAATTTGTTGAGAGAGGAATGAGATTCACAGAGTAAGTTTGCCAGAAAACTGCACTAGAGAGCCTATGTTGGGAGTTGTTCAGGTTATTGTGTCTGTATTGTGACGAGATTGCTCAGTTCCAGTACCATACACTCCCTCATGAAAGACTTGTGACTGAGGTAGTACTTTTTGTTGTTTAAAAACTCTTTGTTTTAGGGTCCAACCTGTGTTGGTAAGTAGGTCCATGTGTTGTCTTTTCTCTCAATTGGCATTCTCCATGTCTCTAACCCCTCTCTTCACCCTACAGGTATGATGGGCGTGGTCACTTACATGACCTCTCGGAGTACGACGCGGGCTCGTGGAACAGAGACTACCAGCTGTCCGAGGAGGAGGCCAGGATCGAGGCCCTGTGTGATGAGGAGCGGTACCTGGCCATGCACACAGACCTGCTGGAGGAAGAAGCCAGACAAGGTAGGTCTATCAGATTCACAGCTGGGGGCATCATACTCTGTCTGTGGTGTCTGAACTGCTGTGCAATGCCTCGGCTCATCTGGATAAGCTGTGGAAGACAGTGGTGAATTCATTATTTCACGAAGTGCTCATGTGTTTCAATCGCACATTTGTGGGGACATTCAGCCTCTGCATTTGCCATCTGTTTCAGATGACTGGAAGTTCTAACTGAAAGGAAAACAAAAACACTATGCAACAATTAGGTTCTACATAAGGTGCCAAAGTGAATAATGGAATGAATCCCCTTATGTTCACCGGGCAGAATGAGCTTTCAAAAGGCTGTAGTTTCAGTGATGTATTCTGCAACACCTCCATCAACAGAATGTTTTCAGGCACTGGAAGGTTGTTTTGATTACAGTATGCTAATGTGCCCTTCTCTCTGTACTGGCAACAGAAAGGCCATGTTATCCTAGGTAATAACCTCAGTTCAATTTCCACATTCTGATCTGATTCCTATTTGGATGGCAAAGAAAAGTATGGTAGTGAAGCTATGTCAAAGATGATGAGAGAGTTTGAGAGGGTAGATTCTATGTAGCCTAAAGTACGGGGGTCATTTCAGTGCATGCAGACCCTCTAGTAAGTAGGTTTGCAAAGTCCATGATAGGGCTGGGCGATATGGCCAAAATGTCATATGGTATTTGATGTTTTTGATTAATAAAAGTTCTAAATTTGCTTTGAGTAGTGTGTAAGCCTAGGGTGGAAACATATATTCTAAATGATTTCAATGGGTCTTTCTCCATTCGTATTGTTTTATACTGTTCAATTCAACTTCAACCTAAAATCATTTCCTGCATATTCATACATTTCTGCTTTTCCTGCACTCATTTGAGATAATTTCCACACTGCCTCGATATGGGCAAAATACCAGGCCTTATTTTTAACCAAATCTTGCAATTGCGATTTAGATCAAAGCACTTGTGTGAACTTTTGCAATCATGGACATAGAATATTTATTATAATTCCATAGTTAGAATATAAATAATAGTGGGCACTTTGAAAACAGTGTTGTTTGACATAACAACGAATGAAAATACCATTGATGAGTTATTGGGACAGTGAAGGAACCAAAGTGATGGTCCGTGTTTTCTAGGGGACCCTATAATCTTTGGCTACATTAAATCTTTATTCGTATAGCCAACATATTCATGCTTTGCCTATTCCTCTTTGATTTAGAAGACACTGTTGTACAAATAACATGCTGATTTAAGCCTCCACCAGCACTGGTATCAGGCAGTATTAGCTACCCACGTCTGCTCTGAGTCAGTACTTTTATTAGCTTTTGTTAGCTAGCCAGCTAACTAGCGGTTTGCATTAGTGGCTAACACGATTTAGCATAACATGCTAAGAAAATACAAACTAGCTGTTCGCAGATGTAGAAACATAAACTAATATTGTAATCATAGAACGCTTGTGGATTTATATTAGGATACAATTGGAAACGTTGTTGCATGTGCAGGGACGGCAAGTAGCCTAGTGGTTAGAGCGTTGGACTTGTAAACGAAAGGTTGCTCGATCGAATCCCAGAGCTGACAGGGTAAAATTACTGCCTAGTTAACCCACTAGGCCGTCATTCCAAATAAGAATTTGACTTGCCTATTTAAGTGAACAAATGCGCTCCTTGAGTGACAGGGGGTGGGACTAGGTCTGTGTGAAGATTAGTAGCGGAGTAAACTATAAAAATGGACGTTACACACGCCTACTCACATTTAACAAACCAAATATTCAAATACCATAATAGAAGGTAGAGTAAAAACCCAAACCGACGGCCACTGTCTGGTTGAATGACTGATTATAGACTATTGTTGAGACCGACAATGTAATGTAATTTTTGATAATCAGCATCAGTTGTACTGCCTTGTTATGAACATGCTGTCAAGTTGAACTTTTTTCATTAACTTTTAACCACCCTTTATGTCGTTGTCTGATTTTCCATACAGAAGTACCCCTCCTGTCCAAAGATGTATATTTTATTGCATTGAGTGGTAAAATGCCCATTAGTTTTAACACGTCTCACTTTGGTCATGGTGTTTTCTTTGCATGCAACTTGTGCGCCAATGACAGTGAGGTAAAGAAATTGTCCATGGTGACATTGTACTCATTGCCAACATAAGGTTCCACAAGCTGCATCACTTTCTCTGACACTCACGCCTGCTGCCCGGTGTGGATTTTTTCCCAGAGCTCGAAATCAGTTCGTCATGTACAATTACGCACACGCTCGCTGTTTAACCTACTCAAAGTAAGCCAGAGTAGACTGATAAGACTACTTGGATTCGGTGAACTGATATTGGGCACATACCATTTTAAAATTAGGCCTATAATTAGAATGGATCATTACAGTAGAATGGCCCACCATGTTCTTCATTCACAATTGGTGATTATATCATTATGCTTCTTTTGTTTCCCCTCGCTCATCAACTCACCCATTCTCCTCATCATACTAATTGATTTAATCTGTTAAATGTGTGAAATTAGTATTGGTTTAGGTTCAGTTTCGAGGCAATTATCAGGGTGAGTATCAGCTATGCATTGCACTTTCAACTGTCGGAAGAAGGAGCGGAGCAGGCCCTACTGTTGGGAGGAGGAGGGGCAGCAGGAGAACCATTTTAAAAAATGACACAACCAGTTTTATGAGGGCAACTCCAGTTTTGTTTGTGATATAAGATTAGAACAACGGCAGTGTGTTATATGGACTTATTTAGGAAAAGTCAAGGATGGAAGGGGGCATGAGTAAATAAATGGGAGAGTAAAAAAATGGCAGAGTAATAAAAAAGAAATAAGTCATGATCAGTCAAACTGGCTGCTTTAGCAGTTGAAGTGTTAAGGCTACAAACACAGACTAGCCTAAGGTTATTTTAGCAATGCTGCAAACTTTATAACAAGGAATTTGTCACTTATAATGAAATAGCACTGACGATTAGTTAAGTGACTGTTTAAGGGAAATATGGTGTTTAATTCCCAAACTGACAGGATTGCATGAGTCATCATGTAATTTGTGTTACTTTCGTCCCCTCATGCTGTTTGCCCTTGGGTAGTGGGGCTTTAGCAATTATCCATCTGTCCATTGTGGGAACACAAGACACATAAAAAATATTGATCATGTTAGATGTGATTTTGTCTTTCATTCCTCACCGTCCTTTGCTATGAGATGAATTGCAACAGAAAAGGGGTTTTGTAAGGTAAGACAAAATTCCATCTGGTTTAGTTTCTGTTATGTCAGCTCACGACACTGTTCACATCCTTGAAACTAGCTAGGATGGATGGAATGATAATTTTGAATCAATCCACTTCTTTTGTCTCATGCTAGAGTACAGTAGCCTTCTATGACTGTGCTTTCCAAAAATTAACCGTACCATTCTCATGACTCTTTTAATGTGTATGTTTGTCCCACACAGAGGAAGAATACAAGCGTTTGAGTGAAGCTCTCGCAGATGAAGGCACCTATAACTCAGTGGGCTTCCGCTACAGTGCAGACTACTACGACCCTTCTCAACCCACTGAGGAAGAGGAGGCCAACAGGGAGACTGGTGAACACGCACACTGATTTACTTAATCCCAAATCGCATTACAGTCCAAAAGGATTTAAACATTTCACGCACACATATTCACAGTTCCTCACCACTTTCAACCACTGAACATTTCTCCTCTGACCTGCCCATAGAGGATGAGAGGGGAGAAAGAGAGAAAGCATCTGAACTTTTACACACACACACACACACACACACACACACACACACGACAAATCAATCCGCTGGTGGAGAGGCTCGCACATTAGCTTCAATGAAAATCCTATGATACATTTTTTATCATGGCAGGCTCCCCGGAGACGCAAACCACTATTTGAAGCCCTGGAGCTATAAAAAAAGAAAGGTTTTCAAGATTCACCTCTGAATGTGAAATAGTCTTACTGGCTTGCAACTGTACTGACTGTTAATCACCTGTGAGGTCCAGTACTGGGCTCCAACCCCTCCACTAGGCTCTGTTTTGGCCCACTCTAACCACATGAATACTAAGGCCCGGATCCTGTTTGGTATCCCAGAGACAGCCTGCACTAGCCAGTCCAAGTATCCACACATATTGAGGGTAAACCGATTCCAAAATGTGGACATTGTCTCAAAGCCTGAGGCACTTAGCTAGAGAGTCTTTTATCTCATTGGTGCTAAAGTATCTTTGCTTTGGACTTGACAGTCAATGTCAAGTCGTGACGGTCAGTCCAACATCTTGACTGACAACCTAACACTGGGGGAGGGAGTGTTAATGATGAGAGTGTCTGTCAGGACACTCTACTTCACGCCGGGCCTGGCTCTATCCTCTAATTAGACAGTTGTTCATAACACAGCTAACAGCAAACTGTTCTGCAGCTTGAAGTCTGTTGACAAAAGCCTAAATACCAGGCCTATTTATCAGCCAGGCCACTGCTATTATCAATACCTAATGTCCCTGACAGCCCAACCATGCTAGCCCACACATTGTCAACGCGGAAATGAACCGTGTACCTATATCCTTAAATAAGAGATGTAGGGAAAGCTGTCAGCACTTGTGCCCCCCCCCTCTAGCCAGCACCCAGGTGCCCCTTCCTCAGCAGATGGTACAGTACTATTGCTATGTGTCTGAGTGCTGTCATCAGTATCGTGTAACCTGGCCCAGCGCTGCCTGGGATTACTCAGCAGTACAAACCCCCTCCTGTGTGTGGGAGGGGGGGGGGTTGATTTAGTCAGGGATGGAGTTCTCAGCATGAACCAATCATTTGGCTCTGTTGTAGTACCGGGGCACACCTCGGGCGACTGGCGGAGCGCTTGATTAAATCTGCACAGTGGCGTCCATTAACCGTAAAAAGGTCTAGGCTGGGCTCCTTGGCAGCCATTTTTGGCATTAAATGCGCTTACCCCTACATCCATCTGCAGCCTCCCCACAGTGAACCAAAGCATAAAATTGTAATCTAATTTCCAGCTGACTTGTCTGCCTATTATTTCACACTGGGGGGGATGGGGTTGGATGTTGTAAATAATTGTGACAGGGACCGCGCCCTCCCAGAAAGTTAAGATTAAGTAAAGCTGAAACTTTGAGTGCCTGGAGCAATGTGGCCGGATGAGAGTGGGTAGAGGAAGGAGAGGAGGAAACGTTGAGTGGCTGTGTTTCACAGTGACTGTAGGGTGAATTCTAATCTATTTTCCTCTCTTCTCTCTCTGACCTTATGGGTTGTTCCCCATCAGAAGAAGCAGAGCCGCAGGAGAGCGAGGAACCCTACGTGGCACCCCCGGGCCTGGCAATCCCCCCCGATGTGGAGCTGGTGAGTGCCCTACACAACGTCCCACTGCTTTATGCTTAAATCTACAGGACGGACCACAGGGGTGCAGAATGTTTTTTGGCAGATCAGAGTCATAACTACATTTTAAAATGGTGGGTCAGGCAGTCAACGGTTCCTTTTCTACAACAATCCCTATTATGGAGCCACAGAGAGAGAATAGGAAGGGAACAGAGCAGAGATACCAGCAGAACTTAGTCCCAGCTGGTGAGGGCTGTGTGTGAGGCAGTATTGATGTTGTGAGGCCCATCAGACTGCCAACAGACAGGTGGTGAGGCCAGAGACTAGGCGAACGATAAGGTGTCTGATCTAGAGGAGGTTATTGAGGTCATCACTCACATCCTGCAGCCTGGGAGGAGTCTGAGAAGAGGAGTCTGTGCTGCCTTGGTTTGCATCAGCCAGTATCAGGGGGCCTGCATCCTGACTGTCTCTCTCCATCTCAGTCCACCAGGACAGGCTGTCCATTCTTCTGCTGCTGCTTCCCCCATTGACTGCCGCTCGCCTGTCATCTGCAGGCTTCTTTTTATTGTAGACTGGGAGGCTTTCATCTCAGCATGGCCTTGATTCTCTCTCTCTCACACACACACACACACACACACACACACACACACACTCTACCCAACTTCAGTCTTACGCAAACACACACACGAAGTGATTCAATAAAATGCATGTGACAGATAGTTCTCCCTCGCTCTGGCTGTCAAAGCGTCCTCTGTGATGTCCAGAGTAGACACACTGTGAGACAATGGGCCCACCCACGCCACAGAATCCTTACCTGCTGATTTCTTTCTACGTGTCCTTGTAATGAGATTTCGATTGGGGACTCAGCAAAGCCCTTCCAATTGCTCTGCCTTGAAACGGTCAATTAGTCAAAGCCGGCACCATTCTCAGAATATCTGATCTGAATTATTAATCTGTGGATGTGGCTGTATTTCCCCCACATTATCACAAGTCTGAGTGCTCAGGCAGCACGAGCAGACGGTCTGACATCCTGGGGGCTGGGGAGAAGGAATCAGCTCTCGCTCTGCCTCTCTGTGTATCATGACTCCATAAGAAGTTCCTTGTTCCTCATTTATCTTCATAATTGCAAGGTTATTTGCCGCTACGGAGCTTTCTACTCTCGCAAGCGCTCGGAGGCTCTGAATGCATTAGGAGTGTATGTGTATAGGGACGCTACTACAGAGTGCAGGCCTAAGCGTCTCCTCTCCAAAGGTCTTCATTTATTATTCATTATTTTAGATTAATGAGAAATTTTATTTTCACGATTTGTCGCTCTCTTTTTTTTGGTACTCAGGGTACCTAACGAAAATGATTCATTGAAAGTACACAGCCTCAGTAATATTTAATAATGTATCACATCAAATCCAAATGATTTCTATTTTGTAAATGTATGTTAAAGTCAAGAAGCCCCTTTTTTTTCAATTTTCGTCTAAAATTACATACCGAATCTAACTGCCTGTAGCTCAGGCCCTGAAGCAAGGATATGCATATAAAGGAAACACTTTGAAGTTTGGACTTTGAATGTAGGAGAATATAACACAATAGATCTGGTAGAAGAAAATACAAAGAAAAAAAACAACTTTTTTTTTCTACAACCATCTTTGAAATGCAATAGAAAGGTCCCAGTTCTAGCCATCACTCTGGTTGTAATTGCGATGGTGTCCACAAGACGGCAGCAGTGTATGTGCAAAGTTTTAGATGGATAACTTAAAGTATGAGCGTTCTCCATGACATTTAGTGTGAAGTCAACCAGAACCATTTGGGCAAATCGTGAAGGAGACCGTTGCATTCATATTACATTTTTTATGCAAAAATATCATCAAATCTGTATACTTGGACTTTGATTTACTTTTCCAGTATTAGTAGCCATATTATAAGTTCAACATTTGCAAAACAATCCGTTTTCATAACTTCATAACTCTGAATATTCTTATAATTTTTGTCCAAAAGGAAAGGGCATACTGTCGCAAAAGGTTAGCACCTACATTTTGCAACAGACACAGGATTTCCGGATACTCCCGTAAAGCCCAGCTCATTGGCTATTTAGCTAGCTTTGTTTGACCCCGATTGGTGCTTATTTGACAAAGATACAGTCGTTCAAGTGAAGACATCCCGCGTCATCGGCGTGCCATGAAGGTGTCGCTCTCTGACCAAATATGGTGTCCTATAGGATATACTACACCCCTAATATATAGTGAAGTCTTGTTACGTTCTAGGATCTCTCAGGAATGTGTACAAATGTGATTTGACAATGTTTAGGGTGAGATTTTCAGATTCCTTTCTTTGCAAATTGGAAGTGGAAATACAAAATCGATCGTGCATGCTATATGGACCTTTTATAGTAGTGGTCGACCGACTAATCGGAATGGCTGATTAATTAGGGCCGATTTCAAGTTTTCATAACAATCGGTAATCTGCATTTTTGGACACCGATTGTGGCCGATTACATTGCACTCCACGAAGAGCCTGCATGGCTGACTACCTGTTACGTGAGTGCAGCAAGAAGCCAAGGTAAGGTGCTAGCTTGCATTAAACTTATCTTATAAAAAACAATCAATCTTAACATAATCACTAGTTAACTACACATGGTTGATGATATTACTAGATTATCTAGCTTGTCCTCCGTTGCATATAATTTTTGTGGTGCCTGTTAATTTCTCATTGAATCACAGCCTACTTCGCCAAACGGGTGATGATTTAACAAGCGGATTTTCGAAATAAGCACTGTCGTTGCACCAACGTGTACCTAACCATAAACATCAATGCCTTTCTTTAAAATCATTACACAAGTATATATTTTTAAACCTGCATATTTAGTTAATATTGCCTGCTAACATTAATTTCTTTTAACAAAGAAAATTGTGTCACTTCTCTTGCGTTCCGTGCAAGCAGCAGTTTGGGCCGCCTGGCTTGTTGCGAACTGTGTGAAGACCATTTACTCATAACAAAGACCGTAATTAATTTGCCAGAATTGTACATAATTATGACATAACATTGAAGGTTGTGCAATGTAACAGCAATATTTAGACTTAGGGATGCCACCCGTTAGATAAAATACGGAACGGTTCCGTATTTCACTGAAAGAAACGTTTTGTTTTCGAAATGATAGTTTCTGGATTTGACCATATTAATGACCAAAGGCTCGTATTTCTGTGTGTTATTATGTTATAATTAAGTTTATGATTTGATAGAGCAGTCTGACTGAGCGGTGGTAGGCAGCAGCAGGCTCGTGTTGTGTTCATACGTATGTATGAAGGGTCTCGGAGTAGGAGTGCTGATTTAGGATCACCTTTGCTTATTAGATCACAATGAATAATATTACATGGACTGTGGGGGGACCTGATCCTAGATCAGCACTCCTACTCTGAGATGCTTGATACATACGGCCCCAGGTTGTCACCTATCCTTAACCCCACACTTCTTTTGCCCTGCCTTGTTGATAACTTTCCTGTCTGCTGACTTAGTGCGTGTGCTCTTCCGTTCTCCTCTCCAGCCAGCGACCACCAAAACCCATGCCATCATTGAGAGGACCGCCAACTTTGTGTGCCAGCAGGGGGCCCAGTTTGAGATTGTTTTGAAAGCCAAACAGTCTGGCAACTCCCAATTTGACTTCCTGAACTTCGAACACTACCTGAACCCCTACTACAAACACATCCTGAAGGCCATGAAGGAGGGCCGCTACACCCCTGCATCCGACAAGCAGGACTCGCAGGGTAAGCCACGGGGGTCAAAGAGGTTAACAAAAAGAGTTCATATAGAAAGTGTTGGAAATAATGTATGGGATACATAGTTTTATACTATAATGCATGTGAAATCTTTGAGAACAGGGGCACAGAATGTATGTTAACAACACAATACATGAACCAAATTCAGAATGCAAGTTCAGAATGCAAGTACTTAAGACTTTATTCATACTTTAATGTCTTTCTATAGACTCTGATGATTCTGACGATGATGGGGATGGGAACTACCTCCACCCCAGCCTGTTTGCTCCTAAGAAGAGTTCTCGCCTTGAGGAGCTGATGAAGGTAAGGACCAGATCTGTGACTGTCATGGAACTTTGAATCACGGTTATTGGTCAGCCAAATGACTGCGGTCAATGTAATAACCATTCGAATAGCAAAAATAAATAATAATAATATTTTTAAGATAAACATTTTATCCTCTCCTCCGCTCCTGACCGCATGTGCTGCCATAGAAATAGAATGAATAGAACGGGTTCCCCATTCAAGTCAATGATGGCATAATGGGTGGACTGGCGCCCATAAGAGCAAAGCAAGAAGGAAAAGCAGGAAGTGTAACCGTCTATGTGCTGTTATTTGTTCATTCAACTGACATTACAAAAAATACATTCCATTGCATGAGCCATTTTAGTTAAACCCCCTAGAGTCGATGTCGAGTTCCCCACAAAAATCGAATTAGCATAATACAAAAAGCCCCATCAAAATCCGTCTGTTTAAGCTAGAGATATATTTTTTGTTGTTGTTGCATGGGCTGCGTCTCAATCCACCGCCTCCGCCAATGGCGGCCTTTTACTTATGCGGTGGAAGGTGGCCAAGCTAAAGGGGTGTTTGTCAGAACATGAGACATCCCAAAAATGGTCTTCTCAAGTAAAACATCCGTAGCTAATATGACCCCACTATGGAAAGGTGAGACACTTACGAACACGTACAATGCATTCGGGAAGTATTCTGACCCTTTACTTTTTCCACATTTAGTTATGTTACAGCCGTATTCTAGAATGGATGAAATATTTTTTCCCCCTCGTCAATCTACACACAATATCCCATAATGACAAAGCAAAAAAAATAAAAAATGGGCCTCAGAGTGGCGCGCTGGTCTAAGTCACTGCATTGCAGATGTGCTGTCGCACTGGGCGTGACCGGGAGACCCATGGGGCAGCGCACAATTGGCTCAGCGTTGTCTGGGTTAGGGGAGGGTTTGGCTGGCTTGGATGTTCTTGTCCCATCGCACACTAGCGACTCCTGTGGCGGTCCGGGCGCAATGCACGATGACACGGTCGCCAGGTATGCCGTGTTTCCTCTGACTCATTGGTGCGGCTGGCCTCCGGGCCTAGTGGGCGTTGTGTCAAGAAGCCGTGCGGGTTGGGTTTCGGAGGCCGCACTTCGCCTCTCCCGAGTCTGTATGGGAGTTGCAGTGATGGGACATGACTGTAACTTCCAATTGGATACCACTAAACTGGGGAGAAAAGGGTGTTCAATCTTGGTCCTCAGACTGGGGCGAAGGTTCACCTTCCAACAGGTCAATGACATGAAACACACAGCCAAGACAACGCAGGAGTGGCTTTGGGACAAATCTCAGAATGTCCTTGATTGGCCCAGCCAGAGGCTGGACATGAACCTGATCGAACATTTCTGGAGAGACTTTGGATGGGGAGCGTCGCTGCACAGCTATTTTCAATCTGACGGAATTTGAAAGAATCTGCATGGAAGAATGGGAGAAACTACCCAATACAGGTGTGCCAAGCTTGTAGCGTCATACCCAAGAAGACCCAAGGCTGTAATCACTGCCAAGGGTGCTTCAACAAAGTACTGAGTATAGGATCTAAATACTTATGTAAATGTGATATTTACGTTTTTTTATTAAAATACATTTTCAAAAATTAACTGTTTTTGCTTTGTCAGTATGGGGTATTGTGTGTAGATTGAAGAGAAAAAAAACATCTAAAATGTATTAAATACAAACGTAACAAAATGTGGAAATAGTCAAGGGAGCTGAATATTTTACAAATGCACTGTATATTGGACACTCCTTAACTATCTTGTCTAACTATAAAATATAAAAATTCCCCTCTCTCTCTTGTTGATAGGCTAAGAATATGACTTTGGCTTTCATCATTTTATGCTTGCATGGCTTTCTCCTGATCAAACAATTAATTAAACTAATGAGTTCCATCTCAAAAAGTAATTTGAATAACCTTAAAACGTATGGTAGCCAGGGGACTAATAATTATAGATGAAAAAATGTCAATAGCCAATAGAAAAATTATGACAAGTTTAAGCTTATTAAGAAAGAAATGATCCCTCCATGCGATACGGAAAACCAAATGTCCAAGTTAAAGCTATGAACCGTAGCCTATTTCCCAAATATTCCATTAGCCTAAGAAGGTGGTGTCCTAAAGTTGCTGCTTTCAAAAAGAACAAGAATGAAAGTCGGGAGTTTATAGGCATAGGCTATTCTCAATCACAGCCTTATAAGCGATTGAACAAACAATATTAAGAGAGGACGATGAGGCAATTATTAGTTAGTGTAAATGTGTATCACGTTTTATGAGTAAATAATCACGGTCGGACAGGCCTGGGCAAAGGCCGGCCCAGGGACCGTATGCGGCTCGGGACCTGATTCAATACGGCCCGCGGAATCATGCTCAGATTACATAAAGAATTTGCTATAGTAAAGTTTTCAAAAACAATGAATACTCGCCTTTGTATAATGATTTAACTCCCACCGCTTTTGGGACATTTATTTTGAAGGCACATATAAATAACATCTGCACGAGGACAGACAGTGACTGACAGGCTGACACACGTCACAGTTACAAATAGTAGCTAGCTAGAAATTGCGCAAAAATTTGTTTTTCAACGAAAAGGAAAGTAGACCATGAAAGTAGGGTGTTCGAGCAAAAGTGGACATCGAAATATTTATTGAGGTATCAGGGAAAGCTTAGTGTGAAAGACTACAACTTGTCCCGACACGTCCAGACGAAGCGTGCAGAGAAATATAAGAATGTATTCTAAGCAGAGGGCAAATGCATCGAAAGAGTTGCTTTCTCAGTTGCAAAAGCAGCAAGGACTTTACACAAAACTGCATTCAGCAAATGACAGAATTATGAGAGCTAGCTATGTACTGTCCCTCAAAATTGCTAAACATAGCAAGCCATTCGCTGAAGGGTGAATTCATTAAATAATGTTTTTTTAATCTTACTAGGCAAGTCAGTTACAAACAAATTCTTATTTACGATGACGGCCTAGGAACAGTGGGTTAACTGCCTTGTTCAGGGGCAGAACGACAGATTTTTACCTTGTCAGCTCGGGGATTCGATCGAGCAACATTTCAGTCCAACGCTCTAACCACTAGGCTACCTGCCACCCCAGTTTAATTGACTCTGCAGTAATACCTTGCCCCGACAAGAAAGAACTGTTTGAAAATGTTTCCCTGTCAAGACGAACAGTGACACGGCGCGTTGAAGCCACCGTAATGAATATGGAACAACAGTTGAAAGACATGGTAAAGGATTTCACCTATTTCTCGTTGGCCCTGGATGAGAGCAGTGATGAACGTGTCGCGGCGCAGTTGTTGATATTCTTACGAGGCATACCCCCAGACACTGAAATTACAGAGGAGCTTGCATCAGTGCAGTCGATGAAGAGCACAACCACAGGGAAATATTCATTGGAGGTTTATTTCTGTTCATGTTAAAAAAGTAAAATAAGTAGCATATCTGGATGTGATTTACAGTAGATATACCTGTCAACACAGTCATACACATGATGTATAATCCTGTAATATGATTCCAGCCTGCGATGGCAAAAATATATTCTAATATGGCCCTCCATGAAAATAATTGCCCAGGCCTGCGATAGGACAAAGGTTGACATCCCCCAGCCTTAGCTGAGATAATTGGATATGAGAAAGCATTATTGTGAAAAGCACTCGAAGTCTCCACCATATTGCTTTGGTCTGTCTTATTTAGACATAGTTATCTTGGCTTTGAAGGGAATAAAGAAACCATAAAACTATGGAATTAGTTCATCTCAGGGCCTTTCTAGAGCAATTATCTCCCATCCATACGG
Organism: Oncorhynchus clarkii lewisi; assembly: GCF_045791955.1. NCBI lineage: Eukaryota > Metazoa > Chordata > Actinopteri > Salmoniformes > Salmonidae > Oncorhynchus > Oncorhynchus clarkii. Next base: position 17,364,289 of record NC_092175.1, on the reverse strand, counting down.
GCTTTGCCCGTTCAAGCCAACCCACAATTTGTCTAATGACTTATACTGTATTTTTTTTTATAGGGTTTGACCATTTGCTAATTAGCCCATGGTTAGGTTTTTAATGTTCAAAAGCCCATAGACTTTTGAATTAATCACACATTACTGTTAAGTTGTTGTATTCAACAGCATAATTGGGCCTGATTTCAAAGTGTGTCTCACTTCAAAGTGCTTAGATTTTTGTGGTTGAGGATGAGCTACCATCAAGTATTTTTCTCCTCATCTCTTGATTTAATATTCTGTATGTTTAATCACTGTCACTTGTTGTAATTCCGAGTGAATTGCGCTAAGTAAATGAAGAGATAAAAGGCTCTTAAATAAACCAATGTGATCAGATTTTCGTCCCAAATTTAAAAAAGGCCTCAATCCTTTAAACGTACATTTGATTTTCTTTCCCAATTTACTTGAATATCAAGAGTCCCATCTTTCATTTAGATCCTTTAGTCTGTTCTTTTAAAGGGTTTTGATAACTTGTATGTCAACTCTTATTGCACACACAAGGCTAGAAACACCTGTATAAATCATCAGTGTACATGTTTACATATTATTCAATTAGTATATTAGTCCAAACTTCATGCTAAATGAGTTGTAATAAGTAGGTCATAACATGACACATGTATCAGCTAGTTAGAACCATTACTCTGTCTTGCGTTGTTTGTCCTCTCCATCAGCCAGAGGTGTCTCAGTTACCTAGTGGTTCAGAGCGTTGGCCCGGTAACTGGAAGGTCAATGGTTCAAGTCCCCAAGCCAACTAGGTGAAAAATCTGTCTATGTACCCTTGAGCAAGGCACTTAACCCTAATTGCTCCTATAAGTTGCTCTGTATAAGAGCATCTGCTAAATGACTCAAATGTAATTGTTGGGGGTTATGCTGACCAGTAGTTCTAAGCCTTTTAACCAAATCTATTTGTGTTGTAGCCCCTCCAAGTCATGGACCCAGACCATCCACTGGCAGCGCTGATCCGGAAAACCCAGCAGGAACGTAACGGAGCCGCTGCTGCTGCTGCCGCCATCATGGCAACCAAGCTAGAGGAAGTACCTGCAGAGCCAGCTGTGCCCGCCACACCCGCAGAGTACATCGCTGACCGTGAGTACAGTTTCTCATTTCTGACAGTCCAACTGGGAAACTGGGAAATCCAATATCTGAGGAGCATTCATATTAGCGCCGAGGGAGCCTCTTCATTTCAATTTAGTCCTGGTCCACTTCATTTCTCTCCCCATTCTTTATATATTTTTTTTATTTCCCCCTCAGTGCAAGCTCAGTCTCTCAGACAGGCAGAGTGGCACTAAATTGTTTAGTATTGAGCACTGAACTCCTAGAGGCAAAAAGAACAATCCACTCGTTATAATTCTCAATGTTTAACAAACGTTGGCGTTCATATCAGATGAGAATCTCGAGGAGGAAAGGTACATTGAATTAGCCCAGCGGTAAACATATTTGTCGGACACAGGCACATGTTCCAGCTGTAGCCATGGAGGTGACCTTGCAGCTCATAATGGAAAAGCTCATTAACATGGTCTCCTGTAGACCCGTGACACTGCTGAAACATCCTCTTCCAGGAGGTCAATTCCAGAAAGCATTTACATTTACGGCATTTAGCATACATTCTTATCCAGAGCGATTTACAGGAGTAATTAGGATTAAGTGCTTTTCTCACGGGCACATCGACAGATTTTTCATCTTGTTGACTCAGGGATTCGATCCACCGCTAGGCTACCTACCGCCCTTCACAGCCTTTGAGGACTGTTCAGCACAGACTGACCCTCAGGGATTGTAAGTACTTAAAGGTTCTTGAGTTTTCAAAGTCTCCAATAAGTTTTTTTTATTTACATTTTTTGTTTTTATACACGTTTCTTGTCCTTGAATTTGTGCCTAGTTCATTTTCGGATCTGCAGTGAGCAGTTGGTTTGGACGCGCTGACAAACTGTGTTCCCCTTGCTCTTCATTGACGGCAGGGTTGCTGTTTGTTTTGCCCTGAACGCCGGTGGATAGAATCCAAAGTTGCTTTTCTGGCAGCGCCCACAGATGTTTGCTTCCTCTAAATGCAGACATAATTTCCGCTTTTCTGACACACACACACACACCACACCAACCAACCAACCAACCACTCTGCCAGCCTAGAAAAGAGCAGCTGCATAAAACGACCAGCTCTCTCTCGCTTGACCCAAACACTTCTCGAGGCATCCGAGGCTACAGAATCTCCAGTATCTCTTTCTTGGCTTCTTTAAACCTTAGCAATTTTCTCTCTACTGTCTGCATTAGTTCTAGGTGATTGATGGTGAAGGTGCTGGGCGTGATATGGAGTGCCAGGCTAACTCTAAACGTCCTTGAGAGATGTTCCTCGCAATTTGACTCCTCTTATTTCCCAGGGTCAACCCTGTCTACCCTCTTTGTCTGGTGCTTGGGAGAGACGGCTCAAGCTGAGTGAGCTGATTTGTCTTAATTAGCGGGACTGGAAGAGCTCCACTGGTTTGCTGTGGTAGGAGAGAGAGAAAAAGAGACATCGACGCCACAGCACCGCACAGCAGCACAGACATGGATTTTTAATGCGCTGGCTTACAAGATGATCATTTTGGAGAGATTTTGCTCCCGTAGATCCGACTTTTATTTCTGTGCATGGCGCTGGGTCTCTGAGAGAATCCCTGTAAACAGACTGGAGAGGATCAAAGGCACCAGAGGAATATCCTCCAGTTTCTGCCAATGACTGGCGTATTGAATGGGAATTAGGCAAGAGGGGTTTAGAAGCGTGCAGCATTGCAGCTCCTTTAATTCGTTATAACTTTGCTAGCTCTTCAACGGGACAATTGCCTAGTTGCTATTGGGCCGAATGTTTTGTGGTGTCACCTGACCTCAAACGACCACTTATTCCCTTCTAATCTACTGGTCTATGGATTCTCTGTTGTAATACAAGCACATTCTACATTCTAATAGAGTGAACGTGGAGCATATTAGATCATTTGCATCATCACTGAAGACAACTCTTCCTAGAAATGTAGAGAAGCTGTCAAGACTGCACTAGGAGACTGGGCTATTCTTTCTGTCCTGTTGGGTGACATACATCCCATTCTCTCTTGACCTCAGAGGCACAGATGAGGCAATGCAGCTTACTGTTACACTGTTAGTTTAACAGTCCACAGACAAGCATCTCACAATACACTGCACTGTACATCCATCCACAATGACTCACCAACACTCCTCCGCGAGCAGTCCATCCACTTATCGGTTTCACCCACCTCGCCTGTGCTCATTGGCCACTACCGATCCGTATGTGTGACACTTACAAATTCATTAATGGAATTTATCCTATAGACAGTTATGGAGGGGGACCTTTTGAACTGTGCTTGTGTAGTAGAGGTCGATGATTTTTCAACGCCGATACCGATTTATTGGATGACCAAAATAAGCCGATACCGATTAATCGGACAATTTTTTTGTAATAATGACAATTACAACAATTCTGAATGAACAGTTATTTTAACTTAATATAATACATCAGTAAAATCAATTTAGCCTCAAATAAATAATGAAACATGTTCAGTTTGGTTTAAATAATGCAAAAACAAAGTGCTGGAGAAGAAAGTAAAAGTGAAATATGTGCCATGTAAGAACGCTAACGTTTAAGTTCCTTGCTCAGAACATGAAAACATATGAAAGCTGGTGGTTCCTTTTAACATGAATCTTCAATATTCCCAGGTAAGAAGTTTTAGGTTGTAGTTATTATAGGAATTCTAGGACTATTTCTCTCTATATCATTTGTATTTCATTAACCTTTGACTATTGGATGTTCTTATAGGCACTTTAGTATTGACAGTGTAACAGTATAGCTTCCATCTCTCTCCTCACTCCTTCCTGGGCTTGAACCAGGAACACATCGACAACAGCCACCCTTGAAGCAGCGTTAGCCATGCAGAGCAAGGGGAATAACTAGTCCAAGTCTCAGAGCGAGTGACGTTTGAAACGCTATTAGCGCGCACCCCGCTAACTAGCTAGCCATTTCACATCGGTTACACCAGCCTAATCTCGGGAGTTGATAGGCTTGAAGTCATAAACAGCAGAGCTGCTGGCAAACGCACGAAAGTGCTGTTTGAATGAACGCTTACGAGCCTGCTGGTGCCTACCATCGCTCAGTCAGACTGCTCTATCAGATCATAGACTTAATTATAACATAATAACACACAGAAATACAAGCCTTAGGTCATTAATATGGTTGAATCTGGAAACTATCAGCTCGAAAACAAGACGTTTATTCTTTCAGTGAAATACGGAACCGTTCTGTATTTTATCTAACGGGTGGCATCCATAAGTCTAAATATTGCTGTTACATTGCACAACCTTCAATGTTATGTTATGTCATAAATTCTGGCAAATTAGTCGGCCCAAACTGTTGCATATACACTGACTCTGCGTGCAATGAACGCAAGAGAAGTGACACAATTTCACTTGGTTAATATTGCCTGCTAACCTGGATTTCTTTTAGCTAAATATGCAGGTTTAATAATATATACTTCTGTGTATTGATTTTAAGAAAGGCATTGATGTTTATGGTTAGGTACACATTGGAGCAACGATACGCACCGCATCGATTATATGCAACGCAGGACACACTAACTACACATGGTTGATGATATTACTAGTTTAACTAGTGATTATAATTGATTATTTTTTGTAAGATAAGTTTAATGCTAGCTAGCATCTTACCTTGGCTTACTGCATTCGCGTAACAGGCAGGCTCCTCATGGAGTGCAATGTAATCAGGTGGTTAAAGCGTTGGACTAGTTAACTGTAAGGTTGCAAGATTGAATCCCCGAGCTGACAAGGTAAAAATCGTCGTTCTGCCCCTGAACGAGGCAGTTAACCCACCGTTCCTAGGCCGTCATTGAAAATAAGAATGTGTTCTTTTGTGACTAGGGGGCAGTATTTTCATTTTTGGAAAAATAACGTTCCCGTAGTAAACGGGATATTTTGTCAGGATAAGATGCTAGAATATGCATATAATTGACAGCTTAGGATAGAAAACACTCTAAAGTTTCCAAAATGTAAAAATATTGTCTGTGAGTATAACAGAACTGATGTTGCAGGCGAAAGCCTGAGAAAAATCCAATCCGGAAGTGCCTCATGTTTTGAAAGCGCTGCGTCCCTATTGAGCAGTGAATGGGCTATCAACCAGATTACGCTTTCTCCGTATTCCCGAAGGTGTCTACAGCATTGTGACGTAGTTTTACGCATTAATGTTGAAGAATACCCGTAAGCGGCTACATTGCGCAAGTGGTCACCTGATGGCTCCCATAGTGACTCTCGCGTAAAATACAGAGGTAGCCATTATTCCAATCGGTCCTAATGAAAAACTAATTGTCCCGACAGATATATTATCGAATAGATATTTGAAAAACACCTTGAGGATTGATTAAAAACAACGTTTGCCATGTTTCTGTCAATATTATGGAGCTAATTTGGAATATTTTTCGGCGTTGTCATGACCGCAATTTCCGGTCGATTTCTCAGCCAAATGTGAAGAACAAACGGCGCTATTTCGCCTACAAAAATACAATTTTTGGAAAAAAGGAACATTGGCTATCAAACTGGGAGTCTCGTGAGTGAAAACATCCGAAGCTCATCAAAGGTAAACAATTTAATTTGATTGCTTTTCTGATTTCCGTGACCAAGTTACCTGCTGCTAGCTGGACAAAATGCTATGCTAGGATATCGATAAACTTACACAAATGCTTGTCTAGCTTTGGCTGTAAAGCATATTTAGAAAATCTGAGATGACAGGGTGATTAACAAAAGACTAATCTGTGTCTCAATATATTTCATTTGTGATTTTCATGAATAGGAATATTTTCTAGGAATATTTATGTCCGTTGCGTTATGCTAATTAGTGTCAGATGATGACAACGGTCCCGTTCATGGGATGGGTTGTCACTAGAGGTTAACTGACTTGCCTAGTTAAATAAAGATGAAATAAAAGTGTAAAAAAAATCGGCCAAATCGGTGTCCAAAAATACCGATTTCCGATTGTTATGAAAACTTGAAATCGGCCCTAATTAATCGGCCAACCTCTATTGTGTAGCACAGGGAAGCTGGCTGCTACCAATTACTGTTTTTCCTGCTGAGCAACCCTTCTGGTCATGGATTGTTATGCATTCATAAAGTGGGCTGTTTTATTAGCCAGCAGAAGCCCTCCCTTGTTGTCTGGCCGACCTTTAGTTTTGCCCTAGAGACCAGCATATAGCACAGGGACGGAGTTAAAGTTATTCTATTCTATCACCCCGTGTTTGGATTGCAATCCCAGGTTCAGACCTCCCCAGACACTTAGCTCGTCTGATGGGTATTGATTGAAGACTGGCTTCTTGAACCCCAGCTATCTGGAGGAGAGGTGTTTTTGCTCAAGATGCTCCCTATGAAAATTATTAGCTTTTGGAGTGGCTGGAGAAGGAGCAGAACTTTAATGTCTTCTAAGGTTCCAAAGCAAAAAAAAAATATATATATATTTTTAACTGACTGAGTCAGAAACACAAAGCTTGATAGAATGCTGTAAGGTTGAGGTGGCGGGAGGCAGAGGTGCTGTCTTAGCTCTCAGTGGTGTTGAGGTTAGTGGTTAGAGAAATCATGCTCTCAAATACTCCAGTCAAATCCTACAGCACTTAAAACAGAGCAGCACAGATATGGCCCTCTCCAGTCCTCCTCCCCTGTCTTTGACTCTCTGTCGTGTGTGTGTGTGTGTGTGTCAGGGTTTCTGTTTGCCGGTAAATAAATAAATAAATATATATATCTAATTGGCACTGGCCAATTGTCCAGGAGAAGGAAAAAAATCTCATTGTGAAATAATGCTTTTTAACCTATTCATGGATGGAAATACAATTTGACCAGTCATGCTTATCAGTCTATGGGTTAATTTGCATAATTTAGTGTAATTAAATTCGCCCGTGTGTATATTTGTTATGCATGTTATTTAGATACAGAGCCTTTGAGCTGAAAATCTGTCACTGTGCTTTTATAAGCCCAAACATTGCACAACAATTCTAAATGCAATCGTGTGTTAAAAATCTTTTTTTTGGCCATGATTAAAAGAGCTGCTATTTTTATTTCTCAGCTGGTAATTGAAGCGCCCTTCCCATTCGCCATTTTAAATGCATGGGCAACGGAAGGTAGGCTTCATCAGCACGTCACACACCACTTTGCAATGAGCTGGAGGCAGTATGCATTTTGAAAACATAAAGCTACTTAATTGTTTGAAACCTGAATGTTTTACTACATATCATGAGGTATGTTTTACCTTGCTTCAAAGCTGCCGAGGCAAAATCCAACCGTATCCGTGGAGGCAATTATTTTATAAAGACTTTTATATGCCAATGAAGCCAGTAGCCTATTTCTCTTGTTTTCTATAGGTTTTCAACTTTCTTTCATTGCCCTGTAGCCAAATGTTCATTTGTGCGTAGACTACTGCATTGTGAGCGTTGCTGCGCTAATAATGTTAAAAAGTAATTGTTTGTCAAAATGTTAAGGTGAATGTTCTGATCTGTAGAATAGGTCAACTTTTCTACTATGGGGATAGTAGATTGACATTGGCTCGTAGGTGGCGTGTCCATAAGGCTAGGGTAGCTTTCCCTAAGTAAATGTAATTAAAATGCCAAATTTAAATGGCCTAATTAATTATTACTATACTATTCTCTGTTGGCATAACTTTTATAGGTCACTTTGACACCTTTTGGAAACAGAAGATGCTCTACAGGAATGATGGAGTCCATCCAAATCATCCTGGCTCCTGGACCCTGTCTGTGCATTTCAAGGCTACCTTGAGACAATGACTTATCAGTGACCCGAGCCATGCTCCGATAACCCCTACCATTATGTCGCTTGGTTGTCGTAGTGCTTTTGCAGATTTACATTGTCCCAGAAGTGTTGGCAGTCATAATGTAAGTAATCACATTTTTGTCTCTTTAAGTCCTCTGAATGCTTCTGTCAATCCTAGAGCTATTATATGCAGTAGTCATGCACCTATGAGTTTTACTGAGTCGGTTTGCCCAAGTAGGAAGTCCATCTTCAGAAGAGACAAATGCCAATGGTGGATGTTTTGCAGTTGATGTTCAGTCATATTTCTGTAAAGCTTAGAAAGGATGTGATGTCAAATGCTGTTGAAGTAATATGGCTACAGGCTCATCTGCCTCACCTAAAGCCCATTCTGTTGGGAAGCTGCTATAGACCACCTAGTGCTAACAGTCAGTGTCTGGATAATATGTGTGAAATGCTTGACAATGTATGTGATGTCAACAGATGTATATATTCTGCTTGACCTAAATATTGACTGGCTTTCATCAAACTGGCCACTCAAGAAAAACCTTCAAGCTGTAAACAGTGCCTGCAACCTGGTTCAGGTTATGAGTCAACCTACCAGGTTATTTCCAAACAGCACAGGAATGAAATCACCATGTATTGATCACATCTTTACCAATGCTGCCGAAATCTGCTCTAAAGCAAAATCCAAATCTATCAGATGTGGTGATCATATTAGAGTGGCCATATCTAGGAAAACCAAAGTTCTAAAGGCTGGGCCTAATATAGTGTATAACAGGTCATACAATATGTTTTGGAGTGAATCCTATGTTGAAGATGTAAAGAATATTTGCTGGTCTGTGGTGTGTAATGAGGAGAAACCAAATGCTGCACTTGACACATTTATGAAATTGTTTATTCCAGTTACTAATAAGCATACACCCATTAAGGATGAGGCAAAAGGGATGGCAAATAAGTTTGGCTGCACAGCCGATTGTCAAACATACTGGAAATGGAGAAATCATGTGACTAAACTGAACAAAAATAAGACCCTGTACTATGAAACCAAGACAAATTATATAAAGAATCATAGTAAAACGCTTTGGAGCACCTTCAATGAAATTTTGGACAAAAAGGCGAACTCCACTCCATCATTCATTCAGATGGCTCATTCATCACAAAACCCACTGATTGCCAACTGCACTAATGATTTTCTTTCACTGGCATGATTAGCACATTTAGGCATAACATGCCAACAACAAATTCTGAACCTACACATCCATGCATAACTGACCAAATTATGAAATCCAAGCATTGTAATTTTTTATTCCGTAAAGTGAGTGTGGAAGCGGTAAAAAAAAGTATATATATTGCTGTCTATCAACAATGACAAGCCACCTGTGTCTGACAACTTGGATGGAAAATTACTGAGGATGATGGTGGATGACATTGCCACTCATATTTGCCATCTCTTTAATCTAAGCTAGCAGGAAAGTGTGTGCCCTCAGACCTGGAGGGAAGCAAAATCATTTCGCTACCCAAGAATAGCTCAAACAGCTGCCCAATCAGCCTGTTACCAACCCTTAGTAAACTTTTGGGAAAAATTGTGTTTTACCAGATATAATGCTATTTCACAAACTAACAACTTATTTTCAGCACACTTATAGGGAAGGGCATTTAACATGTACGGCACTTACACAAATGATTGGTTGAGTGAAATATTGTGGGAGTTGTTTTGTTAGACTTCCGTGCATCTTTTTACATTGTCAATCATATTCTGCTGCTGGAAAAACATATGTGTTATAACTTTATATCCCCTGCTATTCATCGAGAGCTAACTGTCTAGCCTCTCCAACACAATCCAGGCAGTCAGGCATTCAGGGTAGCTGTCTAGGCCCCTTACTTTTTTCAATCTTTGCTAATGACCTGCAACTGGCTCTGAGTAAAGCCTGTGCGTCTATGTATGCTGATGACTCAACACTATACATGTCAGCTACCACCGCAAGTGAAATCACTGCAACACTTAATAAAGAGTTGCAGTCAGTTTAATAATGGGTGGCAAGAAATAAGTTAGTCCTACATTTTTCAAAAACGAAAAGCATTGTGTTTGGGGCAAATCTTTCACTAAACCCTAAAACTAAATCTTACAATGAATAGTGTAGAAGTAGAGAAGAGTAACACTGAAGAGTTTTGAGTAACACTGGATTGTTAACTGTCGTGGTCAAAACATAATAATAGGGAGCTAAAATAGGGAGAGTTCTGTCCATAATAAAGCGTTGCGCTGCTTTCTTAACATCGCTGTCAACAAAGCAGGTCCAACAGGCCCTAGTTCTGTCGCACCTGGACTACTGTCTAGTCGTGTGGTCAGGTTCCACAATGATTGACTTACTAAAATTACAATTTGGCCAGAACAGGGAAGCACGGCTTCCCTCTAGACCCACTGGCCCTTAAATGTACATGGAGAGCCAACATTAATAATATAGTACCAGTCAAAAGTTTGGACACACCTACTCACTCAAAGGTTTTTCTTTTCTTTTTACTATGTTCTATATTGTAGAATAATAGTGAATACATCAAAACTATGAAATAACACACATGGAATCATGTTATACAAAAGTGTTAAAGAAATCAGAATATGTTTTAGATTCTTCAAAGTAGCCACCCTTTGCCTTGATGACAGCTTTGCACACTCTTGGCATTCTCTCAACCAGCATCACCTGGAATGCTTTCCCAATAGTCGTGGAGTTCCCACATATGCTGAGCACTTGATGCCTGCTTTTCCTTTACTCTGTGGTCCAACTCATCCCAAATCATCTCAATTGGGATTAGGTCAGGTGATTTGTGAGGCAAGGTCTGATGCAGCACTCCATCACTCTCTTTCTTCGTCAAATAGCCCTTACACAGCCTGGAGGTGTGTTGGGTCATTGTCCTGTTGAAAAACAAATTATAGTCCCACGAAACGCAAACCATATGGGATGGCGTAGTGCTGCAGAATGCTGTGGTAGCCATGCTGGTTAAGTATGCCTTGCATTCTAAAAAAATCCCAGACAGTGTCACCAACAAAGCACTATCACACCACCACCTCCATGCTTCATGGTGGGAACTACACATGCGGAGATGATCCGTTCACCTACCACGCGTTTCACAAAGACACAGCGATTGGAAACAAAAATCTCAAACTTGGTGTAATCAGACCAAAGGACAGATTTCCACCAGTCTAATTTCCATTGCTTGTGTTTCTTGGCCCAAGCAAGCTTCTTCTTCTTATTGTCCTTTTAGTATTGGTTTCTTTGCAGCAATTCGGCCATGAAGGCCTGATTCATGCAGTCTCCTCTGAACATTTGATGTTGAGATGTCTGTTACTTGAACTCAATCATTTATTTGGGTTGCAATTTCTGAGGCTTGTAACTCTAATGAACTTGTCCTCTGGGTATTCCTTTCCTGTTGCGTTTCTCATGATGAGAGCCTGTTTCATCATAGTGCTTGATGGTTTTTGTGACTGCACTTGAAGAAACTTTCAAAGTTCTTGAAATGTTCTGCATTCATCTGGATTAGTCGGGTTTGGCTGGGAGAGCTTTACTTGGCTCATCGCGTTCTAGCGATTCCTTTTGGCGGGCCAGGTGCCTGCAGGCTGTCCTCAGTCGTCAGTTGAATGGTGTTTCCTCCGACACATTGGTGCGGCTGGCTTCCATGTTAAGCGGGCTGGTGTTAATAAGTGCGTTTTGGCAGGTCATGTTTTGGTGGACCCATTAATCGACTTTCCCCTCCCGAGCCTGTTGGGGAGTTGCAGCAATGAGATCAAAATTCAGGATAAAAAAAGGAGTAAAAAATACAAAATATTTGACCAAATAAATACATTCATAATTAAATACAAAACATACCTTATTTACATATGTAAGTATTATTTACATATTTAAGTATTCAGACCCTTTGATATGACACTAGAAATTGACCTTCAATGCATCCTGTTTCCATTGATCCTCCTTGAGATGTTTCTACAACTTCATTGGAGTACACCTGTGTTCAATTAAATTGATTGGACATGATTTGGAAAGGCACATACCTGTCTATGTAAGGTCACACAGTTGACAGTGCATGTCAGAGCAAAAATCATGCCATGAGGTCGAAGGAATTGTCCGTAGAGCGCCGAGACAGGATTGTGTCGAGCACAGATTTGGGGAAGGGTACCAATAGACTTCTGCAGCATTGAAGGTCCCCAAGAACACAGTGGCCTCCATCATTCTGAAAAGGAAGAAGTTTGGAAACAGCAAGCCCCTTCCTAGAGTTGACCACCCGGCATAACTGAGCAATCGGGGGAGAAGGGCCTTGGTCAGGGAGGTGATCAATAACCCGATGGTCACTCTGAAAGACCTCCAGAGTTCCTCTGTGGAGATGGGAGAACCTTCCAGAAGGACAATCATCTCTGCAGCACTCCATCAATCAGACCTTTATGGTAGTGTGGCAAGACGGAAGCCACTCCTCAGTAAAAGGCAAATGATAGCCCACTTAGGGTTTGCCAAAAGGCACCTAAAGGACTCTCAGACCATGAGAAACAAGATTCTTTGGTCTGATGAAACCAAGGTTGAACTCTTTGGCCTGAATGACAAGCGTCACATCTGGATAAACCTGGCACCATCTCAACGATGAAGCATAGTGGTGGCAGCATCAGGCTGTGGGGATGTTTTTTAGCGGCAGGGACTGAGAGAATAGTCAGGATCCAGGAAAAGATGAATGGAGCAAAGTACAGAGATCCTTAATGAAAATCTGCTCCAGAGCGCTCAGGGCCTCAGACTGGGGCGACAATGACCCTAAGCACACAGCCAAGACAACTCATGAGTGACTTCGGGACAAGTCTCAATATCCTTGAGTGGCCTAGCCAGAGCTTGAACCTGATCGAACATCTCTGGAGAGACATGAAAATAGCTATGCACTGATGCTCCCCATGCACCCTGACAGAGTTGAGAGGATCTGCAGAGAAGAATGGGATAAACTCCCAAAATACCGGTGTGCCAAGCTTTTAGAGTCATACCCATACAATTTAATCCTTTTTAGAATAAGGCTGTAATGTAACAAAATATGGAAAAAGTCAAGCGGTCTGAATACTTTTCAAATGCACTGTAATTGCTTTCATTTTACTGGACCCCAGGAAGAGGCAGCAGCTAATGGGATCCATAATAATTACAGATACTCATCACATTACGAATAGTAGGCTCTCTTACATAAGTCTGCAAATGCGAGGATGCGTGTGATGATGCATGTTCATGATTTATTGTAAAGGTGCAATTTTATGGTGAAAATGTGCTTCCCCAAATGTGAAAATCACACTCAGCCTATGCATAGGCTCTTGATTTTGCTGTTTCGTACTCATCTTGTTGGCTGAGAAAGTAAATATGGACAGTTATTCTAACATCTTCAAAATGTGCTGTAAGGATACACATCATTGCATCCTCAACTTTCATGTTCTGTAAAGATGATTGACCATCATCTAAATGTGATTGTTTTTTTTGTCATTCTGAGCAGTGTGGGTGTACACCCTAATGAAGTTATGCACCCTATGCATATGGTTCCAGTAAATTTAAATGCTGCCGGTCAAATTTCCGGTGCCTCATTTTCATAATGGAATCCCTGGTGTGTGTTTCTCTCTCTTTGCTAATAAGATGGCGCCGTGCTGGATGCGAGCTCCGACCCAACATTGCTATTTTGTGATTCTTTTGGCATTTATCTTTTACTTTATTTTCACAAAATTAATCCGCTATCATTTCTTATAACTGATAAGCACATTTGGAAATCAGGTCGGTAGTTGCTTACCCCAATTTTGGCTTCAACTTTGACTCATCTGCCCTGGGCTCTTTCTCTAATTCTGATCCAATTTTCGGGTCTGCAGAAGGTAATGCCGGCATTAGAGTCCGGAGAGGGGGAGTCCTGGCAAGATAAAGGCCAAGGTAAAACCGGCCACCTCTTCCCTCCATTCACTTGATAATAAGATGGATGACCTCCAATTGTGGATTTGCTACAAACGGGACTCTCATAACTGCAATATTCTCTGCTATTCTGAAACATGGCTTTCAGACAAGACCCAGGTCAAAATTTGCAAGGCCGTGGGGCCGGATGGTATTCCAGGTTGCGTTCTCAGAGCATGCGCAGATCAGATGGCAGTCATTCACTGTAATTTTCAACCTCTAGTTGTCCCAGTCTGTAATCCCCACATGTCTTAAGATGACTACCATCATTCCTGTTAACAAGAACTCAAAAACGTCATGCTACACTGACTACCATGGGTATGACTCTGTAGCACTCACATCTGTATTTATGAAGTGCTTTGAAAGGCTGCAGGTAGGAGGTCAGTGACCTGTCAGTGTGATGTCGGGACTGCAACCTCTCCCTCAACGTCCGTAAGACCAAGGAGCTGTTTGTGAACTACAGGAAGCAGTGGAGCGGGTCGAGAGCTTCAAGTTCATCGTTGTCCAAATCACTAAGGACTTCAAATGGTCCACTCACAAGTACACAGTCATGAAGAAGGCGTGGCAGCGCCTCTTCTCTAATCAGGAAGTTAGAGGTTCTACAGCTGCTTTATTGAAAGCATCTTGACTGGCTGCGTCACTGCTTGGCATGGCAACGGCACCCCCCTCAATTGCATGGCGCTACAGGTGGTGTGGACAGTCCAGTATATCACTGTGGCCGAACTCCCTGCAATACAGGACATCTATATCAGGCGGTGTGAAAGGAAGGTCCGGAAAATCTTTAGAGTCCAGGCACTCAAGCCATAGACTGTACTCTGCAAGTGGTACCGGTGCATCAAGTCTGAAAACCGTTGTATTTACTATTTTTGCACTGTCTCTTTGCACACTCACAGGACTCTAGACACGAATGCCTACTGACACTCCAACACACACACAACATGCACACACATGTATACTGACTGTACATAGACACACACACACTTAAATTATGATTGTATGCTGCTGCTACTCTATTAATCATGTATCCTGGTGCCTAGTCACCTTACCCTTATACATATCGATGGTGCCTTCGGAAAGTATTCATACCTTTCGACTTATTCCAGATTTTGTTGTTACAACCTGATTTCAAAGTGGGTAAAATCAATGTTATCCATCTACAGACAATACCCCAGAATGACAAAGTGAATACATGTTTTTAGAAATGTTTGCAAATGTATTGAAAATGAAATACAGAAACTTCTAATTTACATAACTGTTTACACCCCTGCGGCAATACTTTGTCAGATGACACTGGGTAAGTCTCTAAGAGATTTCCACAGCTGGATTGTGCAACATTTTCCCATTATTATTTTCCAAATTCTTCAAGCTCTGTCAAATTGATTGTTGATCATTGATAGACAACCATTTTCAGGTCTTGCCATATATTTTCAATTAGATTTAAGTCAAAACTGGAATATTCACTGTCTTCTTGGTAAGCAACTCCAGTGTAGATTTAGTTCTGTACAGTCTTCCTTCTTTTCACACTGTCATTTAGGTCAGTATTGTGGAGTAACAACGTTGTTGATCCATCCTCCGTTTTCTCCTATCACAGCCATTAAACTCTGACTATTTTAAAGTCTCCATTGGCCTCGTGGTGAAATCGCTGAGCGGTTTCCTTCCTCTCCGACACCTGAGTTAGGAAGGATGTCTTTATCTTTGTGGTAACTGGGTGTATTGATACACCATCCAAAGTGTAATTAATAACTTCACCATCTACAAATAGAAACCCTTCTTTGAGAGGCATTTAAAAACCTCCCTGGTCTTTGTGTTTGAAATTCGCTGCTCGGCTGTGGGACCTTACAATTACCTGTATGTGTGGAGTACGGAGATGAGGTAGTCATTAAAAAATATATTTTTAACACCATTATTGCACACAGAGTCCATGCAACTTATTTGACTTGTTAAGCACATTTTTACTCCTGAACTTATTTATGCTTGCCATAACAAAGGGGTTGAATACTTATTGACTGAAGACATTTCGGCCTTTCATTTTTAATTAGATGGAACAAATACATATGGAGCATGTGAATGATGGCTCTCCTACAGGTTTCCAGCCTTGTGCATTTTGGATGGGTCTTCGTAACAGTCCACCAGAGAGGTGACTAACGAGTTAATATCATCCAGTTTCAGGTTTGACAAAATAAGCCTCTTATTCCCCCTCTCTATCGTTCTCCTTCCCTTTCTCTGTCTTTCTCCGTTCTGTACACTCCATCAGGGATGGAAACCACTGCCACAGTAAAAGACCTTGGAGAGTTCATAATGCACCGAGACACACAGCTACATGCTGAACCGAACGCCCTCATCCTCCCACTCCCAATCCTACTCTTAAGTGGTTATTGATGTGATGGCTAACCGTATCAAACGGAATGTGAAAACTCAACTTAATACAATTACAGTCGATCTCGTTATGGTTTTGAGTCTGAGCTGCCATGGAATAAGTCTCAGTGAGTGGACAATTTAAGATGGATGTGACATTTTGAGCGACCTCAGACTGACCCCCACCACACCCACAAATTATGACAAACACCTGCCCTCCCCTCTCCCCCTCCTGCTGCTGTTGGCAGTGAGCTGGCAGAATCTGTTTATACAGTCTGGTAACGGTAGCTGATGTGAGCGCAAATTTTCCAGCTCAGTTGTCAGAGCGAATCTGTGTAGCACCTCACAGGAATCAATTATTATACTTAAAAATGTCAAATTGTCATCGCAAACAAAGTCAGTTTGACACTCACACAGAATTAGCATTTCCCAATTTCCCATCCATAGTAACGGTATGAGCCAAATTTTCACAGGAACTCTGACTTGCACCATTGTACAGTGACATAGCACACCTTTATGGAGCCTTCTTGCCTGTTTCTTTCTTCCCCTTTGAACACTGAATCTGTCAGTTGTTTTATTCATAACCTGACTGTGTTAACCCCGGTCGTTGTGCCAGTATTATTTTCTTATTCCTGCTGTAAATTACTTTCCCTGACCTGTTGATGCACTTGATAGAGTCCGAAATGGGTAGTGTGATTGTAATGAGAGGCTTTGGAAATGATCGGTTGCATATTGTTTTTGATATCCGCTTTTAAACACATGATTTCCAACAAGCTGATCCTAATTATTCTTGTTGGGCCATTCTCCTTTTTGTTCCCCTTTTTCCCTCCCGTCTTCTGCTGACAAAGTACATTTTAATTAAGTAGACAGTGATCCAGACATAGATTATTCAAATGTTTCATTTGTATCAGCGTGGAGTTTGCTTTATTCTCTCTGCCTCCTCTGTGAGGCTAAGATCCGATTAGCGATGAGGCCAGACTTAAATGTATACGTTAGTCCACTCAGCACCACAGCCTACCCACACACACTAACACTGAGCAGACCTATCTCATCCAATGCTGACTTACACTTTTGCTCATTGACAGGGAAGGCATGCAAAACCACATGCAATTGAAGCATTCGCATGATTACCTATTTTGATAATTTCCTCTCTCTGACCTTACAGCTAACGTGGCAGCGATGTACTATGGGTACTGCATGCTTCCTGATGGGACCTACTGCCTGGCCCCGCCCCCCCCTGGGATCGATGCCAACGGCTACTACAGCTCCCTGCCCTCTGGCAGAATGTTGGCTCCACCCTCTTACTCTGGAACCCCGCCTCCTCCAGGGACCACGCCCCCTGCACCTCCTGAGCCATCGACACGGATCATCTACACAGCACCTCCGACTACATTTCCCATCATCCCACCACCAAATCCAGTTCCCAGCCAGGTCCCAGTCTGCCTCTCAACCCCTTCTCCTCCTGCCCCTGTTATTCCTGCTGCTGTCATACCAGAGACCAGGTATGTGGACACTTATTGGACAGAAGTGGAGATATTTTATCACTCCCCATACTACCTAGTTCCCCCACATAATGTGATGCATTGCTAAATATCTTTATTTCGTCTCCACTCATCTTTCCCTCATCTATCAGTTTGCGGCCCCAGGCTCCCATTGCCGTGGCGGCCCCGGTTGCCGTGGCAGCGCCAGCCATCATCCCTCCGCCCCCTGACATCCAACCGGTTATTGACAAGCTGGCTGAGTACGTGGCCAGGAACGGTGTCAAGTTTGAGACCAGCGTCCGCGCCAAGAATGACCCGCGGTAAGCAGCTAGAGAAAAGGCCATTCCTGCTCTTTTCTGTGCTGAATAAAGGAAAACGGCTCAAGTTTCTGTTCAATCTAGTGGCTTTACATCTTATGTAGCTGTACATCTTGTGTATGTGTGTCTGTTTCCAACACAGGTTTGACTTCTTGCAGTCCTGGAACCAGTACAACACCTATTATGAGTTCAAGAAGAATTACTTCATGCAGAAAGAGGGAATCAGCCTGCCACAGGTGTGTGTGTCATCTGTCCTTTTCTTCCTCCTTGAGCACAGTGTGTTTTTTGATGCCATTTTGTTTGAAAGGATGATATACCCTCTGGTTCTTTAGTAAATATTTCCTTTCATTCAGCAGCGTGCTCTCCAGGTTGCTTTTTAAAATGCTCTGAGGCATTAGGTGGCGTGGCTCTCAGGCTTTCACGCTTGAGATCAGGGATCAGTCAGTTTGTGTGTAGGGCCTTTCATGCTTTCCAGATATCAAAATGCCTGCCTGCCCTTGACTCGTGTCTACGCTCCGGGGTTACTGGGGGAGAAGGAGGCAGTTTTAGCAGTCAGCTTATCATAAATCAAGCTGATTCTCCTTAATAAAGAGATTCTCCGGTACTTTTGTATACTTTTTAGCCAGTAGTTCTGAAAGTAGCACTCACGACTCCCGACTATTGCGTTGCTCTCTCTGCTGTGTCCACCCACTCTGTAACCTCATTGGACAATGCTGGGCAGGCCTCTTGCTAGCTGTCACTCAAATGCGTCGGGCTGAAGCGCTCTCTCTCTCTTGTCTCTCTCACTCTTTCTGATTTTAATGAGAGGACCTTGTTTTTTAAGTATAACAAACCTAAGCCTGTGAATAACCCAGGACCAAGCAAAGCATTTAGCCATGTAGCTGTGTTTTGTTTTCCTGATCGAGCCCCTGGTTTTAACACACCTATCACACAATGGATTAATGTCAGGTTATTCATCAAAGATAAAGTTCTTTTCATGTATTTTTTTTTCACTTTCTCGTGGGACCTACTCTCACTGGTCCTTAGTGTTCACAAATCTAACTGCCTAGTCACGACCCAACACATTAACAGGGCAGCGATAAGTGTATAAAGTGTTAAAAGCTACTTGAAACTGTTGACCTTTTACATGGCTATTCTCTCAGTGGACATTTAGTCGCTTACGTGACATTTGAAATCCATTATTTAAGGGATACTGCGACATTTTAGGATTTAGGTATTTTCTTCTACTTGCCCAGAGTCATGAACTTATGGATACCATTTTTATGTCTCTGCGTGTAGTTTGAAGATTATTTAAGTAAAAAATAAAAATACTGAATCATCTCTTTAACAGGCTCAGGTGGGAGGGAGACGTAAGTACTTTGTAAAGATATTCTAGAACAAGGGTGAGCTGTAACAGGCAATTTAGAAATCCATTTGCTGGCCAAAATTGCATGAAACAAACAAACTTGAAAGGCAGGTAAATTATTATTTAAAAAAAGCTCATCTGACTTTGTGTCCTTTTTGAACTTTTATTTTAAAGCACCCATGCTTTTGAAAATATTTGTTGTTGGCCACCTCGTTAAATTAATTTACTGATCCCGGCCAGTTTGCCACCCAGGATTGATTTACCTTTGAGATAAGCTAGTTAACTTCTTGAGCATACTTGACACGCAGACGTCCCAAGTATGCCCCTGGAAATGCAAATGCGCTACGCTAAATGCTAAATGTACTCGTTACAACTCAATCTTTGATCAAAATTCACAAGCAGGGTATTGAATTAAAGCTACACTCGTTGTGAACCTAGCCAGCAAGTCAGATTTTTAAAATGCTTTTCGGCGAAAGCATGAGAAGCTATTATCTGATAGCATGCACCCCCCAAAATGCCAGCACGACACGTAAACAACAGATTTTGCGGTAGCCGGCGCTACCCAAAACGCAGAAATAAAATATAAAACATTCATTACCTTTGACGAGCTTCTTTCTTGGCACTCCTATATGCCCCATAAACATCACTATTGGGTCTTTTTTTCGTTTAAATCGGTCCATATATACCCAAAATAGCTTTGTATGGGAGCTGTGTCATTCAGAAAAAATCATCGTTTTTAAACGCTGCGTAATTTTTTAAAATTAAAAAAGTCGACGATAAACTTTCACAAAACTCTTCGAAATCCTTTTGTAATCCAACTTTAGGTATTAGTAAACGTTTATAATCTATCAAAATGATTACAGGGCGATGTCTTTTCAATAGGTCTTCACTTGCAAAAACAATGGCTTCTAATATCTCCCTCAACTGCATCCGGGTGAAGACTGGGAAACTGGAGGTCAGATAGAAGGATTTTCCAACAATTAATTCAATTGAAAATTAGGACAATGGCGCCATCGTGCGGAATTTGTATGAATTTCAGGCAGATCGCCATTAAATTCTGTTCTCTTTTAATAACTGGTGGAAGTGACTTATGGAAATTATTTTTAGCTTTCAGAGAGCAGTTTTTCTTGCGTTTTTCAATGAAACACACGATCTGTTATAGTCACAGCCGTGATTTAACCAGTTTTATAAACTTCAGAGTGTTTTCTATCCACACATACTAATCATATGCATATACTATATTCCTGGCATGAGTAGCAGGACGCTGAAAAGTTGCGCGATTTTTAACAGAATTTTCGAAAAAGGAAGGGGTAGAAGTAAGAGGTTTAATAGGGAACCCTGATCTCAATTAAAACAACAATAATGCCTGGATCGGAAACAAAACTAATGCTGTGCTTGATTGGATGTTAATTACTAGAGCATGTTTGGACTGAGAGTGTAGAATATGCGGGTGGATATGCGTGTGTGTGCTTTGACTTGGACTAAATCTCACTAAGGCTGAGATTCAAACAAACAGAGATCAGAAGCCTATAGGCTGTAATTGCCTTTAAAATGGGATTTCTGCTTGAGACGACATCTAAACTGTTTACAGCCGACATGAACGTAGAGCATATTGCCTTTTAAGTGTGTCACTGATCAAATTGTTAATCTGTCAGATTAAGTCCCGGCTTTAGTCTTTAACAAGGATGTTAAAGGTTTTGTTTCCTTGGTTCTCTGTGTACTCTGGTATGTGTCTGATGATATGGACTGGAGGTTGGGCTGGGTGAGGTGAGCTGAGCTGCCTTCCATCTCAGAGGTGATGAGGACCGGATGGGGAGATAATTTGGAATTGAAACCCTCTTCCAGTGTTGGCAGTAATCGAATTTCTAACCCCCAAACCACTCCCTGCGCTCTGCTTAAATCTGCCGGCATTCCGAAAGCTTCTGCTTTTGGGAATCCCTCCTCCTTCCCCCGGGGAAAACACCATTTCCTTATCAGCACCATGTCAGACAGCCGGCTGACTTTTCACCAGCGTCTCTTCTCTCTGCTCCCTTCCCTATCACAGCTCCCTACACAACCCTCAGGTACTGTGGCGTACAATTGTACTGAAGCCAAAGTTCAGACATGGGAAAAATATAATCACAGGGTCGGAGACTTTGTAATCTCTCTAACCCCTAATTATCATCTCTGTAACCGCTGTGCTGTTGATATGGGACAAATATTGTGTGGGAAATAAAAGAACAGCAGCGTATAGGATAGAGAGGGGAACGATGAGAAAAGACATGGCAGGACTGTTACAAAGTGAAATTGGGAGAAATGCCGTGTGAGCTCCCACAGGCTCTGCCCTCTGCCCCCACACACACACACACACGTCCTGTCCCTGGCTCTCTGCAGCCCAATCTGGACGGTTTGTTTAATTCATCCAGTGTCTACTTTCCTTAATTGGGCATCCAGCTCAATTAGAAGCCGTGTCAACAGCAATGAAATTAGTCCGATGATGTGGCTGCCCTGCTTGGTAAGGCTTGCTGCCCCTCTCTTTATATGCCTAGCCACGGTGGCCCAGTTATGTACCATGTCTGTTTATTCTACCACTTTAAACACTGCAGTTCACTTGAACTGTCTATGATGTCTCAGAGCTAGGAATGTACCTCCCAGATATTCACACTTCCTCAGTTTAGATTAAATAGACCTTAAGGGTAGAAGGGCTTGGAGTAAACTTCTCTAGCCACTTGTCGGACAGATACGTTTTTTCTTACTTCTTTAAAAGCTCGTCACTTACACCCCCCCCCCCCCCCCCCCCAAAAAAAAATGGTGACTGAAAATTGTGTTGTATGATGCGAGGAACCATATATCGTATATTCTGCCCTTTGGTAGGTACTTAACCCCTCACAAGGTAAAATACTGCACTGATGTGGTCCATCAAACATCCATCTAGAGAGTTACTGGGTGTGCAGGTTTTTGTATTTGTATTTATTATGGATCCCCATTAGCTACTCTTCCAGCAGTGTCTGTTTACAGTTTATACAATTTTAAAAACATTACAATACATTCACAGATTTCACAACACACTGTGTGCCCTCAGGCCCCTACTCCACCACTACCAAATATCTACAGTACTAAATCCGTGTTTATAGTGTGTGTGTGTGTGTGCATGTGTCTGTGCCTATGTTTGTGTTGCGTCACAGTCCCCGCTGTTCCATAAGGTGTTTTTTTTGTATGAATCTGTTTTTAAATCTAATTTTTCTGCTTTCGCTCCAACCCTGCTCAAATCCACCAGAGTCAGCTTATCAAAACCCTCTTAAGCAGCTGATTGTTTTACAATGTGGTGTGTTCGAGCAAGGCTGGAGCAAAAGCTTGCTCAACCAGTAGCTCCCATGGACTCCTGGAGGGTGGTTGGCCACCCTGCAACATTTAAAATTACAACCAAATACTTTTTATAGCTCTATAAAATAATTATCTCATTCAATGAACCAGGGATCAAATGGCTAAGGTGGGCGAGGTAGGTAACTAAGACATGGTTATCTATTTGTAAGACAAATATATTCAGTGTTCAGGGGAGATCATGACAGCATAGGAGTTACTTGACAATTAGGGAGTGAATGTTTTTCATTATGAGGATTACATGGAGAAACTCGTACATCTCATGAATGGCCCTCCCTTCATCAAAATATATTTTACCTAAACCCTCCCTGAATGCTTGGGAAAAAAACGATTGACCCTCCCCTATACCCAAAATAACAGTTAAGTGTCCACTTCTTGGACACACCAGAGCCTTAGATATGCGGGTTTAGAAAAGGTTCTTCGTCCGGTAAGCATTACACGACAATGCAGGAGTTTTGATAGTGCACAGGGCTGCGGGCCAGGAGGTTGCGGGTCCATGGTGGTCTGTGAACAAAAGTAGGGGTTGAAAAATCTCCTTTATAGTAAAAACATTGCATGACTCATCATATTTGCAGGTCTGAGGAAAAAAATTGAATTTTAGAAACATTTCATGTAATTTTACATATTAGCAGAATCTTTTTTTAATACCACACAAATGTATGAAATTATAAGCAAAGAATGGACGGAGGGATACGCTTATATGTTCCATATCCCATTTCTCCAATACCAAATGTGTGTCTTGTTTGCAACAACTGTCCCTGTTTGCAAATATTAAATCTGAGACATCATTAGGAATCTGAGCATGATACTTTCAGAAGTTAGGCCTACCTTTCCACCCCAACGATGAAAAAGTTCAGCTTTAACTGCTGCCTACTCTTATTCTGTGGCTTAACCCAACTAGAGAAGGTCACAAGTGTTTCCCTAAAAGCTGTCTGGATTTAAACACATTGTTTTTATTGAACCTTTATTGAACTAGGGAAGTCAGTTAAGAACAATTTCTTATTTACAATGACCGCCTAGAACGACAGATTTTTTACCTTGTCAGCTCGGGGATTCGATCTAGCAACCTTTCGGTTACTGGCCCCTCTAACCACTAGGCTACCTGCCCGCCCCTCTTCTATTGTACAAAGTGAATCGCTTCATCAAGTGATAGTGACAGAATTAGATTACTTCCCAAGCAAAGTCCATTTTTTTGTCTCCTTGGCTATAGAAGGTTGTAACTCAGCCACTGAATGTCAAAGAAAGGAAACGATTATATCCCCATATGCGTGCAATGTCTTTCCCAGGTATTTTACAGCTTGTTTCTAGCATAAAGCATCGTGAACCAAAGTGCTGTTTATAGATGACTTTATATAATTGGATCCGTTTTACTTTCTTCAAAATCTAAAAGCTAACAAGGGTTAGGCCAGTAATTGTTGCATTTTCTTTAATAAATGGTAGGCCTATGGCATACCCTCTCAATTCGGGTCCTGGTTTTAACTTAACCGCCCTTCACTGACACGGAGGTTGGCTTTTTCAAGAGTGCCTGGTGGGTGGAGGAATTAACCAACAAATCTATGGATATAGTAGCCTATAGCAAAATCGTTAGACTAACCCAGAAAGACTCACAGCTGTAATCGCTGCGAAAGGGGTTTCTAACATGTGTGGGTTGGATATTTATCTAATCAAGATATATTAGTGTTTCATAAATTCAAACATTTGTGAAAAATGTTTCTTCCACTTTGACATTAGAGTATTTTTGTGTAGATCATAGACAACAAAAATTATAATTAAATCCATTTGTATCCACCCTTTGTAACACAACAAAATGTGGGGAAAAGTCTTGGTGTGATAACTTTCTGAAGGCATTGTATATCGTTCAATATAATTAGAGCCCGACCGATTTATCAATTGACCGATATTATCGGACGATATTTTTCTTTTTTCAGATGTTTTTGTATTGCCGTTTACAAGGCTAATAAGCCAGTCTTGCCTTTTGCAAGATTGGAAACAATCACCCAACGGAACCTTACCATTCGTAGAAAAGGGTGAACTAACTGTTACTGCTTCTACGGTCAGTGTTGAGTAGATAAGCTTGCCAGCTCATTAACGTGCCAAAAATGTGCACTGGCCATATACTGTTACGTGAAGTGTCATAGCGTTGGGTGTTGTGACAAACAATGGATGCTATGCCCAAATGTAAAGCAAGTTCCATGCTAAGAACATTCTCCTGTCTAGTAATGTTAACTTTACTGCCTGTGATATCTGGTGTGGTATTTGCTCTTTGCGAAGTGTAGCTACGTGCTGATATATGGGTTGTCACTTGTTAGGGATTGGTCCAAATTCACGTTTCGCCACCCTTATCTAGCCAGCTAACTAGCTGTGTGAGAGTACACTAACCCTTAACCATAACCCTTACTTAACCCGAAGCCTTACCATAACCATTTAAATTTCAATGGGGGTAGGGACTCCCAAGGGACCGTTCACTGAGGCAACGCTTGGGGCGAGAGGCTGTGCAGTGAAAATCCCATATCGGTCGGGCTCTAAAAAATAATATACTGATATTTAACTATCAATTATAATTGTTTCCCCCCCATCCTTACAACGTTAGCTATCTCCTCTATGTTCATGGTGTTTCTCAGGGGAGAAACACCCTCTCATCTAATCACTGGAATTAGACTGTGTATCATGATATGAGTCATGAGCCTTATATCATTCCAAAGCAGATAGTTTATATGTAACCACTTTGTAATGGGGGTTATATGCCACACGGAATTAAAGCGCCTATGTGCTCTTCTCGTTCTGAGTCAGATTGTTGTATTTGCAACCAACCCCCGCGCCATTATGAGAGATCTTTCTGATACTAAGCATGTAATGTGAATCACCCCAGGCCTCTAATGTCTTGTCTCTTTGAGCCGGATGTCAGAAAGGCAGTGTGAGTTCAGGGAGTGGATAGATGGAGCGGAAACGGATCTATTCTCATTCACTGTCAATGACTAAGTAACTCAGGCATCACATCTCTTAGGGCAACATGGCAGCATGTTCACACTCAGGGAGTTGGTGTCCCATTTGTCACTCAGCACTCAACTGCACTCTGCTGTCCCTGAGTGTGAAATGAATCTAAAATGTGGATCAATGTTCTCATTATGTTGATAATGCAGCATTAGTAGGCTAGCAATTCTGTATTAGCCTATGTGCCTTATCCACAGTTGTGCAAAGATAACTCATTTGTTCTGTTGAATGCCCCCCCTCTCTCTCATGTTTTAAACATGTATCCACCGTGGTTGCCAGTTCACTGAGCATTATGACTTCTATTTTTTCCTCACCGGGTCTCGGCAGTGCTAACATCAGAATCATTATGTTCACGAAGGTTTGCTGCATTAACCACATTGTCCAACATGCCTTTTACCTTTACAAGCATGAGTTCAAAATATCTATAACGGTCGTCCCAGTGTCAGCATGCACTCACTGTTCCAAAATGTGATTGTTACGCAACAGGACAATTAACCCATGTTGCCCTCAAACCAAGGCACAATGCCTGCTAATTATCTATAGGCTTCAACTTTTAACTTGTCAATTTCTAATTGTTTGAATTGAGATGTGTTCCGCCTCCTCATTAATTCATAGAAGTTGTCCATTTCACCTGTTGACGACAATTTACGTTTGAGGCGTTACTGAGCTAGACAAACTTCTCTCTTCGACGAGGACCCAAGCACTTCCCTAGTGTTTCCTCACATGAAGTATTCAGACATTTGAGCGTCTCCAGTCAGCACAGAACTTCAGATCTTGCGCTAACTCCCGCCCCCCACACATTTCCTAGGTTGCTGTTTTCCTTGCTAATGATAACTTTGGACATGTGTGTGTTTCTATCAAAGTGCCTACGTTATCATAGTTTCTGTATATCGTGTTGTCGTTTCTACTATAGCACGTATGTATGGAGTATAATGTATTTACTGTTTTATTCACATATGTTCAAGGACTGTTTACATGCATTCCGAATCTTGCGTAGATTGTAATGGACACATTATAATAATTTCTTGAAGGTTGTACTGATTATGATGAGCTGATGCTAAGCTAATTGCCAGCTGTGTGGGGCGCCATGTTTGTTGACATCATACAATGCATTCTGGTTGTCACGTAAATGTCTGTCAGACCAAAGATGTTATAACAAAACGAGTTGAATGGATGGTTCACTCGTCTTTCGAGTAAACGTCTCGGAAGTGAATGCCCGTAGACGACACACCCCCTTCAACATGCATCTTGTCGTGTCTTGTCTTTGGTTGACTCAAAAACAAAAAAACATGGTGGTGCGCACAAGCTACCCATCGTCGGATTACTTTCTATTTTTAGAAAGTGTTTTACTAAATGATTTGAACACTGGCGAGCTCACCCGTGACGTGATGAATTGTAAATGGAAATTGCTATTAGCTTATTCATATTTTGGTTTCTGTTAGCCAAGAGTTAGCTCAATATGACTGCTTGTGTTAGGTCACTCTTTCCTCAGTTACTGCTACGACTAATGTAGCCTACATTTTCCGGTTTGGATGAGAATTATGTCATGCTGTCGCTACTTCTGTGAATGTCTGAACATTGCATTCAAGATTAAAATGCTCACATAGAGGACATAATGTTGTAAAGACTGTTTGTGCAAAAATGTTGCTGTAAAAAACAGTGTGGCCAGCTCAAACGCCGACTGTTATCCCAATCGTAACTGGACGTTCTAAAGTGTCTAATCACACTGGTTTGAACGTAAGCTGCAGGGACCACTGTAGAATGATCACACCCGTGTGTTGGTATGTGTCAAAGGGTAAAACAATAACGAATGAGACGCCATTTCACATGCACCGGTTTGGAAGTTGAGGAGGCTGCTGTGATTTTGTTGCATTTCGTCGTGTGTCCTTTAGGTTTGAGAAAAGTAAAAGGTAATTTTGAGGTCAAGTAATTTGTGTGACCTGGTTTTAACAGGCCATAAAACCTCAACATATTTGATGTTGCCAGAGTCTGCTGTGTATCAGAAGGCCTCACCTGGTCAGACCAGCAGTGGAGATCAAACTGGCCCTATTTTGTTTTCCACTCACTTTGGGGAGCAATCTGTCATCTGCCAAATACAATCCATGAACTTGTTTCAGTACGGAGAGAGTATGGAGTCTGTATTCGGTCACAAAGCAGGCTGCACCCACAGGCAAGCCAAGCAACCGACCATCTTGCTTACTTATCAACGCTGAGGTCTGCTTGTGATTTGGGGAACAGCTATATGGAATACATAGTTATCTTCATTTTTATTATGTTTCTGGCTTTTATAGTTATTGTAAAAAAGCCAGATAACAATCTGTAAAATCAACCAAAGAATGGGATACCATCCAGAACTTGGGCATGTTGTGATTTCTCAGATTGGTTTTGTGAGAGCCAGCTACCACTACTATATGAACAAACAGGCCATCAGGAAACAGGGCCATGGTGGATGAAACGTTGGCTGTTTTTGTTTTGTGACCTCATTTAGAAATGCATGTGGATTAGCTTGGATGATCATGATGATAGGGTCTGTAGCCTGGCCTTGGTTTTGTCAAGTGGTTTTTCCCATCAATTCATGGTTGTTTCTTCTTCTCGTTGTTGATCCTCGCTCCTTCCCTCCACGTCGGCCCTTCGCTATTAATAATCAATATTGTTTTTCTGTGTGTCCGTGTCGCTCTCCAGCTTTCTGGGTAGGAAATAACTACCTTTGGCTTGTGCTGATGATGAAGATTTATTATTCAAAGATATATATTTAACCTTTATTTAACTAGGCAAGTCAGTTAAGAACAAATTCTTACTTACAATGACGGCCTACACCGGCCAAACCCGGACGATGCTGGGGCAATTGTTCGCCGCCCTATGGGACTCCCAATAACGGCCAGTTGAGATGCAGCCTGAATTCGAACTTCAGCCCAGCAGAAGTTTGGCAGCTATTTTAGTGTTTTATAAGAAATTGTGAGCTTTTGACTGGAGCTTAATGAAACGTGGAAAGTGTCTCGGGGCCTCCAGACCTCTTCAACTACATGAAGCATTCAAAGGGGTCCTTATACACGGAAGGATGTGCCACAAAAAGACGATTCTCCTCTATTATTTAGGAAAAATATGGGCAGACAATTGTATTACAACATGAGCCAGGTTTGAGTGACTCATGAATTTAATATAATGTTATTATAGTGTAAATTTAAACCACGGGGAACTGGAAGAATGCTCAAAAAGTAGCCTATGCTGCAATTGAGTGTCTGGAAAGTCACAAGTAAGTCTCAAGTCTTAGCACTCAAATCCCAAGTCAAGTCCAAGTCAAGACAGGCAAGTCTTAAACAAGTCATAATGTGTTCTTCACCAAATATATAATACCATTTCATATTTTTAACAAGAGTAATAGTTAATATAATACATTTACGCAAATCATGAATACTCTTAAAAATATGTATATATTTATTACTTTCCAAATAAATGTTATATTTCCATGGAAATACATGGGTAGCCATGAGAAAGACCCCCCCCCCCCCCCCCCCAATAGTGATCGACTATCGAGGACGGCTTTGGGGCGCAATCGGGCGGTGTAGGCTTGTACACAATCGCCCAACCTTAACACACACACAGACACTCTCTCTGTGTGGTTACAGTAGGCTAACGTATGTCAATGGTTTTAGGAACAGCAGTAACATCAGGCAGGATTTAGAGCTCAATCTTGGGTGCAATGATCACTTTGCCACACTGACTGACTGTGTGGAGGCTCATTGATTTAACATTACTTTAGCCTACATGCTACACTAGTAAAGTTATAAATTATATAGCTGTCGGCTATATTAGCCACGACTTACCGTTCTTTGTGCAGCTTCAAATGTCGAACAAAGTTGGAAATTGTTACGTCTCCGTCTGTAATTTTCATCCCACATGTTTTGCAAGTTGCAATCCGTTTTTTGTTGATGCAGTGTCGTCTTTATATCCGAAAATAATAATTTGGGGTATCATCTTTCTAAGGGCTCCATCTGAATTCACTCACCGACGTTCCTCTGCACTGCCACGCACAACTTTTTCTCAGCTGGCACAATTTTCTTGGCTGCTGTCCGATTCAAACTGTAATCCGTTAAATTACTTTTTTTTAAATAGCATAATTTTTAACATTTGGGCTTGGGGAGGGTATCAAGTCAGGTCGAGTCAAAAGGCTCAAGTCCAAGTCAAGTCACGAGCCATTGGTGTTAAAATCAAAGTTGAGTTGCAAGTAATCATATTTGTGACTTGAGTCAGTCATGTGACTCGAGTCCACACCTCTGCTGGATACTACACAATTACACACTTCACATTAGTCTGCTTTGTAAGGTGCATAAATAGTTTTTTTCCTCATAGTGCTGACTATGGAAAAATAATATGTTCATTCTAGCAGTCGTCTCTTACAGCTGCCGAATACACACTCATTTCTCCCCAGTCTGAGCAGTCTAGTGTTTGGCACACGCTGCACATCTTTAATGTGCTCTTTTAACTTTGTCAATGAAAGCTCCCATTTTAGAACTTGAAAGCTACCATTTTAAAACTGTTTGTTTTCTTCGCCCTTAGGTGTGGTTGCTACGTTCTCATTCAGTCCTATCCACCCGCCTGCATCCTCTCTCCCCAACTGGAAACCATGTTTCCCACCTCGCCTAGCCTGGTGCTGCCTGCCAGTAGTAATCTTCTTGAGATTCGAGGGGCTATCATCATTAAATAACATTATAGATGCAAAGCATTATTTAAATTAATGCACTTCTAAATTAATTTTGTCACTTTGCCCCAGAAGCATTTAACTGCAGTGCTCTCCCACATCATATGAAGGAATGTGCCTTCCTGATTTAGGGGACACAGTGAACAGTTGGGAGTTTGGGCCAATTTAATTGTAAAAGTTTCCTTGGTGTTAAATACTGTGAACAAACTTAAAATGTAGCAGTTGATGGTTCAGATTACAAGGATGCCAAGGTTATATTATTTCATATTATTTTCCAGTTTAAGGGTTGTTCAGATTCAATTATATCTGTGGCCCATGCTTTTTTAATTGGTAGCTTGGATATGAGCTTTCCAAAAGTTGTTTATATATTGTAGAGCTCAGTCCTTTTCGGGAGCCCAGATTATTTATTTAAATCCCATTATTGGATGGTTCGGTAGTTGTCCATAGGTCAACATAGCTGACCTAAATTCTAAATCTAGAAAAAAGGAGTTGCCTGGTAATGTGTGTGTATCTTTCAAATCTTGTAATGTTCTGAAAACCATTACTGTCCATGGTAGAGGCATGGATTCCAAATTTGGACCATTGGGGGGATGTAAAAGTCCGCCCTCTAGATCGCAAGGCATTATTGTGAAATGTTGAATTATGGTCATTCCATTTTGATTCCCAGTTACATAGTTATTTTTTTCCAATTTTGCAACCAGTAGAAATAGTTTGAGCAATAATTGGACCAAAGCGTAGTTTACATTTAAGGATATATCAGTGAAGACCACCTCTTCCAGAGCAATATGAGACACCATATTTCTCTCTACTCTTTTTCCCCCTGGCTGAGTAATGTCCTAACCAATTCAGAATGGTGTGAAATGCTAGAGCCTGGAAGTACAATTTAACTTTTTGTAACTAAAGGGCAGTATTTTCATTTTTGGATAAAAAATGTTCACGTTTTAAACGGGATATTTTGTCACGACAAGATGCTCGACTATGCATATAATTGACTTGCATATAAGCTTTGGATAGAAAACACTCTGACATTTCCAAAACTGCAAAGATATTGTCTGTGAGTGCAACAGAACTGATGTTACAGGTGAAACCCAGATAAAAATCCAATCAGGAAGTGCCCCATATTTTGAAAGCGCTGCATGCCAATGACTCCTTATATGGCTGTGAATGGGCTACGAATGAGCTTACGCTTTCCACGTATTCCCCAAGGTGTCTACAGCATTGTGACGTCTTTTTACGCATTTATGTTGAAGAATAGCCGTAAGGGACCACATTGAGCAAGTGGTCACATGATGGCTCCCGCAGAAAATCTTGCGTTAAGTACAGAAGTAGCCATTATTCCAATCGCTTCTAATGAGAAACCAATTGCCTCGACGGATATATTATCGAATAGTTATGTTAAAAACACATTGAGAATTGATTCTAAACCACGTTTGCCATGTTTCTGTCGATATTATGGAGCTAATTTGGAAAAAAGTTTGGCGTTGTAGTGACCGGTCGATTTCTCAGCCAAACGTGAAGAACAAATGGGAGCTATTTCGCCTACAAAAATAATATTTTTGGAAAAAAGGAACATTTGCTATCTAACTGGGAGTCTCCTGAGTGAAAACATCCGAAGTTCTTCAAAGGTAAATTATTTAATTTGATTGCTTTTCTTATTTTCGTGAAAATGTTGCCAGCAGGGCATAATGCTATTCTAGGCTATGATAAACTTACACAAATGCTTGTCTAGCGTTGGCTGTAAAGCATATTTTGAAAATCTGAGATGACAGTGTGATTAACAAAAGGCTAAGCTGTGTCTCAATATATTTCATTTGTGATTGTCATGAATAGGAACATTTTCTAGGGATATTTATGTCCGCTGCGTTATGCTAATTAGTTTGAGGCGATGATTACGCGGGATGGGTAGTATCAAGAATTAAAGTTCAGTACAGATTGATAGTCATTCTACGTCTTTCCCTGTTTGTAAATGTGTTCATTTTATCCAGGATTGTTTACTCTGCCATATACATTTTGAAACTGCACTATGAATTTTATCCCAATAACCAGAAGGGGAAGCCATGGAAAAATTCTACTCCAGAAATTCAGCCTTTCCAATATAATATTTTTGACAATAGATATTCTGCTGGTTAAAGCAGCTGGGATATTATTCCATCTACTGAAGTTGAATTGATTTGAGTGTTCTGTTAAAGCTTCTGGCAATGGTTTTATCTACAGAAAGAAATATATCTACTTTCAAATATTTAAAATGAGAAACAATTGGGATACCGTAAGTAGAGATGGAGTCCTCCATCGGGGTCTAGAGGCAGTAGGGCTGATTTGGTTAGATTAATTGTATAACTTGAGATGAAGCTTAGTTTATGATCTTCAATGCATTTGGGAGCGATTGACATATATTGTGTAGATAAATAAAATATTGTCTTTGTGTAATGAGATGAAGTGATCAGTAGATTTTAGGGAAGATTGTTATTTCCGTTGATTTGACAAATTTGGCTGGGCAAGGGATTCCATGGATACTAAGAATAGCAAAGGTGAAATTGGGTCGCCTTGTCTGCTGCTTCTAGTGAATCTGAACAGAGCAAAGAAGATATTGCCCTTTATAACAATGGCTGAGGGAATGGCATATAGTATTTTAATCATATTAATACAATTGGTGCCAATTCCCATATGTTCCAAGACAGACCAGAGATAAACTAGAATGGTTATATCAAAATATTTGTCTGCATCGAGAGATAATACAGGCCAAGGAGTTGTTGCTTTTGATTAAGCATCTAAGATGTGTAATAGTCGGCAGAGGTTATCTGACGGTAAAAGATTTATAACAAACGTGTGTACCAATTTGGGTAAGTCTCAAGATGGGACATCGATACTTTGGAATACAGTTTAATATCTGTTACATTTATTTTTGGTCTTATGTTCCATAATTTGAAATTGTGTTTCTTTATATTGGCTAAAAGTACAGACTCAGAGCTTCAAAATGACAAATGCTGTAGTTGGAGGAAACATGGGGAAGTAATGCTGCTTTAAGTTTATACATTTATAATCCCATTTAGATGAAAAAGGCATTCAAACATTTTTCTGCAATTTTCACACATGTTCTACATTAATCCTTTCACCAAATTGCCAAAATGGATTCTTTGAACATTACCTTACCATGCTCCCCCATTAGGCAAACCATTAACAATATTAATATAACCTTTCACATTGAACAGCTACAGTGCTGCTCTTGTTTATGCCCATTTAGCACCCTTCACACCCTTAGACCCACCCATCTAAATAATTCACATTGGAACAGGTGACTGTAACCATGTGCTAAATCAATGAAGTAGTGCTTAAAAAAATGAATATTTCAACATTTAAAATACTTTATTAACTTCAAGGTGTAGGAGCCTACAATTAAGAAAAAAGTAAATCATAAGTCACACAAACGCATAAGAACACTAACTAGACCTAGATCATAAGATCCTTTGAGTGACTTTGGTTCAGGTCATGTTATGATATAAAAACAGGAATCTAGTCCGAGAGTATATTTCTGTCCTACCCTTTGGAGCAGGACATGAAATGTCCATGGCCGTTTCATTGCAAAAGTCCTGATTGTCTCTAAAATATATGTTTGCCAGGTTGTGTCCAGTCTGGAGGATGCTTTCTCATTTCTGGGAGGAAGGAAGTCAACATTGGTTCTGAGTGAATCTCCTTGGCCACAACAACATCAGACTCCAGACAATTGACGCTGTAAATGAAGAAAGCAGACAAAAATAGACAAGACATTATTAAAACCTTGCATACCAGAAATAACATTCAAGTTCAAGCAATAAGCTCAAAGTAAAATAAAATACCTGAAATGTTGCTTGTTCACCCTCCATCATTTCCTTGTACTGGTGGCAGAGAGCAGGTTTATGCTGAAAAAAGGGGGCAATAGTGAGAACACTGGGTGGCATCCTTTTTGAAAGAAAAGTAAAATTAGTGCTGTGTTCACATCTCTCCCAAATGAACCTTTGTGAATGGCTGTATTAATAATTTAGAGCAATAGTGAACCTAATTGATTCCAACATTTTAAAATGACCTAAGGAGTAATACCATCCCATCCAGGTGACTTTCCTATCCAATGCCCTTTATTCATGCTATCCAATGCCCTTTATTCATTCTATCCGATGCCCTTTTGAGTGAGGTGACTTCCTCTATTGAGAGAAGAGGAGTTCTTCATTCTTTTAGAAAGGACTTCATCTGGCTTGTTGTGGATTTACAGTCAGAGGTGTACAGTTCTTCATAGAAGTGGGAGATTCTTTGATTAATTTGGGTTCTGATAGTAATCCCCCTGTTTCAGATTCACTAGTTGCTATATCAGCTAATTGGTAATTACTGCATAGCTTGTTGGCCAGTAAATGACTGGGACGATTACCATGGAAGTAATGAGTCTAACTCGATGGATGGCATAATCTGCTCTCTACCTTATCAATAAATTAAGTTCTGTTTTGACTTTGGAAAGAGTACTATCTAACTATCTAGTGTTTGTTGAGAATGCTCTAACACAGTTAACATTTCCAATTCTGATATCTTCTTTAATTGTGATTTATTCAACCCAGATGCAAATGGAGTCGCATTATTTTTAACAAAACCTTCGGTTGCATCCCATAGAATCTGGGGCTCTTCGACTGAATTGTTATTGATCATTATGAATTTAGTTCCATTTCAAATTGATCACAAAATGTTGGGTTTTGTAGTAATGAAATGTTGACACGCCATCTTGTCGCTCTTAGGAGATTCTGAAATTTGAATTTGTCAGTATTAATCATGGTGGTCAGACAAGCTCATATGTCAAATGTCTATTTTCTTGGTTAAAGAAAATAGTTGTAGATAATAGTCTGAAACCGATTCGTGAGAATGATTTATACCTGTTTGAGTAGAAAGTGTCCTCTTTTGCTTTAGGATTACGTCCTCAACAAGCATCAATGAGTTTGTAATCAAAGAGTATATGCTGGAGAGCCTTGGTTGCGTGTGGTTTGTAGTTGGTCTTAATAGATTTGTCCTGCATGTCCGAAATGACATGTCTGTCCCAATAACCAGATGGAATTCAGTTCATTCTAACAATATGTTCAGAGAATCAAAAAACCTAGGATCATATCAATTTGGAGCGTACACATTAATAAAGGCAATCTTCTTTCCATTATGGATACATTTAGGGAAAGTGATTCTGCGTTCTCGGTCTTCACCTTTACCCAGGAGGGTGATTGAGAGTTTCTGACGTATCATTATGATAATTAAAGATGTATTGTTTGGGGCTGATGAAAAAGAAGCCAGTTTGTACAAATGGTTCTCTATTCTATGTTGCGTCCTTTTGTAGCAGGTGTGTTTCTCTGAGCATTGCTATATCAACATGGTTTCTTGCTATGATATCAAGACAGCTGGAACATTTTATAGGAGAGTTTAGGCCTTTCAAATTCCAAGCGAAAATAGCTAGTGTTGCCATTGTCAAAAAAATGATGTATTATTAATTGTTATCTTTACCGTTAATACGACCATGGATGTAAAACAAAAAGCAGTACCCAGAGGGAAACCCAGCCATTGATCGTTCCCCACCCAGTAAAACCCTCTTAAGTCATTATCGTCATTATTATTATTATTAGCAATAACGGCTAAATTACCATAACATAATATATCCTACATTTTTTAAAGTATGTATGTGCTTTTCTACTATGTTTAAAAAAAAAAAGGGTTTACGCAAGTAATGCGGTCTATAATTAATCATGACCTGTAGGTCAATTTCCCTCTGGGAGGTAAATTCAGCAGTGTGAACAGAGGAAGACAGCCATCAACAGGAAGACAAAAAATGGCTGTGTGGTAGCCCATATAGGACTGGCCGTCTATCCTACACAGTTTAGCCCATATGGGACTGGCCGTCGATCCTAATCAGTTTAGCCCAATGGGACTGGCCGTCTATCCTACACAGTTTAGCCCATATAGGACTGGCCGTCTATCCTACACAGTTTAGCCCATATGGGACTGGCCGTCGATCCTAATCAGTTTAGCCCAATGGGACTGGCCGTCTATCCTACACAGTTTAGCCCATATGGATTCAATGCACTGTATCCCAACAAAGAAGCCACCCCAGTCTGTATGACACTTCAGTATATTGTCCATTGTTCATTAATTGGTGTGGAGTCATCAGTGTCTAAATTAGTGGTCACTATTTTTAAGGCATTCCTAGTCGTTCACCAAACATTTCTGTAAAAAACCTGACGATGAAGCCTTCCCGTTCCTATTTTTTTTCCATTTGTTGCTGTTGGCGGTAGGTGCACATGATTCATCAGCCCTAGCACCAGGAAGGCAAAGTGTTCCCATTTTGGACCATTTCATGTATCTGAACGAAGAATTCTGCCTACACGGCAGGGCCAGAGAGCAGATCAAGTGCACCTATCAATCAAATCAAAATCAAATGTATTGGTCACATACACATGTTTAGCAGATGTTATTGCGGGTGTAGCGAAATGCTTGTGCTTCTAGCTCCGACAGTGCAGTAGTATCTAACAAGTAATATCCAACAGTTTCACAAAATACATGTAAATCTAAGTAAGGAATCGATTAAGAATATATACATATGTCAGAGCGGCATTGGACTAAGATACAGTGGCATAGTATAGAATACAGTATGAGATGAGATGTGTGTAAATATTGCATCACCCAATTAAAGTCACTAAGAATACCGTAGAATAGTATAGAGTACAATTTGAACATATGAGATGAGTAATGCAAGATATGTCGACATTATTAAACTGGCTAGTGTTTAATTTCCTTACAGTGGCCAGTGATTCCTAATCTATGTCTATAGGCAGCAGCCTCTGATGTGCTGGAGATGGCTGTTTAACAGTCAGTGGTGTAGTATAGAATACAGTATATACATATGAGATGGGTGATGCAATATGTAAACACAATTTAAAAGTGACTAAGATACCGTAGAATAGTGTGGAGTGCAGTTTATACATATGAGATGAGTAATGCTAGATATGGAACATTATTAAAGTGGCCAGTGATTTCTAATCTATGTCTATAGGCAGCCGCCTCTGATGTGCTAGTGATGGCTGCTTAGCAGTCTGATGGTCTTGAGATAGAAGCTGTTTTTCAGACTCTAAGTCCCAGCTTTGATGCATCTGTACTGACCTCACCTTCTGGATGATAGCAGGGTGAACAGGCATTGGCTCGATGTCCTTGATGATCTTTTTGGCCTTCCTATGGCATCAGGTGCTGTAGGTGTCCAGGAGGGCTGGAATTCCCCCAACCCCCCCCCCCCCCCCCCCCCCCCCCCCGGTAATGCATTGGGCAGACTGCACCAATGGCTGGAGAGTTTTGCGGTTGTGGGCTGTACAGTTGCCGTACCAGGCGGTGATACAGCCCAGCAGGATGCTCTCAATTTTGCCTTTGTTAAAGTTTGTGAGGGTTTTAGGTGTTAAGCCACATTTCTTTAGGTGTTAAGCTGACTGAGGCTGAAGAGGCGCTGATGCTCTTTCTTCACCACACTGTGTGTGTGGGTGGACCATTTCAGTTTGTCAGTGATGTGTACGTCGAGGAACTTGAAGCTTTCCACCTTCTCCACTGCGGTCCCATCGATGTGGAGTGGAGAAGGTGGAAAGCTTCAAGTTCCTCGACGTGTGCTCCCTCTGCTGTGTTTTGTTGTCGTTGAGTGAGAGGTTATTTTCCTGCCACCACACTCCCAGAGCTCTCACCTCCTCCCTGTAGGCGGTCTTATTGTTGTTTGTAATCAAGCCTACTACTGTTGTGTCGAGGTATGCTTGGCCACGCAGTCATGGGCCTACCGCTGGCCAATAAGATAGCTCAGATCACCGTGTCTGCACAGTTTCCTCCAGCCAAAGAAAAGAGTAACCTGGAACGCACAGCAAAGTTAATACTGTGAGATTTCTCACCGCGGCTTCCTCCCTCACACTGAGGACAGCATCACAGACATAGTTTAGGCTGTGTATGTATAGCATAGCTGAATATTGAGCCAGTCAAATTGGGGTTAGCCTAGATCTATCAGCTCTTCCCCTGTGTGTTGTGCTTGATGTGCTTATCAAAGAATTCTTGAATCTCCTTGGCAGTGGAGAATGTGTTTTCAGGCTATGCTCAAACCCTACACCCCAACCCCAGCATTCCGTTCTGCCACCTTTGGTCTCTTGGTCCTCTCACCCTTGCATGAGGGCAGCTCCCACTCAGCCCAGTCCACTCTTCTCTGTCCTGGCACCCCAATGGTGGAACCTAGCACAGCAGAGTCTCTGACCAACTTCCGAAAACATCTGTCCCTAACAGTCACACGTGACTTTTTGATTTGCTGATAGCTACTTTTTTAAATGTTTAATATCTTATGATACTGTATGTGGTTGTCCCACCTAGCTACAGTTGAAGTCAGAAGTTTACATACACCTTAGCCAAATACATTTTTCACAATTCCTGACATTTAATCTTAGTAAAAATTCCCTGTGTTAGGTCAGTTAGGATCACCACTTTATTTTAAGAATGTGAAATGTTAGAATAATAGTAGAGAGAGATTTATTTAATATTTTATTTCATCACATTCCCAGTGGTCAGTAGTTTAAATACACTCAATTAGTATTTAGTAGCATTGCTTTAAATTGTTTAACTTCTTGATTCTACTTGAGACGCATATGTCTCAAGTAGGCACCTGGAAATGCAAATGCGCTACGCTAAATGCACTCGTTTAATTAAACTCAAACCTTGATCAAAATTCACAAGCAGGGTATTGAATTAAAGCTACACTTGTTGTGAACCTAGCCAACAAGTCAGATTTTTAAAATGCTTTTCGGCGAAAGCATGAGAAGGTATTATCTGATAGCATGCACCACCTGAAAATGCCTGAATGCGACGTAAACAAAGACTCTGCTTATCCGACGCAGCACAAATTGCAGGCAGATTCCCATTAAATTCTGTTCTCTTTTAACAACCCATGGGAGTGACTTATGGAAATTATTTTTAGCTTTCAGAGAGCAGTTTTTCTTGCGTTTTTCAATGAAACACACGATCTGTTATAGTCACAGCCGTGATTTAACCAGTTTTAGAAACTTCAGAGTGTTTTCTATCCACACATACTAATCATATGCATATACTATATTCCTGGCATGAGTAGCAGGATGCTGAAAAGTTGCGCGATTTTTAACAGAATGTTCGAAAAAGGAGGGGGTAGAAGTAAGAGGTGGGTCAAACGTTTCGGATAGCCTTCCACGAGCTTCCCACATAGAGTTGGTGGAATTTTGGCCCATTCCTCCTGGCAGAGCTGGTGTAACTGAGTCAGGTTTGTAGGCCTCCTTGCTCGCACATGCTTTTTCAGTTCTGCCCACAAATTTTCTATAGGCTTGAGGTCAGGGCTTTGTGATGGCCACTCCAATACCTTGACTTTGTTGTCCTTAAGCCATTTTGCCGCAACTTTGTAAGTATCTTCCTGACTGATGTCTTGAGATGTTGCTTCAATATATCCACATACTTCTCCTGCCTCATGATGCCATCTATTTTGTGGAATGCACCAGTCCCTCCTGCAGCAAAGCACCCCCGTGTTTCACGGTTGGGGTGGAGTTCTTTGGCTTACAAGCCTCCCCCTTTTTCCTCCAAACATAATGATGGTAATTATGGCCAAACAGTTCTATTTTTGTTTCATTAGACCAGAGGACATTTCTCCAAAAAGTACGATCTTTGTCCCCATGTGCAGTTGCAAACCGTAGTCTGGATTTTTTTATGGCGGTTTTGGAGCAGTGGCTTCTTCCTTGATGAGCATCCTTTCAGGTTATATCGATGTACCTGTTTCCTCCAGCATCTTCACAAGGTCCTTTGCTGTTGTTCTGGGATTGATTTGCACTTCTCGCACCAAAGTACGTTTATCTCCAGGTGACAGAACGCGTCTTCTTCCTAAGCGGTGTGAAGGCTGTGTGGTCCCATGGTGTTTATACTTGCGTACTATTGTTTGCACAGATGAACGTGGTACCTTCAGGTGTTTGGAAATTGCTCCCAAGGATGAACCAGACTTGTGGAGGTCTACAATTTTTATTCTGAGTTCTTGGCTGATTTCTTTTTATTTTCCCATGATGTCAAGCAAAGAGGCACTGACTTTGAAGGTAGGCCTTGAAATACATCCACAGGTACACTTCCAATTGACTCAGATGAGGTCAATTAGCCTTTCAGAAGCTTCTAAAGCCATGACATCATTTTCTGGAACTTTCCAAGCTGTTTAAAAGGCACAGTCAACTTAGTGTATGTAAACTTCTGACCCACTTGAATTGTGATACAGTGAATTTTAAGTGAAATAATATGTCTGAAAACAATTGTTGGAAAAATTACTTGTGTCATGCCCAAAGTCGATAACCGACTTGCCAAAACTATAGTTTGTTAACAAGAAGTTTGTGGAGTGGCTGAAAAACGAGTTTTAATTAGAGGTCGACCGATTAATCGGAATGGCCGATTAATTAGGGCCTATTTCAAGTTTTCATAACAATCGGAAATCGTTATTTTTGGACACCGATTTGACTTTTTTTGTTTTTTTACACCTTTATTTAATCTTTATTCTTATTTTCAATGATGGCCTAGGAACGGTGGGTTAACTGCCTCGTTCAGGGGCAGAACGACAGATTTTTACCTTGTCAGCTCGGGGGATTCAATCTTGCAACCTTACAGTTAACTAGTCCAACGCTCTAACTACCTGATCACATTGCACTCCACGAGGATACTGCCTGTTACGCGAATGCAGTAAGCCAAGGTAAGTTGCTAGCTAGCATTAAACTTATCTTATAAATAACAATCAATCAATCATAATCACTAGTTAACTTCTCTAGGGTAGGGGACAGCATTTGGAATTTTGGATAAAAAGCATGCCCAAATTAAACTGCCTACTCCTCGGGCCCAGAATATATGATATGCATATAACTGGTAGATTTGGATAGAAAACACTCTAAAGTTTCCAAAATTGTTAAAATAGTGTCTGTGATTATATCAGAACTGATTTGGCAGGCGAAAAACTGAGAAAAATCCATTCAGGAAGTAGGTTTTTTTTGTTGTTGCTGTAGTTTTCTATTCAATGCCATTACAGTATCCAT
Organism: Oncorhynchus clarkii lewisi; assembly: GCF_045791955.1. Lineage (NCBI taxonomy): Eukaryota > Metazoa > Chordata > Actinopteri > Salmoniformes > Salmonidae > Oncorhynchus > Oncorhynchus clarkii. The sequence continues at coordinate 17,322,885 of NC_092175.1, read as the reverse complement.
TGACTTATAACTCAACTTGCAGTTCCTATGCCTTCCACTAGATGTCAACAGTCTTTAGAAATTGTTTCAGGCTTGTTTTCTGAAAAATGAGTGTGCCTTTCTTGTTTAACTTTTATATTGATGACTTTATTGTACGGTTGAAATATTTTGATTATTTAGGCTAAAAACAACCTGAGGATTAAATATAAACATTGTTTGGCTTGTTTCTATGAACTTTACGAATACAATTTGGATTTTTTGTCTGCCTGTTTTGACTGCGTTTGAGCCTGTGAGTTACTGAAGAAAACACGCTAACAAAACTGAGGTTTTTGGATATAAAGAGACTTTATCGAACAAAAGGAACATTTATTGAGTAAATGAATGTCTTCTGAGTGCAACCATATGAAGATCATCAAAGGTAAGGGATAAATTTTATCTCTATTTCTGACTTGTGCAACTCTTCTACTTGGCTGGTTACTGTTTGTAATGATTTGTCTATTGAAATACAAATGGTATAGAGAGAGTCCTAGAATTCCTATAATAACTACAACCTAAACCTTCTTACCTGGGAATATTGAAGACTCATGTTAAATGGAACCACCAGCTTTCATATGTTCTCATGTTCTGAGCAAGGAACTTAAACGTTAGCTTTCTTACATGGCACATATTGCACTTTTACTTTCTTCTCCAACACTTTGTTTTTGCATTATTTAAACCAAATTGAACATGTTTCATTATTTATTTGAGGCTAAATAGATTTTATTGATGTATTATATTAAGTTAAAATAAGTGTTCATTCAGTATTGTTGTAATTGTCATTATTACAAATAAATAAATAAAATCGGACGATTAATTGGTATCGGCTTTTTTTGGTCCTCCAATAATCGGTATCGGCGTTGAAAAATCATAATCGGTCGACCTCTAGTTTTAATGACTCCAACCTAAGTGTATGTAAACTTCTGACTTCAACTGTAACTTGGGCTGTATTAGAGAGTCTCAGTCTTAAATCATTTTCCACACACAGTCTGTGCCTGTATTTAGTTTTCATGCTAGTGAGGGCCAAGAATCCACTCTCACATCGGTACGTGGTTGCAAAGGGCATCAGTGTCTTCACTGTGCAGTTTGCCTAGGCCAGAAACTCTGAGCGCAGCCCAATCCAGAAATCTGGCAGTGACTTCTGATTAAATTCACTTTTCACAGAACCGCTTGTTACAATTTCGATGAGGTTCTCTTGCTCAGATATCTGTAAGTGAACTGGAGGCAGGGCATGAAATGGATAACGAATCTAGTTGTTTGTGTCATCCGTTTTATATTAAGCATTTTGAGGCAATTGTAACTTTTTGGGCAACCCGTCCAAATTCACATAGAAATGTGAGTTAGATCTTTCATTCCCGTTGAAAGCAAGTCTAAGAAGTGGTAGATCTGTTCTGTGTTATTTCTATGCCTTCTATTTTGAAGAGTTGTTTTTGCTTATTTTACTTTTGGTTTTGTACACCAACTTAAAACAGCTGAATATACAGTGTTTTTGATTATGAAAACAATATTTCACAGTTTAGATGGTACAATGATTCTCTACACAATGACTTCTTGTCACAAACTGAAATTAGGCGAACTATTAGAATTTTAGCAACCAGGAAATGGTGAATGGAGCTGCAGGGAGCTATTTTTGGACTAGCTACAGTTTGCATTGCGAGCCACCTTGATCTTGCGAGTTTACATGAATTGTTCGCTGCAGGGATGATTACGAGATGATGGTGGCTTGTAAGCCTAAGCAACAGTAGGCTCCATGTGTCAGGGCTGTAGAGAGAGCGGGAGCGATGTGGTTCTGTTGAGTATCTCTCCAGAGACAGCTTGGCTGCTGGGGCTTCAGCTGGTTCCTGCTGAAAACTATTAACATTATTGTGGCTTATTGTAGCTTGTCCTCAAAGCCTTGTTCTACACTGCGAAACACATTTTAGATGGGAGCATTTTAAACACACTTTCAGTCACTTTTATTGCACCTTTTTTTTGTGGTTGTGCATCATTCCTGAATTGATGAGCAGATAGTTGGAGAGTTGATCATGTATTCTGTGTGTGTGGACTTCACTTTAAAGCTAGGGCTAACCTAAAGCATTTCAGAACACTCCTGGTGGGCAGAGAGATGCAGGATCTGGACACACACACACACACACACACACACATCTACCATACATCACACTCCAACACATGCCGTCCTTCTCACAAACACTTTCATGATGCAGCACCAATGATGTGTGTGTGAAGGAGGGTACGTGTTGGAGTGTGATGTATGGTAAGTGTGTGTGTGTGTCCAGAAGTAGCATCTCTCTGCCCACCAGAGGAGTGTTTTGAAATGCTTTAGGTTAGCCCTAGATTTAGATCATGATGCAGCACCAATGATGTGTGCAGTTTAGGGCCTTTTTCAGGCTACTCATGCTGTGTCAATCCTGAGTCTTGGCTTTTGGCTGTAGCAGTCCCTCCCCTTTCCACCAGCTGCTGTGGATGCAGGCCTGACTTTGATTCCTCCTTTCTGGGTTGCTTGGATGTCCACTCTCTGGCAGTGGTCCTTCACCCCAGGGCCAACCACATTGCATGGCTGCCTCTGTCCCTGCCTGTCTCTCCACACCCTCCAGCAGCTCCAGCCTCCATCAAAGGCCCCACAGTAACAGACTGGTGGGTAGAGCAGCAGCGGATCGCTGACTCCATCAATATTCAACATTTCCCCCCCACTACTGTTTTGTCAAATTCTAAGGCACGTTCAAGCTGCCTTTCTGAATCGACTCTTCCAGTAAAGTGAATAGTGCCTTACCCTCCTCCAGACTCTATCCTGCTCTTTCCTCTCCTCCATTCTACTCCTGTCCTCTTCTGCATCCTTTCATACTGTAAAGGTTATGATCCACAGCAGTGAGAATTATTCCAACTCCTTCTCTCCCTCCCTACTCTTTCCCCTTACCCCCCTGTCTCTCCTCGAGTGACGGAGGTCGATTCATCACCTTCCTTAAGCCGTCCTCCCGCCTGACTTAAAAGCTCAGTTAGCCACCTGGCAGAAGCCATTGTTCTTGATTTGTGCCTGCGGCTGTGTGACACCGCTCCGCCGGTACCTGAGAGAGCCTTTGAAGCGCTGAGATGAGGGGCTTTCACCTCCACGTCCTTGAACGCGAGTGGTTCAGTTATTTCTCGCTTCTCTTCCTCTTTTTTTGGTGACTGTCCCAGTTCCTAAGTTGAGGTAGTAGCTCCTCCTCTCTTAGACACTGTGATGACGTTTCTCTGTTTTTAATAATAGTTTTCTCTTTTCCTCACATCAGACCCCTCTTAATAAAGTGGGGTGAGATTGAGGACATCCATTATTGAAAGAGACTGCTTTCCCTGTGTTTTGGTCTATGGCGAGGTGTGACAGGGGGAAGTTAAGACTGTACTTACTTACTTCCTCAGGAAGCATAGGCCATCAGCGACTCCTCTCCATTGTACTCTGTTCTGGGTAGTCATGCTAATCTTCCATTGCTCCCGGCTTGTTTTTAGTGGCTTTCCACTCAGGACGTTGTAAAGTGCTTTTCGTCACTTGTTAAAACCACTGTGCTATTACAACTAACTGTATCGACAATTTCCTCTAAAAACACCTGAAATGCTTCCTGTGAGGTTTTTCTCAGCCTCTCCAGCGGCTTGCTGCACTACTTTATCCTGCTCTATCAGCAACATATTGGGATGAGGGTCAAAGAGCACTTTCGGTAGCTGTATTGCTAGAGATATCTTTTCAGTTATCTATCCATGACAAGTTGCTTTTCACTGCTAAGCAATAGACTGTTTTGACTAGGTGGAATACAGCTATGACTGGAAGTGACTTCTTTGTCGCAGGTTAAGAGTATTAGGTTAAGGTTAGGGTTAGCTAAAATGCGCTCCTTACCTGCTACAAAAAGCTAAGTCCGGTTGTGGCTGTACTCACAATCCCCTGAAGGCAACCACTCAAGTCCATCTCTTTTCTCGCCTACAAACCATCCACCCAGTGCAGTACACACACACAAAAAAATCCTCATCAATTTGCAGAGAAGAATGGGAGGAACTCCCCAAATACAGGTGTGCCAGTCTTGTAGCGTCATACCCAAGAAGACTTGAGGCTGTAATCGCTGCCAAAGGTGGTTTAACAATGTACTAAGTAAAGGGTCTAAATACTGAATATTTAAATTTGAGATATCCTTTTTCCCCCTTTATTTTTATACATTTGCAAAAATTCTGAACCTGTTTTTGCTTTGTCATTATGGGTGTTGTGTAGATTGATGGAAAAAATATATACATTTTAGATATAATTCTGTAACATAACAAAATGTGGAAGTGTCAAAGGGTCTGAATACGTTACGAATGCTCTGTATTTGAGAGACGGAGGAGACGGTTTAAAGAGGAAACCGATGATGCCAGGGCAGTATCATGAACAGGATGCTACAGACAGAGAATATATAGCGTATCAAATCATACCCCAGAGGAACATATAGCAGAAGGCTTATTCGAAATGACTGCATCCATGCATGTAGAGATTATGGTCATATCTGTACCAACAGTCGGATGAGATATGAAACTTATTGATGCTTGAAACTGAATTGTACTGTATTAAATACAGTTGAAGTCGGAAGTTTACATACACTTAGGTTGGAGTCATTAAAACTCGTTTTTCAACCACTCCACAAATTTTTTGTTAACAAACTATAGTTTTGGCAAGTCAGTTAGGACATCTACTTTGTGCAAGACACAAGTAATTTTTCCAACAATTGTTTACAGACTGATTATTTAACTTAAAATTCACTATCACAATTCCAGTGGGTCAGAAGTTTACATACACTAAGTTGACTGTGCCTTTTAAACAGCTTGGAAAGTTCCAGAAAATGATGTCATGGCTTTAGAAGCTTCCGATAGGCTAATTGACATAATTTGAGTCAATTGTAGGTGTACCTGTGGATGTATTTCAAGGCCTACCTTCAAAGTCAGTGCCTCTTTGCTTGACATCATGGGAGAATCAAAAGAAATCAGCCAAGACCTCAGAATAAAAATTGTAGACCACAAGTCTGGTTCATCCTTGAGAGCAATTTCCAAACACCTGAAGGTAACACGTTCATCTGTACAAGCAATAGTACGCAAGTATAAACACCATGGGACCACGCAGCCGAAATACTGCTCAGGATGGAGACGCGTTCTGTCTCCTGGAGATGAACGTACTTTGGTGCGAAAAGTGCAAATCAATCCCAGAACAACAGCAAAGGACCCTGTGAAGATGCTGGAGGAAACGGGTACAAAAGTATCTATATCCACAGTAAAACAAGTTCTATATCGACGTAACCTGAAAGGCCGCTCAGCAAGGAAGAAGCCACTGCTCCAAAACTGCCAAAAAAAGCCAGACTACGGTTTGAAACTGCACATGGGGACAAAGATTATACTTTTTGGAGAAATGTCCTCTGGTCTGATGAAACAAAAATAGAACTGTTTGGCCATAATGTCCATCGTTATGTTTAGAAAAAAGGGGGGGGGGGGCTTGCAAGCCGAAGAACACCATCCCAACCGTGAAGCACGGGGGTGGCGGCAGCATATCTTGGGGTGCTTTGCTGCAGGAGGGACTGGGGCACTTCACAAAATAGATGGCATCATGAGGCAGGAAAATGATGTGGATATGTTGAAGCAACATCTCAAGACATCAGTCAGGAAGTTAAAGCTTGGTCGCAAATGGGTCTTCCAGAGGGACAATGACCCCAAGCATACTTCCAAAGTTGTATCAAAATGGCTTAAGGACAACAAAGTCTAGGTATTGGAGTGGCCATCACGAAGCCCTGTCCTCAATCCTATAGAAAACTTGTGGGCAGAACTGAAAAAGTGTGTGCGAGTAAGGAGGCCTACAAACCTGACTCTGTTACACCAGCTCTGTCAGGAGGAATGGGCCAAAATTCACCCAATTTATTGTGGGAAGCTTGTGGAAGGCTACCTGAAATGTTTGACCCAAGTTAAACAATTTTAAAGGCAGTGCTACCAAATACTAATTGAGTGTATGTAAACTTCGGACCCACTGGGAATGTGACGAAAGAAATAAAAGCTGAATTAAATCATTCTACTATTATTCTGACATTTCACATTTTTAAAATAGTGGTGATCCTAACTGATATAAAACTGTATTTTTACTAGAATTAAATGTCAGGAATTGTGAAAAACTGAGTTTAAATGTGTTTGGCGAAGGTGTATGTAAACATCCGACTTCAACTGTAGCTAGGTGGGACAACCAACTGTATAAACATCTCAGTTTCGGTTCATACGCAGAATGGAAAATATTGATTGAAAGTGGGGCATACTTTCTTTCAATCCACACACACTGCTGGTAAAAGTATAGCATAGATTTAAACATCCCTATTGTAAGAAATAAGGATATGTTATTTCAAATTTTATATTTGTGTATATATATATTTACGCCACAAGGAGTCACTGGAGCGCGATGGGACAAGGACATCCCAGCCGGCCAAACCCTCCCCTAACCCTTACGTCGCTGTGCCAATTGTGCCACTGCCTCATGGGTCTCCCGGTCACAGCCGGCTGCAACACATCCTGGGATCGAACCTAGGTCTGTAGTGACGCCGCTGCGCCACTCAGGAGCTTATATTTCTATTTCTGCCCAGGACCCACGTTTCATCCTCTTTCTCCCCCATCAAAGATGCTCATCTTCATGGAGGCAGATTCCTTAGCCAGACTAACGGTCCCCTGATCTCTCATTCCAGAGGGCCACGGCTGAAGAGCTCGCTGCCACACTTCCTTAATAGAACTGTAAAATATTGAAAAACTTCCATTAGCGACACAGAACTACCTATCTGCCTTATTTCTCGCTCTCCCTCCACCCTCTTTCTCTCTCTCCCTTCACCCCTCATTCACTCACACACACTTCTATCACTCTCTTCCCTTATTCTCTCCTCAGTCTGCCTTTCTCTCTCTCCCTGAGAAACCCAGGTAATTGAGGCCTAACAGTCAGCTGCAAAGGCAGCTTTGTCAGACATGTTGCCCACCAATCATGGCATCATGCATACATATGAAGTGGGATTATGAGTCCATCCTCATGTAGGGAGAAACGAGAGGAAACGACCCACGTGTTGTTTTCTTGTTTGTCTCTAACGGCTAGCCTGGTGTCCAGACTCTTTCTATCGTATACCTACTAGCAAGCTAGTGATGACTATTTGTTAACATACAACATGGTCTCTGATCTGGTGCTCAGGCTAGTCCCTTTCCTGCTATGGTCCATGTTTAGAGACTGCACTCAGAAAAGGAGACCTGAGGCATGTGTTCTCCCACACGGAATTGGCCTTGTGGAAGTGTCTGTCCCCTGGTCCCTCCACCACTGCATGTTGCAATGATTAAACCTCTCTGTCAGTGTCTTATGGTGAACGGTGCACAGAGCGGACAGAGCATTCCAATGAGGGCCATGACGACAGAGGGAGGGCGGCAGAGGAGTGGTCAGCCCTCTGTACTGTGAAATGGGCTTTCCGTTACCGTTCAGCCTGCAACCAACCCTCACTGTGCCTCACTCACATCTATTTTTGACTGTTAACTTTTAAACCCAATCCCAAACAAAGCTTTGCAAATAGCATGCTGACATCACTTAGCCTAAGCACACAATACTTTCCTATGAAATAAAATAAAAAGCACTGCCCTTGTAAGTTCTAAATCATTTTCACTTCACTAATTGATGAGCTTTAAATAGCCTAGGTATTGTGTCTGGTATGTTCTAATTTCTCGTTCTCAGAACAACCCCACGCGCTTTGTTCTTAAAATAACTGTATTCTCTGTCCTCTCTGTAGCGTGGCTCTTCAGACGGCCTGGGCCCAGCGGAGGGGGAGGCAGACAGGGGCAGCGTTGGTAACTGTCCCTCTGACAAACAGCTGAATGAAGGCAAGCCAATTAAAGGTAAGACTTGTACACACACCACAGCATTTAGAGGCTGACCTTGACACAGTCCCAGTCGTCACAGCCCGGCCTGCCCGCTCTGATAATTAAACTGTCTGAGGATGCTTGTTTTTTTTCTCTTCCTGCTTAATTGTTTGTTTGGTGAGTGGGAATGCTGAGGCCTTTGTTGATGAGTAGACAGTGGAGGTGGTTGGGGTGGTGGTACGCTTGTGTTTTGCGGAGTGTGTGTGTGTATGTGTGGTTTCCTTTAGAACTGTCAGCTAGACAATGGACTAAATGATTAGGTGGCTGCAGGCTGCTCAAAAAGCGGGGTGGCTGAGGTTCATGTCTTTGGCCCATGGTAATGACGGTTAACCCCCAGCTCAATGATTCTCTCCCTGTCTCTCTCTCTCTCTGTCTGCCTGCGGAAGGTTAATGGTTTATGGTAAAATGAGTGACTCTGGCACATGTTTTTGTCTTAAACGACCTCAAGCTTTAACCAAACACCCCCCCCCTCTCCCACCTCCGCCTTTCTTCCCAGTGCCCTTTGCACCGATCTGCTTCGCCATCAAAGCCAAAGAGAACGACATGCTACCGCTGGAGAAAAACCGTGTACGGCTGGACGACGACTCAGATGATGACCCGGACAAGTTGCTGGGCGAGGAGGGTCTGGAGGCCCTGCTGGAGGGGGCGGAGATGGTGGTCAGAGCGGTCACTGCGACCCCCGAGGAGAAGAGACCCACTCTCACCCTGGAGGAGCTGGAGGCTAAACAAGGTAGCTAGCTACTGCTGCTCTCACTGGCTGCACTTCATATATTAAAGAACATCTTATTTTACTTGACCTAAATCCTTTTTTGGAATGCCCCTAAATGGCCATGTGGCTCAGTTGCAATGCCCCTAAATGGCCATGTGGCTCAGTTGCAATGCTCCAAAATGGCCATGTGGCTCAGTTGGAATGCCCTTTGCAACGTCAGGGTCTTGGTTTCAATTCCCGCTGGGGCCACCATACCAGAAAATGATGTTTAAAACCACTACTGGAAATCACTTTGGATACAAATATCTGTAAAATGGCATATATTATTATATAATTGAAGTGAATTGATCCACCAAAGATATAAACTCAGCAAAAAAAGAAACGTCCTCTCACTGTCAACTGCATTTATTTTCAGCAAACTTAACATGTGTAAATATTTGTATGAACATAACAAGATTCAACAACTGAGACATATACTGAACAAGTTCCACAGACATGTGACTAACATAAATTTAATAATGTGTCCCTGAACAAAGGGGGGGTCAAAATCAAAAGTAGCAGTCAGTATCTGGTGTGGCTACCAGCTGCATTAAGTACTGCAGTGCATCTCCAGTTCTTGCTGTGAGATGTTACCCCACTCTTCCACCAAGGCACCTGCAAGGTCCAGGATATTTCTGGGTGGAATGGCCCTAGCTCTCACCCTCCTATCCAACAGGTTCCAGACGTGCTCAATGGGATTGAGATCTGGGCTCTTCGCTGGCCATGGCAGAACACTGACATTCCTGTCTTGCAGGAAATCATGCACAGAACGAGCAGTATGGCTGGTTGCATTGTCATGCTGGAGGGTCATGTCAGGATGAGCCTGCAGGAAGGGTACATGAGGGAGGAGGATGTCTTCCCTGTAACGCACAGTGTTGAGATTGCCTGCAATGACAACAAGCTCAGTCCGATGATGCTGTGACACACCGCCCCACACCATGACGGACCCTCCATCTCCAAATCGATCCCGCTCCAGAGTACAGGGCTCGGTGTAATGCTCATTCCTTCGACGATAAACGGGAATCCGACCATCACCCCTGGTGAGACAAAACTGCAACTCGTCAGTGAAGAGCACTTTTTGCCAGTCCTGTCTGGTCCAGCGACGGTGGGTTTGTGCCCATAGGCGACTTTGTTGACGGTGATGTCTGGTGAGGACCTGCCTTACACCAGGCCTACAAGCCCTCAGTCCAGCCTCTCTCAGCCTATTGCGGACAGTCTGAGCACTGATGGAGGGATTGTGTGTTCCTGGTGTAACTCGGGCAGTTGTTGCCATCCTGTACCTGTCCCGCAGATGTGATGTTCAGATGTACCGATCCTGTGCAGGTGTGGTCACACGTGGTATGCCACTGCGAGGACGATCAGCTGTCCGTTGTCTCCCTGTAGCACTGTCTTAGGCGTCTCACAGTATGGACATTGCAATTTCTTGCCCTGACCACATCTGCAGTCCTCATGCCTCCTTGCAGCATGCCTAAGGCACGTTCACGCGGATGAGCAGGGACCCTGGGCATCTTTCTTTTGGTGTTTTTCAGAATCCTTAGAAAGGCCTCTTTTAGTGTCCTAAGTTTTCATAAATGTGACCTTAATTGCCTACCGTCTGTAAGCTGTTAGTGTCTTAACGACCGTTCCACAGGTACATGTTCATTAATTGTTTATGGTTCATTGAACAAGCATGGGAAACAGTGTTTAAACCCTTTACAATGAAGATCTGTGAAGTTATTTGGATTTTTACGATTTTTATCTTTGACAGACAGGGTCCTGAAAAAGGGAAGTTTCCTTTTTTGCTGAGTTTATATAGGCCCTTTTCAATTCTTGGTAAATATTTCCTTAGTCAGTGTGAAGGACCTGTACTAGTCTGTCTGCTGTATCTCTCAGTAGGAAATAAATCAAGTATTTATTTTTTTTAAGGACAGTGGAAGTTACTAAAAATGCTTATTTTTTTGTTAAACCAACACTTTCCCACCCCAAGGCTACAGCATTTCTTATCTTCTCTCACTGTCCTTTGAGAGTTGCAGAATTTCCTCTTCACTTAAGCTTGCTCCTCTATTCATGCATCTGACAGACAGCATCTTAGATGGCATAGAGATGGCCCTGTTCAGGTCAGACTGGAGGCTTGGCTAGTTCACCACCCTCATCCACCGCCGGCTCTAAGTGTCTTCTGTCGTTGCCGGTCTCTTTCTTTTTCACTCTCGCTTAAGTTATATTAGCTGTCTGTTAATACAGCCGTCACTCGCTGGGAGAGCTGCGGGCGGACTACGAACGACATCGCTCAATCAAATACACACGCATGCTCCGCCTTTGCGGGAAGTTAGACTAGCCGGAATGGAGGGAAAATGGAATTGGGAAGACGAGGCACAGCAGTAAATATGTTGAACAAAACTGGTAGAAAGTGAGAGAGGGAGAGAAAAGGATGGCTTTTTAAAGGAGTGCTTCCAGAAAGGAAGTCAGGAGAGACTGGATGCAGTAAACCACAGTTGTATTTCTCTCTTAGCTCCCCCATAATGGATATATATATATATACAGTACCAGTCAAAAGTTTCGACACACCTACTCATTCAAGGGTTTTTCTTTATTTGTACTATTTCTTACATTGTAGAATAATAGTGAAGATGGAATCATGTAGTAAAGTAGCCACCCTTTGCATTGATGACAGCTTTGCACACTCTTGACATTTCTCTCAACCAGCTTCATGAGTTAGTCACCCCCCTACTTTGTGCAATTTCCGCCTGAAGACATACCCAAATCTAACAGCCTGTAGCTCAGGCACAGAACCAAGGATATGCATATTCTTGGTACCATTTGAAAGAAAAAATGTGAATTGAATGTAGGAGAATATAACACAATATATCTGGTTTAGATAATGCAATGAAATAAACAGTACGTTTTATTTTTGTGTTTTTGTATCATCTTTAAAATGAACAAGATAAAACAAACATTCAGATAGGATGATGGGGACAATTTCAGTGAAAATATAAGAGGGCAGCAGTACTTGTGCAAAGTTTCAGAATGATAACTTCCAAAATGAGTGTGCTACATGACATTTATCATGAAGTCACCCAGGTGTCCCACACAAGTAGCCCAAATGTACCCAAGTGGCCAAATTGGTGAAGGTATACATTTTGAAATAAATAACTATATACAAAATACCAAAACGGTATTCTAACACACACCCCCCCAAAAAAATTGAGAAAAAAAATGGGGGGGGAAATAATTATTGATTAAAAAATATATGGAAAAAAATATATACATACATTTACAAAATAACATGGGTAACTATTTACACACTTTCAATATTTGGAAGACCCTCAGTCCTCTATCAAATCAAATGTATTTATATAGCCCCAGCCTAAAACCCCAAACAGCAAGCAATGCAGGTGTAGAAGCACGGTGGCTAGGAAAAACTCCCTAAAAAGGAAAAAACCTAGGAAGAAACCTAGAGAGGAACCAGGCTGAGGGGTGGCCAGTCCTCTTCTGGCTGTGCCGGGTGGAGATCACAGTGGTTGTAGAGGGTGCAACAGGACAGCACCTCAAGAGTAAAAATGAACAGTTTTTAGGGTTCCATAGCCGCAGGCAGAACAGTTGAAACTGGAACAGCAGCAAGGCCGGGTGGACTGGGGACAGCAAGGAGTCATCATGCCAGGTAGTCCTGAAGCATGGTCCAAGGGCTCAGGTCCTCCGAGAGAAAGAAGGAGAGAAAGAGAGAGCAGACTTAAATTCACACTAGACACTGGATAAGACAGGAAAAGTACTCCAGATATAACATACTGACCCTAGCCCCCACCCACTTTGCCATATAACCCCACCAACTTTGCCAAAACTCTAGACAATATTCTGCTGCTGATGCCAGATGCCATAGCAGTCTCTTTCTGATGTAAAGCAGAGGGTCACTGAGCATGTGGTGCATGTGATGGGAGACTTCATCTTGCAAACAACACAGCAACGCCTCCATGCTGTGCCCTTTTGTTCCTTAGGCACATCCATGCCTGCACAAATATGTTTGGGCAGATGAACACTTGTGGCAGGAGCAGAAGGGACAGGGCTTGATGCAGTGGTGCTGTAGCCAGCAAGCTCCTTGATGAGCTGCTCTCTGAAGGCTTTCTGTGAGAGGAAGGGCTTTCCACAGCTCCAGCCATTTCCTTGTGTAGGATGAATGCATTCACCACAGCAATGTCGATGAAATGATAGAAGGTCTTGTACCATTTCATTGTCTTATGTAGAACATTGTAATAGCCTATTTGCGCATCTGACAGGTCCACACCTCCCATGCTCTTGTTGTAGTCCTTTACTGCAGTTGAAATGGGGACATTTTTGGTGGTCCATGCCCCGGCACCGTCCTTCACACGCCTGACAACATGATCCCCATTGAAGGACTTGTGGGTTGTTGTGCACATCACCACCTCTCTGGTATCCATCCACTTTACAAAAAGCAGGCCATCTTCACAGATCCATCGCATGGTCCCCCGCTCAGCCCGCTTAGGCATGTCGTTCACCTTCGTCTTCGGAAAGCCCACCCTGTTGGTACGAATGGTGCCACAAGCCCACACATCCAGCTTCCTTAGGTCTGCAAACAGGGTAGGGCTTGTGTAGAAGTTATCCACAAACAGTTTGTAGCCCTTCCCTAGCAGTTGAAAATCCAATAACTCCATTACAGAGTCATAACTAAGTCCCTTACCGGTAGCAAAACTGTTCTTCCCCTCATAGACAAAGAAATTGCATGTGTAGGCACACACAGAATCAGCCAACACAAACAGCTTGTAACCCCACTTGGTTGGTTTGTTTCTCATGTATTGTTTGAGGCCAATTCTGGCCTTTGAGGCTACCATCCTCTCATCGATTGACACGTTCTGGGTTGGCTGAAAGTACGTCTTGCAGGCCTCAATAATGCTGTGGTAGAGAGGTTTGATTTTGCACAGTCTATCAAACGTTGCTGTGCCTCTCTTCTTCTCATTCTCTTCATCAACCTTTGGGTCACTGATATGAAGCGCCAGTGAGAGAACCAGAAACCTTTAGCAGGACATAACAGTCATGGGGAAAGTAGGTAGAGAGATGACATTTCCAGTAGTCCTTCAGGCTTTTCAGCCTCACCAGCCATGTAGATGACCAGTGAAAGTTAGCAGAAAAGGTCTGACATGGATATGGGCTTCCATGCTACCTTTTTGCCTGCTTGCTTCTTCTCCCCATTCTTATTTGTGGTACAAATGAGTGAATCTACAACAGATTGTGTGAAAAACAGATGAAAAAGCTGAAGGGGGTGTAAGTTGCGGTCGGGTTCACCTGAGGTCCTGGCTTCCTTTTCGGCCTAAAAGTTGGTTGGGGTGGCTCCACATCATCTTCTAGGACGGTGTGCCAACGCCCTTCTGACCCTCTGTTAGCGGGTGGCACACGTCCCCTCCTCCGCTTCTTTGTCAATCACAAATAATATTTTATATTAATTTCAAACAACGACATTAGCATGAGAGCAACTTACAAGTCCAAAACAATGTCCTCTCCGTTCAAAAAAGATTCCTCAGTTTCAGAATCAAAACTATGGGAGCTAATGGAGTCTTCAAAAATCAGATCTGTCTCACTTTCATGATCAATCTCCTCTAAAATGGTTTCTACATTCGTATATCTAGTCTTAGAATTAGCTTTCTTTGACTTATTCGCCATGATGTTCGATAAATAAACAGCTGAAGATGCAAGTCACTGAAAAACGTCTGTGCGTAATAAGCTTCGCTCCTTCACGGTTCAATTTGCAATGGCGAAAGAACGGTCCTTACGCCAGCGTTCAATGTGTTGGTTTGTCTTATAACAAAGAACCATGTGGTACTGCCTTTTACCTCTGCTCATTGGCTATCTACCCAGCTAGATTTCAAGAAGATCAGTGGTCATTGGGTTAAAATAGACTCAATCAACGAGACAGTGGTCATATAATTGGTGCACAATGGGCTCCTCACTTGTTGTATTCCAATCGTTTTTTCCGGGTCAATACGTCCCTCAAAATGACCCATCAAGTTTGGTTGTGTTACAAACAAACAGTTGATTTCAAGGAAACCAAACATGACTGGATAAAGTCAGGGAAAGTCTGTCTATTTACGTTGGATGTTACTTCGAAAATTGAATGACAGGAAATTCAACGAGATAAGCGTTCACAAAATGTTTCGTGTTAGGCTCTAAAAAATGAATTTAACCGAACAAAAGACAATTCATTGTGTAACAATGAGCCTTGGGATTGCAACCAGAGCAAGATCTTCAAAGGTAAACGATTTATTTCAATGCAATCTGTGAATTTGTTATGCAAGTGCTGGTTAAATAAGTAGTTTGATATGGGGGTCTGTGCTCAGATAATCGCAGCATATTCTTTCGCAATAAATCATTTTTTAAACATGACAACGCAGTTGGATTAGCAAGATTCTAGGCTTTTGAAGCATGTGAGACACTTGTATTTTCAGGAATGTTTAATATGACTATTTGTGGCGAACACCGTATGTTGTCGAATTCAAACCCGTATCCGGGATGGGTAGTTCAGAAAGGTTTAACACGTGTGCCGCCTTAAAAGTTCATTTGTGGAATTTATTTCCTTCTTAATGTGTTTGAGACAATCAGTTGTGTTGTGACAAGGGAGGGGTGGTATGTAGAATATAGCCCTATTTGGTAAATGACCAAATCCATATTATGGCAAGAACAGCTCAAATAAGCAGAGAGAAACAACAGTCCATCATTGCTTTAGGTCAGTCAATACAGAACATTTCAATAACTTTTCAAGTTTCTTCAAGTGCAGTCACAAAAACAATCTAGTGCTATGATGAAACTGGCTCTCATGAGCACCGCCACAGGAAAGGAAGTCCCAGAGTGACCTCTGCTGCGGAGGATAAGTTCATTAGAGTTACCAGCCTCAGAAATTGCAGCCCAAATAACTGCTTCACAGAGTTCAAGTAACAGACACATCTCAACATCAACTGTTCAGAGGAGACTGTGTGAATCAGACCTTCATGTTCGAATTGCTGCAAAGAAACCACTACTAAAGGACAACAATAAGAAGAAGAGACTTGCTTGGGCCAATAAACACGAGCAATGGACATTAGACCAGTGGAAATCTGTGCTTTGGTCTGATGAGTTTGAGATTTTTGTTTCCAACATCTGTGTCTTTGTGAGACGCAGAGTAGGTGAACGAATGATCTCTGCATGTGTGGTTCCCACCGTGAAGCATGGAGGAGGAGGTGTGATGGTGTGGGGGTGCTTTGCTGGTGACGCTGTCTGTGATTTATTTCGAATTCAAGGCACACTTAAC
This sequence comes from Oncorhynchus clarkii lewisi, assembly GCF_045791955.1. Lineage (NCBI taxonomy): Eukaryota > Metazoa > Chordata > Actinopteri > Salmoniformes > Salmonidae > Oncorhynchus > Oncorhynchus clarkii. Next base: position 17,306,953 of record NC_092175.1, on the reverse strand, counting down.
CAGCATGGCTCCCACAGCATTCTACAGTGATACGCCATCCCATCTGGTTTGCGCTTAGTCCCACTATCATTTGTTTTTCAACAGGATAAACACACATCCAGGCTGTGTAAGGGCTATTTGGCCAAGAAGGAGAGTGATTGAGTGCTGCATCAGATGACCTGGCCTCCACAATCACCTGACCTCAACCCAATTGAGATTGTTGGGATGAGTTGGACCGCAAAGTGAAGGAAAAGCAGCCAATAAGTACTCAGCATATGTGGGAACTCCTTCAAGACTGTTGTAAAAGCATTCCTCATGAAGCTGGTTGAGAGAATGCTAAGAGTGTACAAAGCTGTCATCAAGGCAAAGGGTGGCTACTTTGAAGAATCTCAAATATAAAATACTTTTTTGGTTACTACATGATTCCATATGTGTTATTTCATGGTTTTGATGTCTTCACTATTATCCTACAATATAAAACATACAAAAAATAAAGAAGACCCCTTGAATGAGAAGGTGTCAACTTTTGACTTGTACTGTATGTGCACACAATCTCAGGAGTGTGATGATGCAAATGTAAAGGCAGGTCTGACTAACGGGACCCATTCATAATGTTTACTGTGCATTCAGCCTGGTCTCTCTCACTCTCACACGCACTCTCACACACACACACACACACACACACACACACACACACACACACACACACACACACACACACACACACACACACACACACACACACACACACAGACCCACCAAATGTTCTGGTATTTAGGCCTGGTTCAGGCGGACAATGCACACACACACCCGGCCCCAGCGGAGGGTAAGCGGAACATCTGTGTGATTATCTCAGGGTAAAGAACGGGCCTGGCAAGTGAAATGAATTGCTGTGTGGCCAGGAGGCTGTCACTCAAATGGCCTAATTCCGTAGGGGTATTGATTACAGACAGAGAAACCTAATCTGTATTGATGGTCTGTAAAGGATCACACAGGCTGCCTGTGATTACCAGTGCCGGGATTCAGCAGACAACAGACGCGTGTGTGCATTCATGTCTTTGTCAGTCTGTTTTTCTATCCAAATGAACCTTAACACTAGAACAGCCCCCCTTCAAGCTAATGAGCAGTCATTCTGACAGCAAAATTAGAACCGTGTAATTAATACATTTCATGTATGCTATCGCGAAAGTAATAATTTGGTTGTGTTTATAAAGGTCTAAGGTAACAATAGAATACTATTTTATTTCATATAACACCATAGCATACACACACACTACTGTTCAAATGTTTTTGGTCACTTAGAAATGTCCTTGTTTTTAATTTTTTTATGTCCATTTAATATAACATCAAATTGATCAGAAATACAGTGTAGACATTGTTAATGTTGTAAATGACTATTGTAGCTGGAAACGGCTGACTTCTTTAATGGAATATCTACATAGGTGTCCAGAGGCCCATTATCAGCAACCATCACTCCTGTGTTCCCATGGCACATTGTGTTAGCTAATCCAAGTTTATCATTTTAAAAGGCTAATTGATCATTCGAAAACCCTTTTGCAATTATGCTAGCACAGCTGAAAACTGTTGTTCTGATTAAAGAAGCAATAAAACTGGCCTTCTTTAGACTAGTTGAGTATCTGGAGCATCAGCATTTGTGGGTTCGATTACAGGCTCAAAATGGCTAGAAACAAAGAACTTTCTTCTGAAACTCGTCAGTCTATTCTTGTTCTGAGAAATTAAGGCTATTCGATGTGAGAAATTGCCAAGTATCTGTGTTATTTTGCCCATCTTAATCTTTTCTTTTCTTGGCCTGTCTGAGAGATGGCTTTTCTTTGCAACTCTGCCTAGAAGGCCAGCATCCCGGAGTCGCCTCTTCACTTTTGACATTGGGACTGGTGTTTTGCGGGTACTATTTAATGAAGCTGCCAATTGAGGACTTGTGAGGCGTCTGTTTCTCAATAGACACTCTAATGTACTTGTCCTCTTGCACCAGGGCCTCCCACTCGTTCTATTCTGGTTAGAGCCAGTTTGCTCTGTTCTGTGAAGGGAGTAGTACACAGTGTTGTACGAGATCTTCAGTGTCTTGGCAATTTCTCACATGGAATAGCCTTCATTTCTCAGAACAAGAACAGACTGACAAGTTTCAGAAGAAAGTGCTTTGTTTCTGGCCATTTTGAGCCTGTAATCGAACCCACAAATGCTGATGCTCCAGATACTCAACTAGTCTATAGAAGGCCAGTTTTATTGCTTCTTTAACCTCTTGGATCTCTAGGGGCGCTATTTCATTTTTGGATAAAAAACGTTCCTGTTTTAAGCGCAATATTTTGTCACGAAAAGATGCTCGACTATGCATATTATTGACCGTTTTGGAAAGAAAACACTGAAGTTTCAGAATCTGCAAAGATATTGTCTGTAAGTGCCCCAGAACTCATTCTACAGGCGAAACCAAGATGATACGTCAACCAGGAAATGAGCAGAATCTCTGAAGCTCTGTTTTCCATTGTCTCCTTATATGGCTGTGATTGCGCAAGGAATGAGCCTACACTTTCTGTCGTTTCCCCAAGGTGTTTGCAGCATTGTGACGTATTTGTAGGCATATCATTGGAAGATTGACCATAAGAGACTACATTTTCCAAGTGTCCGCCTGGTGTCCCTGCGTCGAAATTGGAGCGCAAAGCCAGGTGCAATTATTTTTCCATTTGAGAGCAAGGAGAAACCAGGCTTCCACGAAGGATATATCATCGAAGAGATATGTGGAAAAACACCTTGAGGATTGATTCTAAACCACGTTTGCCATGTTTCAGTCGATATTATGGAGTTAATTTGGAAAAAAGTTCGCGTTTTTGAGGGCTGAATTTTCGTTTTTTTATTTTTTATTTTTTTGGTAGCCAAATGTGATGTACAAAACGGAGCTATTTCTAATACACAAAGAATCTTTTTGGAAAAACTGAGCATCTGCTATCTAACTGAGAGTCTCCTCATTGAAAACATCAGAAGTTCTTCAAAGGTAAGTTATTTTATTTGAAGGCTTTACTTGTTTTTGTGATAGTTGCCTGCTAACGCTAATGCTAACGCTAAATGCTACGCTAGCTAGCTACTGTTACACAAATGATTGTTTTCCTATGGTTGAAAAGCATATTTTGAAAATCTGAGATCACAGTGTTGTTAACAAAAGGCTAAGCTTGAGAGATAGCATATTTATTTCATTTCATTTGCGATTTTCATGAATAGTTAACGTTGCGTTATGGTAATGAGCTTAGGTCTATAAATAGAATCCCGGATCCGGGTTTGGTCGTCGCAACAGGTTAATCAGAACAACAGTTTTCTTCTGTGCTAACATAATTTCAAAAGGGATTTCTAATGATCAATAAGCCTTTTAAAATTATAAACGTGGAATATTTAACACAACGTGCCATTGGAACACAGGAGTGATGGTTGCTGATAATGGGCCTCTGTTTATGGATTATCTACATAGGCTACAATAGTAATTTACAACATTAACAATGTTTACACTGTATTTCTGATTAATTTGATGTTATTTTAATGGATTTTGTTTTAATATTGTTTTTTCAAAAACAAGGATATTTCTATGTTACCCCAAACTTTTGAACGGTAGTGTGTGTGTGTATTCACATGTGAATTATATATTATCATGATGCCCAAAGTAAGGCAAGAAACAATGCCTTTTTTCTCCGACTTTTTCTAATCATAGTCACACCTCATTTAGCCTAGCCCCATAGGCTCATATGTTTTGATAAGGTTTGTATCACAACTAAAGTGGCCAAATAACTTATTCAAATGAAGCACATTAATCCTCTTTACAAGGGGTGTAGAGTCTAACTGGCATACATAAGCAGCGTGTGAGTTTCAAGTTTGGGGAAGATCATTTTCACCATTAAAAACGGCACTTTTATAATAAAATCATTACATGCATAATCTCATTTGTGGTCACTTGATAATGGTGTTTTTCCGTTAATGGAACATTTGCGCTTATAGCCTACTGCAGTGTGCACATTGCTGCTCTTATAATGTGAAGAAGTATCCTGATAGTTTCTCTACATGCTAAATGTTCTGATCTGTTGCTTCAGCCTCATTTTGTCATAGTTATTTTGATGCTAGTAGTGATATTATTTTGGGATCTATCGCATCCCACAACTGTCCCAGACTGTTTGGAAAATGTATTTCTCGCACAGAATATAATAGGTCAACTTTTGTACTATGGAGGATAGTAGATTGACTAGTGCTTAAGCTGTTCGTTAGACCTACTCATCTTGTTGGCTGACGAAAAGTAAATGCGGACAGTTCTTCCAATATCTTCAATATGCGCCTCGGAATTGGATAAGGACGTACGCAGTTGCGTCCCCGATTTGTCTGTCTTCACTTGTAGCCTGTGAGTAAGACCCGATCACGTGACGGAGAGCCATGTGAGTGAGAGGTGCTATGGAGCATGCAGCACTCAGGGAAAAGGGAATTATAATTATTATATTTAGCCCAAGTGCACAACGTCCAACGCCTTTCATGGAACTTTATTCAAATCATCATTAGTCGCATTATGCAGCCATACAAGGTATTACAAATCTAAACATATGTTTGTATCACAACTAAAGTTACATGAATAACTCTACATTTAGCATATAGGAGTACCTATTTCTTTAACCGCTTAGCACAGTATAGCCTCGTGTTCACTCCCTCATCGTTTGGAGAAAATATAATTTCTATATTGTTCAGTTTGTTCAATTGTATTCTTCATACTATAAAATAATGCCACAGAATCCTAAGCAAATCTTGTCTGCTAAATGAACTAGTGTAGCCCACAGCCATTTGGCATAGCCAGATCAGGACCTAACATAAGGACAACTCAGTATTCTATTCTGTTCATCTGAAATAGACAACATTTTCTTCATATCATGTTTCTTTAGACCTGTCTAAAATAAATAATGGATTTATTGTGAAGGTGTAGGCTATATTACATGGATTTGTTAGACTTTTTCAAATGTCGATGTTCCAAAGGTCTCCATCAGTGGCTTGTGTGGAAGCCAGGAGATGCTAAATGTGTTTATATTTATTGACGGTCAATTATCATGAGACCAGCAGTTATTTGCTTGACAATCACCGGCTGACAAAATTTCTTGACCGCCACAGCCCTAGGCCAGAGTAGACTGACAAGACTACTTGGATTCGGTGGACTGATATGGGGTACCTACCATTTGGAGATTATAATTAGAATAAAGCAATAGAATGGTTTGCTGTAATTACTGTAACTTCTTTGTTGTATTATCCCAAACGAACGTAGTAGTTTCACCAATTAAGGATTCTAGCTTTAATGCTGTTGTGAAAAAATGCTTGTCTGTTGTCTGCCACGCCCTATATTTGAGTGTGTCTGATCTTCCAGACCACTAGGTCCATTTTATGGAAAGCATAATGTATGTCAGCACTCTATCATGACCAATGAGGGACCACGTCAATAATTCTTTACTGCCTTTAAGGCCCACAGCTGTGCTGTTATTGAGTGAGACCAGTGGCAGCTCTCATTAGTAAAGTGTGTGTCTCTCTCTGTGCGTGGGTGTGTGTGCACGTGGTTGTTCGTGTGAGTGTGTGTGCGCGTGCCTGTGCTGTCTTAAGTCCTTTTGTCTCTAAAACATCTTTTGATTGCTGTGGCAATCTGCTTATACATTTACAACAAAAAATATAAATTTGTTCCGTCATCTTCTATCTTCCCCCTCCCTTCGTGCTGTTGTAAAGAAGAACAATAGCAGGATTTGTTTTACTGATGGCTGGCCCAAAATGTCTTAGTTTTGAAGCAGCGCAAATGGTTTGATTGCTAAAGCACTTGAGTGGCCAAGAACCCTACTTATTGGGGGGCCTCAAACAGTCTGAACAGGCCCAAACAGATCCACAGATGATGCAATCTCTATTGCACTCCACACTGCCCTTTCCCACCTGGACAAAAGGAACACTTATGTGAGAATGCTATTCGTTGATGACAGCTCAGCATTCAACACCATAGTACCTTCAAAGCTCATCACTAAGCTAAGGATCCTGGGACAAAACATCTCCCTCTGCAACTGTTTCCTGGACTTCCTGACGGGCTTGCCCCAGGTGGTGAGGGTAGGTAGCAACACATCTGCCATGCTGATCCTCAACACTGGAGCTCCATATGGGTGCGTGCTTAGTCCCCTCCTGTACTCCCTGTTCACCCATGACTGCATGGCCAAGCATGACTCCAACACCATCATTAAGTTTGCAGACGACACAACAGTGGTAGGCCTGATCACCGACAACGACGAGACAGACTATAGGGAGGAGGTCAGAAACCTGGCCGGGTGGTGCCAGCATAACAACCTATCCCTCAACGTAACCAAGACCAAGGAGCTGATTGTGGACTACAGGAAAAGGAGGACCGAGCATGCCCCCATTCTCATCGATGGGGTTGTAGTGGAGCAGGTTGAGAGCTTCAAGTTCCTTGGTGTCCACATCAACAACAAACTAGAATGGTCCAAACACACCAAGACAGTCGTGAAGAGGGCACGACAAAGCCTATTCCCCCTCAGGAAACTAAAAAGATTTGACATGGGTCCTGAGATCCTCAAAAGGTTCTACAGCTGCAACATCGAGAGCATCCTGACCGGTTGCATCACTGCCTGGTACGGCAATTGCTCGGCCTCAGACCGCAAGGCACTACAGATGGTAGTGCGTACGGCCCAGTACATCACTGGGGCTAAGCTGCCTGCCATCCAGGACCTCTACACCAGGCGGTGTCAGAGGAAGGCCCTACAAAGTGTCAAAGACCCCAGCCACCTCAGTCATAGACTGTTCTCTCTACTACCGCATGGCAAGCGGTACCGGAGTGCCAAGTCTAGGACAAAAAGTCTTCTCAACAGTTTTTACCCCCAAGCCATAAGACTCCTGAACAGGTAACCAAATGGTTACCTGGACTATTTGCATTGTGTGCCCCCCCCAACCGCTCTTTTTACGCTGCTGCTACTCTCTGTTTATCATACAGTATACATTAATGTATATACTACCTTAATCAGCCTGACTAACCGGTGTCTGTATGTAGCCTCGCTACTTCGGTAGCCTCGCTACTGTATATAGCCTGTCTTTTTACTGTTGTTTTTATTTATTTACTGACCTAACACCTTCTTTGCACTGTTGGTTAGAGCCTGTAAGTAAGCATTTCACTGTAAGGTCTACACCGCCTATTCGGGTCACGTGACGGGTCTGTCTTTCTCATTTATTTTGTTTTCTCTCCAAGTCACTGTCCTCCTTCACCTTTCACTCACTCCTTTTCACTTGTTATTTCTAAGTCACTTTTTCTCCCTCTCTCATGCTTACTCTGTCTCTCTATAATTTTTTCACTCCATTAAGGAAGTGGGTCTACCTTAGGGTGGTAGTTCTGTTCTGTCCCTGGTGTGTTCACACTAAGCCCCATATGATTTGCCTTGGTAGCCAGCCTATTTATAGTATAGAAAGAACTATATTCACCCCCTATGGTTGCGTAATATAAGGACTTGTTTTTGTGCTCTCCCTGTGTGCTTCCGATGAACAGACTAGGGAAGATTGCAGATGGTTATCGCTGCCCACACACAGTAAATTGAGCTATTGTATTCGGGGCTGGGCAATTTATCCCCGCACAACGTTCAATGGCCACAGTCCACGTTAATATAGTCCTCGTGATCACTGTCGTCCTCTTCTCCCCCATGATTTGTTACTGTAGCACATCATCTTCCTCTCCCCATTCTCTCATTTTCTCTGACCTCTGTCACATCCCTGTGTTCTCTCTGTCATTAAACAGTTACGTTGGGCTGTGCCTACAGAGAGGAATGTAGGCAGGCATAACGGTAATTGCAGATGATGGCAGGAGACCCAGTTAGCTAATTTCACTGTATAAGTGGAATTCACACTGGAGGCCTTTTGGGACCTGTTCCGAAATGGACCTGGGGCTTTCCCATCCAGACCCAATATGCATAAATACATTTTTATAAATATAGAGACCCGTTCCAAACGGAACCGAGGGCATCTAGACCCGTTCCGTATAGACCTGGTCGGATCCAGACCAGGTCCAATCTGAGTGAGGGAAGCAGCAGAATAGCCCATTTTAAGCTACTTTATTAACCGGAGGTAATAAAGTGCGAGGGAGAGGAGGTAGAGAGAGGTGGCGCTCTAGCAGGGGCCGTGCTGTGTGTGTATGCTCCTGTGAGTGTGAGCGAGTGACACAGGAACAGGGAGGAGAGAGGGAGAGATGAGAGACTGCAACCAACCAAGCCGACTCACGCTATAGTAGACTAATAGCTGCCATAACTAGGTCATTTATCATCCAATATGATTACGTAGTATCTGTCTTAACTAGGCTAATTGAGGCTGCATGCGCTTTCTCGTCCTAAACTGTTGCAAACAACTCCGTTCAGAATGTGAAGTAGCAACTACCTGTTGGTCCTTCTCCTTTAACTTTAAATTCCATCTTCCATTGATTAGATATCTGTTAACTTTTGTCCCACATGGAGGCTCTATGACTGTAGCCTATTGCCACTGATGAATTATGATTAGTCAACAACAGGGTTGCACATTTTGGGTAGTATTAAGTGGTGGAAACTTTCCGTGGGAATTAACTGGAATATATGGGAATTAATGGAAATATATGAAAATGAATATTAATACCATTTAAATGTAGATGTTTTTTTGCATTGGATATATTTACCATATCATATGGAGACAGAAACATGAACATTTTACCTTATCATCAGTAGACATAATTGCAAATGATTAAATCCTTCCAATAGAAAAAAAAATAAAAAATGTAGTTACGAATTGAACTTTAATTAAATGTGTTGACTCTTCACATGGGATGATTTCACTGAACAACAAAATAAAGGGAATATTGAATGATCCCCAATGATCCTTCGAATCTCCCAAAAACAGTTTCAACATGCATCTGTAAACCAAAGCTTCAGGTTCCAGACTGTCTTCCTCTAAGGCTTTCATGTCTTCTCCCTGGACCTCCTCAATGCCCACCTCTTGAACATCAGACTCTAAGGCCTCATCTTCACTGTCACTTTCCAACCCTGTTGAGGATGGCTCGTTGTCTGGCTCAAAAAGCCTCAAATTTGCCCGGGTGGTTTCAAACCTTGTATTTGTCAACCTTTGTGTGCTTTGGTGTGTGTGTGTTCCTAAACAAGGACCAGTTGCGCTCTGAGGTGGCTGATGTTGGTGGGATTTGGAGGATGATGGAGGCAACAGAGAAAGAGCCTCAGATCCACAAAGTACCTTCTACTAGGTGGCTAATGAGATATGTTGGCACGACTGCCATATTGCATATCCATCCCAAAGCCCTTGCTTGGAAGTGTACTTCGCCAGACTGCCAAGAACCTTGCCCTCATCCAGGCCAAGGTGGCGAGACACGGTAGTGATGACACCATAGGCCTTGTTTATCTCTGCACCAGACAGGATGCTCTTGCCAGCATACTTGGGGTCCAATGTATGCCGTGGCGTGTATGGGCTTCAGGCAGAAGTCTTCGGCTTACCACTCTTTCCCAAAGTACTTCATCCAGGAGGATCCTCTTGATGGGGCTGTCCATATCGGAAGACTGTGAGAGACTCCTTCCCCTCCAAGAGACTGTCAAACATGATGACAACGCCACCCCAACAGGTGTTGCTGGGCAGCTTCAATGTGGTGCTCTTATTCTTCTCACTTTGCTTGGTGAGGTTGATTGCTGCTATAACTTGATGACCCTTCACATACCTAACCATTTACTTGGCTCTCTTGTAGAGTGTATCCATTGTTTTCAGTGCCATGATGTCCTTGAGGAGAATATTTAATACACGAGCAGCACAGCCAATGGGTGTGATGTGAGGATAAGACTCCTCCACTTTAGACCAAGCAGCCTTCATGTTTGCAGCATTGTCTGTCACCAGTGCAAATACCTTCTGTGGTCCAAGGTCATTGATGACAGCCTTCAGCTCATCTGCAATGTAGAGACCGGTGTGTCTGTTGTCCCTTGTGTCTGTGCTCTTGTAGAATACTGGTTGAGGTGTGGAGATGATGTAGTTAATTATTCCTTACCCATGAAGATTCAACCTCCCATCAGAGATAATTTCAATGCAGTCTGCTTTCTCTATGATTTGCTTGACCTTCACTTGAACTCTGTTGAACTCTGCATCCAGCAAATGAGTAGATAAATCATGTCTGGTTAGGTGGGGTGGTTGCTGGGCTGAGAACATTCAGAAATCTCTTCCAATACACATTGCCTGTGAGCATCAGAGGTGAACAAGTTGGATACACAGCTCGAGCAAGACATTCATCAGCATTTCTCTGACTACGTTCCTCCATTGAGTCAAAAAAACGTCTGATTCCAGGAGGACCATGAGCTGTTGCTATCGACAAGGTGTCTGATTCATCATTTACACCTCGAATAGAAGTAGAGGGACTTGTGTCAGAGGTTACTTGTTGTGAGCACTGAGGGAACTTTATGCACTTGGCCAGAGGATTCTGCATCTTTGTTGCATTCTTCACGTATGATTTGGCACAGTATTTGCAAATGTACACAGCTTTTCCTTCTACATTAGCTGCAGTGAAATGTCTCCACACATCAGATAGTGCCCGTGGCATTTTCCTGTAAAGATTAGAAAAAAAGGAGAAACCAATACAATTCCATATACAGATAAATAGTTAAGCAGTTAGATTAAACAAGTCCTTTGTAAGATGTTTTAAAATTAAACGTATGTAAACCGGTGAATTAACACTCCTCAGTTAGCAGGCTCAAGCAAACAAAAACCCACATGGTAGCAAAAACGAACTACCAGAAATTGTTAACAAGTTATAAAGGATTTAAACACGTTGTTGAAGGCTACTATTTACTCGTTAACGAAAAAGAGTGTATGTCATATAAAATATATTCACCCCACCCAGTATTGTAATCAAAACTTACCAGAAAGCATGTAGTCCTTGGCTCAGCCAGTGTCGTAGTGTGGGCTCAATAGCATCTCATTAGTGTGAAAGATCTTGAGAATCAGCTGTACATGTGATGGAAGAGTGCACTGTGCATGCAGAGGGTTGCAATTCCATTGAATTGGGGATAGTTTAACCAAAATATGCCACACGACCTAGAATTGCCTTAAGTGTATCCCACAAAAAAGGTTCACTGTTATAAGCTAACTTTTTAAAAATGAATTTAAGCAATATTCTATCATTCCCAGGCTTAACAATTTACAGGAATATTCCGTAAATTTACCGTAGAGTTTCAGACCCTTTGCAACCCTAGTCAACAACAACAAGCTACACACGCCATTCCAGGTGAAAAGTCAAAGAGCAGCAGGATAAATGATACAGTTTCTCTCTCTACTGCAGTCACGTTCAGATCTATATGGGTCCTACCGAACTAGTCATTTAAAATTACACATACCTGTGACAATCATATCAGATCTGACCCAAACCCATGAAATGATTTGGAATTCTGGATCCAGACCCTCTTGGGTATTCGGGTACAGGTGGATCCGTGAACACCTCGAATTCAAACTACATCCACACTCTTTAGCCAATCCACAAACTTTACCTATGAGGTGATGTGTTTTGGAATGGTAAGCTGAAATGTGGCCATAAGCTTCAATACACTCATACCATGTCATACCCCATATATTCCTATTTCACCCATCTTCAATACAGTGATAATGTCTACAAAATGTACCTTAAACACTGTCTTAGACACCTCTCTCTGCCTGCTTCCTTGTCTGCCCTCCACTGCTCCATTTGATCCTATACTGCCACTCGCTCTCCCCCGCTCTCTTCTCTTCCTCCCCCGTATTCTTTCTCTCCTCCTCTGCTCTTTTCCGATCTCCTCCCCAGCCAAGCCTCCACAGTACAGTAGCTTTTCTCTCTCACACCTTGACACAGAGGGGAATCACTCACACTCAACACATATTTGACCTCTTCTCGCTCTCTTTAAATTCTTTGTGTATCTGTAATCTGAGGGAAGTATGTGTCTCTAATATGGTCATACATTTGTCAGGAGGTTAGGAAGTGCAGCTCAGATTCCACCTCATTTTGTGGGGAGTGTGCACATAGCCTGTCTTCTCTTGAGAGCCAGGTCAGCCTACGGCGGCCTTTCTCAATAGCAAGGCTATGCTCACGGAGTCTGTACATAGTCAAAACTTTCCTTAAGTGTGTACTATCTGTTTAGGGCCAAATAGCATTCTAGTTTGCTCAGTTTCTTTGTGAATTATTTCCAATATGTCAAGTAATCATATTTTTGTTTTCTCATGATTTGGTTCTGTCTAGTTGTGTTGCTGTCCTGGGGCTCTGTGGGGTTTGTTTGTGTTTGTGAACAGAGCCCCAGGACCAGCTTGCTTAGGGGACTCTTCTCCAGGTTCATCTCTCTGTAGATGATGGCTTTGTAATGGAATGTTTCGGAATCGCTTCCTTTTAGGTGGATGTAGAATTTAACGGTTATTTTCTGGATTTTGATAATTAGAGGGTATCGGCCTAATTATGCTCTGCAGGCATTATTTGGTGTTTTGAGTTGTACACAGAGTATATTTTTGCAGAATTCTTCATGCAAAGTCTCAATTTGCTGTTTGTCCCATTTTGTGAAATCTTGATTGGTGAGCGGACCCCAGACCTCACAACCATAAAGGGCAATTGGTTCTATAACTTATTCAAATATTTGGGATAAAATATCCTATTTGTATCGCAGACCCTCATGCCATACTGAGTCAAAAGCAGTTTTGAAATTAACAAAGCATGAGAAGACTTTGCCTTTGTTTTGTTTGTCAATTTGTGTGTGCATGGTGAATACGTGGTCTGTCATACTCTAATTTGGTAAAAAGACAATTTGACATTTGCTCAGAACATTCTTTTCACTGAGGAAATGTACGAGTCTACTGTTAATGATAAGGCAGAGGATTTTCCCAAGGTTGCTGTTGACTCATATCCCACAGTAGTTATTGGGGTCAAATTTGTCTCCACTTTTGTGGATTGGGGTGATCAGTCCTTAGTTCCAAATAATGGGGAAGATGCCAGAGCCACGGATGATGTTAAAGAATTGAAGTGTAGCCAATTGGAATTTGTGGTCTGTATATTTTATAATTTCATTGAGGATACCATCAACACCACAGGCCTTTTTGGGTTGGAGGGTTTGTATTTTGTCCTGTAGTTCATTCAATTTAATTATAGAATCCAGTGGGTTCTGGTAGTCTTTAATAGTTGATTCTAAGATTTGGATTTCATCATGTATATGTTTTGCTGTTTGTTCTTTGTTATAGGGCCAAAAAGATTGGAGAAGTGGTTAAATAACTCTGTGTTGTTTTACTGTTTTCCAATATCCCCCGAAGTGGTTAGTCTATGCATTCTTCAATGATTTTGGAAATGCTGTTCCTTCTTTTTCGATAGTGTATTTCTGTATTGTTTTAGTGAGTCACCATAGTGAAGGCGTAGGCTCAAGTTTTCTGGGCCTCTATGTTTTTGTTTGGATAAGTTTCTCAATATCTTTCTTAGGTTTTTGCATTCTTCATCAAATCATTTGTCATTGTTGTTTTTGATATGATAGGGAAGCTCAGAGGTCAAATATACTGTTTAGGTTTTCTACTGCCAAGTTTACACCGTCACTATTACAGTGGAAAGTTTTGTCCAGGAAGTTGTCTAAAAGGGATTGAATTTGTTGTTGCCTAATTGTTTTTGGTGGGTTTCCACATACATTCCTTCCATCTATAGCATTTCTTAATATTATTCATTTCCTTTGGCGTTGATGCCTCGGGATTGAGTATTGCTCTGTTTAGGTAGACTGTGATTTTGCTGTGATCTGATAGGGCTGTCAGTGGGCTGACTGTGAACTCTCTGAGAGACTCTGGGTTGAGGTCAGTGATGAGGTAGTCCACAGTACTACTGCCAAGAGATGAGCTATAAGTGTACCTACCATAGAAGTTCCCTCAATGTACATACCCAGTCTGCAACAAAGCTGCAGGATTTGTGACCCGTTTTTGTTGGTTGTGCTTAGGGGGGCATATGGAGGAGGGAATGCTGTCACCTCCAGGTAGGTGTTTGTCCCTCTGTGTGCTGAGGGTGTCAGGTTCTTGTCCAGTTCTGGCATTTAGGTCACCACAGACTAGTGCATGTCCCTGAGGCTGGAAATTATGGATTTCTCCCTCTAGGATGGGGAAGCTTCATTAATGTATGGGGATTCTGGTGGGGGGATATATATATGTAGCCCACAGGATGACATTTTTCTCTGTTGAGAGAATTTCCTTTTTGAATTTCTAGCCAAATGTAAAAAGTTCCTGTTTTGATTAATTTAATAGAGTGTATTAGGTCTGCTCTATACCAAATTAACATACCCCCTAAGTCCCTTCCCTGTTTCTCAGCTGGTAGTTTGGTGGATGGGACTACCAGCCCTCTGTAACCTAAAGGACAACCAGTGGGTCCATCTCCTCTATACCATGTTTCTTGTAGGATGACAATGTCTGTATTTTTTATTTATTTGGTGAAGTCCAGGTTTCTGCTCTTTAGGCCAAAGGCCGATTTTACCTCAGGCCTTGGATATTCCAGGATGAGGTAGTGAAGGCTTCATGTTCCATTAAGTGTCCAATTTTGTTAGCCGTGTGGTTTGGCTTCAGACCAGTAAGTGTGAGCTGAGCCTGCTGAGCATCTGGTACATGCCATTAGCTTGGGCTAGTGTAAGAGTGGAGGTTGGGCCTGTTTGCCTGCTCACGGCCTGGGCGTGTGTGTGACTTTCATGTTGAGGCCCCCTTTTTGAGAGAATGGGGGGCATGGGGTGGGCAGGAGGGGCGTAGGTCGGATCTGAGGGGGCCTAAATGGGGTGTGGGCATGGTTGACTTGGGGGGTGTTGATTGGTGGGGGTGTGGATGTGGCTGGTGGTGCTGTGGTCTTGGATGTAGGTCCTCTCGGCGTGGGTCATCTATGTGTGGGGGGGTGGTCCCACAGGTCTGGGAGAGTGTCCATTGATTTGTTGCTCCTATGTGAGGTGTTGGGGCTGCTGTTGGTGGACCTGTTTGTAAAGGCTGTCCAAAGTGAAGTGGTGGGTAAGGTAAACATTTGATTTTGAGGGATAGTCAATGGAAATACTTGCTTTTACCTTCTGTATGGTAGCAGGGTGGAAGTATTTTTGTGGTAGCAAGGTGGAGATAACCACTTGTCCGTTGGGGAAAGTAGGACAAGCTTTTTCAATCACTCCCTTTCCTGCTGTGCTCTTAGGTCGTGCCTGTGTGTTGGTCCTCAAACAGAAGGTCTAGGGCACACTGGGTGTATGGACACCGGAGTTTAGAGGGGGTGGGATCTTTTTGTAAAAACATGCTGAAAAATGCTGGTGTTCATCTGCTCTCTCTCTTTATCTCTCTCGCTTACCTCCCTTCCTCATGTAGCCATGCAGAAACGATTGTTTGTATGCTGCAGGAACCATTTAGTCTGTATGCTGTACCTGACCTCTGTCCCTCTCCATCTAGCCAAGCAGAAGCTAGAGGACCGTCTGGCTGCAGCCGCCAGGGAGAAGCTGGCCCAGGCCTCAAAGGAGTCCAAGGAGAAGCAGCTGCAGGCGGAGAGGAAGAGAAAGGCAGCGCTGTTCCTCCAGACCCTACGTAACCCCCTTACTGGAGAGCCTGAGACCAGACATCCTGACAAGACCACCGCCATGCCTGAGGTATGGAGGCATACACGCACACACTGTGGTAGTGAAAATCCCAGTAGGGATGAGCCAGCAATAGATGTCCTGTTCCTAATGGAGTCTCTTAATCAACCTAAGGTAGGTGCAGAGTCTAATTGACACAGCTGACAGTAATGTCACTCACACACTTTCCGAGACACCACATCGATCGTGTCCGGAGCAACCAAGCAGGGAAATGAACATGCACAGATACTGTCATCAGTAATATATACACACAGACTGAAAACACACACACACACACACACACACACACACACACACACTGGGGTAAGTTTGAGAGATTAAGCCCAGACTTGTGCTCTGCTACGTCTGAGTAGTTGATGTGGATCGATGAGGGCCGGTGCTGTGTTGGGACTACGCTGCTGTTGCTGCTGCTTGTTTGCAGTCTGGGCTTTAATGATGGACACTGGCAGACTGGCTATCAGATTTATCCTGCTGTTCCTCAGAGTTTGAAAACACCTACACCCATTCGGTGTCCGTGAGAACCTTAGGTGTGTGTGTGTGTGCATATGACTGTGTGATTGTGAGTACACAGAGTAACGGCGAATACATGGAAAATGTAATCGAGTCATCGCAATCACAGTGTTTGTATCACACACCCAACTCCTTGTCTCAACGGGTGAATACCTGCACTCTGTCCGTATTAGCAAGGGCAGTGGGTTGAAATCTGTGGAATTAGACATAATTTCCCCAGCCGTTGAACGCCAGTGTGTAGGCCTGGAGGTAGACCTTTCTAGTGACGATTTCTCCGGGGGAAGATGCCTATTCTACTCCCTAAGAGAAGAGAAGTTTCTGTTATTTTTCAATCGTCTGTGTGAACTCCTTTGCCTGTCGGTTTCCTCCCAGTCTTAAGAAAATAGATTTACACAAGCGTTTGGGGAAATATGTACTTTTAGAGCCCTCGTTTTCATAAGTAGATATCTCTGTCCGCATCCGCAAGCTATATTGCATTTTCAATATAAATCTAGCCCTAGATCCCTGGCTCTCCCTTTAGGCATTCCACTTCATTGCTGCCTGGTTCCCCCTTCCTCTCTATGTCTAAAGCAGCTACAGTGTTAAGAAACATATCAGTGATAAAAAAAAATGCTTGTTTATTTCCATCTTTAGTTTGTCCTCTCTCTCTCCTCTCGGCCCAACATGGAGGTGAGCGGCCTGGCCCACCCTAACGGCAGCAGTGAAAGATGCCCAGAGACCCACCGCCACATCTCACGACCCCCCCATTTGTCCGATGGACTCACCGCCACTGATTTATGGTTCCTGTCTCCAAGGTTATTGCCACAGCAACAAAACCAGGAGCCGACGGTGCTGTTGGCATCTTGTCGTTGTTCCGCTACGACAAATAAAACCCTAATTTACTTTTCCCATCAAAGTGGCAGGGTTGACTGGCAGAGAGGCTGTGATTTATGTAGACTGGGATGTGTTCTATGTACCTGTATACTTTTACTAGCTGCTTTTACAGTGGAGATGTACCTTTTAAAACTCTTCTCAGGAGGAGTGTTTTCAAGCAGCCAATCCCCTGCTGGGATTTTAACCCACTACCTTTGTGACCAGCGCACCTCCCTGACAACACTTTGACACATCTGTGAGACGTAACTCCAGTGGTACAATGGGGAGGTTAAAGATACTTTTTGTTTTGTCCAGTGTTTTTGCCAAAGCGTTGAACTTTCCAAGTTTTTCCAACTTATTCTCAGGGCTCCGCTTGCCTCTCTCCTCGCCCTTGCCCTCTTTCTGTGTTTATGTTGCAGATATATCTCTGTGTGTGTGTGTGTGTGTGTGTGTGTGTGTATATGTGTGTTTACGGTGTGGAGGGAGAGATGTGCGTGTGCTGTTCAGACAGATTCCGCTGTGCGCTGCGGGCACCTTGTTCACAGTGAGTTTACAGTGACTCATGGCTTGTTTGTGAGTCCATCTAAGCGTGCAGTGAGAGTGACCGCGAGACTGAGAAGCTCAAAGGATTCTCACAAAAAAGGGTGAAGAAGTGGAAGAGGACTCTTCCTCAATAGAGCTACAGTGCCATGAAAAAGTATTTGCCCCCTTTCTGATTTTGTCTATTTTTGATACTGAGTGTTAGCAGATCTTCAACCGAAACCTAATATTAGATAAAGGGAACCTAAGTGAACAAATAACCCAACAATTACATACTTATTTCATAAACAAAGTTATGCAAAACCCACTCTGTGAAAAAGTAATTGCCCCCTGTCGTGTCTTGGCTTACATTAATGTGATGATTGTTTAATCAAATCGATTAACTATGTTTCATTATTACGATTAAATTACTCAAGTAACAATTAACTCATCAGCAATCTTGGGGCACCACGTAAAAAGTTTATGAAACGAGTTACTGTTTTCCGAATTAACTCTTAAAGATACAAATATCTCTTAATTTCAGTCATCAGTCATTCATTTATTGTGATTTACCTTCTATCAGTCTCATTCTGAATCACAAAATCCTTGGATATCTGCATAAATGCATAATGAAGAAATCGGCGATATACAAATTGGCTTAATTATTTTAACTAAATAATCACACAGAATTACATAAACACACAAACACTATAGTTATTGGTTACTAACACAATGCAAAGTCCCTAGTAGACTAAACCAATTTTTTTCTCACCTTTATTTAACCAGGTAGGCAAGTTGAGAACAAGTTCTCATTTACAATTGCGACCTGGCCAAGATCAAGCAAAGCAGTTTGACACATACAACAACACAGAGTTACACATGGAGTAAAACAAACATACAGTAGAAAAATAAGTCTATATACAATGTGAGCAAGAGAGGTGAGATATGGGAGGTAAAAGGCAAAAAAAAAGGCCATGGTGTCGAAGTAAATACAATATAGCAAGTAAAACACTGGAATGGTTGATTTGCAGTGGAAGAATGTGTAAAGCAGAGAGAAATAACAGGGTGCAAAGGAGCAAAATAAATAAATACAGTAGGGAAAGAGGTTGTTTGGGCTAAATTATAGATGGGCTATGTACAGGTGCAGTAATCTGTAAGCTGCTCTGACAGCTGGTGCTTAAAGCTAGTGAGGGAGATAAATGTTTCCAGTTTCAAAGATTTTTGTAGTTTGTTCCAGTCATTGGCAGCAGAGAACTGGAAGGAGAGGCGGCCAAAGGAAGAATTGGTTTTGGGGGTGACCTGCTGGAGCGCGTGCTACAGGTGGATGCTGCTATGGTGACCAGCGAGCTGAGATAAGGGGGGACTTTACCTAGCAGGGTCTTGTAGATGACCTGGAGCCAGTGGGTTTGGCGACGAGTATGAAGCGAGGGCCAGCCAACGAGAGCGTACAGGTCGCAATGGTGGGTAGTATATGGGGCTTTGGTGAGAAAACGGATGGCACTGTGATAGACTGCATCCAATTTATTGAGTAGGGTATTGGAGGCTATTTTGTAAATGACATCGCCGAAGTCTAGGATTGGTAGGATGGTCAGTTTTACAAGGGTATGTTTGGCAGTATGAGTGAAGGATGCTTTGTTGCGAAATAGGAAGCCAATTCTAGATTTAACTTTGGATTGGAGATGTTTGATGTGAGTCTGGAAGGAGAGTTTACAGTCTAACCAGAAACCTAGGTATTTGTAGTTGTCCTCGTATTCTAAGTCAGAGCCGTCCAGAGTAAGTGATGTTGGACAGGCAACGATCGGTTGAAGAGCATGCATTTAGTTTTACTTGTATTTAAGAGCAATTGGAGGCCACGGAAGGAGAGTTGTATGGCATTGAAGCTCTCCTGGTATGATGGCTTGTTACACCAAATGAAAAGAGAGCGGGAGAAAAGACAAAGGACTTCCCTATCATGGATGGCCGCTCATTTGAAAATAATTGCAATGTATACTGCATATTTACGATTGTATGCCTTTGTTGTCTCGCTGTTGAAATCACGGTCCATCTGGGGAGTAATTCGACAAACTCTCCGGTTGGTCCACCAGACATCAAATGATTTTGTAGTTGTAGCTTTGGGGTGTCTGTTAGAATGGATCTTCAGAGGAAGTGTTTGTTAGAATAGAGTGGTGGGAGGAAATTGTTCTTTGTCTCGTCTTCGGTCGAGTTTACTAGACTATTTTACATATACAGCTGCAGACTGTGAATGTGTAGTCTTGTAGAGATTTTCTTCTTCTCTGTTGAAAGTTTCAGCGTTTCTAGCCATTCTGTACATTTCAGCTAATGCTGTCGGTCTCGTTGGCCTATAGAGTGGTAACCATTTCAGAGTGGGGATGCACGTTCTCTGGTCTTTTAGTTTTGTAGATTTCTTAACCATTTGTGACTTCCCGTCTGCCTGCTTGGTCTAATGTAAATATTGTCAGAAGTGGGTTTTATGCATTCTGGGGGAAAGGGGTATTCTGTGACGCCGACGTAATGTCTGTGCTCACGATGGTGTGGCCACTGACTTGGTTAAGACTTCATATGAAAAATAAGGCAGAGTTTCTACACAGTATTTACGACCGGTCATAAAACTGGTGGGGGGGAGAGAGAGAGAGAGAAGGGGAAGGAAAATCTGGCGCCTATGATCCTCACCCAACAGGCCAAGTCATGACACCCCTTACACTCAATAACTGGTTGTGCCACCTTTAGCTGCAATGACTGCAACCAAATGCTTCCTGTAGTTGTTGATCAGTCTCTCACAACGGAGGAATTTTGGCCCACTCTTCCATGCAGAACTGCTTTAACTGTCACATACGCCGAATACAACAGGTGTAGTAGACCTTACAGTGAAATGCTTACTTACAAGCCCTTAACCAACCATGCAGTTTTAAGACAAGTGTTAAGTTAAAAAAAAAAAAAAATTAAAGAGCAGCAGTAAAAATAACAGTAGTGAGGCTATATACAGGGGGTACCGGTACAGAGTCAATGTGCAGGGGCACAGGTTAGTCGAGGTAATTTGAAGACTTACAGAAAACGTTTGACCTCTGTCATTGCCAACAAAGGGTATATAACAAAGTATTGAGAAACTTTTGTTGTTGACCAAATACTTATTTTCCACCATAATTTGCAAATAAATTCAGTAAAAATCCTACAATGTGATTTTCTGGATTTTTTTCCTAATTTTCTCTGTCATAGTTGAAGTGTACCTATGATGAAAATTACAGGCCTCTCTCATCTTTTTAAGTGGGAGAACTTGCACAATTGGTGGCTGACTAAATACTTTTTTGCCCCACTGTATGTACATGTAGGTAGAGTTAAAGTGACGACTATGCATCGATAATAAACAGAGAGTAGCAGCAGCCTAAAAGAGAGGGGGGGTCAATGCAAATAGTCTGGGTAGCCATTTCATTAGCTGTTCAGGAGTATTATGACTTTGGGGTAGAAGCTGTTTAGAAGCCTCTTGGACCAAGACTTGGCGCTCCGGTACCGCTTGCTGTGCGGTAGCAGAGAGAACCGTCTATGACTAGGGTGGCTGGAATCTTGGGCAATTTTTAGGGCCTTCCTCTGACACCACCTGGTATAGAGGTCCTGGATGGCAGGAAGCTTGGCCCCAGTGGTGTACTGGGCTGTAAGCACTACCCTCTGTAGTGCCTTGCTGTCAGAGGCCGAGCAGTTGCCATAACAGGCTTATCAGCTTCAGCTCACAGACGGATGGCCTGACATTCTCCTGTAGAATTCTCTGATACAGAGCTGAATTCATGGTTCTTTCTATTAAGGCAAGTCGTCCAGGTCCTGAGGCAGCAAAGCATCCCACTACCATCACCATGCTTGACCGTGGGTATAAGGTTCTTACTCTGGAATGCAGTGTTTGGTTTTCTTCAGGCACAAAAAGGACCCATGCCGTTCAAAAAGTTACATCTTTGACTCATCTGTCTATAGAACATTCTTCCAAGAGTTTTGGTGATCATCCAGGTGCTTCCAGGTACTTTTTTGGCAAACTTGAGTCTACTTTCTGGACAAGCTGGGTCCCATTATGCCTGCCGAAAATCAGGACTTGAAACGAGCTTGAAACATGCTTGAAATCCCACAAATGTCGCTAAGTTAAAGCAGTTCTGCATGGAAGAGTTGGCCAAAATTCCTCCACAGCGATGTGAGAGACATGAAGCATTTGGTTGCAGTCATTGCAGCTAAAGGTGACACAACCAGTTATTTAGTGTTAGGGGGCAATTACTTTTTCACGCAGGGGAATAGGGTGTTGCATAACTTACTTAATTAAATATATATTTTGGGGGGTTGTTTGTAAATTCAGGTTCCCTTTATATAATATTAGGTTTTGGTTGAAGATCTGATAACATTAGGTATCAAATATATGCAAAAATTGAGAAAATCAGAAAGGGGGCAAATGCTTTTTCATGGCAATGAATGTCCCTAAAAAATAGCACTATCTGGTTAAGGAAAAGCAGTAAAAAAATAAATAAATGAAAAGCCCCGTTGGGCATATTCTCCTCCGCAGGGTAACGCCGTGACAAGCGACACTAGGCCACTTGAAAGTGTAAATAAGATTCAAAGAAAGTGTTTGAGGTTCGGAGTGTCCTTCCACAGTGGAAATGCTGTTTGTCAGCTCTCTTATGTGTGCCCAATGGGTGACGTCCTTGCTTGGGGACGCTAACAGTCACCTGTTCAGCCAGGAGGAGTCCTGTCATGGCTGTGTCTTCTCTGTCACTCTGGCCAGCTGTGATGAGGGTGTTGAAGGACGTCTTCAGTCTGGACAGGACAGAGGGGTTAGGTAGTATTGATGAGGATAAGTTGTGTTCAGGCTACAGGAGTTTGTTGAACTGCTGTTGTGCTTAATCAGGTGTCTCTGTAATAGTTTGAAACCACTGGAGAGCTTTGTCCATGTGAGGTAAAGCGATCTGAGCTTACGGTACTGTGACTCCACTAGAAGTACAAGTATTGTTTTCCTTTGCTTTAACGACGTCATAAACTTTGCATCAGTAGCTCAGTGAATGACGAACACCACATCTCTTACAGTAGCCGTTCGAGAACACTGTAATGGCACTAACAACCCTTTCTCCTCGCCAGTGGAACAAATGGTGATCGTTGTTGTTTCACGGAGATGTCCTTACTGCCAGTCGCTCCTTTGTGACATTTCTCCAAAAAGTATGATCTTTGTCCCCATGTGCAGTTGCAAACTGTAGTCTGGCTTTTTTATGGCGGTTTTGGAGCAGTGGCTTCTTCCTTGCTGAGCGGTCTTTCAGGTTATGTCGATATAGGACTCGTTTTACTGTGGATATAGATACTTTTGTACCTGTTTCCTCCAGCATCTTCACAGAATCTTTTGTTCTGGAATTGATTTGCACTTTTTGCACCGAATTACGTTCATCTCTAGGAGACAGAACGTGTCTCCTTCCTGAGCGGTATGACGGCTGTGTGGTCCCATGGTGTTTATACTTGCGTACTATTGTTTGTACAGATGAATGTGGTACCTTCAGGAGTTTGGAAATTGCTCCCAAGGATAAACCAGACTTGTGGAGGTCTACAATTCTATTTCTGAGGTCTTGACTGAGGTCTTTCTTTTGATTTTCCCATGATGTCAAGCAAAGAGGCACTGAGTTTGAAGGTAGGGCTTGAAATACATCCACAGGTACACCTCCAAATGACTCAAAATGTCAATTAGCCTAACAGAAGCTTCTAAAGCCATTACATAATTTTCTGGAGTTTTCCAAGCTGTTTAAAGGCACAGTCAACTTAGTGTATGTAAACTTCTGACCCACTGGAATTGTTGCCAAAACTATAGTTTGTTAACAAGAAATTTGTGGAGTGGTTGACAAGTTTTAATGACTCCAACCTAAGTGTATGTAAACCTCCGACTTCAACTGTGTGTGTGTATTTTATCAAGTGTGTATTGTGTCTCATGCATGTTGTGTGTTGTGGCGGTGAAGCTGGTTTAGTATTCCATTATGAAGCCGCGGCACGGAGAGTCAACTGTCGGTAGGGTTCGGCAGAAGGAGCACTATCGGCACACAGAAAGAGATTTACATTTTATTTTGTGAGGCTTGCATTTCATCTGGGGTTATGGCTGTGACAGGAGCCCATCAGGAACACAGCGAAATACTGACCGGCTTTAGCAAGGGGCTGCCAGGGAAAATAATAGAGGAGGGCAGAGAAAGAGATTAGGAAAGGAGGTGAAAGAGAAACATTTGAGTCATATTTTTAGGAAGAGGTAAGGAATGCGGTTTTTAAATCATTTCACGATTCAAATAGTATCATTCATTTGTCTGATAGCCTGACCTTCTAAAAACGTGTGCAGGTCAGTCAAGTTCTTTCAAACCGATCTCGACAAACCATTTCTGTATGGACCGAAACAGGAAAGGGCCTTCCCCAAACTGTTGCCACAAAGTTGGAAGCACAGAATTGTCTAGAATGTCATTGTATGCTGTAGCGTTAAGATTTCCCTTCACTGGAACAAAGGGGCCTAGCCCGAAACATGAAAAACAGTCCCAGAGCATTATTCCTCCTCCACCAAACTTTACAGTTGGCACTATGCATTAGGACAGGTATTCGCCAAACCCAGATTCATCCGTTGGACTGCCAATCATGAAGCATGATTCATCACTCCAGAGAACATGTTTCCACCGGTCCAGTGTCCAATGGCGGCGAGCTTTACACCACTTCGCTTGTCATTGCGTATGGTGATCTAAGGCTTGTGTGCAGCTGCTCGAACATGGAAACCCATTTCATGAAGCTCCCGACGAGCAGTTATTGTGCTGACGTTGCTTCCAGGGGCAGTTTGGAACTCGAGGACAGACGATTATTACGCGCTACACTCTTCAGCACTCACCGGTCCTGTTCTGTGAGCTTGTGTGGGTTACCACTTTGCTGCTGAGCCATTGTTGCGCTTAGACGTTTCCACTTCACAATAACAGCACCTACAGTTGACCAGGGCAACTCTAGCAGGGCAGAGATTTTACAAATTGCCTTGTTTGAAAGGTTGCATCCTATGATGGTGCCAAGTTGTAAATCACAGAGCTCTTCAGTAAGGCCATTCTACTGCCAACGTTTGTCTATGAAGATTGCATGGCTGGGTGCTCGATTTTATGTGTCAGCAACGGGTGTGGCTGAAATATCCAAATACACTAATTTTGAAGGGGTGTCCACATACTTTTGTATATGTAGTGTATGTGTCTGCCAACTGGGCTTCCTGTGCTCCCTACCATACTCTCTTCAATTACGTCTTTCACTTATTATTCCTCATCTATTCTTTTTACTGTTTTGAAGTAGCACATTGGCATGATGGTAGTTTACCATCATATAAAGATATGTTAAAAGCAGAGTTAAGTTCAGACTTTCTAGTATATTACTGCATTAATGATTATATGTCAAATGAGACAAGTGTTCCTAAAACATTAGCAAAGCTACAGTGAATCTCATGATGAATAAAAATGTGATGGATAATTGTCCTAGAACCAAACGTCTTGGTGAGTCATGTCAACTTCTGCTCCCTGTTGAGTGGTGTAAGTGGGATGCCAGACTCTCTCTCCTGCCCCTTTCCCAGAGAACATGCTCTGTTCTTAGATAACCCAGCTTATGTTCCCCCCTTCTCTCCTCCTCCTCTGTGGATGGATATCCTTGTCCGTAACGTAATACCCTGTTAAAGACCAGATCCTGCTGCAAGTTTAGCACGGATTGAACAGACTTGAACAGATTACAATTTAAACATACCTTTAGACACCAGTACCTAAACCCTCTATTCTCCGTCCATCCGCCTACCATCCTGCCAGCACTTCGGCCAAACGAGAAACGCCAGATCCAGATGTCCAAGACTCCTAGTTTCTAATCAGGAAACTAAGAAGTTCCTGGACAGCATTAGCCAGAGACACCTAACCGAACACTTAGGGCTCCTCTTCATCTGAGTGTTTTATTGTACTCTGCTGTGAGAATTAGATTTAATGATTGAATAGAGCACTAATGAAAGCGTGCAGAAAGAAACCAGGAAGCAGCAGATGGAGAAAAAAAACAAGAAATCTGGAGAGAAATGACACAGGCCTATTTTCTGTTTGTCATTTTTTTGTTCTCTCTCTTGTTCTCTTCTCTGCAAAATTAGAGGGAAAGTTGCAAGTAAGTGAGGGATCGATAGTGCTGCAGGAAATGAGGCTATCAGAGACTGTTTGGAGCTTTCAATCAAAACCCTGCTTCTGCTCACTTTATTTAGTTTAAAAATAAATTCAAGGCCGGAATTTTAAGAGGGCTCCCTGCTCGTACCATGACCTAAATGGAATAAATTGGACAGGGATTAGTTCTCTTGGTAGAACACTGAGTGTGACCTCGGCAAAACAGTACTCTCGCATAGGGACGATTTGCCATGGGAGGGAGGGAGGGCCCAGATGTTGGGGCCCCTCCCCCAAAAAGCTGATTTTACTGCATATGCTGAAATGTAGCTATCACTGACTTTACTCTACTCTCATCCATATTGTGGTGTTATTAGCGTTTGAGGCTGGGGGGAAGCACCTTGTTAGCTATTTACTCAGATGTGCTGAAGCTGCCAGACACACAGAGGGCATCTCTCCCAAATGCTGTGGTATTTACTGAAAATGTATATTTGTTTAGGCTACATTTTATCCAATTTGAATCCCAAATTGTGACAGATCAGGCTTTCAGTCAGTCTGTTTTCTCAAATGAATTCAGATTTTGCAAACAGACCATGTGTGCTGATCAAAGTCGTAATTTCTGGTCCTACTTTTCACCTTGAATGTACTCCGTCTAATTAAGGAGTGTGTGCGTGTGCGTCCTAGCCAGCTGGCCACGGTGCGCTCTGTGCTCTCTGATGAATTGAGCCATAAATCGTTCAGCGGACGGCCACATCTCCCACTCTCCTACCCTTTGCTTGTATTGATTTATTTATAGAATCAATTCCAAGCAACAGGTTCATGAATATTGATGCCTTTCAATCTAATCTCTTAATTGATTGAGTTTGATACGTTCTAGTTCGAACACACACACACACACACTTTTGGTAAATACTGTGTGTGTCTACTTATGTGACGATGTTTCGGTAGAACCATGTGTACGCAGATGTGTACCTGCCTGTGTTCGTAAGTGTGTGTGCGTGTGTCTCTCTCCCTTTCTCTCTGCCTCTCTCCCTCCTTGCCCAGCAGCCCTAGTCACTTCTGTCAAGAGCTGCTGTGATGTGAGCTGCTGTGAGGGGTAGCTTTCTAATTGATTGGGCTCTTTGTCTCTGTGCTGACATGCTCTGTTCAAAGGAAGGGCTTCTCTCCTGGGAGCCCTGTCTCTCTCCAGCAGGTAGCTCAGCTTCTTTAAAGGGCCAGCCAGAGCCCGGCAGGGCTAATTGACGTGATTAGAGACAAAACCAGGGTGGAGAGGTGAACCGCAGATACCGCTATGCTACTCCCCCTTTATTCCTCTCACGTGCTCACTTGCTCTCCTTCTGTCTCTTTCCTTCTGTCTCTCTCTTGGTCTCGCCTTCTCTCGCTCTCTTTCCTGGCTACAGCAGCTCTCTGTTGGCATGTGTGTATCTGTGTGTACTCGGGCTCTATGTGGAGCGGTATGAAGGGGATCATTGGATGTTTTATATTGATGTTTTAATATTTGCCTGGCCTGGCCCATAGTTCCCCACTTTCCAGGCATTCCAGGGATAGAGGGTTCTTTTTTATCAGAGCCTGTCAGGTGGACAAAAGCACCCAACCTGGTGGATTTGTTCTGCAAAATGGCTCTCGTTTGCCCAAATAAGAGGGTTAATGATTTCCCCGCTTGGCCATATAACTTACATGTAATTGCGCATCAAAGTTTTTGGGGAAATTGTGAAAGCCCGTTTCTCTTTCTAATTGGCTTTCAAGCTAAATTTTGATTATGGCTTCTGTGATTGCCCCAGCAGATAAAGGATCAATGCTTGGGCCATTTGAGGTCTGTAACCCATTAAGACAGCCCTGTATGGAGGGAGGGGACATGAGATTGAGACTAGAGGTCAACCGATTAATCAGGTATTTCGTTTTCAAAAACTGAAAGAGTGATTTGTAACCTGAATCAAGGCCAAAACATTTATTTCTGTTTTTAGAGAAAGTTCTGTCTCCTAGAGATGAGTGTACTTTGTTGCAAAAAGTGCAAATCAATCCCAGAACAACAGCAAAGGACCTTGTGAAGATGCTGGTGGAACAGGCACAAAGTATCTATATCCAGAGTAAAACGAGTCCTATATCGACGTAACCTGAAAGGCCGCTCAGCAAGGAAGAAGCTACGGCTCCAAAACCTGGGGACACATGGGGACAAAGATGGTACTTTTTGGAGAAATGTCCTCTGGTCTGATGAAACAAAAATAGAATTGTTTGGCCATAATGACCATCGTTATGTTTGTAGGAAAAGGGGGGAGGCTTGCAAGCCGAAGAACACCATCCCAACCGTGAAGCACGGGTGTGGCAGCATCATGTTGTGGGGGTGCTTTGCTGCAGGAGGGACTGGTGCACTTCCAAATAGAGGGCATCATGAGGCAGGAAAATGATATGAATATATTGAAGCAACATCTAAAGACATCAGTCAGGAAATTAAAGCTTGGTCGCAAATGGGTCTTCCAATTGGATAATGACCCCAAGCATACATCCAAAGTTGTGTCAAAATGGCTTAAGGACCACAAAGTCAAGGTATTGGAGTGGCCATCACAAAGCCCTGACCTCAATCCTATAGACAATTTGTGGGCAGAACTTAAAACGAATGTGCGAGTAAAGAGACCTACAAACCTGACTCAGTTACACCAGCTCTGTCAGGAGGAATGGGCCAAAATTCACCCAACTTATTGTGGGAAGCTTGTGGAAGGCTACCCGAAATGGTTGACCCAAGTTAAACAATTTAAAGGCAATGCTACCGAATACTAATTGTGTATGTGAACTTCTGACCCACTGGGAATGTGAGAAATAAAAGCTGAAATAAGTAATTCTCTCAACTATTATTCTGACATTTCACATTCTTAAAATAAAGTGGTGATCCTAACAGACCTAAAACAGGGATTTTAAGTTTAAATGTATTTGGCTAAGGTGTATGTAAACTTCCGACTTCAACGGTACATCATAATAATAATACTTAGAACCTAACTTAGAAATACATTTGACGATAGAATTACCCTCCTTCTAGGCAAGTCTATTGTCCAGCTACCTGCTAGAACAGTGGGAACGTTTCCCTAGGCAGTGCCATTATTAGTGCATTGCCCCTTAGTGTTGCTTTGTGCTACCCAGTGTGGCAGGGTGGGGGTCCTTCCCATTGGCTAGGTCTGTCTTCTGTGCGTGGCTCTGCGGCCCATCTCGTGCCTTGAACCTTACGCGCTTTCAGTGGATACAGCTGGAGAACTGCAAGGCAATTCCATTATATTGTCCTGCTAATAACAGGGTTAATAATATATCTGTGAGAATATCCAAGGGGCTTTTATCTAATTCTAAATTAATAATAATAACCGCTTTGTTTAAAAAAATAACAATATTTTGGAGATGATTTTGTTTTCAAATAATGTAAAAATGAGCGAGATAAAGGCCATTCTTGAACATGGGGTGAGACATTGTTACTAATTTGTAAATAAAGCCAGTTTGTTATTTAGAATTATTTCTTTATGTTTTTAGAGGAAGAGAAACCAAAAACCTACAGTCATCTCACGGGTCTCCCAGTTGAGGCAGGCACTGGTATTGAACCAGCCTCTGTAGCAACACCGCTTGCACTGCTATGCAATGTCTACAACGTGAACGGTCGGGAGTGGCCTACAGTACGACAGTAAGAGCAAAATAATCCTAACAAAATAAAATAATAAAAACCTTAGTGTAACAACAGTTTTAGTAAGTAATACCGAAGTCGTTCACAATTATCAGTTTCATGTCGTTCGTTCATTGTTAGAGAACAGTAGGACACAAAAGCATAATCAGTGCTCTAACTCCCCCTTGCACTGGTCTGGAGCAATGAAGTGGTGGCACAGGGTACCATACTAAACCACAAATTACCTCTAAGTACCACAGCATAATCGCAAAACTTTTAGTGGAGCAACCACTGTACCATATCATATGCAGACAGAAACATATCATCAGTAGACATAATTGCAAATTATTAAATTCTTCCAAAGGAAATAAAAAAAAGCAATTTAGTTACAAGTTGAACTTTAATTAAATGAGTTGACTCCTCACATGGGATGATTTCTCTGAACAACAAAAGAAAGCGAATATTGAATGATCCCCAATGATCCATCACATCTCCCAAAAAATGTTTTCAACATACATCTCAGGCTTCCATGTCTTCTCCCTGGACCTCCTCAATGTCCACCTCTTGAACATCAGACTGAGGTCTCATCTTCACTGTCACTTTCCAACCTTGTTGAGGGAGGCTCATCAGGCTCAAAAAGCCTTGAAATTTGCCCAGATGGTACCAATTTTTTAACCCTTATATTGGTCAGCCTGTTGTGTGCTTTGGTATGTGTGTTCCCAAACAAGGACCAGTTACGCTCTGAAGTAGCTGATGTTGGTGGGATTTGGAGGATGATGGAGGCAACAGGGGAAAGAGCCTCAGATCCACAAAGTCCCTTCCACCAGGTGGCTGATGAGATATGTTGGAACAACTGCTTTATTGCATCTCCATCCCAAAGCCCTGGCTTGGAAGTGTCCTTCGCCAGACTTCCAAGAACCTTGCCCTCATCCAGGCCAAGGTGGCAAGACACAGTAGTGATGACACCATTGGCCTTGTTGATCTCGCACCAGACAGGATGCTCTTGCCAGCATACTTGGTGTCCAACATGTACGCTGCTGTGTGTATGGTCTTCAGGCAGAGGTCTTCACGCTTTTTGATGTATTTCAGAACTGCAGTTTCCTCTGCTTGGAGCAACAGGGAAGTGGGCAGGGGAGTATGGATTTATTCTCTTACATCTGCAAGCAGAGTCTGAACATCAGTCAGGATGGCATTGTCTCCCTTAATCAGTGCAATGGCTACTGCTATAGGTTTCAGGAGTTTCAGGCTGCTTTCCACTCTCTCCTTGATGGGGCTGTCCATATTGGCAGATTGTGATATGGGCATTTCTTGCAGAGACTCCTTCTCCTCCAAGAGACTGTCAAACATGATGACGCCACCCCAACAGTTGTTGCTGGGCCGCATCAATGTGATGCTCTTATTCTTCTCACTTTGCTTGGTGAGGTAGATTGCTGCTATAACTTGATGACCCTTCACATACCTAACCATTTCCTTGGCTCTCTTGTAGAGTGTATCCATTGTTTTCAGTGTCATGTTGTCCTTGAGGAGGAGATTCAATACAGCTAATGGGTGTGATGTGAGGGTCGGACTCCTCCACTTTAAACCAAGCAGCCTTCATGTTCGCAGCATTGTCTGTCACCTGTGCGAATACCTTCTGTGGTCCAAGGTCATTGATGACTGCCTTCAGCTCATCTGCAATGTAAGAGACCGGTGTGTCTGTTGTCCCTTGTGTCTGTGCTCTTGTAGAATACTGGTTGAGGGGTGCAGATGATGTAGTTAATTATTCCTTGCCCATGAACATTCGACCACCCATCAGAAATGATTGCAATAGTCTGCTTTCTCTATGATTTGCTTGACCTTCACTTGAACTCTGTTGAACTCTGCATCCAGCAAATGAGTAGATAAATCCTGTCTGGTTAGGTGGGGTGGTTGCTGGGCGGAGAACATTCAGAAATCTCTTCCAATACACATTGCCTGTGAGCATCAGAGGTGAACAAGTTGGATACACATCTCGAGCAAGACATTCATCAGCATTTCTCTGACTACGTTCCTCCATTGAGTCAAAAAACCATCTGATTCCAGGAGGACCATGAGCTGTTGCTATCGATAAGGTTTCTGATTCATAATTCAAGGGACTTTTGTCAAGAGGTTGCTTGTTGGGAGCGCTAAGGGAACTTGGCCAGATGATTCTGTATCTTTGTTGCATTCTTCACATATGATTTGGGACAGTTTTTGCAAATGTACACAGCTTTTCCTTCTACATCAGCTGCAGTGAAATGTCTCCACACATCAGCTAGTGCCCGTAGAATTTTCATGTAAAGATTAGAAAAAACATTGTATAAAAATAAATATCTAAAATACAATTCCATATACAGATAAATAGTTAAGCAGTTAGATTAAACAAGTCCTTTTGTAAGATGTTTTAAAAAAAAACGTATGTAAACCGGTGAATTAACACTCCTCAGTTAGCAGGCTCAAGCAAGCTAAAACCACATGGTAGCAAAAACGAATTACCAGAAA
Organism: Oncorhynchus clarkii lewisi; assembly: GCF_045791955.1. NCBI lineage: Eukaryota > Metazoa > Chordata > Actinopteri > Salmoniformes > Salmonidae > Oncorhynchus > Oncorhynchus clarkii. The sequence goes on along the minus strand of NC_092175.1, from coordinate 17,275,202 downwards.
TTGTTAACAAGTTCGAAATGATTTAGTGTTGTAGGCTACTATTTACTAGTTAACAAAAAAGGTTTGTCGTATAAAATATATTCACCCCACCCAGTATTATAATCAAAACTTACCAGAATGCATGTTGTCCTTGGCTCAGACAGTGTTGTAGTGTGGGCTCAACAGCATCTCATTAGTGTGCAAGATCTTGAGAATCAGCTGTACGTGTGATGGAAGAATACACTGTGCAATTCCATTGAATTGGGGATAGTTTGACCAAAATACACCACAAGACCTTGAATTGCCTTAATGACTCTCAAACCCGGATCCGGGAGCGTAATCAAAGCCTCAAATGAATTAGCATAACGCAGCGGACATAAATACCCCTAGAAAGCTTTCCTATTCATGAAAATCACAAATGAAATATAATGAGACACAGCTTAGCCTTTTGTGATTCAAACTGTCATCTCAGATTTTCAAAATATGCTTTACAGCCAACGCTAGACAAGCATTTGTGTAAGTTTATCATAGCCTAGAATAGCATTATGCCCTGCTGGCAACATTTTCACGAAAATAAGAAAAGCAATCAAATTAAATAATTTACTGTTGAAGAACTTCGGATGTTTTCACTCAGGAGACTCCCAGTTAGATAGCAAATGTTCCTTTTTTCCAAAAATATAATTTTTGTAGGCGAAATAGCTCCCGTTTGTTCGTCACATTTGGCTGAGAAATCGACCGGAAAATGCGGTCACTACAACGCCGAACCTTTTTCCAAATTAGCTCCATAATATCGACAGAAACATGGCAAACGTTGTTTAGAATCAATCCTCAAGGTGTTTTTCACATATCTATTCGATAATATATCCACCGGGACAATTGGTTTCTCATAAGAAGCGATTGGAAAAATGGCTACCTCAGTAATTTACGCACGATTTTCTGCGGGAGACATCATGTGACCACTTGCTAAATGTGGTCCCTTACGGCTATTCTTCAACATAAATGCGTAAAAAGACGTCACAATGCCGTAGACACCTTGGGGAAAACGTAGAAAACGTAAGCTCATTCGTAGCTCATTCACAGCCATATAAGGAGTCATTGGCATGAGGCGGTTTCAAAAAATGCGGCACTTCCTGATTGGATTTTTATCTGGGTTTCACCTGTAACATCAGTTCTGTTGCACTCACAGGCAATATCTTTGCAGTTTTGGAAACGTCAGTGTTTTCTATCCAAAGCTGTCAATTATATGCATAATCGAACATCTTTTCGTGACAAAATATCTTGTTTAACACGGGAACGTTTTTTATCCAAAAATGAAAATACTGCCCCCTAGTCGTAAAAGGTTTTAAGTGTATCCCCCAAAAAAGGTTTGCTGTTATAAGCTAACTTTTTGATGAATTTAAGCAAAATTCCCCTAAGTCCAGGGCTTAACTTCCCATGGAAAATTTCCCCCAAAATTCCGGAAATTTAATAGAAAGTTTCCTACCCTTTGCAAACCTTAATTGTCATACAGTAGATGCTATAAAGTCCTATAGTCATCACACAGCTGTTCATATGGAGTAGAATGACTGACTGTCAGATTACAGTTCATGGATTACATTACAGATGTGTTTTTTTCTACTTCCAGTCGGGAGGGGTCTCTCTCTGGCCACCCACTCATTCCCTTTTTCTCTCATATGGTCTCGCTTGCTCTCTCTCTCGCTCTCTGATAGCGAGAGCTGGCTATTACCTGACCATATGCTTGGACCGGGGGAGTTTAAAAACACAGCCAGGTTTTTAGGAGCTGGCAAATCCCCTCATCATCTGGCGACCCCAATCAATTTGCCATGTGGTGAAGGGGTGGTGATCTAAAGCCTCCTAGTCAGATTACAGCTCTGGCAGCCCCAGACCAGACTCAAACATTGCACAATCACAGGCCTCTTCTCTTGATTCTAGCCCTCTGTCTCAGCTCCATTCACTTAGGCATGGGTGATGTCTCGCGCCCAATTCCCATAAACTATGGTCAACAGCAGGGTTTTTGTTTTCTGAGGCATTACGAGCTAACCTATACCCATTTAATCCTAGTAAAAATTCCCTGTCTTAGGTCAGTTAGGATCCCCACTTTATTTTAAGAATGTGAAATGTCAGAATAATAGTAAAGAGAATGATTTATTTAAACTTGTATTTCTTTCATTAAATTCCCATAGGGTCAGAAGTTTACATGCACTCAATTCGTATTTGATAACATTGCCTTTAAATTGTTTAGCTTGGGTCAAACATTTTAGGTAGCCTTCCACAAGCTTCCCACAATACGTTTGGTGAATTTTGCCCATTCCTCCTGTTAGAGCTGGTGTAACTGAGTCAGGTTTGTTGGCCTCCTTGCTCTCACACGCTGTTTTAGTTCTGCCCACAAGTTTTCTATGGGGTTGAGGTCAGGGCTTTGTGATGGCCGCTCCAATACCTTGAATTTATTGTCCTTAAGCCATTTTACCACAACTTTTGAAGTATGCTTGGGGTCATTGTCCATTTCCGACCAAGTTTTAACTTCCTGACTGATGTCTTGAGATGTTGCGTCAATATATCCACATAATTTTCCTGCCTCATGATGCCATCTATTTTGTGAAGTGCACCAGTCCCTCCTGCAGCAAAGCATCCCCACAACGTGATGCTGCCACCCACGTGCTTCGCTTCTCCAGCATGCCAGTGATCATCAAAGGTGGGCATTTGCCCACTGAAGTCCGTTACGATGCCAAACAGCAGTCAGGTCAAGGCCCTGGTGAGGACGAGAGCATGCAGATGACCAAGCCTGAGACGGTATCCTTCGGTTGTGCAAACCCACAGTTTCATCAGCTGTCCGGGTGGCTGGTCTCAGATGATCCCGCAGGTAAAGAAGCCGGATGTGGAGGTCCTGGGCTGGTGTGGTTACACGTTGTGAGGCTGGTTGGACATACTGCCAAATTCTGTAAAACGATGTTGGAAGCGGGTTATGGTAGTGAAATGAACATTCAATTATCTGGCAACAGCTCTGGCGGGCATTCCTGCAGTCATCATGTCAATTGCATGCTCCCTCAAAACTTTGACTTCTGTGGCATTGTGTTTAAAACTGCACATTGAAGTGTCCTTATATTGTCTCCAGCACAAGGTGCACCTATGTAATGATTGTTCTGTTTAATAAACTTCTTGATATGCCACACCTGTCAGGTGTATGGATTCACTTGGCAAAGGAGAAATGGTAACTAACAGGGATGTAAACAAATTTGTGCGCAATATGTTTTTTGTGCGTATGGAACATTTCTGGGATCTTTTATTTCAGCTCTTGAACCATGGGACCAACACTTTACATTTTGCGTTTCTATTTTTGTTCAGAATAATTACCCGTTTGGAGGGCTGTTGAAATAGATTTCTCCCAGTCGGTTGTGGTAAATCCCCACTTCCATCTTGGTAACGAACGCACCAGTATACTGCCTCCTTCAGTGCCAGATACGCATTTGTGATTGTCATGAAGAGGGCGTGTTTCTAGCACCGTTCACCTCCCATTCCGGGGTAATGTGTCGAGGTGCCACTGTTAAGTAAGCGCACCACAGGGTGCATTTGCCAATTTATTGAAATTCATTTGGCTTTTGCTTGCTTATTTCGAGCAGGTACTACATGTTTGCTGAAATAGGTACAAGAGGAAAGTTTGTTACATGGCTTAAGCACTTTCACAAGGTGCTGCCTGAAACCCCCTATTCTCAATCACAGAGACTCATATCCACGGCTATAAACCAAAGACTATTCCAAAAACAGCCTACCTATCTTGTTTCTTTGGGTTTCCGTCTTGCTCCGGTATACTGAGGTGTTTTACGGCCTAAATGTGTCAACGTATTTGAGGTGTTGGCAGCTGCATAGTCTATTATCCACAAGTCGTTGTCCATCTCTGTCGTAATCTACTGGGAAGCCAAAATGTTCCCAAACTGTAAATTTAAACTAAGATTAGAATTTTTATTAACGTTAATGTTTTTTGAGCTCAGATTTAGTCACACAGCGTATGCATAGCCTATAGACCTTCTGTTTTCATTTTGTACATGTCTTTTTTTATGTATTCATTGTAGTTCACAGTGCGGACCAAACCGAGGTGCACTTACCAAACGGTTCGATATGAATACATGTACCATTACACCCCTACCATTCATGCTTTAAATGCTCAAAAGTCGTATTTTTTTAAAACTTTCAACGAGCATTTCTTATTTGTTCAGTCTGGGCGTGTTAGGGTATACTTTCATCCTGTTATAAACGTAACTTTATTTGTAGTTTTGTAGTCACCTTGATTCTTTTGGCCATCCTTTGTAAACTCTGTCTACTACAGCATCGGATACAGCGCTGTGAGTGTGGACGGCGGTTTTCTCGCCTTGTTTTCCCTGGCTATCACAGTTTGTGTTTATAGAGTTGTGTATCCATACTATCATCCTCCTCACATTCCACAGGGACGCTCCCAAACACACACACACAACTCTGAAACACCAGGAGAGCCGCAGCGTCGAGCCAATTATTGCTTCAGCCAATGTCTTGCTGTTGTAACGGAAGCCATCCCAGAGTTGGCCACAAGTGTGAATTATTGATTGATTACAGGACCAGATCTTCAGATTTAGTTCCGTTTCCTTGTAAACATATTGAGTCTGTCAAAGCCAGTTAATTAAAGCCTGTGAAGAGTGGATGGCAGAGCTTGAGCCGTTACTGGGTGGGATGTGTTGCAAAAAAGTGCAGGCAACGTTTTTGGTGCTTCAGAGTTATTGACGTGGCCCATATTACAGTATGACAACAGGCAAGGTGACCTGGAGCAGTTTGTTTGCACACCGAGAGTTGTGGATTCTGGCTACACTCTCTCTCTCTCTCTCTCTCATCGCCCTCTCTCTCTCTCATCATCCTCTCCCTTTCATCGACCTTCTCATTCGCCCTCTGTCCATTTCGCTCTCTCTTGTCCGCCCTCGCTCAAATGTTTTGCTCAATATCTGTCCCTCTGACACCCCCTCTCGCTCATGATTGACTGCGTTCCTCTTCCTCTCCATCCATCTCTCTCTTCTACTATCCCTCTCTCAAACACACTCTATCCATCTTCCTCCTCTTTCCGTGTCCTCTTCTCCCATACACTACATGTCTCTCCAGTGTGGAGGTGTGCTTCACAGAGGTCAGGCTACACTCTCTTCTCTCCCCATGGCTCTGGGGGATAAGCCTGCCTAAATGTCATTCTATTTTTAACCCAAAACCTCCTTGAAATATCCCCCCAGCCATCCTCCTCATTATCTGCCTTGAGCCACCGCAGCGTACCGCATCACACCGCAAAATACTGATACCCGAAAACTTTATCAAAGCCAATAACGCAGAGCCCTCTTCTCCTCTCTGCCCCTCTGCTCTGCCTCTCTGCTCTTATCCTCCTCTGCCTCTCTCCTCTCCTCCCCTGCCGTGCGCTTGAGCTGTCTAGAGCAGGTTGGGAGGGGGGGGGAACGTGGCTCTCTCGCTCGCTCCACGTGAGGGAAGAAGAGGAAAATAAGTAGTCCTGTTTCACTAGTAATTGGGACAGGGTAGGTTATAAATATGCTGTTAAGAGAAGACATTGTGTCCCGGTTAAGTCGAGGCTCCTGAGAGCTCATTTGACCCACTGTCGCCGGAGCTGAGTCTCTGCAGATACTGCGGCAAACTCTGACACACACACACTTATTTTTTTCTTTCTCTCTCTAACACACACATACACACTTTCTTGTTCCACATATGAACACTTCCATACCCAAAGTCTCCACTATTGCACACTCCCAACCCACTGTCTCTCTCCTCACGATGGCGAAGTGGAAGTTCGATGACGTGTGACGCTACATTGATTGATTGAGGCCCAATTGTGATATTGGATCCAGTGGTGGGCAGAAGACCTAATTTAACCAGACAGACACATACTGAAGTAATTAGAGCCACTTTCGTGCTGACAGTGGAGAAGGGCCAATTATGTTTTGTAAGCCAGGCAGGCAGGGCGCTAGCTATCAGGCTGCATTGTGTTGTGTAAGCAGCATCTTTTAATTAACAACGGAGTAAGTCTGAGGGAAGAACCACAACCAGAACCAGCTCACGGCGAGCAGTTATCATGACCCGAGGACAGAGCTAGGAGTGCACGGCCCCAGAACTATGACTTAACCTTTTACCTGGGTCGGTCGAGTTCACACGCAAGCACAAAATCATACAGACACGCACACACATACACACTCAACATTGATTGGAGACGCAGGCTGAATTTAGATAATGTCTCCCAGATCACCTTAAGCCTGTGGCTGCTCCTATTGATCCGTCGGCAGATGCACAAACACAGGAGGCGGCAGTTGTGAATCCTCCTCTCTCTCGCCTTCCCTCTCTCTCTCTCTCTCTCCTTCCCTCCCTCTCGCTCTCTCTCTCTCTCTCTCCTTCCCTCCCTCCCTCTCGCTCTCTCTCTCTCTCTCTCTCTCTCTCTCTCTCTCTCTCTCTCTCCTTCTCTCTCTCTCCTTCTCTCTCTCTCTCTCTCTCTCTCTCTCTCTCTCTCTCTCTCTCTCCTTCTCTCTCTCTCTCTCTCTCTCTCTCCTCCTCTCTCTCTCTCTCTCTCTCTCTCTCCTTCTCTCTCGCTCTCTCTCTCCTTCGCTCTCTCTCCTCAGCCCCCTCTGTCAGAGGGAAGAGTTCTGATTGGTTTGCATCAATCAATACGTTTGGTTTTTCTTGGACTGTTAAACTAGAAAATGCCCCAAGGTGCAGATGTATGTTTGTCATTAATGTGCCCCCTCCCCCCCTCTTCTTTCTTTCGCTAATTCCTCTTTCTCTCTCCTTCTCTCTACCCCAGCCACAGCTGCCAGAGGTCCCAGTGGCCCCCGTTGTCTCAGCCCCCCCTCATCTGGCTTCTAGAGCACATGTGTACCCAGCTGATCAAAGACCACATGACGTCAGCGCCTTCAAAAGCAAAGAGCCCCCCTCCTCCTCTTCCACCCTGCTGCTACCCTCTTCCTCCTCCACCTCCAGACGACCGGAGAAGAACCGGGACAGAGAGAAGGGCGACAGAGAGAAGAAGAAGAAGAAACGCAAGAAGCGGTCACGGTCGAGATCGCGCTCCCGGCCTAAAACCAAGCACGCCCTGCCAAGCGCGTACAGAATGGTCCGCAGGTCTAGGTGAGTGGTCCAACCCGTATTCCTCACAACAACCTGGTCCTATGGCTCTCTCATCACAACCATGGCATTTACAGTTGAATAGGTGTTGTCTTTACACATTGGGCAATAGAAGATGGCCTAAAGCTCAGATTTTTAAACATAATTCATCAAAGATAAAGGTGCTCTATTTATGAACCTACAGTAGCTGGTGCCTACTGCCTAATGAAGCAAGTAGCTTTCTGTCTGGCTGGCAGTATCAACTAGATTACTTTGTTGTGAAACTGAGAGTTTCATCCGTCTTCACTGCAATCTGTCGGCTTCCTCTCTCTGTAGTTTCCCGACGCCTCCACACGCTCTCCAAGTTTTCATCTTGAATTTTTTCATCTCTCTTTTGGAAATCACGGCCAATTGGCATTATCAGCGGCTGGAGTTGCTGTAATTACGTCGGCCTCATGGTGTCATCCTGACGAGCCTTAATGTAATTTCACTGAGATTTAATCGTTTCTGCCCGAGGTTTTAAATCACTTACAGTATGTGAATTAAAGGGCCTAGATTGAGAAGGGGGCATCCGCTGAGCCTCGTGTCAGATTGCAATCCTGTAATGTGCAAGCACGCCAAATTTCCTCCATTTTCTTTCGTATTTTTTTGCAGTGCAAGTCAAATGAAGAAAGAAAAAAATCTGGGCTGCGGCGAAATTTGAATGGAAGAGTGAAATGGATCCCTGATAATGACCAGTCACAGAATCAGTCAGCGTTTCTTTGTGTGTGTTGGGAGGCTGGAAGAGACAGTGAGCTCCTACTCTTTTTTTTTTTTTACAGCGTTGATGAAGATTCAGACTGCATCCCAAATCGATCCTATTCCCTACACAGTGCACTACTTTTGACCAGAGCCCCTATGGGTGTACTACATATTGAATAGGGTGACGTTTGGGACACAAGTGACGTTTTTTAGAATGAGGAGCATCTGAAAGGTTTAATCTGGTTCTACAGAGGGGAACCTCGGAGGGTTGTGCAGACATCAGCCCTGCCAATCACTCCCCATTTCAATCCCCAGCCTTTTAAAGGTCTCCCTTACTAACCTTGAGAAAGAGGTAATGGAGCCTTCCTGCAGGTGGCTGGCTGACTGGCTGCTTGTCTGTATTAGTGCATCCCAAATCGCTCCCTATTCCCTATGGCCGCTGGACAAAAGTAGTGCACTATATAGGGAATAGGGTGCCATTTGAGACGCAATCTCAATCTGTCTAGGTCTGACGACGGAATTAAATTGGCAGCTTACTCTGCTCGTGTCCCGGCTCCTCCTCACCAGTCTCTAGCAGCCCAATGGGCTCTCTCTCTCTCTCTCTCTCTCTCTCTCTCTCTCTCTCTCTCTCTCTCTGTCTCTCTGTCTCTCTGTCTCTCTGTCTCTCTGTCTCTCTGTCTCTCTGTCTCTCTGTCTCTCTGTCTCTCTCTGTCTCTCTCTGTCTCTCTCTGTCTCTCTCTGTCTCTCTCTGTCTCTCTCTGTCTCTCTCTGTCTCTCTCTGTCTCTCTCTGTCTCTCTCTGTCTCTCTCTGTCTCTCTCTGTCTCTCTCTGTCTCTCTCTGTCTCTCTCTGTCTCTGTCTCTCTCTGTCTCTCTCTCTCTGTCTCTCTCTCTCTGTCTCTCTGTCTCTCTCTGTCTCTCTCTGTCTCTCTCTCTGTCTCTCTCTCTGTCTGCGTGTGTGTGTGTGTCAGGGGAGGTTCCCCCTTGTTTACACATTAGCAGGACTGCTGCTCTCCATTAACTCAAGAGCTACTACTTTCCCACCTCTCTCTGTCTTTTTCTGTCTTTCTCATCCCCTTCTCTCTGTCCATCATTTGCATCCTGTCTCACAGTATCAGGGTCAGCCCTCTGACATTGTCTGTAGTCATTGACAGGCTTGTCATGCCCCCATCCTTAGCCCCTGTCCCCCTGTTCCACCCCTGGGTGTTTAATTTGGGCCCTTGGCCCCAGGGGCCAGTGTGAGGTCATTACCAGCAGAGTTTAGAGGCCCCTGTGGACCCATGAAGGGTCAACAACGTCCATACAGGACAGATAATGAGGGGGGGTGCAGGGAATGTCTACCTCGAATGTACAGTTGCCCTCAAATTGCACCCTTCCTCTGACAACTTCCCTTTTCCTCACTTTGTCATTTCTTCAGCCCCCTATAGCCAAGGATGACCCGTCTGTTTGTGTTTATCCTTGAGCAAATTTGGCTTTTGTCCAACGGTCCACTGTGTCCCCAGCTGCAAAGTACTTTTTAAACGGCTCCATTAGATAGAATTGTCATCGGTGTGTGGCCAGTTTGTGCGTGTGCATTAAAAGTGTGTATCTGTGCGAGAGTGTATCCAGACGTGCACGTACGCTAGTGTTCTCAAATAAACACTCATTTGTAGCTGGTCGGGGGGGGGGGGGGTGACATTTTAAATCAGGAGAAATTCAATTTAGTTTTTGTCACTTATTATTGCGAGAGTCATTTGGTGTCGTTATTGCCCTTGGCAGTGGGATGTGAAACGACTGAATCACCATGGTAATGGCTGTCCTATATTATATAGAGCTATGGCCCGGGGAGGACAGACAGGCAGTGAGGGATGTGAGGGATGGGCCCGGCCTGTACACAGTTACATCTCGTTCATCTATCAGGGCTAATGTGGCGAGTATTGACCAGACCGGGGCAATGACTGCCACCCCAGTGAGTTAAACCACTCTGCAGACACATTTACATAGTGGCCTTTACTACACAGATAATGACCCTGGCTCTACCCCTCCTTACTTGTAGGATAAAAAGGAGTGAGCATAGCTGGCGCGACGGATGGGTAGCATTATAAACCACTTTTGAAGTGAAAAGTGCTCAACTCTACTTTATAAGTGGATAACTCTATTTCGCATCTCTTTCCTCTGCCCTCTATCTCACTACGTTCACTAAGAGCAGCCCCGTGAACAGTACTCGGATTGGTAATGAAACTGAGAGGTGGCCACAGAGCACAGTAGTGGTCAGAGGGCTGGGGTGCATGGGACGTGGGAGGACGGGTCAGCCCCAGAGACCAGCTGCTGGTTTAAAGGAGTGTAAAAAGTTGGCAATTTCCCCTCTGCTTGAGTATTTCACACCCTCACTGGTTATTAGTTTCTCCTCAGTGCTCACCACTAGAGAAAAGACAGAGTTTTGCCCCAGGCACTGCGGAATATACTGCATATTTAATTTCCTTGTGTTGTTTAGAGTTTTCCTCTCTGTCCTTCCTTTCTCTCTCTGTGTCCTCTCTTCCCACCTCTCTCCTTCCTTCTCCCTGTGTCCCCTCTTCTCACCTCTCTCTTTCTCTCTCGTACTCTCTCTCCCATCTCTGTGTTCATATCCGTCTCTCACGCCCTGTGTCTGTCTGCAGGTCTCGCTCCAAGTCCCCTGGGAGGAGGGACCGAAGGGCTCACTCGTCCGAGAGGAGACGTGAGGAGAGGGAGCGCTACGGCACTGCCGCCTATCGCGTTGGCATCAGCCCCGCTCTGCCCAGGAGGCACTCCAGATCCAGGTAGGGCTGCTGGGATCCGTGGAAAAGCGTGTAACGGTGAAACCATGGAAACAGTGGGTCAATGCTGTGAGGGAATGGCTTTTCTGTATTCACTGTAGCAGTTTGAGCCACAGCAGCCCTGTGAATGCATTATAGGCCTCCTCACTCACTGTCTCTCTGTATCACTCAATCCATTACTTCCTTGAAAGGGTTCGGGGCAATTTCACCATGTACCGTGAGCTCCAAATGTATTGTGACAGTGACACTGATATTTGTGCGTAATGTATATTTGTGCCTCTTAACTTTCTCACGCGTCGTCATACAAGAAGTGCTATAATTTCTAAATGGTTCACCTGATATGGATGAAAATACCCTCAAATTAAAGCTGGCCGCCTGCACTTTAAGCTCATGGTCATTGTATCATTTCAAATCTAAAGTACTGGAGTACAGATCCAAAACATTTGTCACTGTCCCAATACTCACTGTATCTCTATCCATCCCTGTCTCCCTCCCTCCCTGTCTCCCAGGTCCCCTCATGAGAAGAGGAAGAGGAAGAGTTCTAAGGGCAAGCTCCCAACCAAGGGCTCTTCCTGTTCCCCCTCCTCGTACCCCAGAGGAGCCAAGAAGTCCCCCAGCGCCTCCCCTCCCACCAGCCCCACTTCCAGCCTCTCCAGGTAAAGCACCCCACCTCACCAGGCTGTTTATGCACTACCTCTGGGAAGGAAGGAAGGAGGGACGGAAGGACACGGCGTGCTACACTGAAGTGCTTTGGTTGAACATGTTACTCAACAATAGCACCTGACCAGGAATCCTTCACATCATTCAGTGCAGGCCATGCTAATGTAGGCTACCTATGAATGTATGTACATCGTCAAGTCTTTTGTCTGTAATGTTGGAACCCAGTAAGGCTAGCTGTCTCCTTTGGCGAATCAAATTAAACACCTGACCGAGCATATAATGCTGTGAATCAATGGCACTGTTGAATTTGCCAGATGGCATACACACTCAACTGTACCCCAGAATGAGAATTAATCTGTGAAATATTATACTTTCTAAAGACAAACAAGGCTATCAAACTGTCCCATAAGAAATAATAGGATTTATCAAAGCTGATTAACCAGAATTATATTTTTAAAAACTCTTGAGTTTTCACAAGTGTTTTGCAGTCGTGTTCCTTGCCTTAGCTGCGTCGCAAATGGCACCCTATTCCCTGTTTAGTGCACTTCTTTTGACCGGGGCCTGTAACGCTCTGGTCTAAAGTAGGGCACTATGTAGGGAGTAGGGGGCCATTTGGGATGTATATTAGTGTAAAGTAGTGCACTATGTAGGGAGCTGGGGCCATTTGGAACATAACCAGAGCGTTCTGAAGCTGAAGGATGGATTGGTTTGGCCAACATGACTGACCTGTTGAATGGAACATGAAATGTGTGGACGCACAGAATCACGTCTGCTCAGATTGGGGGGGGGGGGATATCTTTTGTACCCTAAATAATTTTCATTTGAATATGAATAAAACTTCTCTGAGGGGATATTGGAAAAACATTTTTTTTGCATGGTCATTCTATTGGAAGTTGCAAGGAGCTCCCGCTGCTTTTGTGATTTATTTATTCGTTTTTCGGCTGTTCTTGTCATGTGTGTTCCGACGAGTGGAACTTTGATGAGCAACTTCTGTTTCTTGAGAAAGGGTCTCTCTCTCCCTCCTCTCTCTCTCTCTCTCTCTCTCTCTCTCTCTCTCTCTCTCTCTCTCTCTCTCACTCTTTCTGCTTGTCTGTCCAGTTTTACAACACTCAGCAGGCAGTCCCCATGAATATTGTATAAAGACCTTTCATATACACATCCTCTCTTTCATCCATCTCTCCCTCTCTCTCCCCCACCTTCTCTTTCTCTCTCCCACTCTCTCCCCCACCTTCTCTTTCTCTCTCCCCCACCTTCTCTTTCTCTCTCCACCCACCTTCTCTTTCTCTCTCTCTCTCTCCCTATCTCTCTCTCTCCCCCCACCTTCTCTTTCTCTCGCCATCTCTCTCTACTCACCTTCTCTTTCTCTCTCCATCTCTCCCTATCTCTCTCTCCTCCACCTTCTCTTTCTCTCTCCATCTCTCCCTATTTCTCTCTCTCTCTCCCCCCACCTTCTCTTTCTCTCTCCATCTCTCTCTACTCACCTTCTCTTTCTCTCTCCATCTCTCCCTATCTCTCTCTCCCCATCTTCTCTTTCTCTCTCCATCTCTCCCCCCACCTTATCTTTCTCTCCATCTCTCCCTATCTCTCTCTCTCTCCACCCACCTTCTCTTTCTCTCTCTCTCTCCATCTCTCCCTATCTCTCTCTCTCTCCATCTCTCCCTATCTCTCTCTCTCTCCACCCACCTTCTCTTTCTCTCTCTCTCTCCATCTCTCCCTATCTCTCTCTCCTCCACCTTTTCTTTCTCTCTCTCTTTGCCCCTCTCTATTTGCCCCTCTCTCTTTGCCCCTCTCTCTCCCTCTCTCCTTTCCCCTTTCTCTCCCTCTCTTTGCCCCTCTCTCTCATTTCCCCTCTCTCTCCCTCTCTCTTTGCCCCATTCTTTGTCTCTTTCTCTCTCTCTCTCTCTCTTTTCAGGGACGGCTCGCAGGAGAAAGAGAAACAAGTGTCCACAGCCATCGTCTCCTCCATGCAGTCCAAAATCACTCAGGTATCTGCCTCTTCTTCACTCTCTCACTGTATGTACGTTAACATGAGCCCATACCTGCCTCTTCTTCACTCTCTCACTGTATGAACGTTAACAGGGGCCCATATTCACAAAGGTTTTCAGACTATGAGTGCTGATCGAGGATGAGGACCCATCTGTCCATATAATCTTATTCGAAGGGAAAAGCACAAAGCAAAGCGGTTCAGAATCGGCTCATTGTTCGCTGAGACACACGTATAGGGGCTGTGGTTCCAAGGACAGTCCAGCCCTCGTGGCAGCCGTATTATACAGAACACACTGCTCAGAGATTTCGATTCGCTGATCCCAGCAGCGATTACATGTTTCCATCGTCCAGCTCTGTGGGCTCAGAGCAGCTGATCTCTGTCCTCGGGTCACATTTGGCATCCCTCCTCTGTGGTCATTGAAGTGCATGTGGGAATGTTTTATTTGTTGTGTTTTGCTCCCTGTCCTGGTGTTTCTGTCTCTCTCTCTCTCTCTCTCTCACTTTTCTCCTGTCTTTGTGCCGCAACGGCAGCTGACAACTAGTTTACATTACAGAGGCGTTAATCTCCACGAGAGCGAAAAAGAGGATCAACTCTTCCCCAAAAGTCCTGAATTTGACATATAATCATATTGCGCAATCAGAGAGAGAGAGAGAGGGGTCCTGTCTCTGTCTCTGGGTAGGATCACACTTCCTGTTCAGCAACTGGGCTATGAGTCAGGAACAGGTAGTTTGTTATATTGGTAGTCTACGGGCAAAACCATACTGTAAAGGAGACCATTAGAGAGATCTATTGGAGTTTTATCAGCGTAGGTTTGAAATCACTTAAAAGCTTAAATACCAGCAGGGGGTGTGCAGACCCATGTGTTTCAATTTCATGTTGAAACGCTGCTTCCTTCGGTGGGATCTTTTAACCACCTCACACCTGTTGTACCACTTAATAAATACGCTGATCAATCCATATGGAATCCTCACGTTTGCTCTATGGTTTATTCCATGTCTTACTTTCAGGCTGTGAGAGCATTCCTTCTCCAATTGCACTAATGTCTGTCTTGGCGCATATCACAAAGCCATGCCTTCGCAGAACCCCTTTAGAGGTTTGAGCCCCTATCCTCTCCATCTGATGTTATGCATCAGTCCTGACTCATGAGGACCCTGCTGGGTCTGATAGATAGAGAGACCACCTCACAGCCTTTTGATTAGAACCAGCCCTGTCTGCCGGGGAGAATGCTGCGTTCATGCCCTGTCTGGATCAGCACTCGTGAGTGCTCATAAGAATTTGAGCCTCTACATGGTGCCAGGCTCAGCTAGGAGTGTGCTTTGGGGACCGTGTGTGTGCTTGCGTGTGCTTTCCTGTGTGGATTTTCTCTTCCTGTGTGTTTTCCTGTGTGGATATTTTTTATTTTATTTATTTCACCTTTATTTAACGAGGTAGGCTAGTTGAGAACAAGTTCTCATTTACAACTGCGACCTGGCCAAGATAAAGCATAGCAGTGTGAACAGACAACAACACAGAGTTACACATGGAGTAAACAATAAACAAGTCAATAACACAGTGGAAAATAAAAATAGAGTCTATATACATTGTGTGCAAAAGGCATGAGGAGGTAGGTGAATAATTACAATTTTGCAGATTAACACTGGAGTGATAAATGATCAGATGGTCATGTGCAGGTAGAGATACTGGTGTGCAAAAGAGCAGAAAAGTAAATAAATATAAACAGTATGGGGATGAGGTAGGTAAATTGGGTGGGCTATTTACAGATGGACTATGTACAGCTGCAGCGATCGGTTAGATAAGGCGGAGCTTTACCCAGCATGGACTTGTAGATGACCTGGAGCCAGTGGGTCTGGCGACGAATATGTAGTGAGGGCCAGCCGACTAGAGCATACAAGTCACAGTGGTGGGTGGTTTAAGGTGCTTTAGTAACAAAACGGATGGCACTGTGATAAACTGCATCCAGTTTTCTGAGTAGAGTATTGGAAGCTATTTTGTAGATGACATCGCCGAAGTCGGATCGGTAGGATAGTCAGTTTTACTAGGGTAAGTTTGGCGGCGTGAGTGAAGGAGGCTTTGTTGCGGAATAGAAAGCCGAATGATTGATTTTAGATATTCTCTTCCTGTGTGTTTTCCTGTGTGGATTTAATCTTCCAGTGTGTTTTCCTGTGTGTTTTCCTGTGTGGATTTTCTCTTCCTGTGTGTTTTCCTTTGCATGTTTGAGTCGATGGTCACTAATCACTCCATCCCCAAAACACCCTGTTAATTCTGATGTGATGTGTAAGAAGGGTGATGTCTTTGTGTGTGTGTTTAAGGTGATGTATGAGCTGAGCGACATGTCAGCGGTGTGATTTACAGGGGGGGGGGGGGTCGGGTCAGAGTGGCCTGTGTATTGTGGACAGAGAGAGCGAGACGCATAGGTCATATGAGTGGGTTAGGGAAATAGGGGAGGAAGGAGGAAAAGAGGGCATGGGAGAGAGTGGTTGAAACCTCTCCCTGGGCCTGCTCTGTATGAGGAAGTTTTCTGGAGGAGGATCTGAGGCACACAGTGAAAGTAAAGCTGACATCACCCAGCCATCTCTGAATGAAAATACCAGAGTAGCAGCACTGCTGTTTGGAACACCCACATTAGTTTTGTGCTCAGACATACATACGTACATCGTCCCTGGCCACTTAATGAACTGCCAGCCCCATCGGCGTGATGACTTTGGTTCATGATGATGCACTCAACAAATGTCATGTACTTTTGTTCATTGGAATAGCATTTTGGGGTGAATTCTGTACTCTGTTTTTCCTTCATTACGGAAGCTGGCTGAATGCGCTGTGTTTTTTAGAGAGAGAGCATAGAGTGTTCCCTCCATTACATTAGTCTGGTCTGCAGTCAGGAGAGGACCAGAGAGACACTGATAGAGGCAGCCTGACTGGCTGGTGGAGGCAGCCTGACTTGACTGGCTGGTGGAGGCAGCCTGACTTGACTGGCTGGTGGAGGCAGCCTGACTTGACTGGCTGGTGGAGGCAGCCTGACTTGACTGGCTGGTGGAGGCAGCCTGACTTGACTGACTGGTGGAGGCAACTTGACTTGACTGACTGGTGGAGGCAACTTGACTTGACTGACTGGTGGAGGCAACTTGACTGACTGGTGGAGGCAGCCTGACTTGACTGACTGGTGGAGGCAGCCTGACTTGACTGACTGGTGGAGGCAGCCTGACTTGACTGACTGGTGGAGGCAGCCTGACTTGACCGGCTGGTGGAGGCAGCCTGACTTGACCGGCTGGTGGAGGCAGCCTGACTTGACCGGCTGGTGGAGGCAGCCTGACTTGACCGGCTGGTGGAGGCAGCCTGACTTGACCGGCTGGTGGAGGCAGCCTGACTTGACCGGCTGGTGGAGGCAGCCTGACTTGACCGGCTGGTGGAGGCAGCCTGACTTGACCGGCTGGTGGAGGCAGCCTGACTTGACCGGCTGGTGGAGGCAGCCTGACTTGACCGGCTGGTGGAGGCAGCCTGACTTGACCGGCTGGTGGAGGCAGCCTGACTTGACCGGCTGGTGGAGGCAGCCTGACTTGACCGGCTGGTGGAGGCAGCCTGACTTGACCGGCTGGTGGAGGCAGCCTGACTTGACCGGCTGGTGGAGGCAGCCTGACTGGACCGGCTGGTGGAGGCAGCCTGACTGGACCGGCTGGTGGAGGCAGCCTGACTGGACCGGCTGGTGGAGGCAGCCTGACAGGGTATTAGTCTGGTCTGCAGTCAGGAGAGGACCACAGAGACACTGATAGGCAGCCTGACTAACTGGTAGAGGCAGCCCGACTGACTGGTGGAGGCAGCCCGACTGACTGGTGGAGGCAGCCCGACTGACTGGTGGAGGCAGCCCGACTGACTGGTGGAGGCAGCCCGACTGACTGGTGGAGGCAGCACGACTGACTGGTGGAGGCAGCCCGACTGACTGGTGGAGGCAGCCCGACTGACTGGTGGAGGCAGCCCGACTGACTGGTGGAGGCAGCCCGACTGACTGGTGGAGGCAGCCCGACTGACTGGTGGAGGCAGCCCGACTGACTGGTGGAGGCAGCCCGACTGACTGGTGGAGGCAGCCCGACTGACTGGTGGAGGCAGCCCGACTGACTGGTGGAGGCAGCCCGACTGACTGGTGGAGGCAGCCCGACTGACTGGTGGAGGCAGCCCGACTGACTGGTGGAGGCAGCCCGACTGACTGGTGGAGGCAGCCCGACTGACTGGTGGAGGCAGCCCGACTGACTGGTAGAGGCAGCCCGACTGACTGGTAGAGGCAGCTGGTGGACAGTCAGGCTGCCTGGCTGGTGGAGGCAGCCTGACAGGGTATTAGTCTGGTCTGCAGTCAGGAGAGGACCAGAGAGACACTGATAGGCAGCCTGACTAACTGGTAGAGGCAGCCTGACTGACTGGTGGAGGCAGCTGGTGGAAAGTCAGCCTGACTGACTGGTCGAGGCAGCCTGACTGGCTGGTGGAGGCAGCCTGACTGGCTGGTGGAGGCAGCCTGACTTGACTGACTGGTGGAGGCAACATGACTTGACTGACTGGTGGAGGCAACTTGACTTGACTGACTGGTGGAGGCAACTTGACTTGACTGACTGGTGGAGGCAACTTGACTTGACTGACTGGTGGAGGCAGCCTGACTTGACTGACTGGTGGAGGCAGCCTGACTTGACTGGCTGGTGGAGGCAGCCTGACTTGACTGGCTGGTGGAGGCAGCCTGACTGGACTGGCTGGTGGAGGCAGCCTGACTTGACTGGCTGGTGGAGGCAGCATGACTGGACTGGCTGGTGGAGGCAGCATGACTGGACTGGCTGGTGGAGGCAGCCTGACTGGACTGGCTGGTGGAGGCAGCCTGACTGGACTGGCTGGTGGAGGCAGCCTGACTGGACTGGCTGGTGGAGGCAGCCTGACTGGACTGGCTGGTGGAGGCAGCCTGACTGGACTGGCTGGTGGAGGCAGCCTGACTGGACCGGCTGGTGGAGGCAGCCTGACTGGACCGGCTGGTGGAGGCAGCCTGACTGGACCGGCTGGTGGAGGCAGCCTGACTGGACCGGCTGGTGGAGGCAGCCTGACTGGACCGGCTGGTGGAGGCAGCCTGACTGGACCGGCTGGTGGAGGCAGCCTGACTGGACCGGCTGGTGGAGGCAGCCTGACTTGACCGGCTGGTGGAGGCAGCCTGACTTGACCGGCTGGTGGAGGCAGCCAGTCGTTGAGATCGAGAAACGTATTGACAGAGATGGACACATTCAGAGTTAGAAGAGACTAACATGCAGGCTTGTAGAGATTCAAATAATGGAACGGTAGAGAGAATGGGACATGGACCGAGGCTAGATAACGACCCTTGACATGTAAAAATCAATACAGTGACCGTGGCAATGAATAGAGACCACTGAAGCTGTAGAAAACACCACAGTAACTCACCTCCATAGTGGACCTTGATGTGTAGAATTAATGCACCTTAATGTGTAGAATTCAGTCCAAAGAGAATGACTGCGGTGTAGGAGTGTCTCCAAATGGACTGACGGTAGTGAATGAAGGAATCTGATGGTGTAAACGAGTGAGTGGGTTTTGGCTGCAGTGGAGGCAGAGGGGTCCTGCCTGCAGCTATAGCCCATCTCTGTGAACGGCCTACAGTTGCCAGTGAGTGAGCTGGTATTTGGAGCGGGCCCCGATGTATGTAAGAGGAGCTGTTCCTCATTACAAACTGACCAGATGGACCTCTCGCTGCCGCACACACTTTTTACCCCTGGCACACAATCTGTGATCCCTCTATCACATACAATATCCCTCACCGCTCCCATACTCACTCCCCTTACACTTCACACTGATTAAAGTGTCAGCGTCCCTTCCTCTCTCTTTCGTTCACAAGGCTCTGGAAGCCAGTCCACTCGTCCCCCTCTCGTCCTTGATACTGTAATGTGAGCTCTTGTGCTCTGCCTCCCCTCGTCTCCTCTTCTTTTCATTCTCCTCCGAGAGCTTGCCTGCTCTGCCAGCTCTGTCTGCTTTCTCTGCCACTCCTGAGGGATCTTCCTCTCTCTGCCTCCTCTCACTCAGCACTCTCTCACTCATCCCCAGGCTCGTGATGAACCTTTCTCCCTCTCTCTCTGCTCATGGAGCCCATTCATTCTCCCAGCACTGCTGGAGGTGAGAGGTGGTTGGTGTGAGGCTGAGCTCTCCTTCTGGGGACTGTGCCGGTTGGTGAGACGGTCCTCTACAGAAAAGGGTTTCTCTATGCTCCTTTTAGACCTTGTCTGCATCCGAAATCTCAGTGCCAGGCTCAGCTATGGGTGACCGTGTGTGTGCTTCCGTTTTCCTGTGTGTATTTTGTCTTCGTGTGTTTACTTTGCATGTGTGAGTCGGCGTTCACGAACCACTCCATCCCCAAAACACCTATGTTAATTCCGACGTGATCTTGTGGGTGCGCATGCACATGACATGTTGTGACAGCAGCTTGTCAGCGGTGTGATTAGGGCTGTTAATTACAGTAGGCTGACAGAAGAGCTGATGGCTAGCCAGTACCAGGGTAGTATAGGGCAGAGTAGGACATTATCCAGGCTTAGCAGGACTTGATCCAGGCTTAGCCCTCCTCTTTCTCCTGATGCCAAAGATCAAAGTGCTCTTAGTCAGAAACATCCCCCTGGAGGACTCTATGGACCCCTTCCAACCACATTGCCAGGCTCCCTCTTTCCTGCTGTCTTTTACACACCCTTTACTCGTTCTCTCAGACTCTCTCTGACTCGTACGTTTGTCTTTGACACTTTCCCGCCTTCTCTTACACTCACACATACTTAAAACACAGCTCTCTCATCAGTACGCAGAGTCAGGCGCTAGACGTCCCTGAGAGAGAGACACTTAGAGGCTTCAGGACCAGCCCTGTCTAAAGCCCCACTCTCACATAATTTACCTCCGACATTAACACCATTATTCATAACGCCTTTTTGTTTGTCCCTCTATCTCAAATTCCTGCACCTCCTTCCCGCTGTTTTAACAGTGGCTGGCCAGGTTGTACTCCCCTCAACGACCCAGACCACCACCACTGCTTTCACTCTGATGTGTCCCTCCGTCTCTCTGTGCGTGTGCTCTTGCTTTCTCACTCGGGAGTTTGTTTTACGACTGATATGGAGCAGGGCTTTATTTGACTTTGTGGCTCAATATCTCCGTCAGCCACAGGAGAAGGAGGAGGGGGAGAACAGCCGGAGAAGAGGAGGAGACATAGCGATAGACAATACATGCCCCACATCACCCCTGAGCAAGGAGAAGATTCTATGACAAGTGGCCTGTTCAGCGGCTTGATTATCTCCCCTATTTGATGTGTATTCTCCGGGTTGGATTGTGTTCAGATTGGGACTGCTTACCTAATAAGGAGTGGATCTGAGGGCCTTCTGTTGCAGGGAGGAGAGAAGCCATCCCACAGCCCACTGTCATAAATAGTCAGGAATACATTAAGCTGTCCTAGTTGAAAGATAACCCCAGGGAGAGGCAGGGAGGAAGATTTGTGTTTGTGTTGAATTGTGATGGTGGGGGAATGCTCTCTGAGAGAGTAGACAATTTTGCGTGCATCAGTATTTGATCCAGATTATATGACTGTAGGCTTCTTAATCAAGACGTTTCCTCTGGTCCTCATTATTGGTCTTTTATATGGCACACTCTCACTCACTCTTTCCCCTCCCTCTCCTTGTGTCTGTTTCTCTCTCCTCTCATCCCCCTCTCCCCTTCTCCTTTTCAGGATCTGATGGCCAAAGTACGTGCCATGCTGGCTTCCTCGAAGACCTCCCAGCCCAACACTCCCTGAAGAGGCGTGGCTTTCTAGCAGCTGGTTGGAAAAGGGGTGGAGCTTTACCACGTCTGCCTCTCCATGACGACAGCCTCCAGCTAAAGGCCCTCGGCCAGTCAGCAGGCAGAGTCTTTGTGCGCAACCGCGTTTTGCCTCTTCAGCTTTTATCTTCCTCTCATTTTTTTTATTTGACTTTGATACTTAATTGGTTGAGTTTATCTACAGTGTATTCTAAACGGCAGTAGATGTAAAGGATTTTCTGCAACTGAGAGCAGTGTAGATTAGCTCCTAAATCAACTAAATGGGTCTGTTCTACCTGTCGAGAGAGAGCCTGCGTCACAGCAATGGTCACGTAGCCTGAGAAAGTTTGGACACCTCTGTTCCCGACATATGTTATTCACACGAATAAAGACAACAGAGCATCAAAGCGCGGAAATAATTCATGCAGAACCTTGCATCTTTCAACAACAACAAAAATATATAATTTTCTGGAAAGTGATGGAGATTGTTGCGACATAATTGCTCAGCTGCCAGAGGGCCTAAAGCATATCCTTCTGTGAAGGATTGTTACGTTTATTTCTTTCTCACACTTTCTCTCTCCATCTCCTTTTGTTTTCCTCTTTCTCTCCATTGCTCTTTCTCTTACTTTGCCAGGTCAGTTTTAAGGCTGGGGTCTTTGGTTGTCAGTCCCTGTTGTCACTCAGTTCCAGTGTGCTGTCTTCAATTTGTGTTTCTAAGTTTGTACAGGGCTGATTGGGAGTCTGCTTTCTAACACAAACTATCAATAAAGTTTGAACGATGATGTAGCACGGTGTTGTGTTCTTCATGGTTGGAGACTGGCTGGTACAGAAAGGCCAGGGGTCAGCTTCCCACTCATTTTAAATCAATTCATCTCGATAATGAATTATTGGTCAGAAATTAATGAGCATATAATGCCATAACATAAATAGATTAAATAAATATACACTCAAATGCTCCCTCTTTTAAGGACAAAGCAGACCATGCGGACGAACGGTTAACAGCGGAGCCAGCGGGGAGCCATCTTATCGCCTCTGATCACAGAACATCAAGCTTCTTTTTATTTCCAGACGATTAAATGTTTAATTGCCACATTCGTCGCCACCTAGCATGTGAACTACTGCGCATGGCCGATGTTCGGTATGGTGTCTTTTCCTTTAGTACCTTTTTAAGCTAAAGCCCACGGTTTAGACTGTCGGTGGCTGAAGAACGGGTTAGACTGTCGGTGGCTGAAGAACGGGTTAGACTGTCGGTGGCTGAAGAACGGGTTAGACTGTCGGTGGCTGAAGAACGGGTTAGACTGTCGGTGGCTGAAGAACGGGTTAGACTGTCGGTGGCTGAAGAACGGGTTAGACTGTCGGTGGCTGAAGAACGGGTTAGACTGTCGGTGGCTGAAGAACGGGTTAGACTGTCGGTGGCTGAAGAACGGTTTAGACTGTCGGTGGCTGATGAACGGGTTAGACTGTCGGTGGCTGAAGAACGGGTTAGACTGTCGGTGGCTGAAGAACGGGTTAGACTGTCGGTGGCTGAAGAACGGGTTAGACTGTCGGTGGCTGAAGAACGGTTTAGACTGTCGGTGGCTGAAGAACGGGTTAGACTGTCGGTGGCTGAAGAACGGGTTAGACTGTCGGTGGCTGAAGAACGGTTTAGACTGTCGGTGGCTAAAGAACGGTTTAGACTGTCGGTGGCTGAAGAACGGGTTAGACTGTCGGTGGCTGAAGAACGGGTTAGACTGTCGGTGGCTGAAGAACGGTTTAGACTGTCGGTGGCTGAAGAACGGGTTAGACTGTCGGTGGCTGAAGAACGGGTTAGACTGTCGGTGGCTGATGAACGGTTTAGACTGTCGGTGGCTGAAGAACGGGTTAGACTGTCGGTGGCTGAAGAACGGGTTAGACTGTCGGTGGCTGAAGAACGGGTTAGACTGTCGGTGGCTGAAGAACGGGTTAGACTGTCCAGTTATTCGGGTATACAGTTACCAGGGCATAAATAATGAGGGAGCAGTCTCATGTTCAGAGCACAGGGACACTCCTTTCTGTCTCTCTCTCACACACACATGCATCTGAGCAGGTTTATCGTGCCAGCCCTGGGATGACGGACCAGATCTGTGTGTCCCAGCAGGGGACAGAGCTGGGGGCCGTGTCTGTCACGCTCTACTGTGTCATCATCCCACTGAGGCCCTGGCCCAGCCTCACACACACACACATAGCAGCAACAGTATATACATACACTATTTATCCACTGTCATTTTAACCATACACACTGTATTCATCCACTGTCATTCTGACTATACGCACTGTATTCATCCACTGTCATTCTGACTATACGCACTGTATTCATCCACTGTCATTCTGACTATACACACTGTATTCATCCACTGTCATTCTGACTATACGCACTGTATTCATCCACTGTCATTCTGACTATACGCACTGTATTCATCCACTGTCATTCTGACTATACGCACTGTATTCATCCACTGTCATTCTGACTATACACACTGTATTCTTCCATTGTCATTCTGACTACGTGCTGTATTCATCCACTGTCATTCTGACTATACACATCCACTGTCATTCTGACTATACACACTGTATTCTTCCATTGTCATTCTGACTATACGCACTGTATTCATCCACTGTCATTCTGACTATACACATCCACTGTCATTCTGACTATACACATCGTATTCATCCACTGTCATTCTGACTATACACATCCACTGTCATTCTGACTATACACATCCACTGTCATTCTGACTATACATATCCACTGTCATTCTGACTATACACATCCACTGTCATTCTGACTATACACATCCACTGGCATTCTGACTATACACATCCACTGGCATTCTGACTATACACATCCACTGGCATTCTGACTATACACATCCACTGGCATTCTGACTATACACATCCACTGGCATTCTGACTATACACATCCACTGGCATTCTGACTATACACATCCACTGGCATTCTGACTGTACACATCCACTGGCATTCTGACTGTACACATCCACTGTCATTCTGACTGTACACACTGTATTCATCCACTGTCATTCTGACTATACGCGCTGTATTCATCCACTGTCATTCTGACTATACGCACTGTATTCATCCACTGTCATTCTGACTATACGCACTGTATTCATCCACTGTCATTCTGACTATACGCACTGTATTCATCCACTGTCATTCTGACTATACGCACTGTATTCATCCACTGTCATTCTGACTATACGCACTGTATTCATCCACTGTCATTCTGACTATACGCACTGTATTCATCCACTGTCATTCTGACTATACACATCCACTGTCATTCTGACTGTACACACTGTATTCATCCACTGTCATTATGACTATACGCACTGTATTCATCCACTGTCATTATGACTATACGCACTGTATTCATCCACTGTCATTCTGACTATACACACTGTATTCATCCACTGTCATTCTGACTATACGCACTGTATTCATCCACTGTCATTCTGACTATACACACTGTATTCATCCACTGTCATTCTGACTATACACACTGTATTCATCCACTGTCATTCAGACTAGACGCATCCACTGTCATTCTGACTATATGCACTGTATTCATCCACTGTCATTCTGACTATACGAACTGTATTCATCCACTGTCATTCTGACTATACGCACTGTATTCATCCACTGTCATTCTGACTATACGCACTGTATTCATCCACTGTCATTCTGACTATACGCACTGTATTCATCCACTGTCATTCTGACTATACGCACTGTATTCATCCACTGTCATTCTGACTATACGCACTGTATTCATCCACTCTGTCTTTTGTTCACTCACTCCTTGAAATTGCATGTCCCCTTGGTTTTCCTTGGCGTCATTATTCGAATTGAGGGGGAAATATTGCTGACCTTTAACAAAAAGCTTTAGCAGTTTAATACTGCTGGAAGCAAACAATGTTTTGCAGCCGGTCTGCTTTATTCCCAGTACAATGGGGCTTTGTGGCATATGGCACATACTGAGAGGTTTTTATCGATGATTTGCCTTTTCAGCACAGCTAATTATTAATTTCACTCTATTTTCTGTACTCTTACCGACTAATGCACAATGGTCTAATTACAACAGTTAAGACATCTGCGCCAAACATTTTTCCTAGTGGAAATCGAAGGCGTTTATAAAATAACAGTTTGTCTGCCTATGATTGCATCAATCACTGAAATAAAGGTGTATTACTCTATACAGAATGTATGAGCTGACTAAACAGGATTTTGGGTGCTCATTATATGCATCTGCTTGTGGTTTGCTCTTACTGCGTGTCTGTGTGTTGAAAATAGACCTTATTTGATTATTATTCCTTTCTGTCCATATGGACAGCTGCACTGGCTTTGGCAATACAGAGGAGCGACGCTCTAGACATCTTTCACTGGATAATTGTCCAGGACCGACCTCTGAGAAAAAGAT